>NC_135650.1:100000-700000 GCF_053574225.1 Canis aureus | reverse complement strand
GGCTCTCAAACAACCTCCTCAGAGATTTTTTTAAGATTTATTTATTTATTTGTTTATGACAAACAGAGAGACAGAGAGGCAGAGACACAGGCAGAGGGAGAAGCAGGCTCCATGCCAGTAGCCTGATGTGGGACTCGATCCTGGGACTCCAGGATTTTGCCCTGAGCCAAAGGCAGACGCCAAACTGCTGAGCCACCCAGGGATCCCCAACCTTCTCAGAGATCTTATGAAACAGTCAGTATTTGGCAAAGGCTGTTGATCCAAGACTTCTAAAATAGGTAAATGATGATGGATAGTGGGCATCTTCCATCCAAGATAATGGACCAAGATTCTTATCTAAATCTTTTTCCGTTTGCTATCCACTCAGTAAAAATAATTGTTCTCTTTCCACAGATCCCTGGTGGTCCTTCACCCAGATCACCCCTTTGACCCCTTATCTTCTTCTTATATTTTTATGCTAATTATAATCATTGTTAGGTCAGAACATAGCCAAACAGGTGCCATGACTCCCTGTCTTTCTGATGGCTGGACATGTCAACCATCAATGAAGCTCGTGGTAAATCCCTTAGAGGAGTGTGGATTTCATCTAATGAAATGAATCACCAATGCTGGAATTTCCAACTTATATGTGAGTTCCCAAATAAGACCACATTTGTTTTTTTAAGGCACAGTACTCAGAGGAATTACTCTTTATGCAAAAGATTGGAAAAATATTCCCATGGGTGGAGATTGCACAAATCAGAAAGCCTGTATACAAGCGACCTCCAATTTTGGTAATTGGTCCCATGTTACTGATGATACAATGTATGTCCGACATGGAATATGGATCCATCAAATCCTACTGTCATGAATAATGACGGACTGTCACATTGCCCTAGATTTCTCAATGGGTGCATAGTGTCATATCTATCATTGTTAACACCTTTTCTTCTGGGACCAAAAAAATCACAGGGCAGAACAGGGTGTGAGTTGCCATAAGGAATAACCTGTCTGGCTTTCAGGCTGTTTTTTCATGGCTTCTAGGATTTGTTTTCTTGGTCTGGGCTGGGCAAATGCAGTTCCCCAGTATGAGGTACATTTTCTTGATTCTTAACTTTCTGGTTTTTTGTTTGTTTGTTTGTTTACTTTCATAATGGTCATAGCCTGATCCTTTGTCTTCTCTCTGGAGCCTTAACAGTTTTGATAGAGATGTTCTTGCATGACATGAATGGTCAAGAAGATCTTCTACTTCAGTTGAATATGAAGATGACTAGACCATGTGCAGCAGAAAAGCGTGGGATCCCTGGTTTTCTCCGAATATGTCAATCCCTCACAAGTGAGAAAAGGACCAAAATCAAGGAATGGAAGACACAAATTGGCAATGGACTGACTACAATTAAACTTGGACTCTTGCGTGAAGTTATCAGCAACACTCCAAGGATACTGGCAGATAATCTAGAGTTTTGAATTGTAGGAATTCATAACAGTATCTTGATCAAGCATCCCAGAGAGGCAACCAATAACTCCTCTCATTATTTTCCTAGTCAAAGCATTATTTATCCCTGCGACAGTCCTTGATTGTTCTACCTTGGCAACAAACAACAACCATTAAAATAGCCCTGACATGGGATGCCCTGAAGGAAGGGTGGACAATAATTTTTACACTGGGGAGCTGAGATGTGACACCATACTCCCATGATACAGGAGAGAGGGCCTGAAAAGATGAGACATTAAGAAAAAAGAGGAGTTGGAATTGGGGTGAGTGGTGGAAGGAGAGGGAGGGAGAGCAAGAGATGGATGATAAGAAGGTCAACCACCATTTTTGTTATTTAGGTTCCTAGTGTGGATGAGACAGAGTGGCGATCTTGTCAGTCCCAAATTTTCCAGACTGCATATGTAGAACAGAATATTTACCAGAGATGTTTGACATATGGTGACAACTGAAAGTCCAAAGGGTCAAAAATGAGCACTTAGGATGTATCATGCTCTGTTCCCAGTTTAGCTACTTAAGACCCCACAGGATATTTGACAGATTGTAAGTGAAACTCCACTTTTTGGGACAACATTCCTAAAGTTCAAATAGATATGTTATCTTCTTGGGGATGTGGGCCAAGGAATTCTGTATCTTGCTATAACAAAGAACATACTATACAAATGATTCAATTGAAGAATCCGTGGAGATTCATTCACTTAGTTGATTCAAGATTAATTATTCAAGGGGTACCTGGATTGCTTTGTCAGTTAAGTGTTTATTGATTTTTACTCAGGTCGTGATCTACACATCTTGAAATTCAGTCCTATGTTGTACTCCGCATTGGTTATGGCGGCTGCTAAGATGTTCTCTTTTTCCTTCTGCCCTTCCTCTCTTGCTGCTCTCTCTTCCTGTCTTAAACATAATAAAACAAATTTTTATCCTAGTTTACTCAGTATGCCATACTTAAGAGCAACAGGGCAAGCCATCTTATTTTTGTTTCATGTGTGTACAATTTAATTTTCTGATGATTCATTAGTTTATAACCACACTAGTAAAATTTAATTTCCAACTCCTATTTGGTCTCATTCCATAATAGATATTTTGCAGCCAACATTTAAGCATTAGTTTGTTGTTAAGTCTTAGCAAAATTGAGCTCATTACTTTCTAGTGAATATAATTTATTATTTAGAATAACTCAGAATACTTGAACAAGTAGTATAAACCATATCCCGGGATCCCTGGGTGGCGCAGCAGTTTAGCACCTGCCTTTGGCCCAGGGCGTGATCCTGGAGACCTGGGATCGAATCCCATGTTGGGCTCCTGGTGCATGGAGCCTGCTTCTCCCTCTGCCTATGTCTCTGCCTCTCTCTCTCTCTCTGACTATCATAAATAAATAAATAAAAATAAAAAGTAAAAAAATAAACCATATCCTTATATCTCTATTCCATGACACAGATTTTCCACAATTATTAAAACTTGCATCATTGTGGAAGATTTATCATGAAGAAGAAATCAGTGGAGTGATTTTGTTATTCATTGAAGCCTACCATTTCTATGAAGGTCAGCTCTGTATTGTGCCATAGTGTGGGTTTTGACAAATGAATATCATGCATGCACCATGTGCATTGTAGTTTCACTGCCTTAATTCCCATTATTCAACTATTCATGCTATTGCACTTTCTATAGAAATCTTAGCAACCATTGAGCTTTTGTCATCCATATAGATCTCCTTTTTTCAGAAATGGAGCCATAAAAAGTGTCGCTGTTTTTGAAGTCCCTACATTTTTCAATTTTATCTATTATTTAATATTCATCCATGTCTTTTTGTGGCTTAATAGGTCAAATATTTTTATATTAATATTTTTTAGAGAGATAGAGTGCAAGTGTATGGGGAAAGTGCAGAGGAAGAGGGAGAGAGGATCTTAAACAGGCTCTAGGCACAGCACATGGCTATCACGAGGCCTGATCTCATGAGCCAGAGGTCATGAACCTGAGGCAAAATCAAGAGTCAGAAGCTTAACACACTGAAACACACAAGCTCCCTATGAGCTCAATTGCTTTTTATTACAGAATAGTATTTCCTTGTATGGTTTAAATTGAAGTTTCTTTTTCATTCCTTTAAAGAGTGATCACTTAGTTGTCTCTAGTTTTGGTAATCCTAAATAAAGATGAATTTATTTGCAAAACAAACTGGAATACTTTGGGGGAAAGACAATTTCATGGGCTAACCTCCTGAATCACTTTGGACTAGGTGCATTAAAAATCTAATTTCAAAGGGATATAAGATTGTGGAGTAGAATTCCTGTCAGCTTGTCCCCTAAATTTCTCTACATAACTTTCAAGACATTCTGAACATCAGTGAATTCAAGCTGAGATATAAGCAAGAACGGCTGTCTCTACAAATAAAAAGTTGGAAAACATGCATGGTGGAGTACAGAGAAATAAAACAAAAGGGATATATGAGAGGATAAGGGCATGTTGGGGGTGGATTCACGTATAGGCCAGCTGGAGGATAGTTAAAGAGCACTGAAGTTCAAAATATGGACCTTTAGAAATCTGCTCTTCAAGAGACTTCTCTGGCTGAAAGGGGCTCATTGGTAAAAGGGAAAAGAACCACAGGTAATTGAGTGAGGTCTCAATTTCATGGAGGCCAGAAGGACTGGGTGCCTGAGCCAACAGATTTCCCATGTATTGGTTCAGGGAAATTGGTGTAGATCAGCAAGAGTTGGAGCATGCTTAACATGTGGTGCCATCAGCCAGGTTCCCAGGCTGGGCCTGAACTGCAGCCCATGTTGGGTCCATACAAGAGACTGGAACACAGCCTACATGTTCCTCTAAGAAAGGCAGAGTAAGTGTCCATTGGGCCGATTGATTGTGGAGCCCAGCAAGCACATAAAGGGACAAAACTTCCCTTCATCCAGGAAGAGGGGGTGAGAGCAAGATCGGCTAAGACTGTCTGAGGAAACCTAAACATTGCTCATTTCAGTGTCCCCACCCAGGTCCCCTAGGGGACAATTGGAGTAGACAGGCACCATCGGAAACTGCAGATTTGTCAATCACCACATCACTTGTCTCCAGGCCTGGAGATCGAGGTGTGGTCTTCTTTCCACTCAGCCCCAAAAAAGGCATAATGGGTTTTAAGGAACAAACAGCTTATAATGTGCCTGGCCTCCTGACAAGGTCGGTGCAACACCCCCCAGGCAGAGACCCTTGAGAATCTGTGCAGCAGGACCTTCCTGGGGGCATAATTTGGAAGAACAGGTGACCAGAACATTTCCTGATAGAACTGAAAGCTCCAGCACAGGGGGAACATTGCATTGTAACTCAAGGTTTTCCGATCATGATTCGTTTTTTTTTTTAAGATAAAATTGCCCTTTATTTTTTAGTTTATTCCAATTCCACTTATTTTATTGTTTTATCAACTCTTTTCTATACTTTAATGAAATATTTTAATATCACCTAAGAAAAGAGCAGAGAATAGGAGCAGGCATTTCTCTGAAGAGGACATATATGTGGTCAAAAGACATATGAAACAATGTCTTCCATCACTTGTAAACGGTAAAATACAAATCAAAACCTCCATGAGGGCAGCCCCTGTGGTTCAGTGGTTTAGCGCTGCCTTCAGCTCAGGGTGTGACCCTGGAGACCCAGGATCCAGTCCCATGTTGGGCTCCTGCGTGGAGCCTCCTTCTCCCTCTGCCTATGTCTGTGCTCTCCTGATCTCTCTGTGTGCCTCTCATAAATAAATAAATAAATAAATAAATAAATAAATAAATAATAATCTTTAAAGAACCACAAGACACCAAATCACACTGGTGAGAATGGCTAAATTTAACAACTAACGATGACAAGGATGTGAAGAAACGGGAACCCTCTGACACTGATGATGGAAATGAAACTTGGAAGAGTCACTCTGGAAAAGAGTGTAGAGGGTCCTACAAAAGCTTCTGATACAAAGTAATTCCTCTCAAATACCTCCCTTGTCACCCAAATACACCCCCGTCTAGACAGCAGAAGTTGTTTGCTGTGCAGCTGCATTCACTATGAAAGGACTATGATGTCACACATTGCCAAGGTGATGAGAAATATACCTCTGCCTCTCTTTCCAAATGACATTCTTGAGCTGAGTAGATCAAAGTTGATATTGAGGGAGTTCTCAGCTCTCTACCCAACTTCTCTGAAAATTGGCAAACTCAATTGTTGCTCTTGTGAAGGTATGTTCATAAAAATCTTCTGAATGCTCTTTGTTACCAACTGGATATTTAACTGTTTCTCAAACTCTTTTTTCTCATTGTTTAAAGTTTTCTCTCCCCATATTGTCATGGGGAGTTTACCTATGTGTTTTCATTTGTTCTAGTTCCTCATTTCTATTTTTGATTATTCTACCAAACTAGCTACCTTGAAAATTTGGCCTCCATTTCAAAAAAAAATATCTTATTCACTATTATATCCTGCACCCCTCATTTGTCACCACAAAGATCCTCACAGGAAATATGGCTACATTTATTTTCAGGATTTGTTAGTGCCCAAATTTACATATTCAAATTATTCATTTTAATAATTCAGTGTGAATCTCGAAAGGTTGACAAAGAGGATATTTGTCATTGTTTTACAATGGTTCACAATGTCTTCCTTACTGTTTCTCCCAAACTGTGGATCGAATTCTGTATTTGCAGGGAAATGTTTCTGCCTTCATTTGAATGGTTGCACAAAAGTCAATCTGTGAATAAGTGTGTCTATGTTTCAATGTATGTCCTCTCATGCACATTTCCTTTTACACATTTCCTTTTAAACATTATCCAAAATAACACTTTATAGAGATATCAATTTTATCCTAACCCTAATCTAATAATTACTCCCCTCTTCAGGTGTAAGCATGGTGAAAATATAATAATTTTCTCAATTATGTTACAAATAGTCTTTCTACTTGCATTGAAGCTTGGATAATTGGTTAATTAATGACTGAGAGAAAACATGTAAACATTTATTAGTCATACTCAAAAAAAAATAGGTGATGTACACATATAAGTAGAGAAAGCAAATTTTACAGAAGTGGAGAATGGAAAGTATTTACATTTGGAAGGTCAGTAGAAAACAGAGGGAGAGTTTATTAGAGTGGTTTTTATATAATGTGTTATGCAGTTCTCCTGAACTGCCTTCCAGAACTCTGTCCAAAGCTAAACTATGGTCTATTCTAGGACATGTCAAGGTGTCAGGCACAGTTTTGGGGCATGTATGTGTGCGTGAGGAATAAATAATGCATAATGACATTGTTTCACACATTTTATTATTTTTATTTTTTTTTGTTTCACACATTTTAAAACACAAGACTTGATACCAGTGAGTCTACTTTCCTGCAACTACTATTCATCACATTTGATGTGCTGATCATAGCACAAGAATTGGAACGTTCTACAGGATAGTCATGTATGTTTTGATCAAGGGTTTCAAGAGTATATTTGGGAGCTAGCAAACAGTTTCCCTTTCTTTACTTTTTTTGAAGCCCTTAATTCTGTCAGTAGTACATTGTTTTAAGGTAAAATACTTGTATTTAGGCAAAGCCACTTTGCGTAAAAGACAATAGTCCTGGAAGTCATATTCTTAGATTTTAATCCAGCTCTGAAACTTGTGAAATGTGAGATCTCAGCCATGCTATTTAGCTTCTACTTATACTTCATGAACACTATCCACACATTTATTCATTCAATGCTCATCAAACACATATGTGATGTTTCGTTGACTCTCCATCTTCCTCAGGTGGATAAATAGAGGCACAGTAATGAGTTTCATGAACTCCGAATTCAGGAGCTAGGATATGAATCCAAGCTTGTAGTCTGAAATCTCATAATCTTATTATTGAATTACACTGCAGTGATTGGTCAGGCATGGGATCATTGGTTACTGTGTAAAGGAGCTTTAGCTTCTGTGTGCACATCAGGAACAAACTGTGCCAAGAGAAATACCCAAACTGTCTACCATTATGAGGTCATTTCAGTAGTTATATAACCCAGGGAAGCTCTTGAGCTGTAGTGGGAGAGATCTTGCCATAGTCACTAATAGTAATGTACACAGAAGCCTTGTCAGTCCTAAGTCATAGATCTGGTCAGTTCAAAGCATTATTATGGTTTGCTTAAAGCTATGATAGTGTCAATTCAAGTCATGGTTGTTGTTCACTTTGCAGATTCTGAGGGTTTGCAAGCACCGTTAGAAACCCTGGTCAGGAAGGGAAGTCTGTCATTGTTGAGCTGTTCCTCAGCATGCAACCTGAGGATTGCAGGATCTGCTCAGAATTGAGGAGTTTCTTTCATGATGGCTTTGTCTGTATGGTGAGCACTAGTAATGCTGAAATCCTCTGAGCCTACCCCAGTGAAAATGAAAGATAGACAAAAGGGGCAGTTTATGGTTAGATTGGTATCCACACACCTTTGCTATTCACTTGCACAGTTAAGATACAATGCTGATCAATGCCTGGCCAAACAGTGTCATGGTATGGTCTGACTTCAGGACATGGCACAAAAATAATAAATATTGGAAGCAGAGTGGCGAGTGCCTGGATGGCTCATTGATTAGGAATGTGACTCTTGATGTAGAGTTATGTGCCCTTGTCTATGTTGGGCATGGCGCGTTCTAAAGAAAAAAAATAGTATCGGATGCATGTGGTAATATGTCTGAAAATACATTCACCCTGGGACCTAAAACATGCCTGAATGACATGAATTCACAATAAATGTTCATCATGGTTGGTTAGTTTAAGGAAAGCTACGTCTTGCCAGAGCCCTCATGGGACAGTATGCTTGGAAGCTCCTGGGTTCTGAATCACCTTGGGAGCAGACCACTTGTAATTGAGGGTAGTCCCCTGGTGCCCAGGAAGGCTCAATTTGAGACAACTGGCAGTGTGAATGCTTGGAGAGGTTGACCACTTTTTGGGTTCTCATTGTCGTTCCAGAGCTTGACTTGGGAACAACTGCTTTGTGTTTTGGGTCAGGGATTAAAACCAGGATTGGATGGTTTAGATAGGATGTGTACATTACTATTCACTCAGGCAGTCTCCATGTTATGAAGTGTCATGCACAGGGAACTTAGGGCAGGAGGATTTGAGAGACTGAGGCAGCCCTTGGTTCAAGGGTGCAGAGCATGATCTTTGGGACCTTAGGCATTTCACAAGTGTTCAGGGACCCCTCTCCACTGTGATCCAACTCACGTCGTGTCTCAGTCCCCTTACTCATCAGTTTTGTAACTCTTGGAGTCACCAACACCATGTCTTGTACTCTCAATGATGTGTTGTTCTTTCTATATTGTCTCACCTAAAGAAAGGTATGTCCCCACATAGTGTCTGCTAGCTATTTTCTTGTTTTCTGACATTAAGTGTATTTGATATCATCTAATCTCTACATGATTTTCAAACATATAATACAGTGTTGCTTATCACAGGCCCTCATCTGCAGATAGAATTCAGAACACATTGAATTTGTATCACCGAATCTTTGTACCCTACCTGTAACATTTCTTCTCTGTCCCTTCTTCAGGCTCCTACTCTATTCTCTTATGCTGTGTATTGGCTTTCTTAGGTTCCACACATAAGTATCATTCAGTATTTATCTCACACTACCTGCTTATTTCTCTTAACATAAGGGCCTCCAGGCCCATCCATCTTATCAATATTATTGTAATTTCCTTCCTTTTAAAGTGGGATAATATTTCCTTGTAGAGATAGACTAATTTTTTTTATCCTTTTGTTCATCAATGGAGGTAAAACCCTTTCTTTTTTTCTTGGATGTTGTGAATGGTGCTTCGGATCATGTGCAGACACCTCTGTGAGAGTCAGATTTCAACTCTGCGACCTATTTGCCAAAACTCAGATTACTACATTATATGACAGATCTTTTTAAATATTAGAGGGGGACTCCATGTTCTTTTTATCGTGACTTTATCGGTTTAGACTCTCGGTTGGATACTTTAAGAATATGGCCTCTCCGAGGCTTTTCTGCACCCCACTGTGACTCAGGCTTCTCTGCAAGTCAAATGACCAGTATTGGAATCAAATTTTGAATTTTGATAAACTTATCACTCTTTTTGGATGGTCTTCTCACATAAAGATATCAACAGCTCTTACTATGGTCATCCATTTCCCAGGATCTAGAGTTAAAAACCCAAAACAAAAACTATTTATGAAACCAGCTTGATACATCTGAACTGAAATGTAAGCAACAATATTTCAAGTTTTCAGAAACAGAAAAATTCACCCATCAAAGGTGTCAATGGAAGATACAATGAAAATTCATTCATTAAATTGACTCCAGAAATATTGTTGTAGGGGCATCTAGGAGTTCTTGTCAGTTAAGTTTCCTCCTCCTGGTTTTCAGCTCTGGTCATGATCTCAAGGTCATCATATTAACCCATATTCAGCATGGAACCTGCTTAGTATTCTCTCTTCCTTTCCCTCTGCCCCTCTCCTCCTTACACTTTCTCATTTGCTTTCTCTACAAAAACAAAACAAAAAACACAAAACATTAAGCAATTTTTCTCAGGGTGCCATTATAAAGACAAATATACAAATCTACCAAGCCATTTTCTTTATATTTTTGTTTGAAAATCTTAATTTAAATTGTCAGTCATTAGTTTATACCCAAAATAGTAAAATGGCATTCAGAAATCTATGTTGGTCACACATAATGGTAGGTGTCGTAAAGCTAACATTTGCATACTTAGTCCGTGTTAAATGTTAGCAAATAACCCTCTTATTATGTTTTAATAATTAGACCATGTTACTGACATTGGGGTTAGGGTGATGTCATAATGCAGCATATAATATTTAAATCACCTTATTACCCTATCCCTTGGCACATAATCTCCACAATTATTCACACCTACACCAGTGTGGAGCATTTATGACATTTAACAAACTGGTGTAAAGATATTATCAACATTCACGTTGACCACTTATATTAAGGACTGTTCCACATTAGGGAATGTTTTGACACATGCATAATAGTATGTAACTCAGGATCCAGGGAACATGACCTAAGCCAAAGGTAGTTGCTGATCCAAAGGAGCCACCCTACTGACCACATATTACTGATTTTAATCAGGTGAAGATGACCCACTAGGTTACATTAATTTTAGGTGTACCACCTATAATTGTCATTTATGTTTATTGAAGATGCACTCATCCCAAACATAGATACCATGTGTCCCCATAGAGCACTATTACCATTCCATTGATCATATTACCTATGCTGTACATTTCACCCTCTCACTTTCTTAATGGATATGTGGAAGCCTGTTCCCTGTACTCTTCACAACTATAACTATTTGTAAATTATATACATTCAGTTTTTAAATCTCTCACACACTGCATGATTTTGTAACAATAGATTAGAGAATAAATACAATAGACTAATAGACTAAATAGAACAGAAAATAATTTCCCTATGGGGGACTCGATACCGGGACTCCAGAATCACACCCTGAGTCAAAGATAGATGCTCAACCGCTGAGCAACCCAGGCATCCCTTGCTCTTTTTTTATTTGTAGCTTTATAAAGCTTATTCCTGACACTACACTATAGGTAAGTACCGCGCTACTAGTTCAACACAGCAGCCCATTTTATCTTTCCTGTCTGGAACCTCAGTTGTCCAGTTTTGTACTGCACTAACTGATGTGCTACAAGAATGGAAAGTCTACCAACTGCTCTCATAGTCATCAACTGCGCCTCATGTAGACCTTGTGAGGTAAGCATGACAATCAGTGTGTTTCCCATTCTGCACACAATGAAACTGAGGTCCATGACATGGAGTAAGAACAGACATATCTGAGGTCACAGAGCCAGAAGGACTCAAAAGCAGGAGGAAAAACACACGAGGGGCTCAGAAGTGACCACCTCCATGATGCATTTGGAAAATTGCATGTTGCTGTGGAAAGACTTGAATATTGGGGTGTGGGATACTGGGATGGCCTAGGGAGATGGGGAGCCCAGTAAGAAAGGCAGCACCACATGGCGGTTAAGATCACAGTCTCTGATCAGACATACACATAATTGAACCTCATTCCTGCTACTTCCTCGCTGTGTCACCTTCATCTTGACCCTTATGATTCCTGGCCTTGTTGCTCGTGTATAAATGGGAACAACAATGATCAACCTAAGCTGCTGTGAGGATGAGATGAACACCAAGTTACTTGGCGTCATTCCCAAAATTTAGAAAATGCTCCAGAAATAGGAGCCTCTAGAATGCAGACCTCACAATTATGAATGGCCTAGCCCTGCCAATGTGTTGAGGCTACCCTGGGTCACATGACCACATCTGCTCCAATCAACTGCAGCCAGAGAGCAGAGGTTACCTGTTTCTGTGGTCATTGTTGTTCCCAAGACTGATGGAGGGAGGCCCCCTTGAATGAGTCCATAGCTGCAGGTGTCTCCTCAGGAGGCCAAGAGAGCACATGAGAAAAATATTTCTTTCTGGGGATCCGTGTGAGCCCCACATGTCCTTGATGATGTGCTCCTGGTTCCATTGTCATTGCCCACTGAACAGCCTTCCTTACCTAACTCCATGTCGGTTTTTACATCTGCAAAATGGCATTGATGGTAATTCTGTTGATCTGTCTTCTGGTGCATGTGTGAGAATGGGCAGCTATTGGCGTCAAGTGTAGGTGGATTCCTGGCGTAAACCCCATGTGAATGAGTAGAATTGTTCATTGCCTGAAGAAGTGGTGAAACTCTTCCATTGAGCAGCTACACACCGATCACAATCAAGTCTCTGGGGACAGAAAACTCCCTTCCTCTTAGTCCATGAAGTCGATGCCATCATATGGGGGGATTTGATAGAAAAATCAGGTCAGACAGCATCCTGCCGCTTCTGACTGGGCTTTGTGAGGGCTGTTGATGTTGTCCTAGTTGTACATGTGTAGCATTTCTCCTCTTTGTTGGTGGGTCTAGGAGTGAGAGGGAGAATTAACTACAAACATTTCAGTCGTTTTTTTTTTATATATTTTTTTTAATTTTTATTTATTTATGATAGTCACAGAGAGAGAGAGAGAGAGAGGCAGAGACACAGGCAGAGGGAGAAGCAGGCTCCATGCGCCGGGAGCCCGACGTGGGATTCGATCCCGGGTCTCCAGGATCGCGCCCTGGGCCAAAGGCAGGCGCCAAACCGCTGCGCCACCCAGGGATCCCTCAGTCGTTTTTTTTTTTTTTCCACTTCTTTGAAAACTATTATTTCCTAAGTGAGAGAACAAATAGGGGAAGCAGGCGAGGGGGAGGGAGAGTCAGCATCACCACTGGGCAGGGAGCACAATGTGGTGCTCAATCTCAGGGCTCTGTGATCATGACCTAAGCAAAGGCAGATGTGTAACCAACTAAGCCTCCCAGGCATCCCTGGTAGTTTGCGTTTTTAATGTTATAAAGACTGACATTTTCACAAAAATAACGTAGTTATGATGATATAAATTCTAGGTGGTGTTTCAGCAGAAGTTGAAAGTACTGGCCTGTTTTGTGGGTCTTGTCTCCTTGTGAAACATCAGTTTCTCAGGGAGCCTGGTTTCTTATTTTGGAAGCTGATTTTAAAAAACAAGATCTGGGCACTAGGTGTGGTGGTTTCTGCTGGGGCATTGTTCCCTCTAGGTAGAGTCAGCAATAAATGAGTATGTGTTCACCTGTGGATATTCATTAAACTAAATATGAGTTCACGGTGGCATCTGTAGTCCTTCACCCTGTGGATCAATTGAGCCTCCTCCTTTGCTCAAACCTCAGCCTCAAAGAACTGGACTCCACACTTCTGCTGAACATTTACTTGATAAGAATGGACACTCTCTCCACATCCACTCTCTCCATGCTGGATTATATGCAAGGACATTCTTGTGAATTATGTGAAGGAAAAAGAACAGAGGCTTTGTATATAAGACATGCAGAAGACAGACAAGGGTTACAGGAGGAAAACAGGGGCAAGCAAGAGAACCATAGGTGTCAGGGGGAATCCATCCGTTCCAGGTCTGCAGAGAAATGGGCCCAAGGCCTTCCCTCCTTCTCCTGTTACATCAGATCCATGGGGTCTCACACTCGCCAAACCTGGTGCAAAACCTCAGGGAAGGCAGTGTGAGTGCAATGCTGTGTGTCTGACCATATGTGGTGTGAGGAGTGGGCCCATAGAAGCAGCACCGTGGGCTCTCAAGGAGAGTTCCCAGGGCTATGCTGGACATTGGGCATCTCCCCAGATGTTCCACCAAGGACCTGGTGAGGAACATACACCTGAACCTGAGGAAGCAGGCCAGGGGATGGGACACAGAGGAAGGAGACTTTATATGAAGTCAAGCAAGGCAGAAGTTAAGAAAGGCTCATGCCCTCCTTACAATGATGCAAGGACAAGAGTATTTTCCCTCTTGTTTTCCGGCCAGGATGGCCTCCAGTGACAACCAGGATATGATGCTCTGACTGGTTCCCATGGCAGTGAGGATGAACGTGGCAGGATAGGCCAGGTTGGGAATACAAAAGGGTCCCTCTTCAGGCTCTGTGGTGGAATTCACCCTGCAAAGGTCGAACATCTATCTGCCTCCCCCTCCTTCCTGTCCCTCAGAGGTCTTGGGTCTCCAGTTTTCTGAAGAAATAGAGACATGGGAGATGAGTGGTGCTAGGAACCTAGACAAAGCATGAATGAGGGACAAGCTGCTGAAACCTGGGCAACAGCACCTTTCAAGAATGCTGCCTTTTCCTTTTTTAAGATTTAATTTCTTAATTTATCCATGAGAGACACAGAGAGAGGCAGACGCATAAGCAGAGGGAGAAGTAGGCTCCATTGGGGAGCCCGCTGAAGGAGTCAATCCCAGGACCCCAGGAGCACTCCCTGAGTGGAAAGCATATGTGCCACTAACCACCCAGACATACCACCAGCTGTCCTTTCAGGTCAGATTTGCTTCCCAGCAAAACACCCAGGGTTGTAGATCTGGAACCTGAAGGAAGTGAGCTCATTGATGGACATTTTTGTGTCCAGCCTAGGATTGGGCAAGTGGTTGGGGAGAGACCCTGACAGCTAGGCTCTTCCTCACGGTGTTAGTGTTGATGAAGGACTGCTAGGCTAGACGCAGGGACAGAGTAGTGTCTAAGCTCAGCCTTGCCTTTGATAGCACTGGGTCCTTTACTCCCCAATAATGGGACTCTGCCCAGACAGGCCTCCAGGATTCCAACTTAAGGTAAGGGCCCTGAAACATCCAAACACTAAGTTACTGTTAATTAACACTTGGTCCTCTGGTCGCCATGCAGGTGCTTGTGTGAGAGGAGCCTGGGCTTCAGATTCAAGCCTCCTGGAGACCATGTAGAGTGCTCGTGACTCTACCCCTCTCTGCTCTAATGCACAGTGCTCCAAAGGTACAGCTCACATTTGGAGCAGATCTGCCAAACAGAAAACAAGAGCCACCCCAAAAACAATGGTCTCCCTCCAAGGATCCATACTGGTGACATCTGGTGTACTTCCCCATGGCTTATCTGTAGGTGAGCTCCCGCTTCTCCACACCATCAAACCATTAGGGAGAGAGTCCTTAAGCATTCTGGAGCTGGAAGTGTTCTCTCAACAATTGGGTTGAGAAAAGACAAAGGACAGTTTGGGAGAAGACACATTGTCCTGACGATAGCTCAGTGTTAAGTTTTGGAGGCTTAAAGAGGTGACTTGGTGCAATCAGATAAACTGAAAATTAAACTTCATGAGTAGTTGTTTCGTGGAAGAAATTAAACTTCATGAGTAGTTGTTTCGTGGAAGATAGGCTGCTGCTCACACACATGGGTGAAATACACAAGTGTGTTTCCAGCTATTTGAAGGAATATTCCTATAGTGATATTGTGGAGGTCACTGAAATACATCTATCCAATTAATTTTGTAAATGTCCTAATTCCACACCAATGCTTCATTACTATTTGTTGGAACTCCTTCAGTTGCTATTGCTATTTGTTGGAACTCCTTCAGTCAAAATTCCTGTGACTCTCTTCACATAGATGGAAGAAAAAGTGACTGGCCCAGGAAAACTGGTTTACAGTATTTTATTTTGTTAATTATTTATTTTTAAACATTTTAAAACCTTTCATGAGAGACACACACACAGAAAGAGAGAGGCAGAGACACAGGCAGTGGAAGAAGGAGGCTCCATGCAGGGACCCGATGTGGGACTCGACCCAGGTCCAGGATCATGCCCTCGGCTGAAGGCAGGCACCAGTCTGCTGATCCACCCAGGCATCCAAAGTTTAAAATATTTTAGAAATGCCTTTGTAGGTTATATAAAAAAAACAACAAAACTTGATATTAGATATATCTGTAAAGAATTTGAGTAAAAAGAATCGTTTTCTAAATGTGAAAGTGTATAACAGCAATAACTGTATTTTACATGATGTGCAATGTAAATATATCATTGCACCTAAATGAATAAATATTATGAGTACACATTTGATTTTCCTAAACGTTTATATTATTAAGATGAACCCCCAAATCTGTACATTCTTGCTGGAAAAGTATTATTTTTACAACATTGGAAGCTGGACTTATATTTGGGTTTAGCTTATATTGGGGTATTAAGAAGTCTGCAGTATATGGTACTAATCCTTAATAACCTACTTTGTAAGCTTAGCATATTTTGAAAACAGTATTGTTTATCCACAAGATCCTTGAAGTGCACTGGAAGTGCTGTCGAAAGGAATTTACATGACCATGCAGATGCTCTTCTCTCACTGATGATGTTCTGAAGATGCAGTACTTGCTTCTGCTTCTGGAACACCCCTTGTGTGTCTGTGCATATGCTTCATGCTTTCCACAACTCTCACTCACCCATCAGCACCTGGGAGTGTGTGTGGCTGAATCCCTGCTCTTGGCAGCAGACAAGGACAGGGGAGAAAACTGGTTTGTTCTGGATTATTTTACACAAGGTTAAGGGGGTTAGGCTGTGGGCAGGGGCACCAGGGGAGGCAGGAGGATGGGGCAAGAGGGAAGTGACAGTATGATGACTATCCAGCAGAGCCAGAAACCCAAGGACCTGGAGTCAGAGGGACACAGGCCTAGCTGCAGATGACTGGCCTGGAGCCATGGAGATGCCCTGGTTGTGCCCTGCATCAATCCACCTACTTCCTAGGTCATGATTGTGGAGACTTGGGGGGCAGTGTAGGCAGTGTCCTTAACTGGACACAGCACAGATGGAGCAGAACATAAAGGATGGGCCTCTGAGCCCACAAAGCAGGAGCCCCAGCTTCAATAAGGCTAGAGAGGGTGGGAGGGTGTCTCTCCTCCATTGGCCCTGAGTCCTGGATCCTGGATCAAGGGGATCATGCCTGACCTCCCCTGCATATATGGCTCATTTCCCTGGCATCTCTGCCAACATTTGTCCCTGTGTTTAGAACTTTCTATACCAAATGTCCCTGTGATGCTGTCACTCATCCTTTCCTTCCCCTAGATGCTGCTCTACAGCCAACTCAACAACCCGGATTTCTGATTCCTCAGTCCCACTGTGGACAAGGCAGAGAAAAGATCTGGTGAGCCCTCCTGATTCTCCAGAAGGCACATGGAGATCTGAGTGTTTACCTGCGCTCTTTGACATTAAGGTGACAGTATTAAACAGCTATATCTTGTGGGACACTCAGCGTGTGTCAGGCTCCTTTTGCCAAGTAGCTTTCTCACTTTTAAAAAAGATTTTATTTATTTACTTAAGAGAGAGAAGACTGTGTGCACAAGTGTAGGCTGTGTGGGGAGGTTGAGGCAGAAATGGAGGGAGAGGGAAGCGGTAAGGATTTCCAGCTGATTCCTTGGTGAGCAGGGAGCCTGACTCGGTGCAATTTCAATACCCTGAGATCCTGACCTGAGCTGAAACCAAGAGTCCAACACTCAACCAGTGGAAGCTCCCAGGCATTCCTTCACCAATTAGTTTCTTAACTGACCCCAGGATCCTTGAAGTTTGTTCTCACCCTACATGCTGAAAAAAAGAATCTCAGGGAGATGACATGACTTCTCCAGAGTCACATAGCCCAAAGGTAGAGAAGTCGTGATTAGAATTGAGGTCCCCAGATTACAAATGCCATAGACAACAATTCTTCTGACCCATTGCCTAAGGCAGTTGCTAATTATTGAGTTTCTATGATGTGCTGGAGAATACAGAGATAAATGAAACAGAATCACACTCGGAGTGGTTTGTGCTAGGTCCACTCTCCTGGGAAACATGTCCCCATATCTCTCCATGATCTAGCACACAGCTTGGCACAGAGTAAGTCTTCAGTTACTATGGAAAAAATGATTTGCACTTCTGTCAGAGACTTTCTTCTTTTAAATAAGATTGTATTTATTTATTCATGCGAGACACACAGAAAGAGAAAGAGGGAGAAGCAGGCTTCCTGAGGGAAGCCGGATGTGGGACTGGATCCCAAGACTCCCAGGATCATGACCTGAGCTGGAGGTAGATGCTCAACCAGCGAGCCACTCAGGCGACCCTGTCAGACTTTCTGTGTTTCATTTCAGGGATTGTAGAGCACAGAGGATGTCAGGGGATTTCATATATGTCCTATCAAGGCATCTTTTTGAGTCCTTTCTTTTGTGCCATTTGGCTCAATCCCACTGGGCCATCCCAAGAGTCCCTTCCAGTCCTGGAGTACCACTCTCTATAAAATGGTGGTACAAAATGATGGTATAAATGGTGGAAGATTTTTCCAGTGGCACATGTTTCTTCTCTTTCTCCATGTTCTTAGGTTTCTTTGGAGCCTTTAATCCTGTGCAGAGTATCTTAAGTTCTCTAGAGGCCTTCCCCTGAAAAATATATTTAAATCTACCTTTTGCATCCAGTTTACAGGCCTTCCTAAACCTAAAATTAAGTGTCTCTGCTGAAGAGGATTCTTGGAGGCTGCAGATGTCCAAGACAACAAAATCACTTCCTAAAGGGAAGGGGAGGGTTACTCAATCAGCAAAGTCTTATAAATTGCTGCTGTGTGCTGTGCATCATGCCAGGTGCTGGGGACCACAGGGGACAGCTGCAATATCCAGTCGAGTTAGGAGGCCACTCAGGGAAGTAGGGGTAACTCCTGGGCTCTCACCACAGCTTCAGACTAGGCTCTGGGGTTTCTGTAGATTCTCACCTCCCTGGCGGTGCCTGGGCTTTTCTCCCTCCTGGCCTCTCAATTAGAGTCTTCTGTAGCAGGCTTATCCAAGATAAGCATGGATGACTCCTAGTCAGGTTCCTTAGTGCTTCTGCTCCAGAGTATATCCTAGAGACATGCAAACTCAGCTGCTGTTTGTGTTACAAGTTCAAAGCAACCCTCATCCTAGCTTCCTCATCAGAATGTCAGAAACCTCTTCCTCTCATTTTTGCTGCTAATAAGAATAATAACAGCCAATAATAACAAAAGTTTAGTTATTCATTGGGTACATACGTATGGAGCACTGTGGGGCCACTGGGCCTGCGGAGTGAACAAGAACACATGTTTGGCTGAGACATTGGGTGCCCTCCCCCCAATGAGGTAATGCCTGGCTCCCAGTGCCAATCCTCATTTTTCAGGGTCTGAATGCCCCCCAGTTTTTTTTTACTGCTTTAAGGAAAAATCAAAACTTCAAAAACAAGTGTTGTTTCAAAAGTGGCAATCTGCAGAATTAAGAAACTTTGAAATATTGATGGCATCACAAAACTCAGAAAATAACATTTTCGTGTATTGACTCCCATCTGTGTACCACCTCTTTCTGAATTACTTATTTATTTATTTTGATGGCATGGTCTTTGATGACTTCTCCATAGGACATAAATGTTTTATTTATTTAACAGAGAACAAGCAGTGTCTGGGGAGTGTTAGGGAGCAGAAGAGTGGGAGGGTGGGGAACAAGCAGACTCCTGTCTGACACAAAGCCTAACAAAGGGCTTCAACAGATGACCCTGAGATCATGGCCTGAGCAGAAATCAAGAGTCAGATGTTTAACCTACCTAAGCATCCCACAAGAGTGCTTTTTCTAATATAATCTTTTTTAAAAAAGAGATATTTATTTATTTATGAGAGACACAGAGAGATAGAGAGGGAGGCAGAGACACCGGCAGAGGGAGAAGCAGGCTCCTCGCAGGGCTCCTGATGTGGAATTTGATCCTGGATCCTGGGATCATGCCTTAACCCAAAAGCAGAAGCCCAACCTCTCAGCCACCCAGGCATCCCCCTATGTTCTAATCAACAAGTAAAATAGACATCAGTCTTCATTCTAACGCAGAAGAATGAAATTGGTTCTTTCTTAGCCATAGTTTAGAAAGGAATGTGTCACTTATCTTTAGTGGTGACACTATCTAAATTTTTGAGATTGTTGTCATATGTGGGACAGACTTTACTGAGCTTCTGCCAGTGATATCCATAATCTGGATATTTAGGGTTTTCTTTGTGAACTGATTAAATTTTAATATTCTGAAGGAAGGTCAGTCATTAATTAGTTTTTCAATGTAAAGAGTTTTGTAAAGAGTTTTCCACAGTCTTGATTTTGTGAGAAACCAGGGATAAACTCTTTCTACTCTTCAAGATGTTTGATGTACTTTCTTTCTTAATTTGATTCACTTACAAATAAAGTTTTGTAAATTTTAATAACAATTTCATTTATTTATTTATTATATTTTTATTTATTATTATTATTATTTATCTACTTATTTATTTATTTGTTAGACCTAGAGAATGGAAAGGGATGGAAAGAAAGCGAGAACATGACTGGGGAGAAGGTTAGAAGAAGTAAGTTACCCATGAGGAGGGAGCACAACATGCAGCAAATCCATAACATGAGATCCTGTCCTTTCTGTAAGTTGACAATCAATTGACTGTTTCCACTAGTCCGTACAAATCAAATGTGGTCATCTAATAGTACTTATTGTGAATCTAATACTTGGACGTTAATCTACTGTAAAACCTTATCAAATGTAAGTCTCCTATTGTTTTTAATCAATAAATGGTATTACCTAGAATAAAAGTGATCTTTACTATTCTGAATGAATTTAGGAAGCCATATGGAACAGTGTTTGAGATAATGTCTCACAAAATCAGTGAAAGGACACCTGGAAGGTGTTTTTCCCAAAGGATGTGTCTCTCCAGTCTGTTCAGGATGGAGACTACAACATTCCTCAACCAAGCAGGAGAAATGTTGAAGGAAAGTACCCAATCACAATCTATAACAAACTTCGCTGTCTCCAATGGCAAATATCCTCTTAAATAAGGTAATCTTGGCAAGAGACAACCACTCAGCACTCTTCCCAAATGGACACTGTCTGATTTTCATCAGAATCTGTGTGGAAAGCAACCAAGAAAATGATATTCATTCCTCGGTCAAAGATACTCAAGCTCACTTTGACAATATTTATCTGATCTTCTTCTGTGATGCTCTTGATGAACACTTTCTCTTAGAAGGGATCATAGGAGGAAACCTGGGTGGTTCTGCAGTTAAGCATCTTCTTTCAGCTCAGGGCCTGATCTGGGGTCTGGGGATTGAGTCTGGTGTTGGGCTTCTTGCAGGGAACCTCCTTCTGTGTGTGTGTGTGTGTCTCTGCCTTTCTCTCTGTGTGTCTCTCAAATAAATAAATATAAATAAATAAATAAATAAATAAATAAAAACAAATAAATATTTAAAAAGAGAAGGGATCATAGGGTGATTCTAGCAGGACCCACAATACCCATTAGCACATTGGTCATACAGCTCAGAAATAACTCAGACACGGGCATTTGAGTTGGTCAGTTAAGAGTCTGCCTTTGGTTCAATTCAGCCTTTCTGGGACCTGAAATCAAGTCTAATGTGGGTATCCTTTATTAGTGAGGTTTTTTTTCCTCTGTCCAACTACCCCTCTCAACTCTCCTGCTCACTCTCTCAAATACATGAATAATTACTTTAATAAAATAAAAGAGTAATTCTGGGATTGTGAATCACTATGAGTAGAGGGATACTGAACATGATGGCATTTGGTTACCAAGCATGGGCTAAACCTGCACTATATAGACACTCATGGTGTTACAACTGTAAAATGTCCTGAGTTGTGAGATTTTTTTTTTATTTTTGAGAATAATGAGAGAAGACATCATGCAGTGTCACTGGGATATATGTCCTGGACAACTCTCTTATTCTTTCTCCTCTCTCTCTCCATATTTCTGTGTCTATATCTGGGTCTCATTCTCCATTTCTCTCAATTCACTGACTCAGTGTCACAAACACAAGCATACCAACCCTGTCACTCTGCACAGGCTTAAACCAGTCACTCAACCCTAAGTTTCATGTACTCACAACCACAACACACAGGGAACACACTAGTTCCTAGTGTTGTAGAAGCATGGACATATGCTTTTTCTATTTAGTATAGTACTCTACTGTATTTATTCACTAATCAGGTTTTTAAAAAATATTTTATTTATTTATTTATTCACAAGAGACACACAGAGAGAGGCAGAGACATAGGAAGAGGGTGAAGCAGGCTCCCTGCATGGAGTCTGATGCAGGGAATGACTCTAGGCCCACAGGATCATGACCTGAGCCAAAGGCAGACACAAAACCAGTGAGACACCCAGGTACACCACTATTCAGTTTGGATGAAAATATTCCATCCGGGGGAGATTTAACTACTGGAAGTATACCATTTGCCAATATCCATAGCTGTGAAAAGGAGTGGGATGGACGGGCTTCCCATTATTCATTAAAGAAGTCACAGAGATCAAAAGTACTACATAGGGAATATGATCAATGGAATTGTAATAATGATCTATGGGGACAAATGGTATCTATACTTGTGGTTTGCACAGTATTAACTTATATAAGCATGGAATCCCTATGTGGAACACCTGAATCTAATGTAAACCTGTATACCATCTCAACTTCAATCCAAACAGTAAAAATGTGGGCACTATGCTGGTTCCTTTGGTTGGGCATCTACTTTGGGCTCATATCATTATCTCAGGGCCCTTGGATACATAGTATTATGCATCTGTCAAATCCCACACGAATGCATAAAATGGAGCAGTCGTTAATATATGTCATCAACTATAATAATAATAGTAGTGTCTCTACACCAGTTTTTTCTTTGTGATAAAATTTCCAGGCTAAAGTAGGCATGTATGGTTATGGGATTTGTGTGCCAAGAGATAGGGTGATAAGGGAATTTTTAACTTATATTCTGCATTATGACATCATTTTGAAACTAATCTAGTAATGAAGACTAATGAAACATAATCAGAGATTTTTGTTGTTAATATTTTACTCACACTAGTGTCCAAATGTTAGCTTCACAACACCTCCCTTTTAATCTAACTTAATATGAGTGGTAAAAGCAGTTTTATTATTTTGGGTATTAATTCATGTCTGACCACTTAAGTTATGAATTTCACAAATGAAACATAAATAATATAGTATAGGGTAATTTTTTTGGTATGGTATCCTGATTACAGTAGAAGAATGATTGTTTTTGTTATGATAGCAAAAGAAAAAGTGTAAGGGGAGAGGGGTAGAGGAAAAGGGAAAGAGAATATTAAGGAGGCTCCACGCTCAATATGTAGCCCAACCTACCAATGAGTCTTTTACTCATTGTATTTTGTGTTTCTCCAAGCATAAAGTCGCTTGGTCCAGGTTTGTATGCACATAGATCCACTTTCTTACCACAGCATGGAGTTCCTACAGGAACAAACAGTCGGTGTAGAAGAAGGTATGGGGGCAAAATGACTGAAAATTTCAAGTATGTGACAGTTCTTTGAGCTTTAGCGGTGGAAGATGAAAGTCCAATGACCTGTGGCAGAGTTAAAGAAACTGAGGGTCAGAGAGGTCAGGAGGCCAGTGGACACATGAACAGTAAGAATGAAAATTAATTTTGCACCCAGAAATAACGTTCCGTGGAATCTGTCATTCCAATGAAGAGGTGGATCTTCCTGTTGGATCTTGGGAATAGGGGTCCTCCCTGGGGGAATGGGGACTTAGCCTCCCAGTGTCCCCTTGGGGGCACAATGGAGACAGGGCCACTTAGAGGGTTGCAGGCACACAGGGCCCAAAGACTAAACCCTCACCCTGGAGACACAGGGCACAGGAGTTATAAGTAAGGGAGAGACACACTCTCCTCCAGGCAGGGAGGAGAGGACCCTCGAAGACCACATGGGCTGCTAAGTCTCTATGTCCCTGTGTGGATGGCAGGAGCTGACCTGGTAGCTTGTAGGAGAAAGACTGGTGAGCCTCTATGTGCTGCCTTGTGGAGTGGGTGGAAGAAAGGTCGTGCAGGTTCAACCTACCCCTGGACCTCTTGTGCCATCCTGAAGCCAATGAACTCCTCCTGGATGAGGGCATGGAAGGTTTTTTCAACCAGAGGTGGTTTGGTTGAGTGGGTGGTATGAGGCTTGCCCCTCTGGAGCTTTGAATCTTGTGAGGACTTCAGGGCCTAGAGATGCTGGCATTTTGACCTCTTATCTTCTCCAGTTTGAGTAAGGCTTCTTAATCAGGAAGGCCTATTGATTGAAGCCAAAGGACATACTGTATGTCCCTTTATTGTACCCTCTCACTGCATTCTTCCAAAAACTTACTTGGGGCTGTGGACAAGGGTCTCCTGGGGCAGGAAGTATGAACTTCCCTTCTCCAATGTATTCTTGGTAAGAGTCACCTTTCTGAGCCCAGGGTCCCTCTGCTGCTAATTGGGGACAATAGCACTCATTGGAATTCTTAGGATTTAATGACAAAACAAGGCTCTGGGTAATGGCCTATAAATATTGCTTTCCCAACCCCCCCCCCATGTGCCTCCTCAGGCTTAGGAGACCCCTATCTGGTGTAACCAGAAGGCCAGCCCTGCTGGTTGTTTTTGGGCAGAGCAGCGAGAATAGCTACGGTCACATGTGGATCCAGCAAGATTCATCCTGTGAGAAATTGGACATGTCCCTGGCCTTCCTGAGGCTGAGCTTGTGCATCTATGAAATTAGGAGCCTCACTGCCAGAACTGAGACAGCAATCCCTGGTCTATTCATCCAGCGCACACTGTATGACCCAGATTTCATTGTCTTCTCAACAATTTCAGCAGCACCAGTGCTGTAGAAAGCTTCTGGTCCAAGAACCGTTGCTCAGATAGGTGGAGTGATGTGTCCACCGGCACCAAGTGAGGGATAGTGATGCTATCCTGAGCCTCACTCTCCTCTCTGTGTAGCTTCCTTCCATTGGATAACAGTTCTCACACTGGAGGTATTTCCACTCCCACTTAAATTTCCCTACTTCCTTTCTAGGCCCTGTGGAGATGTGATCCCTGGGGGTGAGGTTACTGGCCCATCTCCTAAAGGCTCAGCACAGAGGCTGTGATAGGGTCATGGCTTCATTTGCACCTACTTGGGAAGTGTAATGGAGAAAAACTCCAGAGCCAGCCCAGGTAGGGATGGAATTCTGGGAGATGCTTTAGCTCCCTGGGCCCAGAGCCCAACAGAATAGTATTTGGTACCTTTAGCAATCTGAGCACCTACTTCCTCCTGGCACAGAGCAATGCACTGATGTCATGTAACAGGGGGAGATCTCATGTCAATTCACATAACCCATTATTATGGTGGACTTTCTACAAGGGCTTGCTATGTGGACACTCCTTTAGGTCTCACCATACCAAGTGATAGGTGGTGTTATTATTCCCAAAGACAGATCTGGAAAACAAGGTCCAGAGAAGGGAAGTGATTTGTCTGAACCCATATATCCAGTTGCTAGTGGAAGTGAGAATCAGAATCCTTCCCTTTATGCAGACCAACTATTATGTGGCATTGAACTTCTAAAGACAGAAGACAGCTTAGGACTCCATGTATTTCTGGCTTACTATTTATTTAAATGCCTCAGTTGTGTTTCTTTTTCACTAGGCTTTTCCTCATATAGGTTTCCAAAGTGTTCCTCAAAAAAAAGTCCCATAATCCTGAGAAAACATACATGGTTGTGAACAAGGAAATGCTCCACTGTTCTATCTTCAAATGCTTTCTCTCTTCAATTCTCCATATTTTGTTCTTGGAGAAAATTTAGATCATTTGACCTTCTAGTTCAGGCTTCTCGTTTTTTCCCTAATTTATTTACATATTCCATTACTTTTTAAAAAACACTTTATTGATTTATTCATGAGAGACACAGAGGGAGAGAGAGGCAAAGACAGAGGCAGAGGGGGAATCAGGCTCCAAGCAGGGCGCTCGACATGGGACTCGATCCTGGTCTCCAGGATCACAGCCTGGGCTGAAGGAGGCACTAAACAGCTGAACCACCTGGTCTGCAGTACATATTCCATTTCTTTGCCTATCTGAGTAGTCTAAATATATCAAGTGTACCGTACATTTCTGTCTGTCATTTTCACCTATCCCTAATCTGATGTAACTGAATAAAGAAGTTATTATATTCTGTCTTTATTGGGACACCTGGGTGGCTCAGCAGATGAGCAATAACCTCAGCACAGGACATGATTTCAAGCCTGGAGATTGAATCTTGAGTCAGGATTCCCAGAATGATTGCCTTTTTTTCTGATTTACTTATTTCACTCAGAAGAATACCCTGCAGATCCTTTCATATCAAGCAAATGACAGGTATACTTTGTTTCCATGCATAAGAAATAATCAGTTGTTACTATGTGTTACAGGACTACATCTTATTTACTCCTTCATCTGTTGAAGGAGGTGATGGTTCCTTCCATGGTTTGGCTGTTGTACACATTTGTGCTATAAAATAAACATTGGGTTCTCTTTTCTGGTTACTGGGTGTGAGCTACCATGAGCAGCTAAGTCTCCCGTGAAACCCTATATAAGGCTGTGTGGAAGGCCCTGAATGGGAACCAGCACAAGCACCAGAAGTTTCTGGAGACTGGAGCTGCCGATGAGACTGAGGAACTATGAATGACCCTCAGAAGGACAAATGATTCTTGAAAACCATCAGGCTTTTGTCCACCCCGTGCCCCAAGTTCTCTGTGTGTGTTTTGGGAGACTAGAAGCACTGTGAATGGGCCAAGGCAGTGGATATTCCCCAAATGGACAATGAGGCACTGAAGAAACTCGACAAGAATAAAAAACTAACTAATAAGTTGGCCAATAAGTATGATGCATTTTTGGCTTCAAACCTCTGATCAAGCAAATCCCATGAATCTTGGGTCAAAACCTGAATAAAGCTGGCAAATTCCCCTCCTTCCTGACCCACAATGAAAACTTGGTGGCCAAAGTGGATGAAGTGAAGTCCACCATCAAATTCCAGATGAAGATTGTGCTATGTCTGGCAGTGGCTGTTGGCCACGTAGAGATGTCGGACAATGAGCTCGTGTAACACATCCACTTAACTGTCAATTTCCTGGTGTCCATGCTCTAGAACAATTGGCAGAATATCCAGGCTTTGTCCATCAAGGGTACCATGAGCAAACCCCAGCACCGTTACCAAGACCTTTAAATAAATCCTAGTGCTGCTGGTAAAGAGAAATAAAATAAAATAAATAAAATAAAATAAACATTGGGGGGCAGGTGTCCTATCATTTCACCACATCTATATCTTCAGGATAAATACCCAATAGTGCAATTGCTGGGTCATAGATTAGCTCTATTTTTATCTTCCTGATGAAACTCCACTCTGTTTTCCAGAGTGTTGCACCTGCTTGCATTCCCACCAAAAGTGCAAAAGTAGTCCGCTTTCTCCACATCCTCACCAGCATTAGTTGTTTCCTGTCTTGTGAATGATACCATTCTCAGGGGTGAGAGCTTGTATGTCATTGTGGTATAGATGTATATGAACCTAATGGCAATGGTTGTGGAGCATTTTGTCATGTGTTTGTGAGCCAACAGTAAGTCTTCTTCAGTGAAATTTCTCTTCATGACTTCTGCTCAATTGCAGCCTTGCTGGATAAAGGCTTCTTGGCTGTATGTTGTTCTCATTTAGTACCCGAATATAACTCGCAGGACCTTTCTCATTTAGTACCCTAATATAACTCACAGGACCGTTGAATAGGTGTGCTTTTAATGAACATTTTTTAATGAACATTTCTCTCCATAGAAGTTCATAATCTCTTGTCTCCATCTTCTTTTAGGACTTTCTATTAATCCTTATAATTTCAAGCTCCAATATTATATATCAGGGTGTTGTACACATTTATGAGATTTTGGGGGGATTCCTTTCTGTCTCTTGGATATGAATGCTTGTTCTGGGACGATCTCAGGTATAATTCATTCCAATATGCTTTGTGTTCTTCTGTTTCTCACAACATAACTTCTGGAATCCCAGTAAGATGAATATTATTCCTCCTCAAAATATCACTTGTATCCTGATATCTGCCCTCGAGATTTCTGAACTGTTTTTCTCTTTCTTCCAGCTTCCTTCCTTTCCACAAACATGTATTCCACATCACTCACCGTCTCTGCCACTTTATCCCTAAGTGGTGGCATCTAGTTTAAATTGCACATCACAGGGATCCCTGGGTGGCACAGTGGTTTAGCGCCTGCCTTTGGCCAAGGACGCGATCCTGGAGACCCAGGATCGAATCCCACGTCGGGATCCTGGAGAATGGAGCCTGCTTCTCCCTCTGCCTATGTCTCTGTCTCTCTCTCTCTCTCTCTCTGTGTGTGACTATCATAAACAAATAAAAATTTAATAAATAAATAAATAAATAAATAAATAAATAAATAAATAAATAAATTGCACATCACGGAATGACTTTTATTTCAGACTGATTTTCCCAATTCTGCAGTATGGAAAACGCTGTAGTTCTTTTGCTTTCTTCAAGAGCCACCAATAGATTTACATTCTGTCTCTGAATTTTACCTCAAAGATGCTACTGAAATTGATATTCCTTATGTTTTAGGCAGAAACTTAAGACCATTATTTCTGGTTCTTTCTGATGTTGTCAATTCTTCTCTTTTTGTATAGTGCAGAATTGCTTCATGAGTGAGCAGAGTCAAAAATATCAACCAGGACCTAAGCAAAATACACCCAGATAATTCCAAAGATGTCTAGGACTGGAAAATAATGGAAAAAAGAGAAACAAACCCAGAGAAAACAGAAGACAACAAAAGGGAAAAACAAATTTAGAAGAGAGTATAACATAAAAAGAAAGGGCGAGGAGGCTGTGGTGCATGGGAGAGAATATAATCTCACAGAGTGGACCCAGAGGTTGATCCTGTCCATTCTGAGTGTATGATGTTCTGTATTATAATAGGTGCTAAATCCAAATTTATATAAACCAGCAAAACCTATATAGAGACTAAGCAGCAATCACAAAGGCACTACCAAGATAAAATAGAGGGATGGAATCAAAAGGAAGAGATAATATAATCCTGTAGGATAACAAACACAGGGCTATACATGGTTCTGAATGTATTTTCGTCAGTATTTTAGAGAAGCTCACTTCCACAATTATGAAACGAAACAAGATAACCTGCCCAAAACTGATAACTCATATATCTACAAAATTCCATTAGGTATATTGACAGGATTTGGAAAATGAAGAATATATCTCAGACAGGTAAGTGTAGAAATGTGAAAATCAAAAAGGAAAAACTCTCAAAACAAACAGTTATTATCATGTTGTAGGTAAGGCAGGAAAATAGAAACAATATTGGAAAGTTTTAATCTGACAGGTAATTGAATTATAAGGAAAAATCTTTGAGCTCTATACTATTTTGGCTCAACCTAGGTGTTTTCCAGTGCTGCTCAGTAAAATTACTGTTCCCGTGTTCTTTTGGCAGCCCATATTGGGAGGGGCCTGCTGCAGTGAATCTCATGTGTTTGTGCCTGTGGGGAGATGCCCAGTCTCTTAACAGGTGGCAGGTTCCACATAGAGCAGTTTGTCCCATGACACCTTTGTTCCTGAGAGGCTGTGACTCTCACAGATGAAAGAAAGGGATGGCTGTGGCGACATTTCCACATGGAGGTGATCTACATGTGTTCCCAACTGTAGGCTCTAAGTCTAGACTGGTTTAGACCTTTGTGAGGCCAGCGTGGGGCACTGATTTTTCAAACTGAAGGGTACCTAGCAACAGGAGAGCTTTCACTGCCTTGAGCCCTTCCAGGTTCCACGTGTCCCAGAGGGAAGGGAGGATAGTCCTCTTTTGTCTGCTCTGGTGCCCTGAGAAGCCCACAACTCCCTGAGAATAAAAAACCAACAGGGCCTTTTGTCCAGTCGCTGGGCTGGCTGGTGTTCTTAGCAGTTACTTGCAGTATTTATAGACCTTGTACAACATCTGTGATTGTTCTGTACTGAATGTGGGCAATGAATGGAGGCAAATATTCCTTTCCACTCTGTAGCCTTCCAAACCAAGGACACAGCCACCAAATTAGTCACCCTCACATTCCATTTTAATAAATGTCAGGAGCTGAGGATGCCCGTGCTTAAAATGGGACATCTTCATCACACTCTACCTCTTCCTTTCCGTAATTTCTTGGTTTGGTCATCCCCACAACCTGGAATGCCTTTAGCAGCCCAGAGGTCTCAGAAGTGCTCCATGTTGCCCAAGTTTATTATTTCCTTGAGTGGAGGTTTAAGAATGAGAGAAGTCAGAGCTTCGTTTGACCTTGAGATCAGACACGACTCTGGGTCCTTTAGCTCCTATTGATAATCATGAGCAAGGGAGTGCATACTTAATATTTGCTTATTATTCAACCTTTCTTACACTTTTCCACTATGTCAGCTCCCTAGGACTTGGACCCATCATTTCCAAATTCCTTTGCTTTACTTTTCATTTTAACTTTGGTTGTATGTAATTGAATGAGACACAGCTGCTTGTCAGTACCATCTAAGACCTTCAAAATACACAGGAGTCAAAGGAATCTCCTACCCACAGTCTTATCACTTCTCCTCCCAATCCACATGCCTAAGTGAGGATGCTTTGAGCATCCCTGATTTTTGACATAAAGAATTCTGTTGTCTCCCCCCATTGTGGAATATTCAAGTAGTTTCTGTTGAGCACTCTGTTAGCATGAAACCCCAGAAGATAAGGGAAGAGATCCCACAATATGGTCCTTATAACAGGCACCAGATGCATTTTGGTGATGCCTAGGCCATCCACACTCTCTTAAGACTGGCTGTAAATTCAGGGGTTCCCAGAGGCCCTCAGTTTCAGTAATTTTCAGAACTACTTTATGGAACAAAGTAAAGTGCTCTATTAACAATATCAACTATATTACAAAGACACACCAGGTGTGCCCTTAGAGGGTTTCCAGCCCCTCTTCTCTCTGCAGGTCATTTGGACTCATGTCACAACCACCTCTTCCTACACTTGCTCTTTCTCTTAGAGCTCCAGGACAAGACACCTCGCTGTCATAGCATTGGCAAGTTGATCACGTAGTAGACCCATAGGCATTTGAAACAATGTGCAAGTAACCAAAGGGAGAGACAAAAATGAATCTCCATTACACTTTAGGCACATACGTCAAAATTCATCTTGTTGTAAACGTTAATTAAGGGCACTATACAGTCTACCAGGTCCACCGCAGAAATGCAAGGAAAATAATACCATCACATCACAGGAATATGTTCAGGGTTCTAAATGGACAAACTTTTTGATTTCTGTTTGCTTCCCCCACCCTTTTCCTTTGCTTTCTATCTTTTTCTTTCTCTTTTCCTTCTCTTTTTTCTTTTGTCTTCCTCTTTTCTTTATTCTTTATCTTTTTTATGACCTTTCTCTCTTTTTCTCCTTTTCCCAATACAACTTGTTTCTGGCCACTCTGCACTGAGCAAAATGACTAGAAGGAAAGCCTCACCTCAAAAGAAAGAATCAGAAACAGTCCTCTCTCCCACAGAGTTACAAAATCTGGATTACAATTCAATGTCAGAAAGCGAATTCAGGGATCCCTGGGTGGCACAGCAGGTTGGCGCCTGCCGTTGACCCAGGGCGTGATCCTGGAGACTCGGGATCGAATCCCACATCAGGCTCCTGGTGCATGGAGCCTGCTTCTCCCTCTGCCTGTGTCTCTGCCTCTCTCTCTCTCTCTCTCTGTGACTATCATGAATAAATAAATAAAATCTTTAAAAAAAAAGAAAGCCAATTCTGAAGCACTATTATAAAGGAACTGTTGGCTCTAGAAAAAAATATAAAGGACTCAAGAGACTTCATGACTGCAGAATTTGGATCTAATGAGGAAGAAATTAAAAATCAATTGAAGGAGATGCAATCCAAACTAGAAGTCCTAATGACAAAGTTTAATGAGATGGAAGAACGAGTGAGTGACATTGAAGAGAAGTTGATGGCAAAGAGGGAAACTGAGGAAAAAAGAGACAAACAATTAAAAGACAATGAGGAAAGATTAAGGGAAATGAATGACAGCCTGAGGAAGAAAAGCTTACATTTAATTGGGGTTCCCAAGGGCACTGAAAGGGACAGAGGGCCAGTATGTATTTGAACAAATCATAGCTGAAAAATTTCCTAATCTGGGAAGGGAAACAGGCATTCAGATCCAGGAAATAGAGAGATCCCCCCTAAAATCAATAAAAACCGTGCAACACCTCAAAATTTAATAGTTACAATTGCAATTTCCAAGATTAACAGAAGATCCTTAAAGCAGCAAGAGACAATACCTCCTTGACTTTATGGGGAGGAGAATTAGGGAAAAAGCAGACCTCTCTACAGAGACGTGGCAGGGCAGAAAGGGTGGGCAGTATATACTCAGGGTCCTAAATGAGAAGAACATGCAATCAAGAATACTTGATCCAGCAAGGCTTTCATTTAGAATGGAATGAGAGATAAAAAACCTTCCAAGACACACAGGAACTGAAAGAATATGTGACAAACAAACCAGCTCTGAAAGAAATTTTAAGGGGGACTCTTAAAATTCCCCTTTAAGAAGAAGTCCCTGGGTGGCTCAGCGGTTGAGCGCCCTCCTTTGGCCCAGGGCGTGATCCTGGAGACCCGGGATCGAATCCCACGTTGGGCTCCCGGTGCATGGAGGCTGCTTCTCCCTCTGCCTGTGTCTCTGCCTCTCTCTCTCTCTCTCTCTCTCTGACTATCATAAATAAATAAATAAAAAGAAGAAGTCCAGTGGAACATTCCACAAAAACAAGGACTGAATAGATATCATGATGACACTAAACTCATATTTCAATAGTAACTCTGAACATTTACAGGTTTAATGACCCATCAAGAGGCGTGGAGTTTCAGACTGGATGAAAAAGCAGGACACATCTATTTGCTGTCTACAAGAGACACATTTTAGAAAGACAGACACCTACAGCCTGAAAATAAAAGGTTGGAGAACAATTTACCATTCAAATGGTCCTCGAAAGAAAGCAGGGGTAGCCATCCTCATATCAGATAAACTAAAATTTACCCTGTAGATGTAGTGAGAGATGAAGAGGGACACTATATCATACTTAAAGGATCGATCCAACAAGAGGACTTAACAATCCTCAATATATATGTTCCATATGTGGGAGCTGCCAAATATATGAATCAATTAATAAGCAAAGTTAAGACATACTTAGATAATAATACACATATACTTAGTGACTTCAATCTAGCACTTTCTATACTCGATAGGTCTTCTAAACCCAACATCTCCAAAGAAACGAGAGCTTTAAATGATACACTGGACCAGATGAATTTCACAGATAACTACTGAGCTTTACATCCAAACTCAACTGAATACACATTCTTCTCATGTGCACATGGAAATTTCTCCAGAATAGACCAAATATTGGGTCAATAATTGGGTCTGAAGCAATACCCAAAGATTGGGATTGTCCCCTGCATATTCTCAGACCATTATGCCTTCAAACTAGAAGTAAATGACAACAAGAAATTTGGACGGACTTCAAACACGTGGAGGTTAAGGACAATCCTGCTAAAAGATGAAAGGGTCAACCAAAAAATTAAGGAAGAATTAAAAAGATTCATGGAAACTAATGAGAATGAAGATACAACCATTCAAAATATTTGGATGCAGCAAAAGGAGTCCTAAGGGCGAAATAAAGTGCAATACAAGCATCCTTTCAAAACTTGGAAAGAACACAAGTACAAAAGCTAATCTTACTCCTAAAGGAGTTAAAGAAAAAACAGCAAATAGATCCTAACCCAGCAGAAGAAGAGGGTTAATAAAGATTCTAGAAGAACTCAATGAAATCAAGACCAGAAGAACTGTGGAACAGAACAACAGAACCAGGAGTTGGTTCTTTGACAGAATTAAAAACATAGATGAACCATTAGCCAGCCTTATTAAAAAGAAGAGAGAGAAGACATAAATTAATAAAATCATGAATGAGAAATGAGAGATCACTACCAACACCAAGGAAATACACACAATTTTTAAAACATATTATGAACAGCTATACCTCAAATTAGGCAATCTAGAAGAAATGGACACATTTCTGAATAGCCACAAACTAAAAAAACTGGAACAGAAAGAAATAGAAAACCTGAACAGGCCAATATCCAGGGAGGAAATTGAAGCATTCATTAAAAACCTCCCAGGACACAAAATTCCAGGGCCAGATGGCTTCTCAGGGGAATTCTATCAAATGTTTAAAGAAGAAATCATACCTATTCTACTAAATCTGTTTGAAAAGATAGAAAAAGATGGAGTACTTCCAAATTCGTTCTATGAGGCCAGCATCACCTTAATTCCAAAACCAAAGACCCCACCAAAAAGGAGAATTACAGACCAATATCCCTGATGAACATGGATGCATAAATTCTCAACAAGATACTAGCCAATAGGATCCAAAAATACATTAAGAAAATTATTCACCATGACCAAGTAGGATTTATTCCTGGGACACAAGGCTGGTTTAACACTCGTAAAACAATCATATAAGCATAGGTGATCTCTTGCTGATCATCATATCGGCAAGAGAAAAACCACGAAATATATGATCCTCATTAGATGCAGAGAAAGCATTTGACAAAATACAGCATCCATTCCTGATCAAAACTCTTAAGAGTGTGGTATAAAGGGAACATTCCTTAACATCTGAAAAACCATCTATGACAAGCCCACAGCAAATATACCTCTCAATGAGGAAGCCCTAGGAGCCTGTCTCCTAAGATGAAGAACAAGACAGGGATGTCCACTCTCACCACTGCTATTCAACATAGTACTGGAAGTTCTCGCATCAACAATCAGACAACAAAAAGACATTAAAGACATTTGAATTGGAAAGAAGAAGTCAAACTCTCCGTCTTCACCAATGACATGATACTCTACTTAGAAAACCCAGAAGACTCCACCCCAAGATTGCTAGAACTCCTACAGCAATTTGGCAGTGTGGCAGGATACAAAATCAATGAGCAGAAGTCAGTGGCATTTCTATACACAAACATGAGACTGAAGAAAGAGAAATTAAGGAGTAAACTCCATTTACAATTGCACCCAAAAGCATAAGATACCTAGGAATATACCTAACCAAAGATGTAAAGGATCTATACCTGAAAATTATAGAACACTTTGGAAAGAAATTGAGGAAGACACAAAGAGAAGGAAAAATATTCCATGCTCATGGATTGGCAGAATTAATATTGTGAAAATGTCAATGTTACCCAAGGCAGTTTACACGTTTAATGCAATCCCTATCAAAACACTTGGACTTTCTTCAGGGAGTTAAAACGAATTATATTAAGATTTGTGTGGATTCAGAAAGACCCCAAATAGCCAGGGTAATTTTAAAAAAGAAAATCATAGCTGGAGGCATCACAATGCCAGATTTTAGGTTGTACTACAAAGCTGTGTTCATCAAGACATTATAGTACTGGGACAAAAACAGACATACAGATCAATGGAACAGAATAGAGAACCAAGAAGTGGACCCTCAACTTTATGGTCAACTAATTTTTGATAAAGGAGGAAAGACTATCCACTGGAAAAAAAGACAGTCTCATCAATAAATGGTGCTGGGAAAATTGGACATCGACATGCAGAAGAATGAAACTAGACCATTCTTGCACCATACACAAATATAAACTCAAAATGCATGAAAGACCAGAATGTGAGACAATATTCCATCAGAATCCTAGAGAATAACACAGGCAACACCCTTTTTGAACTCGGCCACAGTAACTTCTTACAAGAGATATCCATGAAGGCAAAAGAAACAAAAGAAAAAATGAACTCTTGGGACTTCATCAAGATGAGAAGCTTTTGCACAGCAAAGGATACAGTCAACAAAACTAAAAGACAATTTACAGAATGGGAGAAGATATTTGCAAATGATGTATCAGATAAAGGGCTAGTTTCCAAGATCTATAAAGAACTTATTAAACTCAACAGCAAAGAAACAAACAATCCCATCATGAAATGGGCAAAAGACATGAAGAGAAATCTCACAGAGGAAAACATAGACATGGCCAACTAGCACATGAAAAAATGCTCTGCATCACTTGCCATCAGGAAAATACAAATCATAACCACAATGAGATACCACCTTACACCAGTGAGAATGTTGAAAATTAACAAGGCAGGAAACCACAAATGTTGGAGAGGATGCAGAGAAAGGGGAACCCTCTTACACTGTTGGTGGAAATGTTAAATGGTGAGGCCACTCTGGAAAACTGTGCGGAGGTTCCTCAAAGAGTTAAAAATAGACCTGCCCTATGATCCAGTAATTGCACCTTTGGGGATTTACCCCAAAGATACAGATGCAATGAAACGCTGGGACACCTGCACCCCGATGTTTATACCAACAATGTCCACAATAGCCCAACTGTGGAAGGAGCCTCAGTGTCCATCGAAAGATGAATGGATAAAGATGATGTGGTTTATGTATACAATGGAATATTACTCAGCCATTAGAAACGACAAATACCCATCATTTGATTCAACGTGGATGGAACTGGAGGGTATTATGCTGAGTGAAATGAGTCAATCAGAGAAGGACAAACATTATATGTTCTCATTCATTTGGGAAATATATATAACAGTGTAAGGGATAGAAGGGAAAGGAGAAGAAATGTGTGCAAATATCAGAAATGGTAACAGAACATAGAGACTCCTAACTCTGGGAAACGAACTAGGGATGGTGGAAGTGGAGGAGGGCAGGGGGTGGGGGTGAATGTGTCATGGGCACTGAAGGGGGCACTTGATGGGATGAGCACTGGGTGTTATTCTGTATGTTGGCAAATTGAAGACCAATAAAAAATAAATTTATTATTAAAAAAGAAAATAGGGATCCCTGAGTGGCGCAGCGGTTTGGTGCCTGCCTTTGGCCCAGGGCGCCATCCTGGAGACCCGGGATCGAATCCCACGTCTGGCTCCCAGTGCATGGAGCTTGCTTCTCCCTCTGCCTGTGTCTCTGCCTCTCTCTCTCTGACTATCATAAATAAATTTTAAAAAAAGAAAATAAAATATAAACCTTAATTTAGTGCACTATACTGTCTACCAGGTCCACCGCAGAAATCCAAGGAAGAGAATACCATCGCATCTCAGGATATGTTCACAGATTTCTAAATGGGCAAACTGAAATTTCACTATTTTTTATCAGCCACAGAAAAGAATTACTGGATATTTTACCATGAAAATGAGTAGATTCAGCACTAGCAGAACTGCAACTAGGAATAAGGTAGCTATGACAAGCAATGTGAAAGCAGGGAGAAAAGAGAACATGATCCCTCCCTTATGGAGAAGTGGGTGCAGGGGTAAGCAGACTGTTGTAAAACAAATCCCACTGAATTGACCTGGGGGTTTCAGGTGTAGTGGCTTTTTGTTGGCCCATTCTTTACAGTGCCCCATTGGTGATCTGTTGCCATGTTAGGAAAACATTGTTCTCATGCTGCTAGATTTCTTTCTCGTCCTCTGGGTCTGCAGAGGGGTTCAAGGAGACCTTGCTCCTATGGCTTACCAATTCCATCTCAAGTGAGTTTTCCTTTTGTCACATATCCTCATTCTTATTGTGTCATAAGCACTTCTTGAGATAATAAAACTCAAGAATGAATTAGCCTTTATGGTCGCCATAGGATATTTTGGTTGATTACATTACAACAAAGACAAAAGCTGTATTTTTTAGACTTATGAGAAAAGCTGGTTCACAAATGGTGGAAAATCATGCAGAACTGCTCAATCAGCTGATGGGGAGTCAGTCTCTAGTATAAGGGTATTTAACCACTATGCAATGCACCTTTCCACATCTCTACTTTCTGCTAGGTAGACCCTAATTTTCTACAATGGTTTTGGTATCAGTAATACTTTTCTTTGGTATTTTTTTATTGTAGTTCGATTTGCCAACATATAACACCCAGTGATCATTCTGTCAAGGTCCCCCCTCAGTGCACATCACCATCTCCCCAACCACCTGCCTACCTCCCCTTTCACTCCCCCTTGTTAGTTTCCCAGATTTAGAAGCCTGTCATGCCTTGTCACCTTCTCAGATTATTCCCACTCCTTTTCTATCATTCCCCTTGATACCTTTCATTATTTTTTATATTCCTTGTATGAGTGAACCATATGATGATTATCCTTCTCTGATTGACAAAGTTCGCCCAGCTTAATACCCTCCAGTTCCATCTACATCAAAGGAAATATTGGGTATTCATTCTTTCTAATGGCTGAGTAATATTCCTTATATATATCCCACATATTCTTTATCCATTCATCTTTCGATGGACAATGAGACTCCTTCCACAGTTTGGATATTGTGGACATTGCTGCTATAAACATTGGGGTGCAGGTATTCCAGCATTTCACTGCATCTGTATCAGACCCATCCATCCTGAGTCCCCGCCTGAATGACCAGCTTCTCCTGAGGCTCTGCCAGGTGCCCATTCCAGCCCTATACCAAAATTGGCTGTTGCTCTGTGGTGCGATTTCCCCCAGATGCAACTCCTCTGTTAGTGACTTGGGAAAACTGAGGGCTGCACTGCCCTTCCTGCGGTTCTGCTGGAGTTCCCTGCTGAGCACTTTTCCATGCGGGAAAAATCTGGTATAGATTTTTTAACATTCCTGCTTCTCCTGGGATGGGCTTCCCTGTCCTGGAGCTTTCTCCACAGACTTTAGCATGGCTTCTCATGTTGCCCCTCCCTCACTTGATTCTTTTTTGTTTTATTTTATTTTTCTGCCTTCCTACCTTGTTAGAAGTGAAAACCCTTCTCTCTGTAGCCTTTCAGCTGTTCTTTCATTAAATCTCAGGTCAAATTCATAGATTTTCAGGATGGTTTGAAACTTATGTAGGTAAGTTGTTGGGACCAGATGCTATTTTTGAACAGTGCTTTTGAACATAGATATCTCTCTAAAGTCCGTATGTCAGAGATATATCCCAGAGACTTTGGGATATATTTCCCAAAATTGGAATTACTGGATCAAATGGTAGTGCTTTTTACAGGCTTTTGAGGGTTCCCTTTTGGTTTTCATACTAAAGTCAGCAGTTACATTATGTGTTTAAATAGTTTTAATATGATAGTTTAAATCTGTCAACCCCAAGTCCTTTCTAAAACATGCTCTCACACAGGTGGCTCTGCAAGGTAAATGATGAGTAATGGCATCAAATACTAGAACTTTGAGAAAAGTATCATTCATTGTATGGTTTTGACAGCAATGTGTCAACAGTCCATTGTATTTTAATGCATTTTTCAGTGTCTTATTCAAGTACATAGGACAACAACATTCCTAACAGGGTCAAATCAATCTGCTATCTCCTTAGGCATGTGGGCCAGTGAAACCTATATCTTGGAGATAACAAAATATGTACTATACAAATGATTCATTTGAAGATATCATGTCAATTCATTCACTGAGTTGATTCAAGATTAATTACTCTAGCGACACTTCATCAGATTTGTCAATTAAGTGTCTAACTACTTGTGATTTTTACTCAGGTGGTGATCTCCATGTCCTGAAATTGAGCCTCATGTTGGGCTCCACGTTGGCTATGGGGACTGCTCAAGATTTTCTTTTTTCCTCTACTCCTCCTCTCCACGTGCTCTCTCTTTCTGCCTTAAAAAATAACAAAATGTATGATTATACTAGTTTACTCTGTGTGGCATACTTAAGATGAACATACTAAGGCATATTACTTTTTTTTAATTTTTATGATAGTCACAGAGAGAGAGAGAGAGAGAGGCAGAGACATAGGCAGAGGGAGAAGCAGGCTCCATGCACAGGGAGCCCGATGTGGGATTCGATCCCAGGCCTCCAGGATCGCGCCCTGGGTCAGACAGGCGCCAAACCGCTGCGCCACCCAGGGATCCCCCATATTACTTTTGTTTCATGAGCGTACATTTTAATTTTCTGGTGAGTTATTAGTTTATAACCACAGTAGAAAAATTTAATTTACAACTCAAGTTTGATCTTGTTCCATGGTATATGTTATTAAGCTGGCATTTGAGTATTAGTTTGCTGTGAAACATTACCAAAAATATATCTAATTATATTTCAATGAATAGACTGTATTATATAGAGTAAGTTGAAATAATTGAAGAAGTAATATAGACAGTTTCTGTACATCCTTATTCACTGGCATAGAATTTCCACAATTATTAAAATTTGCATCATTGTGGAACATTTGTTATGAAGAAGAAAGCAGTGGAGTGATGTTGTTATTCATTTATGTCTACCATTTTTATGAACTTGGGCTCTGTGCTGTGCCACAGTAAGGTTTGACAAATGCATAATATCATGCATGAACCATGTACAGTGTCGGTTCACTGCCTTTAATTCCCAGGATTCAACTATTCATGCTTTTGCACTTTGTACAGAAATCTTCTTAACCATTGAGATTTGTCATCTGTATAGCTCTCCTTTTTGCACAATTAGAGACATAAAACGTGTCAGTGTTTGGGATTTCCTTAATTTTTCACTTTTAACTGTTCAGTTAATCCATTGTTTTTATGGCTTGATAAACCAGTTATTTCTATTGCTAATATTTATTTAGAGAAAAAGAGTACAATTGTAGGGGGAAATGGCAGAGGAAGAGGGAGAGAGAATGTTTTATTGGGGGGGAGATAGAATCTTAAGCAGATTCCAAACACAACATGTAGCTATCATGTGACTTGACCTCAAGAATCTGAGGCAAAATCTGGCAAATTTAAGAGTCAGAAGCTCAAATGTCTAAGAAAAACAGGCTCCCCAAGAGCGCAATCGTTTTTCATTACAGAATAATATTTCCTTGAATGGATTGAATTGAAGTTTTTTTTTTCATTCATATAAAGATGGACAGCCTAGTTGTCTCTAGCTTCTGTAATCCTAAATAAAGCTGAATTTTATTGAAAACAAACTTGAATTTCTTAGGGAAAGATGGGTTTCATAGACTAACTATCTGATTCGGTTTGGATTAAGCTGATTAAAAAACAAATTTCAGATGGATTGAAGATCATGCAGTAGAGGTCCTTATGTCAGCTTGTCCCCTAAATTTAGCTACATAACTATCAAGCCATCCTGAATACCAGTGAATTCAAGCTGAAATCTAAGCAAGAATGACTGACTCTACAAATGGAAAAGTGAAAAATATTTGCACAGTGGTGTGTGAAGTAGTATAATGGAATGGATTTATCAGAGGATAATGGGAGTGTGGGGTGGGAGCATCTGTAAGCCATCTGCAGGAAAGTGAAAGAGCCCTGAAGTTCAAAAACTGGACCTTTAGAAATCTGCTCCTCCACAGACTTTTCTGCCTAAAAGGGGTTCATTAGTGAAAGGGTGTAGGAACAGAGGTGAATGGAGTCTCAATATTCCTGGAATGCAGAAATTACCCATGTGCCTGAGCCACAAGAGTGCCCAAGAGTATTGGTTCAGGGAAATGGATTAAATTAGGAACCCTGGGAGAATGTTAACATTTGAGGTGCCATCATTCATGATCAGCCAGGCCAGGAAACTGCGGACCATGTTGAGTCCACACAAGAGACTGGAACACAGCTTCCACCTTCTTCTGGGAAAGGCAGATTGAGTGACCATTGAACAGGTTGAACGTTCTCCTTGCGGGGGGTCAGCAACCACAGAAAAGGAGAAACATTCACTTCCTATAGGAAGAGGAGGTGAGAACAAGAGTGTCAAATAATTCCTGAGGAAACCTAAACATTTCACATTTCAACGCCCCCCCCCCATGTCTGCTAGGGGAGAATTGGAGTATCCAGGCACCATTGTAGTCTGAAGATTTGTCAATCGCCACTTCCCTCATCTCCAGGGCTGATGACTGAAGTGTGGTATTTCTACCTTTCACCCAAAAGAGGCATGAAGGGGGACTCTTAAAATTCCTTTTTAAGAAGTCCAATGGAAAAAAACCACAAAAACAGGGATTGAATAGGTATCATGATGACACTAAATTCATATCTCTCAATAGTAACTCTGAACGTGAATGGGCTTAATGACCCCATCAAAAGGCTCAGGGTGTCAGACTGGATAAAAAAGCAGGACCCACATACTTGCTGTCTACAGGAGACCCATTTTAGGCATAAGGACACCTACAGCTTGAAAATAAAAGGTTGCAGAACCATTTACCATTCAAATAGTCCTAAAAAGAAAGCAGAGGTAGCCATCCTTCTATCAAATAAACTAAAGTTTATCCTGAAGACTGTAGGGAGAGATGAAGAGGGACACTATATCATATTTAAAGGATCTATCCAACAAGAGGACTTAACAATCCTCAATATATATGCCCCGAATGTGGGAACTGCCAAATGTATCAATCAATTAATAACCAAAGTAAAGACATACTTAGATAATAATACACTTATACTTGGTAAAGTATCTACACCCTAAAAAACTATAGAACACTTCTGAAAGAAATTGAGGAAGACACTAAGAGATAGACAAATATTCCATGCTCCTGGATTGGAATAATTAATATTGTGAAAATGTCAATGTTACCCAGGGCAATTTACATGTTTAATGCAATCCCTATCAAAATACCATGGATTTGGGATCCCTGGGTGGTGCAGCGGTTTGGTGCTTACCTTTGACTGGGCGCGATCCTGGAGATCCCGGATCGAATTCCATGTCGGGCTCTCGGTGCATGGAGCCTGCTTCTCCCCTGCCTGTGTCTCTGCCTCTCTTACTGTGCATGACTATCATAAATAAATAAAAATAAAAATAAATACCATGGACTTTCATCAGAAAATTACAACAAACTATTTTAATATTTGTGTGGAATCAGAAAAGACACGAATAGCCAGGGTAATTTTAAAATAGAAAACCATAGCTGTGGGCATCACAGTGACAGATTTCAAGGTTGTACTACAAAGCTGTGGTCATCAAGACAGTATAGTACTGGGACAAAAACAGACACATAGATCAATGGAACAGAATAGAGAACCAAGAAGTGGACGCTCAACTTTATGGTCAACTGATTTTCGATAAAGGAGGAAAGACTATCCACTGGAACAAAAACACAGTCTCTTCAATAAATGGTGCTGGAAAAATTGGACATCGACATGCAGAAGAATGAAATTAGACCACTCTTGTACCATACACAAAGATAAACTCAAAATGCATGAAAGACCTGAATGTGAGACAATATTCCATCAGAATCCTAGAGAAAGGGATCCCAGGGTGGCGCAGCGGTTTGGCGCCTGCCTTTGGCCCAGGGCGCGATCCTGGAGACCCGGGATTGAATCCCACGTCGGGCTCCCGGTGCATGGAGCCTGCTTCTCCCTCGGCCTGTGTCTCTGCCTCTCTCTCTCTCTCTGATGACTATCATAAATAAATAATTTTTTTTAAAATTCTTTATTTATTTATGATAGTCTCACAGAGAGAGAGAGACAGAGAGAAGCAGAGACATAGGCAGAGGGAGAAGCAGGCTCCATACACTGGGAGCCCGACGTGGGATTCGATCCCGGGTCTCCAGGATCGCGCCCTGGGCCAAAGGCAGGCACCAAACCGCTGCGCCACCCAGGGATCCCCATAAATAAATAATTTAAAAAAAAATTTAAAAAAAAGAATCCTAGAGAAGAACACAGACAACAAGGATTTACCCTTTTTGAACTCGGCCACAGTAACTTCTTACAAGAGATATCCATGAAGGCAAAAGAAACAAAAGAAAAAATGAACTATTGGGACTTCATCAAGATAAGAAGCTTTTGCAGAGCAAAGGATACAGTCAACAAAACTAAAAGACAACTTACAGAATGGGAGAAGATATTTGCAAATGATGTATCAGATAAAGAGCTAGTTTCCAAGATCTATAAAGAACTTATTAAACTCAACAGCAAAGAAACAATCCCATCATGACATGGGCAAAAGACATGAAGAGAAATCTCACAGAGGAAAGCATAGACATGGCTAACTAGCACATGAGAAAATGCTCTGCACCACTTGCCATCAGGGAAATACAAACCAAAACCACAATGAGATACCACCTCACACTGGTGAGAATCGGGAAAATTAAGAAAGCAGGAAACAAAAAATGTTGGAGAGGATGTGTAGAAAAGGGAACCCTCTGACACTGTTGGTGGGAATGTTAAATGGTGCAGCCACTCTGGAAAACTGTGTGGAGTTTCCTCAGAGTTAAAAATAGATCTGCCCTATGATCCAGTAATTGCACTGTTGGGGATTTACCCAAAAGATACAGATGCAATGAAACACTGGGACACCTGCACCCCGATGTTTCTAGCAGCAATGTCCACAATAACCAAACCGTGGAAGGAGCCTCAGCATCCATCGAAAGATGAATAGATAAAGAAGATAGAGGGGGAGGAGCAAGATGGCGGAAGAGTAGGGTCTCAAATCACCTGTCTCCACCAAACTACCTAGAAAACCTTCAAATTATCCTGAAAATCTATGAATTCGGCCTGAGATTTAAAGAGAGACCAGCTGGAATGCTACAGTGAGAAGAGTTCGCGCATCTATCAAGGTAGGAAGACGGGGAAAAAGAAATAAAGGAACAAAGGCCTCCAAGGGGGAGGGGCTCCGCAAGGAGCCGGGCTGAGGCCGGGGCGAGTGTCCCCAGGACAGGAGAGCCCCGTCCCGGAGGAGCAGGAGCTGCACCGACCTTCCGGGCGGAAATGGGCTCGCCCGGGAGTTGGAGCAGGACCCAGGAGGGCGAGGATCTCCTCGGGCTCCCTGGGACAGTAACAGAGCAACTGCGCGCCCAGGAGAGTGCGCCGAGCTCCCTAAGGGCTGCAGCGCGCGGCGGGACCCGGAGCAGCTCGGAGGGGCTCGGGCGGCGGCTCCGCGGAGGGGGTTGCGAAGCCTGGGAACGCGAATCCAACAGCGCAGGCCCGGGAGCACAGGGCGCCGGGACACAGCCCAGGATCCCGCCTCCCCCGGGACAGGCAGAGGCCGGGAGGGCCCAGGACAGCGAGGACGCTCCTGCCCCAGCTGAGCAGATCAGCGGCCCCACCCCGGAGCCTCCAGGCCCTGCAGACGGAGAGCTCCGGAGTTCCTGCCGGAGCTGAATCCAGGTTTCCAGAGCTGCCCCGCCACTGGGGCTGTTCCTCCTGTGGCCTCACGGGGTAAACAACCCCCACTGAGCCCTGCACCAGGCAGGGGCAGAGCAGCTCCCCCAACTGCTAACACCTGAAAATCAGCACAACAGGCCCCTCCCCCAGAAGATCAGCTAGACGGACAACTTCCAGGAGAAGCCAAGGGACTTAAAGAACACAGAATCAGAAGATACTCCCCGGTGGTTCTTTTTTTTTTTTTTTTTTTTGTTTTGTTTTGTTTTGTTTTGTTTTTGTTTTGTTTTGCTTTTTGATTTGTTTCCTTCCCCCACCCCCTTTTTTTCTCCTTTCTTTTTCTTTCTCTTTTCTTCTTTTTTTTTTCCGTTTTTTTTCTCTTTTTCTTCCCTTTTTTTTTTCTTCTCTTTCTCTTTTCTTTCCTTCTTTCTCTCCTCTCTTTTCTCTTTTTCCCAATACAATTTGCTTTTGGCCACTCTGCACTGAGCAAAATGACTAGAAGGAAAACCTCACCTCAAAAGAAAGAATCAGAAACAGTCCTCTCTCCCACAGAGTTACAAAATCTGGATTACAATTCAATGTCAGAAAGCCAATTCAGAAGCACTATTATACAGCTACTGGTGGCTCTAGAAAAAAGTATAAAGGACTCAAGAGACTTCATGACTGCAGAATTTAGAGCTAATCAGGCAGAAATTAAAAATCAATTGAATGAGATGCAATCCAAACTAGAAGTCCTAACGACGAGGGTTAACGAGGTGGAAGAACGAGTGAGTGACCTAGAAGACAAGTTGATAGCAAAGAGGGAAACTGAGGAAAAAAGAGACAAACAATCAAAAGACCATGAAGATAGATTAAGGGAAATAAACGACAGCCTGAGGAAGAAAAACCTACGTTTAATAGGGGTTCCCGAGGGCGCCGAAAGGGCCAGAGGGCCAGAATATGTATTTGAACAAATTCTAGCTGAAAACTTTCCTAATCTGGGAAGGGAAACAGGCATTCAGATCCAGGAAATAGAGAGATCCCCCCCTAAAATCAATAAAAACCGTTCAACACCTCGACATTTAATTGTGAAGCTTGCAAATTCCAAAGATAAGGAGAAGATCCTTAAAGCAGCAAGAGACAAGAAATCCCTGACTTTTATGGGGAGGAGTATTAGGGTAACAGCAGACCTCTCCACAGAGACCTGGCAGGCCAGAAAGGGCTGGCAGGATATATTCAGGGTCCTAAAGGAGAAGAACATGCAACCAAGAATACTTTATCCAGCAAGGCTCTCATTCAAAATGGAAGGAGAGATAAAGAGCTTCCAAAACAGGCAGCAACTAAAAGAATATGTGACCTCCAAACCAGCTCTGCAAGAAATTTTAAGGGGGCCTCTTAAAATTCCCCTTTAAGAAGAAGTTCAGTGGAACAGTCCACAGAAACAAAGACTGAATAGATATCATGATGACACTAAACTCATATCTCTCAATAGTAACTCTGAATGTGAACGGGCTTAATGACCCCATCAAAAGGCGCAGGGTTTCAGACTGGATAAAAAAGCAGGACCCATCTATTTGCTGTCTACAAGAGACTCATTTTAGACAGAAGGACACCTACAGCCTGAAAATAAAAGGTTGGAGAACCATTTACCATTCGAATGGTCCTCAAAAGAAAGCAGGGGTAGCCATCCTTATATCAGATAAACTAAAATTTACCCCAAAGACTGTAGTGAGAGATGAAGAGGGACACTATATCATACTTAAAGGATCTATTCAACAAGAGGACTTAACAATCCTCAATATATATGCTCCAAATGTGGGAGCTGCCAAATATATAAATCAATTATTAACCAAAGTGAAGAAATACTTAGATAATAATACAATTATACTTGGTGACTTCAATCTAGCTCTTTCTATACTCGATAGGTCTTCTAAGCAAAACATCTCCAAAGAAACGAGAGCTTTAAATGATACACTGGACCAGATGGATTTCACAGATATCTACAGAACTTTACATCCAAACTCAACTGAATACACATTCTTCTCAAGCGCACATGGAACTTTCTCCAGAATAGACCACATATTGGGTCACAAATCGGGTCTGAACCGATACCAAAAGATTGGGATTGTCCCCTGCATATTCTCAGACCATAATGCCTTGAAATTAGAACTAAATCACAACAAGAAGTTTGGAAGGACCTCAAACACGTGGAGGTTAAGGACCATCCTGCTAAAAGATAAAAGGGTCAACCAGGAAATTAAGGAAGAATAAAAAAGATTCATGGAAACTAATGAGAATGAAGATACAACCGTTCAAAATCTTTGGGATGCAGCAAAAGCAGTCCTAAGGGGGAGATACATCGCAATACAAGCATCCATTCAAAAACAGGAAAGAACTCAAATACAAAAGCTCACCTTACACATAAAGGAGCTAGAGAAAAAACAGCAAATAGATCCTACACCCAAGAGAAGAAGGGAGTTAATAAAGATTCGAGCAGAACTCAACGAAATCGAGACCAGAAGAACTGTGGAACAGATCAACAAAACCAGGAGTTGGTTCTTTGAAAGAATTAACAAGATAGATAAACCATTAGCCAGCCTTATTAAAAAGAAGAGAGAGAAGACTCAAATTTATAAAATCATGAATGAGAAAGGAGAGATCACTACCAACACCAAGGAAATACAAACGATTTTAAAAACATATTATGAACAGCTATACGCCAATAAATTAGGCAATCTGGAAGAAATGGACGCATTCCTGGAAAGCCACAAACTACCAAAACTGGAACAGGAAGAAATAGAAAACCTGAACAGACCAATAACCAGGGAGGAAATTGAAGCAGTCATCAGAAACCTCCCAAGACACAAGAGTCCAGGGCCAGATGGCTTCCCAGGGGAATTTTATCAAACGTTTAAAGAAGAAACCATACCTATTCTCCTAAAGCTGTTTGGAAAGATAGAAAGAGATGGAGTACTTCCAAATTCGTTCTATGAAGGCAGCATCACCTTAATTCCAAAGCCAGACAAAGACCCTGCCAAAAAGGAGAATTACAGACCAATATCCCTGATGAACATGGATGCAAAAATTCTCAACAAGATACTGGCCAATAGGATCCAACAGTACATTAAGAAAATTATTCACCATGACCAAGTAGGATTTATCCCTGGGACACAAGGTTGGTTCAACACCCGTAAAACTATCAATGTGATTCATCATATCAGCAAGAGAAAAACCAAGAACCATATGATCCTCTCATTGGATGCAGAGAAAGCATTTGACAAAATACAGCATCCATTCCTGATCAAAACTCTTCAGAGTGTAGGGATAGAGGGAACATTCCTCGACATCTTAAAAGCCATCTATGAAAAGCCCACAGCAAATATCATTCTAAAGGGGGAAGCACTAGGAGCCTTTCCCCTAAGATCAGGAACAAGACAGGGATGTCCACTCTCACCACTGCTGTTCAACATAGTACTGGAAGTCCTAGCCTCAGCAATCAGACAACAAAAAGACATTAAAGGCATTCAAATTGACAAAGAAGAAGTCAAACTCTCCCTCTTCGCCGATGACATGATACTCTACATAGAAAACCCAAAAGTCTCCACCCCAAGATTGCTAGAACTCATACAGCAATTCGGTAGCGTGGCAGGATACAAAATCAATGCCCAGAAGTCAGTGGCATTTCTATACACTAACAATGAGACTGAAGAAAGAGAAATTAAGGAGTCAATCCCATTTACAATTGCACCCAAAAGCATAAGATACCTAGGAATAAACCTCACCAAAGATGTAAAGGATCTATACCCTCAAAACTATAGAACACTTCTGAAAGAAATTGAGGAAGACACAAAGAGATGGAAAAATATTCCATGCTCATGGATTGGCAGAATTAATATTGTGAAAATGTCAATGTTACCCAGGGCAATATACACGTTTAATGCAATCCCTATCAAAATACCATGGACTTTCTTCTGAGAGTTAGAACAAATTATTTTAAGATTTGTGTGGAATCAGAAAAGACCCCGAATAGCCAGGGGAATTTTAAAAAAGAAAACCATATCTGGGGGCATCACAATGCCAGATTTCAGGTTGTACTACAAAGCTGTGGTCATCAAGACAGTGTGGTACTGGCACAAAAACAGACACATAGATCAGTGGAACAGAATAGAGAATCCAGAAGTGGACCCTGAACTTTATGGGCAACTAATATTCGATAAAGGAGGAAAGACTATCCATTGGAAGAAAGACAGTCTCTTCAATAAATGGTGCTGGGAAAATTGGACATCCACATGCAGAAGAATGAAACTAGACCACTCTCTTTCACCATACACAAAGATAAACTCAAAATGGATGAAAGATCTAAATGTGAGACAAGATTCCATCAAAATCCTAGAGAAGAACACAGGCAACACCCTTTTTGAACTCGGCCATAGTAACTTCTTGCAAGATACATCCACGAAGGCAAAAGAAACAAAAGCAAAAATGAACTATTGGGACTTCATCAAGATAAGAAGCTTTTGCACAGCAAAGGATACAGTCAACAAAACTCAAAGACAACCTACAGAATGGGAGAAGATATTTGCAAATGACATATCAGATAAAGGGCTAGTTTCCAAGATCTATAAAGAACTTATTAAACTCAACACCAAAGAAACAAGCAATCCAATCATGAAATGGGCAAAAGACATGAACAGAAATCTCACAGAGGAAGACATAGACATGGCCAACATGCATATGAGAAAATGCTCTGCATCACTTGCCATCAGGGAAATACAAATGAAAACTACAATGAGATACCACCTCACACCAGTGAGAATGGGGAAAATTAACAAGGCAGGAAACAACAAATGTTGGAGAGGATGCGGAGAAAAGGGAACCCTCTTACACTGTTGGTGGGAATGTGAACTGGTGCAGCCACTCTGGAAAACTGTGTGGAGGTTCCTCAAACAGTTAAAAATATACCTGCCCTACGACCCAGCAATTGCACTGTTGGGGATTTACCCCAAAGATACAAATCAATGAAACGCCGGGACACCTGCACCCCGATGTTTCTAGCAGCAATGGCCACGATAGCCAAACTGTGGAAGGAGCCTCGGTGTCCAACGAAAGATGAATGGATAAAGAAGATGTGGTTTATGTATACAATGGAATATTACTCAGCTATTAGAAATGACAAATACCCACCATTTGCTTCAACGTGGATGGAACTGGAGGGTATTATGCTGAGTGAAGTAAGTCAGTCGGAGAAGGTCAAACATTATATGTTCTCATTCATTTGGGGAATATAAATAATAGTGAAAGGGAAAATAAGGGAAGGGAGAAGAAATGTGTGGAAAATATCAGAAAGGGAGACAGAACATAAAGACTGCTAACTCTGGGAAACGAACTAGGGGTGGTATGGGATCCCTGGGTGGCGCAGCGGTTGGCGCCTGCCTTTGGCCCAGGGCGCGATCCTGGAGACCCGGGATCGAGTCCCACATCGGGCTCCTGGTGCATGGAGCCTGCTTCTCCCTCTGCCTGTGTCTCTGCCTCTCTCTCTCTCTGTGTGTGACTATCATAAATAAAGTAAAAAAAAATAAAATAAAATAAAATAAAATAAACGAACTAGGGGTGGTAGAAGGGGAGGAGGGTGGGGGGTGGGAGTGAATGGGTGACAGGCACTGGGTGTTATTCTGTATGTTAGTAAATTGAACACCAATAAAAAAATAAAAAAAATAAAAATAAATAAAATAAAATAAAAAAATAAATGTTTTCTACCCTTGGGGGAAAAAAAAAAAAGAAGATAGATGTGGTTTATGTATACAATGGAATATTACTCAGCTATTAGAAATGACAAATACCCACCATTTGCTTTAACATTGATGGAACTGGAGGGTATTACAGTGAGTGAAATAAGTCAATTGGAGAAATGAAATACATTATAGGTTCTCATTCAATCTCTCATTCTCAAATAATAGTGAAAGGGAATAGAAGGGAAGGGAGAAGAAATGTGTAGGAAATATTAGAAAGGGAGACAGAACATAAAGACTCCTAACTCTGGGAAATGAACTAGGGGTGGTGAAAGGGGAGGAGGGGGAGATGGGGGTGAATAGGTCATGGGCTCTGAGGGGGGCATTTGACGGGATGAACACTGAGTGTTATTCTGTATGTTGGCAAATTGAAGAAAAATAAAAAATAAATTTATTATTAAAAAATTTTAGAAAAAAAGAATCACCATTCACAATCATGTACAGTGCCTCACTTCTGGACAGCTAACTATAGCCTATCCATACAATAACTTCCAATCAAGACATAACTAAACTTTCCGTTAACCTCCTAGTGTGAGTTTGTACCTTTCTGTCTGATACTGGGGCTCTTCTCAATAAAAATAATAGTGGATGACTCTGTTGCTCTAACAAGACTGAGTCTATATTCATTGCTTATTTTCACTTGGTTGGTCATTCATTTTATAGGCAATAAAAAGGGGTCCAAAAACATCCTCAGAGCCTCCTGTTGATTTGAGCAAGGATTGTGGTCACAGAGGTCCAATGTGCTTTGCTACTGGCAGCTATCAAGTCCATAGGAAGGAATCCTCCGATGAAGATGGAGCACTGGATCTGAAATGTGTTCTCTGAGGCAGTTTCTAGACACTTTGTACTGAGTTGGGCACCTGGGTCTTGTTTTGTTCCCATTTCTTTGGACTCTTATGGAGTCAGACTATTCCTTTATGTCCCCTATACTGTATTTTTGGGTTACCATTTTTGTGCTATGCTGTGTAAAAGTGGTGTGTGTCATAAGAAGTATCTGAGAATTTAAAAAAAGTTTCTGAGAATAGAAGCAGGAATAAAGCCCTGTGAATTTAAACAGAGAGTTTCACAGAACAGTGAGCTGTGGATCTCACAGGACTTCCTTCCACCCTGAAAAAGAACTTTGCTGAGGCTCACCAATCCCATTAGTTTAGTTTCTCCAACTATCTCAGTTTTGTGGCCTGAGACTATTCACTCTGAGGTTGTGCATGCTGGGGTGGACAGATGATTGGCTGTTTGTTCTACAGTCTCCAGTTATCATTTTGGGGACTCGCAGCATGAGGTACACAAGTTGTTTCCATCAAATGTCATCAGCTGTATTAGGATCATCTAAACTTTAACCCTCTCCTCTACCTGAAATAGTATGTTTCCCGTGTCTGCTTTTCACAAACTTAATTTTTGAACCCCACCACATCATCAATGATGTTTTGGGTCTTAAAGGCCCAGTGTGGTTTAATGGAACTGAAAAAATTCATTCACTAGAGCTGTCTCTTAGAAAAGAATGAAGATGAATGGGCAGTACCATTGGTTGATACACTGAGGCATCCCAAAGGAATTCAAAATCGAAAGTTGTTTCATTAACCATTTGTTTGGCCAAATCCAAAGTACAACTTGACAATGCTAGGCAAGAATAAACTGGAGGCACTTCTTTCGTAAATGCTCCCTCTCTCCTTCCTCCAGCTGTTTGTCTTTCTCCACTTCTATTCCTATTGCCCTGTGTATCTTCCTCCTGCAACTCCTTCCTACTCCTCCCCTTCTACAGATACCACATTTTCCCCAAAAATTCACCTGACGCACCAAATTGTCACTTGCTTCTAAAAATCATCTCCCCCCAATAGCCAGCTGTGAGGAAACAGTATACAGGTGAAACTGACTCTGAGCTTAATGAAGAGATGCACTTAAAATTTCTCTTAATCCCCCAAAAGCCAAGACATATGCCCATGCTATTTAGAATTCTTTTAGATGAATTATGACTTGGTGTTATGTGACCAATATCAGCTTATACCTTCTCAGGGTTTGGAAATTCAGATGATCTATTTTGAATGGCAAAGTTGATTGGACTGATCTGGACAGTTACCTACAAGATCCCCTTTTCTACAGTAAATTAATGGTCAGAGACATATACAGAGTGGGGGGGGGGGGAATGGCCAGACCCTTGATTTTGGGCTGGGTCATTATTTCAGGATCCGGAGTTCATTTGCTTTCATAATACTCATAGCCCTTGTCCATTGCATTCTATCTTGAGCCTTAATGGCTTCTATCCAGATGATCTAGCATGACATAAATAGTCAAGAAGATCTACCAATTCAGCTGATTATGAAGATGACTAGACCATATGCAAAAGCAGATGTGGGTCTCTGGTTTCCTTGTGTGGGTCAATCTCTTCCAAGTGAGACAAGGACCAGAATGGAGACTGTGAATAGAAGATGGACATGGGCATTGCTGAACAAAGATAAATTTGAACTGTGGCATGAACTCATCAACAATCCCCAAGGAAACCAACCAATTCTCTAGTCTTTCCTACCTACAGGGAGTCAGAACAGTATCTTGGGTAAGTATCCCAGGAACTAACCAATAACCCTTGTCATTATTGATCACATGATTTGTCTCTGAGATAGTCCCTGGATGCTCTCCCTTGGCAAATATCCATCAGCAGAAGAAAGAGCCTAAACCATGACAATGGATGCTCTACTCAGACTCCCAACCCTGTTCCCTGCACAACACTCATGGCTGAGCAGTGGCATTCATTGGTCCAAACCCAGGTCAGAAGTCAGGGAGGACCAGTAGAATAGGTGAGGTGAACCATGTCAGATACACTGTAGAACCTGGAAATGCCAGGCGCAAAACATCAGGTTGAGACCATGTTCTCCAGAGTGATAATCATTCATGAGAAACATAGAGGCAGAGACACAGGCAGATGGAGAAGCATGCTTCATGCAAGGTACTCAATGTGGGACTCTAACATGGCTCCTAAGATCCTGCCCTGAGATGAAGGAAGATGTTCTACCGCTGAGCCACTCAGGTGTCCTCAGAATGATTATCATCCAAAAGTAGAACGGGGTAGAGGCACAGAGGTAAATTATGGTTAAGCAAGAAATAGAAATAAAGGAATGCTAGATGATGGATGTAAGTGTCATGCATATGGCTGGGGCCTGTGTCCTAATCCTCAGGATTTGTAAGACAGACTTCTGTGTACATTGGGCCAGTAACAGAGACAGGATGGCCTTGGAAAAAAGAGAATGGAGTCACAGGTGATGAGAGAACTTGGATCACTGCTCCAGAGATTGTGTCCCTGAAGCTGGAGTACTACTCTGTCTACAACACTGCATTCCTCCAGGGACCATAATCTGTTTCCCTGGAGGAGAGGAGATGATCCATATCTCAGGATTATTTTCTTGCTCAGATTTAATTAGGCCAGCAAGCACCCTCTGAAACATTCTGTCCCTTCAAGAAGCAATTACTGTCCCCATGACTTTTTATATTGGGCATATTGACTGCCTCCCTGCTCAACCCCCCTCCATGAACACCTCCTGTCACTTGATTTCTGCCCATTTGCCTTCTATGAGGTGGGCTACAGCTTGGTGTTTCTCTCAAATATCAAAAAAGCAGATAGGACTGGTCATGGGTATTTTGTCACAATTGATCAATGAATGAATCCTAACAAATCCAGGGGCACCTTCATGGTTTGAATGCTCTATGGAGAATGAAAACGACTCTGCACAACCTGTCACTAAGCCTGTGCCTTCTCTGTCCTCAGCGTCTTGGGAGACAAGGAGCTTCACCCACCCTTTCCTGCCCATGGCACCTATGGCCATGTAGAGAAGTGAATACTACATTAGAGGTCATCTATCTTGATCAAATTCACCAGTCCGCAGGTAAAGTGAGGGAAAAGTAAAGCCTTTTTTCCTACTCCTGGGAGTGCTACGAGCCTTTGATCCCAGCATTGAAAGAATTGGAGAAACCCCTGGCAGGACAGAGGGAAGACACCAGCATGGGCCATGACCCTGATATTGGGAACAGACTCATGTCTCAGTAGCTCATGTAGCAGAATCACATGGGAGCAGAGAACCTGTCCCTTCAGCCCAGAACCTCAGTCCTCAATGTTGTGGATCCTAGGAAAAAGGCTCTGTTGGAACATGAGAGAGAGAGAGAGCTTGTGGCTCCATAAGCAGTGTCATACAGTCCTGTAGAATTCCCAGCCCAGGGAGGATTTTAAGAGGCTACACTTAGATCTGTCTAGAAAGCAAGATGTAAAGCTACTGCATACTTAAAAGGCTACAGTGTAGTGTAAATGTAACTCTTGTATGCATTGGAAACAAACCAAAAACATAAAATATTTGTTTTATGATCAGAACTCACTGACTCTCAGACCTGTGCCCTATTATTATACAGACCACCATGGCTGGCCTTGAGTGAGGATGCTGTCCTCTTGACCTTAAAACCTTGGAATTGTTCACCCTCTACCCTTATGTGGCCTGCTTGCTCTCCTTGGTGTCCTTTTGCCCCTATCTTTCTTTTTTTTTCTTAAGGTTTAGGTGACAACTTTGAATTCCTTGGTCCCCCATGGAACCCACAAGGCATCTGTCTCTGTATCCCTAGAGCTCTTGCTCTTGGTATCGCTCATTTTAAAAATACATGCAGTATAGGTCCACAGAAAGCACGACCAAGAAACTAGGATGTAGATATTAAGGATCTCTGGTAACAAGAAGTATGATTCTGAGGAAAATAATTGCTTTTTTTTTAATGAAGCAGCTCATCTCTCTCTCCATGGGGAAAATATCAACCTCTGTAGAGCAATCTATTTCAATTTAGAAAGTATGTGTTTCAAACAGGAGACATATTGCAAAAGGATCCTCAAATCATGATTGAGAAAATTAATTGATGTTATTATTAATTCAACTAAGTCAACTACCCTGAATTGTGTCCTTGTAATGGTCTCCACGATAAGCCAAGAATGCAATTCAAATCTTAGGTCTTTCAGGATGTGATTGGCTATCCTGCTATTATGTACTGTGTGTCTCTGGGCTTTGCAACATGCCGCCTTCTATCTGACCTCCTAGGTGGGAAACCAACTACCTACCCTGCCACTTAGACCATGGACAAAACCTTGTGCTTCTCTTCATCTGACAGTGTATCTTGTCCCATCACCCAGAGACCATTACTGGCTTGGTGATAGCAGGCAGCCTTTCCTCAAGGGAAGCCATTTCCGACTTTTGGCACATTTTCTGAAGCAAAATATTAGACGGTAGTGGGTGAAATCTGGACGGAGATTGCTCCAACCATGTCTAGAAAACCTTCCTCCTCTTCGGATCACTCCAGAGATGGGCATGGTGTGTAGCTGCAACTGGGCCTGCACACAACAGCCCTCTGGCTAAGGGAGAGGATTCTTTCTCAGGATCCTTTAATCAAAGGGTTTGGGAACAACAGGAGGGGCAGGATGGAAGTATCAGTGGGGAAATACCTCTTTCATCCTGAAGGAACTGATGAAGCAAGTATCCTGGGATCAGCATACTTTCCAGTTTGCAGAGTGTCCCGAATATGGAGGATAAGGAACAAGGCTTAAAAGTATTACTGATACCAAACATAAGGTATGATTTTACAGTCTTCCCCATAGAACTCAGAGATGTGGAGAAGGTGCATTGGATCGTGTGGAAACGCTCTCGCCCCAGAAACTGACTCCCCATCTGCTGGTACATAGTTGTGAAATGTTCAGTATTCTTGTCGATGTGGGCCAGCAAAACCCATATTTTGGAAATAACCAAGTATATACTATACAAATGATTCATTGGAAGATACCATGGAGATTCAATCACTGAGTTGATTCAAATTCATTATTCTAGCGACATCTGGGTGGCTTTGTCAGTTAAGTGTCTATTTCTTGACTCAGGTTGTGATCTCCAGGTCCTAAAATTGAGACCGTTTTGGGCTCCATGTTCACCATGTAACCTGCTGAAGATGTTTTCTTTTTCCCTCTGCCCTTCTTATCCTTGTACTTTCTCTTTCTGTATTAAAAAATAATGAAATAATGAAAGGCATGATTATTCTAGTTTACTCAGTTTGGTGTACTGAGGCAAACATTAAAGGCATGTTATTTTTGTTTCAAGTATACACTTTAAATTATTGGTGAGATTTTAGTTTATAACCACAGTAGAAAAAAATAATTTCCAACTCAAGTTTGATCTCATTCCATGGTAGATATTATGAAGCTAGCATTTGAGTATTAGTTTGTTGTTAAACATCAAAAATTGATCTCATTATATTTATTGAATATACTTTATTACTTAGATTAATTTGGAATAGCTGAATGAATAATATAAACAGTTTATCTCACTGATAGAGTAATATGAATATCTATAAAGAAACAGCTTTTGAAATGTTGGGCCTACAATGATCTGATGTGTTTTGACAGATGACACCTTATAGATAAACATATAGAATGGTTTCATCCCATCCTTATTTTTGTAGTAAATCACGCTTTTTAGTGTGATTATATGTAAGAGATGGGAGATATTCTGCAAAGATAGTGGAGCTGTTTTCTATACAGGATATCTGAGAAGGATGGGGGAAATAATAAAAATAGTATCAAATGCAAAGATACTCATTGCTCTGAGTGAAACAAACAAAACACTGTGACTCCTCAAAAAAATGAATTATATTCTGCACCATTCCAACATAGGTGAGGAGTGCCCTTCACCTCATTCATAGCTAGAGGTTAGGAGGGGAGATTCAGATCTCTTTGCAGTTGAGCATGAGGGGCAGTCATGTGGAAACACGACAGGGGGGCCCAAGGTTTCTCTCCATTTTTCTGTGAGGGCCATATTTGTGTGGAGAATCCTCTTACCATTCTCACCTCAGAATAGTATTGATCCTTGTTTGCCTGGTGCACCCGATCATTGTCTAGGGAGTTAGAATAGTTTAAGCCACAGACCATCTCCTCCAAGATCTCCTGGGTACAGCTCTGCAAATATAGTTCCCCATATATACAGAGCCAAGAGACATTAGGGTCCGCCCTAGACATCACCCCCAATGGACACCACCATTAGAAATTGTGTTCTTGGGATCCCTGGGTGGCACAGCGGTTTGGCGCCTGCCTTTGGTCCAGGGCGCAATCCTGGAGACCCGGGATCGAATCCCACGTGGGGCTCCCGGTGCATGGAGCCTGCTTCTCCCTCTGCCTATGTCTCTGCCTCTCTCTCTCTCTCTCTCTGACTATCATAAATAAATAAAAATTAAAAAAATATGTTAAAAAAAAAGAAATTGTGTTCTCAAGTTCAGACCACAGGGGTAGCTGAAGAGACATGTGGCAAGGAGGAACCAGATGAAAAAGATGCTTGGTTTCATGACTAACGCTTTCAATATTGAGCTTGGTCCTCAGCACTCACCATCTCATCTTCCTGCTATGTCCTTGGGTCTGAACACCAAAAATGTTCGAACACGTGGCAATTGATTTCTGCCCATGAGTGGTATATTCCTCCCCTCTGTTCCCTATACACACATGGGTGCACACACACACACACAAACACAGACACACAATGAGGGGTAAAAAAGTGCGAGCCCACTCTGTTGAGATCACAGTGTGTTCTGCTCTCCAGTGGGTGGCCCCAAGTTGCCATGTGGTACCTGTTGAGGTCTCCTGATAAATAACCAGGAGCTTTGGTGAGAGGCCGAGCTGATGTTGACACCGATGAGAACATCTCTCCGTCTGGATTCTCCTGAGCCCAGAGCACCTGAAAGTAGGAAAACAGCAACAGAACATCTTGTTCTATTGACTGTCTCCAGTTAAGTGATTGGAAGGCAAGAAGTTCTAGAATGCAGCACCCTGGTTACCAGAATTCTAAATGAGTTCTGGGCCTGTCACCAAGGAAATGAAGTCACTTTTTCAAGGTCCCTGCCCCTGGGTCCCTTCCTTCATTCAGACCTACCCAGACCCCCTTCTTGGGAGACTACTGCTTACCCCATGCCTTCTGCTTAACTGTTCATCAGGAGCCAAAACTTCCATAGCCACAACTCTCTGAAAATGCAAGTAAGGTCCTACCTTTGAGGAGATGAAGCTGAACTCAGACTTTTATTTCTCTGCTTGCTTTCAAAGTTGTGTGTCCGATCTAACCATGGTGTCTCTCACAAATTCCCCTGTGTGCCAAACTGCACAGTGGGAGGATCAGGCTAGAATGTACTTCTAGTGACACCATCAGGGGTCTATAAATAATATTTATAATGCATGTGAGCTGGTATCCTGTGTATCTGAGGCGCAAATTTAAGGATGGAAGATTGACAAGAAGGGGTGGGATGTGCATGGAGTACGATTTGAAAATGACCTTTGTTCTAGCAATGGGTATCACCATGGTCATTTTCCCTCTGTCCTCATTTCAGTGGGGACACCACGATGGGGTGAAAATGCTCCAAGATGCAGACATGGTCATTTTCTGTAGTGAAACTGTCCAATTGTTTTCTGTTCTATTTAGAATGAGACTCAATTGCCTCATTCTGGCCTCTAAGGGCCACATCCTTTGCAATGCCTGCCTGTGAATCTGACCTGTGGCATAAATACTCCTGTGTAACCCCGAGGTGCTTAGTGACTGGCGCCTGACCAGTGCAATACAGCCAACACAATACATGTCACATCTAAGTTCCAGTTGGAGGATTCTTAGGGTTAGTGTTAGGGTTGGGCTTTGGGTTAGGGTTAGGGTTACAATTACATTATAGCGTTAGCCTTTTGAATATGGTTAGGGTTATGTTTTAGTTTGAGTGATAGGGTTAAGTTTTAGGATTTAGGGTTATGGTTTCATGTTATGGTTTAGGGTTAGTGTTTAGGTGAGGGTCCGTGTTCAGGTTCTGGCAAAGTTCGGGACAGGTTAGAATCGGGTTAGGGTTCATGTCTGGTTAGTTTTAGGGTTTGGGTTATGGTTAGGGCTAGGTTTCTGGTTAGGGAGTAGGGTTTGTTTAGGGTTTGGGTTCAGGTTAGGGAACCCCCTCTACTGCTCCAGTTGACTCATTTGTCTCTTCAGAGGAAGCATTCAAAATGAGGCTCTTCCAATGGAAATCAAGAAACTGATGAGATCCTGGACTCTTGGCGTCGCTTCACAGCCACAAACCCTGTAGCCTCCAATGTGCTTTGTGGAGGCATCAAAGTTCTCTATCTGGACCCAGGAACCAATCCAAATTTACTTGATATTTTACAAAAAAAAAAGGAAATTTATTAATTACTTGGAGAGAATAAGCAGAGTGAGAATAAGCAGAATGAGCTGAGGAGGGAACAGCAGAGCACACTTCCCACTGAACATGGTGCCCATTGGAGGGTGCAAAGCAAGGACCCTTGGATCATGACCTGACCTGAAGGCAGAGGCCTCACTGACTGAGCAACCCAGTGCACTTACTTGATCTTATTGTCCATTCCAATGGCCAAATATGGGTCTATACATTAATCCCATGAGGCGGCCATGAAGATATCACATCTTAACCAAGTATGTACATGTGTGCCTATGCTGGGGAGATTGATTGACCATCTGACACTCTGATTACACTTGAGACTGAGACAATATATCTACTGTATTCCTTCAATGATCTTAGTGACTAGAAATGTATCTGCAATCCTAGGCGCTTAATCTATTTTCTGGGATGAAGGAATCCCAACCATCACTTTCCATCTACTGAGTGTACCTTAAGCTGCAATGGCTTCCCCCAGTGACCTCTAATCTGGGGACATAAAGGAGAAGTAGCAGGACCAGTTAGATTGTATCCCAAAAGTCCTTTGCAAGCAGGAAAACTGCCTGCTTTCCACGTGATTGTGTACACCAAGAGTGCCACAAGGCCATGAATGTTGATGGGGAGAGCTACTTCGCTTGGGAGAAACAACTGCTACACATGAAGATCCCCAGCAGCCCTTTCTACAGGGCCAGACACCAGATAATTCTATGCCATGTTCTCTCCAAGTATTTCCCACAGCAGCCCCATGAGGTTCATCCTATTAGCACAGCACTATTCAGAGGAGTGAATATTCAAAAGGAAGCTCAGAGAGGTGCAGTGACTCTCCTCAAACACACTGGTGATAGAGATGAGCCTAACCCCTGTGCTGTGTATGGGTCAGTCACTCACCTGTGAAACTGCTGTCCCAGGACCTGTTGGGCTGTGGTGACCACCTGGTAGAGACAGGGAATGATTGGGTTCATTGAGAGGCTTCTATCATGGAAGGATGGCACCAGAGACTATACAAATGTATTCATTCTGCCTTCCTTGAGCATCAGCCTGGTCCCAGCCTCACCCAGACACATGGCTGATGATTCCTTTTGACACCAGAGACACAGAAGGGGCACTGTAGTTTGCTTCCAAACAATGAATGACTGGGAAGTTCAGGGTCTGGCGCTCAGACCAGAGACAGCCATCACCTTGGAACATTTTATAGGACAAAGGACTTCAGTGCCCACAAAGAAAAAGGTTCTAGGCTTCAAAGTACCATTGGTTTGAGGGGAGACATGGTAAAACATTGGTAACTTTAACACATTGTGTTTGCTGAGCAACAACAGCATTTCTCTCAACTCAGAGTTTTGAAGAAGACAGGTGTACCATGAAGACATCCATAAACAACCCCACTGCAGAAAGAACACAGAGGGTTAGAACCTCAAATACTGCTCAATATCACATATCTTGAGTCAGATAAGAGATCAAAGCATAGGCTGCATGGCTTTCCCCTTAAACTGATGTGGTTTGGTGTTGCTGACATAGGGGGAAAGGCCTGGGGAGAAACGCCTTCTTCTGCAGGCCCCAGGGGAGTCAATTTTTTCTAGTCTCTGTTTTTGACTTGCCCTGATCACCTCAGGGTCCTGACTTTGACCATGAAAGTGACCGGTTCTTAGCTCAGACCAGCAATTGATGTATTTGGTGGCCTGATGTACCTGTGCTCCCCATGGGGAGAGTGTCAATCTCTACAAAAAGACAGAGCCTGCTACTTGGGTCAGGAGACATCAGAGGCCTTGCACCTAATCTGGGGTTCCAGGTAATGTAGATCTAGCAACTAAAACATTCTGTGGGGACACATATGATGTTCCTAGCAGCACTGCATAAATGGAAAGAGAATGGCATCAGGTAAAGAGCTAAGGGCTTGATTGGCTGAATCACTGTGGTAGACACCCCAATGATGGAGTACTACAAAGATATATAAGGAAACAGTTCATGACCTATTGGGCCTAAATGATGCGATGTGTTCTGACAGATGACACACAGTAGACAAACATACATAATAGCATCACCCCACCTCTCCTTTAGTGTTAAATCACCCTCTTTTGTAGGATGCTTTGTAAGGGCTCAGAGACATCCTGCAAGGACAGTGGAGCTGTGCTCTATAAAGGATATCTGGGAGTTGTAGGTGAAATAATAAAACTGTAGTAAAAGGCAAAGTAAAAGGCATTGCTCTGAGTGAAACAAACAAATCACCCCCTCTCCACGATAATATGAAATATATTCTACACCAAACCAACATACGTGAAGAGTGCCTTCCTACCTCATATGTAGCTGGAGGTTAGGAGTGGAGCTTCAGATCTCTTTGCAGTTGGGCTTGTGGGACATTCATGTGGAAACACTATGGGAAGCCTAAGGTTTCTCTCCATGTTTGTGTGGGGGTCATTTTTGTGTGGAGAACCCTCATTCCATTCTCACCTCAGAATAGCACTGATCCTTGTTTGCCTCTTCCACCCAAGAATTATCTAGATAGTTAGAATAATTGAAGCCACAGACCATCTCCTCCAAGATCTCCTGGGTGCAGCTCTGTAAATGCAGTGCCCCATATATACAGGGCCAAGAGACATTAGGGTCCTCCCTGAACATCACCTTAAGGGGACACCCGGATTAGTAATCATATTATCCAGTTCAGATCACAGAGGCACCTGAAGAGATATGTGGCATGGAAGAAGACAAGTGAAAGGGACTCTTCCTCAAGACTAACATATTCATAGTTGAGCTCAGCACTCAACTTCTCTACTTGAGTGCTATGACCTGGGGTCTGAACACCAAAGATGTGTCAAGCTTCCAACACCTTGCAGCAGGTTTCTATCCAGGAAGGGCATGTCCCTCTCTTCTGTCCCCTGTACACATACACATGCAACAGACACGCACGCACACACACACACGCTCACACACATATACACACAGACACACACACAATGAGGGGTAAAGAAATGTGAGCTGGCTCAGCTGAGATCACCATATGGTCTGCTCTCCAGGGGCTGCCCCAAGGTGCCTTGTGGTACCTGTTGAGATCTCCTGACACATAACCAGAACCTTCGAAGAAGAGGGCCAAGTTGCCATAAACAGTGACATGAACATCTCTCTGTCTGGACTCTCCTGTGCCCAGAGCGCCTGAAAGTAGGACAACAACAACAGAACATCTTGTTTTCTTGACCATCTCTAGTTACGTGAGCTGGAAAGTGGGAAGTTGTAGAATGCAGCTTCCTGGTTACCACAGTTGTAAATCAGTTGTGGGCCTCTCACCTAGGAAGTGAATTATCTTTTTCAATATTACAGCCCCTGGACATCTTTCTTCAGTCAGACCTATCCAGGGCCCCTTCTTGGTAAATGACTGCTTACACAATGCCTTTTCCTAAACTGTACATCCTGAGCCAAAAATGATATAGTCACAAATCTAAAAATGCAAGTAAGTCCTACCTTTGAGGACATGGAGCTGAATTGAGACTATTATTTCTCTGCTTGGTTTCCCAGTTCTGTGTCCTACCTAACCCATGGTGTCTCTCACATAGCTCCCAGTTTGCCATCCTGAACGGAGGGAGAATCAACTAGATTCTACTTCCTAGGGATATCATCACTGTCTATGGATGACATTTATAACCCGTGTGAGCTGGTATCCTGTGTATCTGAGGCGCAAATTTAATGATGGAATTTTGACAAGAAGGGAGTGGATGTGGCATAGAGTTCCACTTGAATGTGGCCTTTGCTCTAGCAAAATAATATCACAATGGTCACTTTCCCTCTGGCCTCCTTTCAATGGGGGCACCACTAAGGTGTAGAAATGCTCGAAGATGCAGACATGGTCATCTCCTGTAGTCAAACTGTCCAATTGTTTCCTGTTGTATTTCGAATGATACCCAGTTGCCTCGTTCAGGCCTCTGAGGACTGTAGGCTTCACAATAGCTCCCAGCAATCCTGACCTGTGGCATAAGAATCCCTGGGTAACCACGAGGTGCTTAGCGACTGACTCTTGACCAATGGATACAGCCAACAGAATGGCATGTCACATCTAAGTTCCAATTGGAACTCTGCTTAGGGTTAGTGTTAGAGTTTGGGCTATGGTTAGGTTTAGGGTTCTGATTACAGTTTAGGGTTGGGGTAGAGTCAGGGCTAGGATTTAGGTTGAGTATTAGGATTAGGGTTTATGGTTTCAGGATAGGGTTTAGGGTTAATTTTAGGGATAGGTTTAGGGTTAGGGTTTGGGTTTCTGTTCATGTTTGGGACAGGTTAAGGTCGGGTTAGGTTTAGCGTTCCAGTCAGGGTAGGGTTCGTTTTAGGGTTAGGCTCCAGTAGGCTAGGGTTTGAGTTAGAGTTCGGTTTCATATTCTGTTATGGGACCGGTTGGGGTGGACCGGTTTGTGTTATGGTTAGGGTTAGGGTTAGTGTTAGGTTTAGGGATAAGGTTAGTGTTTGTTTTAGGGTTAGGGTTAGGATTATGGTTTAGGTTTAGGTTTAGCGTTAGTGTTAGTGTTTAGGGTGAGTGTAGGGTTAGGAATTAGGGCTTATGGTTAGGGTTTAGGGTTACAGTTTGGGTTAAGGTTAGGGTTAGGGTGAGGGTTAGGGTTTGGTATAGGGATCAGGTTCAGGTTTGGGACAGGAAAGTGTCAGGTTATGGTTCATGTTCTGATTAGGGTTTGTGATCCAATAGGGATCAGGTTAGCTGTAGCGTTAGGTTTAGGTGTAGGGTGAGTGTTCAGGTTTGGATTAGGGACCCCATATGCTGCTCATTTGGCTCATTTGGCTCATCACAGGAATCCCCCAAACTGAAGCCCTCCAAATGGAAATCAAGAGATCTATGTCATCCAGGTCTCTGAGAGTCGCCCCCTAGCAACAACTACTATAGTCTCCCAATGTGCTCTGTGGAGACATCAAGGTTCCCCTTCTGGATACAAAGACCAATCTAAGTTTCACTTAATATTTTCTAAAAATTGTCAAGGAAATTTACCAATTTCTTGGAGAAAGAGAGAGAATAAATTGCATGAGCTGCAATGGAAGTGGGAGGTGCAGTCTTCCCACTGAGCAGGGAGCCCAATGTAGGGCTCAAGCCCAGGACTCTGGGATCATGACCTGACCTGAAGGCAGATTCCTCACTGACTGAGCCACAGGATGCCCTTATTATCAAGATATATAAGGACACAGTTCATGACCATGATGTGTTTTGACAGATGATAAACAATAGACATACATAATGGCATCACCTCACTCCTCCTTTTGTGATAAATCACCCTCTTTTGTGGGATGATTTGTAAGGGCTTGGAGACATTCTGCAAGGACAGTGGAGCTGTGTTTTATATAGGATATCTGGGACGTGTAGGTGAAATAATAAAACTGATAGTAAAACGCAAAGTAAAAGGCATTGTTCTGAGTGAAACAAACAAATAAGCCCCTCTCCACAGTAACAAAAAATATGTTCTGCACAATTCCAACATATGTGAAGAGTGTCTTCCCACCTGATACGTAGCTGGAGGTTAGGAGTGGAGCTTCAGATCTCTTCACGGTGGAGCCTGTTAGCCACTCATGCGGAAACACTATGGGAGTGCCCCAGGTTTATCTCCATGTTTGTCTGGGGGCCATATTTGTGTGGAGAACCCTCATCCCATTCTCACCTCAGAAGCACTGTTTTTGTTTCCTAGTGCACCTGATAATTATCTAGGGATTAGAATAGTTGAAGCCACAGTCCATCTCCTCTAAGATCTCTTGGATGCAGCTCTATAAATACACTGCCCCACAATACAGAGAAGAGACATTAGGGTCCTCCTTTGACATCACCCCAAGGGGACACAGCCATTAGAAATCATGTTCTACATTTCAGATCATAGGGGCAGGTGAAGAGACATCTGGCATGGAGGAAGCCAGATGAAAGAGACCTTTGAGCACATGACTAATATATTCGAAGTTGACCTTTTTTTTTAACATTTTTATTTTTTTTATTTTTTTTATTTTATTTTTTTTATTGGTGTTCAACTTACTAAAATACAGAATAACACCCAGTGCCCGTCACCCATTCACTCCCACCAACCGCTCTCCTCCCCTTCTACCACTCCTAGTTCGTTTCCCAGAGTTAGCAGTCTTTACGTTCTGTCTCCCTTTCTGATATTTCCCACACATTTCTTCTCCCTTCCCTTATTTTCCCTTTCACTATTATTTATATTCCCCAAATGAATGAGAACATATAATGTTTGTCCTTCTCCTACTGACTTACTTCACTCAGCATAATACCCTCCAGTTCCATCCACGTTGAAGCAAATGGTGGGTATTTGTCATTTCTAATAGCTGAGTAATATTCCATTGTATACATAAACCACATCTTCTTTATCCATTCATCTTTCGTTGGACACCGAGGCTCCTTCCACAGTTTGGCTATCGTGGCCATTGCTGCTAGAAACATCGGGGTGGAGGTGTCCTGGCGTTTCATTGCATTTGTATCTTTGGGGTAAATCCCCAACAGTGCAATTGCTGGGTCGAAGGGCAGGTATATTTTTAACTGTTTGAGGAAACTTCACACAGTTTTCCAGAGTGGCTGCAAAGTTCACATTCCCACCAACAGTGTAAGAGGGTTCCCTTTTCTCCGCATCCTCTCCAACATTTGTTGTTTCCTGCCTTGTTAATTTTCCCCATTCTCACTGGTGTGAGGTGGTATCTCATTGTAGTTTTCATTTGTATTTCCCTGATGGCAAGTGATGCAGAGCATTTTCTCATATGCATGTTGGCCATGTCTATGTCTTCCTCTGTGAGATTTCTGTTCATGTCTTTTGCCCATTTCATGATTGGATTGCTTGTTTCTTTGGTGTTGAGTTTAATAAGTTCTTTATAGATCTTGGAAACTAGCCCTTTATCTGATATGTCATTTGCAAATATCTTCTCCCATTCTGTAGGTTGTCTTTGAGTTTTGTTGACTGTATCCTTTGCTGTGCAAAAGCTTCTTATCTTGATGAAGTCCCAATAGTTCATTTTTGCTTTTGTTTCTTTTGCCTTCGTGGATGTATCTTGCAAGAAGTTACTATGGCCGAGTTCAAAAAGGGTGTTGCCTGTGTTCTTCTCTAGGATTTTGATGGAATCTTGTCTCACATTTAGATCTTTCATCCATTTTGAGTTTATCTTTGTGTATGGTGAAAGAGAGTGGTCTAGTTTCATTCTTCTGCATGTGGATGTCCAATTTTCCCAGCACCATTTATTGAAGAGACTGTCTTTCTTCCAATGGATAGTATTTCCTCCTTTATCGAATATTAGTTGCCCATAAAGTTCAGGGTCCATTTCTGGATTCTCTATTCTGTTCCACTGATCTATGTGTCTGTTTTTGTGCCAGTACCACACTGTCTTGATGACCACAGCTTTGTAGGACAACCTGAAATCTGGCATTGTGATGCCCCCAGATATGGTTTTCTTTTTTAAAATTCCCCTGGCTATTCGGGGTCTTTTCTGATTCCACACAAATCTTAAAATAATTTGTTCTAACTCTCAGAAGAAAGTCCATGGTATTTTGATAGGGATTGCATTAAACGTGTATATTGCCCTGGGTAACATTGACATTTTCACAATATTAATTCTGCCAATCCATGAGCATGGAATATTTTTCCATCTCTTTGTGTCTTCCTCAATTTCTTTCAGAAGTGTTCTATAGTTTTGAGGGTATAGATCCTTTACATCTTTGGTGAGGTTTATTCCTAGGTATCTTATGCTTTTGGGTGCAATTGTAAATGGGATTGACTCCTTAATTTCTCTTTCTTCAGTCTCATTGTTAGTGTATAGAAATGCCACTGACTTCTGGGCATTGATTTTGTATCCTGCCACGCTACCGAATTGCTGTATGAGTTCTAGCAATCTTGGGGTGGAGACTTTTGGGTTTTCTATGTAGAGTATCATGTCATCGGCGAAGAGAGAGAGTTTGACTTCTTCTTTGCCAATTTGAATGCGTTTAATGTCCTTTTGTTGTCTGATTGCTGAGGCTAGGACTTCCAGTACTGTTGAACAGCAGTGGTGAGTGGACATCCCTGTCTTGTTCCTGATCTTAGGGGAAAGGCTCCTCGTGCTTCCCCATTGAGAATGATATTTGCTGTGGGCTTTTCATAGATGGCTTTTAAGATGTCGAGGAATGTTCCCTCTATCCCAACACTCTGAAGAGTTTTGATCAGGAATGGATGCTGTATTTTGTCAAATGCTTTCTCTGCATCCAATGAGAGGATCATATGGTTCTTGGTTTTTCTCTTGCTGATATGATGAATCACATTGATTGTTTTACGGGTGTTGAACCAGCCTTGTGTCCCAGGGATAAATCCTACTTGGTCATGGTGAATAATTTTCTTAATGTACTGTTGGATCCTATTGACCAGTATCTTGTTGAGAATTTTTGCATCCATGTTCATCAGGGATATTGGTCTGTAATTCTCCTTTTTGGCGGGGTCTTTGTCTGGCTTTGGAATTAAGGTGATGCTGCCTTCATAGAACGAATTTGGAAGTACTCCATCTCTTTCTATCTTTCCAAACAGCTTTAGGAGAATAGGTATGGTTTCTTCTTTAAACGTTTGATAAAATTCCCCTGGGAAGCCATCTGGCCCTGGACTCTTGTGTCTTGGGAGGTTTTTGATGACTGCTTCAATTTCCTCCCTGGTTATTGGCCTGTTCAGGTTTTCTATTTCTTCCTGTTCCAGTTTTGGTAGTTTGTGGCTTTCCAGGAATGCGTCCATTTCTTCTAGATTGCCTAATTTATTGGCGTATAGCTGTTCATAATAGTTTTTTAAAATCGTTTGTATTTCCTTGGTGTTGGTAGTGATCTCTCCTTTCTCATTCATGATTTTATAAATTTGAGTCTTCTCTCTCTTCTTTTTAATAAGGCTGGCTAATGGTTTATCTATCTTATTAATTCTTTCAAAGAACAAACTCCTGGTTCTGTTGATCTGTTCCACAGTTCTTCTGGGCTCAATTTCGTTGAGTTCTGCTCGAATCTTTATTAACTCCCTTCTTCTCTTGGGTGTAGGATCTATTTGCTGTTTTTTCTCCAGCTCCTTTATGTGTAAGGTTAGCTTTTGTATTTGAGTTCTTTCCAGTTTTTGAATGGATGCTGGTATTGCGATGTATTTCCCCCTTAGGACTGCTTTTGCTGCATCCCAAAGATTTTGAACGGTTGTATCTTCATTCTCATTAGTTTCCATGAATCTTTTTTATTCTTCCTTAATTTCCTGGTTGACCCTTTTATCTTTTAGCAGGATGGTCCTTAACCTCCACGTGTTTGAGGTCCTTCCAAACTTCTTGTTGTGATTTAGTTCTAATTTCAAGGCATTATGGTCCGAGAATATGCAGGGGACAATCTCAATCTTTTGGTATCGGTTCAGACCCGATTTGTGACCCAATATGTGGTCTATTCTGGAGAAAGTTCCATGTGCGCTTGAGAAGAATGTGTATTCAGTTGAGTTTGGATGTAAAGTTCTGTAGATATCTGTGAAATCCATCTGGTCCAGTGTATCATTTAAACCTCTCGTTTCTTTGGAGATGTTTTGCTTAGAAGAACTATCGAGTATAGAAAGAGCTAGATTGAAGTCACCAAGTATAATTGTATTATTATCTAAGTATTTCTTCACTTTGGTTATTAATTGATTTATATATTTGGCAGCTCCCACATTTGGAGCATATATATTGAGGATTGTTAAGTCCTCTTGTTGAATAGATCCTTTAAGTATGATATAGTGTCCCTCTTCATCTCTCACTACAGTCTTTGGGGTAAATTTTAGTTTATCTGATATAAGGATGGCTACCACTGCTTTCTTTTGAGGACCATTCGAATGGTAAATGGTTCTCCAACCTTTTATTTTCAGGCTGTAGGTGTCCTTCTGTCTAAAATGAGTCTCTTGTAGACAGCAAATAGATGGGTCCTGCTTTTTTATCCAGTCTGAAACCCTGCGCCTTTTGATGGGGTCATTAAGCCCGTTCACATTCAGAGTTACTATTGAGAGATATGAGTTTAGTGTCATCATGATATCTATTCAGTCCTTGTTTTTGTGGACTGTTCCACTGAACTTCTTCTTAAAGGGGAATTTTAAGAGTCCCCCTTCAAATTTCTTGCAGAGCTGGTTTGGAGGTCACATATTCTTTCAGTTCCTGCCTGTCTTGGAAGCTCTTTATCTCTCCTTCCATTTTGAATGAGAGCCTTGCTGGATAAAGTATTCTTGGTTGCATGTTCTTCTCCTTTAGGACCCTGAATATATCCTGCCAGCCCTTTCTGGCCTGCCAGGTCTCTGTGGAGAGGTCTGCTGTTACCCTAATACTCCTTCCCATAAAAGTCAGGGATTTCTTGTCTCTTGCTGCTTTAAGGATCTTCTCCTTATCTTTGGAATTTGCAAGCTTCACAATTAAATGTCGAGGTGTTGAACGGTTTTTATTGATTTTAGGGGGGGATCTCTCTATTTCCTGGATCTGAATGCCTGTTTCCCTTCCCATATTAGGAAAGTTTTCAGCTAGAATTTGTTCAAATACATATTCTGGCCCTCTGGCCCTTTCGGCGCTCTCGGGAACCCCAATTAAACGTAGGTTTTTCTTCCTCAGGCTGTCGTTTATTTCCCTTAATCTATCTTCATGGTCTTTTAATTGTTTGTCTCTTTTTTCCTCAGTTTCTCTCTTTGCTATCAACTTGTCTTCTATGTCACTCACTCGTTCTTCCACCTCGTTAACCCTCGTCGTTAGGACTTCTAGTTTGGATTGCATCTCATTCAATTGATTTTTAATTTCTGCCTGATTAGCTCTAAATTCTGCAGTCATGAAGTCTCTTGAGTCCTTTACACTTTTTTCTAGAGCCACCAGTAGCTGTATAATAGTGCTTCTGAATTGACTTTCTGACATTGAATTGTAATCCAGATTTTGTAACTCTGTGGGAGAGAGGACTGTTTCTGATTCTTTCTTTTGAGGTGAGGTTTTCCTTCTAGTCATTTTGCTCAGTGCAGAGTGGCCAAAAGCAAATTGTATTGGGAAAAAGAGAAAAAGAGAGGAGAGAAAGAAGGAAAGAAAAGAGAAAGAGAAAAAAAAAGGGAAGAAAAAGAAAAAAAACGAAAAAAAAGAAGAAAAAGAGAAAGAAAAAGAAAGGAGAAAAAAGGGGGTGGGGGAAGGAAACAAATCAAAAAGCAAAACAAAAAAAAAAAAAAAGAACCACCGGGGAGTATCTTCTGATTCTGTGTTCTTTAAGTCCCTTGGCTTCTCCTGGAAGTTGTCAGTCTAGCTGATCTTCTGGGGGAGGGGCCTGTTGTGCTGATTTTCAGGTGTTAGCACTTGGGGGAGCTGCTGTGCCCCTGCCTGGTGGAGGGCTCAGTGGGGGTTGTTTACCCCGTGAGGCCACAGGAGGAACAGCCCCAGTGCGGGGCAGCTCTGGAAACCTGGATTCAGCTCCGGCAGGAACTCCGGAGCTCTCCGTCTGCAGGGCCTGGAGGCTCCGGGGCGGGGCCGCTGATCTGCTCAGCTCGGGGCAGGAGCTTCCTTGCTCTCCTGGGCCCTCCCGGCCTCTGCCTGTCCCGGGGGAGGCGGGATCCTGGGCTGTGTCCCGGCGCCCTGTGCTCCCGGGCCTGCGCTGTTGGATTCGCGTTCCCGGGCTTCGCAACCCCCTCCGCGGAGCCGCCGCCCGAGCCCCTCCGAGCTGCTCCTGGAACCGCGCAGCCCCCTCCGCACGGAGCCTCTTCCTCTGCCCGAGCCCCTCCGAGTTGCTCCCGGGGCCCCGCAGCCCCCTCCGCGGAGCCGCCGCCCGAGCCCCTCCGAGCTGCTCCGGGTCCCGCCGGGTCCCGCGGTGCGCGCTGCAGCCCTTAGGGAGCTCGGCGCACTCTCCTGGGCGCGCAGTTGCTCTGTTACTGTCCCAGGGAGCCCGAGGGCATCCCCGCCCTTCTGGGTCCTGCTCCAACTCCCTGCGAGCCCCTTTTCCCCGGAAAGGTCGGTGCAGCTCCTGCTCCTCCGGGACGGGGCTCTCCTGTCCTGGGGACACTCGCCCCGGCCTCAGCCCGGCTCCTCGCGGGGCCCCTCCCCCTTGGAGGCCTTTTGTTCCTTTATTTCTTTTTCCCCGTCTTCCTACCTTGATAGAAGCGCGAACTCTTCTCACTGTAGCATTCCAGCTGGTCTCTCTTTAAATCTCAGGCCGAATTCATAGATTTTCAGGATAATTTGAAGGTTTCTAGGTAGTTTGGTGGAGACAGGTGATTTGGAGACCCTACTCTTCCGCCATCTTGCTCCTCCCCCCCGAAGTTGACCTTGGTCCTCAGCACTCACCTTCTCTTCTTGCTTGCTATGATCTGGGGTCTGAACACCAAAAATGTGTCAGGCTCCCAACACCTGGCAGCTGGTTTCAGCCCAGGATGGACATGTCCTCTCCTCTGTCCCCTCTACACACACACACACACACACACACACACACACACACACACACATTCATATACAGAATGAGGGTAAAGATGTGCAAGCTCGCTCATCTGAGATTACTATGTGGTCTCTTACCCAGTGGGCTGTCCAAAATTTCCTTGTGGTAGCCGTTGATTTCTCCCAACTCATAACCAGAATCTTCAGAGGAGAGGACCAAGCTGACATCAACAACAAAATGAGAAACTATCCTTATGGACTCTCCTGAGCCCATAGTACCTGAAAGTAGGACAGCAGCAACAGAACATCTTGTTCTCTTGATCATGTCCAATTAAGTCAGCTGGATAGAGGGAAGTTCTAGAATGCACCTTCCTCATTACCAGAGCTATAAATCAGTTGTGGGCCTGTCACCAAGGAAGTGAAATCACATTTTCAATATTCCAGGCCCTGGTCCCCTTACCTCAGTCAGACATTTCCAAGTATCTTTTTGGAAGGTGACCTTTTACCCCATGTCATCTCCTTAACTAAACATACTGAGCTAAAAATTACATAGCCACAACACTGAAAATGCAAGTAAGGTCCTACTTTTAAGGAGATGGAGTTGAATTCAGACCTTTATTTCTTTGATTCCTTTCCCAGTATATGTTCTATCTAACCCACAGTGTCTCTCACATAGTCCCAGTTTCACAACCTGCAGGTGGAAGAATCATGTTAGAATCTACTTCCTAGGGACATCATGAGGGGTCTATGGATTATATTTATTGCGTGTGATATGGTATTCTGTGTATCAAGTGCAAATTTAAGGATGTAAGATTGAGAAGAATGGGTGGGATGTGTTATGAATTACCAATAGAAGGTGGCTTGAGTTCCAGCACCGTAATATCACAATGGTCACTTTCCCTCTGGCCTCCTTTCAATGGGGCACCACGATGGCTTCAAAATGCTCCAAAATGCAGACATGGTCATCTTCTGTAGTCAAACTGTCCAATTTTTTCCTGTTATACTTAGAATGAGACCCAGTTGCTCGTTCTGGACTCTGAGGGTTGCAGCCTTCACAATACCTCCCAGTGATCCTGACCTATGGCATAAGGATCCCTGTATAGCTACAAGGTGCTTAGTTACTGGCTCCCAAACAATACAATACAGCCAACACAATGGTATGTCACATCTAAGTTCCAACTGCATCTATGCTTAGGGTTAAAGTTTGGCTTTGGGTTCGGTTTCAGGTTAGGATCACAGTTTAGGGTTTACATTTGGGTTAGGGTTAGGGTTAGGGTTAGGGTTTATGGACAGAATTAGGGTTCTGGTTTGGGTTCGTGTTCAGTATTGGAAGCTCAGGGTTGAGTTAAGATTCATATTCAGGGTAGGGTTAGGGTTTGTTATCCTTCCAGATCGGGTTCAGTTTAGGGTAAGGTTTCAGGTTAGGGAATAGGGTCTGTTTAGTTTTGACATTTGGGTTCAAGTTAGGGACCATATCTGCTGCTCCCTTGGGCTCATTTTTCTCTTCCCAGGAAGCCCCAAAATGAAACCCTACCAATGGTAATCAAGATATCTATGGGCTCTGAGAGTCGCTCCCCAGCTACAACCCCTATAGTGCCAAATGTGCTCTATCAAGGCCTCAAGGTTCCCCTTCTGGATCCAAAGGCCAATCCAAGTTTTATTTGGTATTTTACAAGAAGTTTTCAGGAAATTTATTAATTTCTTGGAGAGAGAGAGAGAATAAGCAGGTGAGCTGCAGAGGGAGGAGGAGAAGCAGGTTCCCCACTGAGCAGGGAGCCTAATGAAGGGCTCAAAGTCAGGACCCTGGAATCAGGACCTGACCTAAAGGCAGAGGCCTCACTACCTGAGGTACCCAATGCCCTTATTTGATCTTATCTTCCACGTAATGTTTCTAATGTGGTTGGATCCACCTGTCCTATGAGGCGGACATGAAACTGTCACATGAAACCAACTATGGACTTGCGTGCCTACCATGGATAGAGTGATTGACAGTCACTCTGATTAGTCTTGAGACCGAGACACTATATCAACTGTATTCCTTCAAAGACATTAGTGACTAAAAATGTGTCTGCAATCCTAGATGATTAATCTATATTGTGGGTTGAAGAAATCCCAACTGGCACTTTATTTTTTATTTTTTTTATGGATTTTTTTAAAATTTTTTTTTTTACTTATGATAGTCACACAGAGAGAGAGAGGCAGAGACACAGGCAGAGAGAGAAACAGGCTCCACGCACCGGGAGCCCGATGTGGGATTCGATCCCGGGTCTCCAGGATCGCGCCCTGGGCCAAAGGCAGGTGCCAAACCGCTGTGCCACCCAGGGATCCCGCCAACTGGCACTTTAAATATACTGAGTGGACCTTGAGCTGCTCTGCCTTCCCCCAGTGAACTCTACTCTAAGCACATAAAGGACAAGTAGTAGGAACAGTTAGATGGAATCCAAGTAGTCCTTTGCAAACAGGAAAACTGCCTACTTTCCATGTGCTTCTGTAAACCTAGAGCACCACCTGCCCATGAGGGTTATTGTAGAAGCTTCTTCACTGGTGAGAGACAACTGCTACACAGGAATATGATATGCCTAGCAGCCCTTTCTACAGAGCCAGGTACCAGATAAGTCTATGTCATGTTTTCCCCCAGGATTTCCTACAGTAGCTCCATGAGGTTCATCCTCAGCACAACAATTTTCAAAGGAGAAAAAGAAAGCTCAGAGAGGTACAGTGACACTCCCCATGCATACCAGTAGTAGAGGTGAGACTCAGCCCCTGTGCTGTGTATGGAGAGGTCACTCACCTGTGGAACTGCTGGCCCAGGACATGTTAGGCTGTGATGAACACTTTGTAGAGACAGGAAATGATTGGGTTCTTTGAGAGGCTTCTATCCTCGAGGGATGGCACCAGGAACTGTACAAAAGAATCCATTCTGCCTTCCTTGAGCATCAGCATGGTCCCGGCCTCACCCAGACATATGGTTGATGATTCCTTTTCACACCAGAGACACAGGAGGGGCACTGTAGTCAGCTTCCAAACAATGAACCAATGGGATGGTCAGGGTCTGGTTCTCAGACCAGAGACACCCATCCCCTCGTGAAGTGGTGCAGGACAAAGGACTTCAATGCTGACACAGAAAAAGGTTCTAGGCTTCCAAGTAACACTGGTTTTAGGAGAGACATGGTAAACCATTGGTAGCTTCAACATATTCTTTAGCAGCAACAGCAGCATTTCTCTCAACTAAGAGCTTTGTCAAAGACTAGCACGTCATGGAGTCATCTGTAAACATCCCAACTGCAGATAGAACACAGAGGGTTAGAACCTCAAATTATGCTGAAGATCACATACGTTGGGCCTGAGAAGAGACCAAAGCATGTGCTGTATGGCATTTCCCCTAAGCTGATGTAGCTTAGTCTGTACCTGACATAGGGAGGAAGGGTCAGGGAAGAACCACCTACTTCTGCAGGTCCCAGGGGAGTCAATTGTTTCTAGTCTGGGTTTTTGGCTGGCCATAATCACCTCAGTGTCCTGACTTTGACTATGAAAGTAACCGTTTCTCAGCCCAGACTGGCAATTGATATTATTTGTGTCCTGATGCACCTGTGCTTGTCAGGGGTAGATGGACAATTTGAACCCTTAGAGCAACTCAAACCAGATTTCCTGTGTGGATTCCTACAAAAAAGACAAAGCCATAAAAAAAAAGACAAACTAGCTAGTTAGATCAGGAGGAATCAGAGGTCTTCCACCTAATGTGGGGTTCCAGGTTATGGTAGATCTAGCATTTCATGTTGGGACACATAAAATGTTCCTTGCAGCACTGCAGAAATGGCAAGACAATGGTATCAGGTCAAGTGAAAATGGTCTTGAAAGGCTAAATCACTGTGGTAGATGTCCCCATTGATGGAGTACTATGAAGATCTATAAGGTCATAGCTCTTGACCTGTTGGACCTACAATTATCTGATGTTTGCTGACAGACGACACCCGCTAGTAAACATACAGAATGGCTTCCTCCCACCCTACTTTTATGTTAATTCACCCTCTTTATTGTGATAATTTATAAGGTCTTGGAGAAGTTCTGCAGGGACAGTGTATCTGTGTTCTACAGAGGATATCTGAGAAGTGTAAATGAAATTTAAAAAAATGTTTGTGAAATGCAAAGATAGTCATTGCTCTGAGTGAAACAAACAATACCCACTCCTTAAAAAACATGAAATATATTCTGGACAATTCTAACATAGATGAGTGTCTTCCAACTTCATATATAGCTAGAAATTTGGAGTGGAGGTTCAAATCTCTTTGAGGTTGGGCCTGTGGGGCACTCATGTGAAAACACTAGGGAAGCGCCCAGGTTTTTCTCCATGTTTGTATGGGGGATGTATTTGTGTGGAGAAACCTCATTCTATTCTCACCTCAGAACAGCACTGATCCTTGTTTGCCTCTTGCACCCAAGAATTATCAAGGGAGTTAGAATAATTGAAGCCACAGATCATCTCCTCCAAAATCTCCTGGGCGCAGCTATGTAAATGCAGTTCCCCACATATACAGGGCCAAGAGACATTAGGGTCCTCCCTGAACATCACCTTAAGGGAACACCCGCATTAGTAATCATGTTATCCAGTTCAGACCACAGGTGCACCTGAAGAGACATCCGACATGGAAGAAGCCAAGTGAAAAGACTCTTCCTCAAGACTAACATATTTATGTTTAAGCTTGGTACTCAGCACTCAACTTTTCTACTTGCATGCTATGACCTGGGGTCTGAATCCCTAAGGTGTGTCAAGCTTCCAACACCTTGCAGCAGGTTTCAATCCAGGAAGAGCATGTTCCTCTCCTCTGTCCCCTGTACACGTTCACATGCAAACACACACACACACACACATACTCTCACATATAAACACACAGATACACACACAATACAGGCTAAAGAAGTGTGAACCAGCTCAGCTATCACCTTATGGTCTGCTCCCCAGTGGGCTGCCCCATGGTGCTTTGTGGTACCTGTTGAGGTCTCTTGACACATAACCAGAACCTTCAAAGAAGATGGATGAGCTGCCATGTACAGTGACATGAACATTTCTCTGTTTGGACTCTCTTGTGCCCAGAGCACCTGAAAGTAGGACAACATCAACAGAACATCTTGTTTTCTTGACTGCCTCCAGTTAAGTGAGCTGAAAAGAGGGAAGTTCTAGAACGCAGCTTCCTGGTTACCACAGTTATAAATCAGTTGTGGGCCTCTCACCTAGGAAGTGAAGTCACATTCAAGATTCCAGCCCCTGGACACCTTCCATCAGTCAGACCTATCCAGAGCCCCTTCTTGGTAGATGACTGCTTACACCATGTCATTTCCTTAACTGTTCATCCTGAGTCAAAAATGCCATAGTCTTAAGTCTGAAAATGCAAGAAAATTCTACCATTGAGGACATGGAGCTGAATTGAGACTATTATTTCTCTGCTTGGTTTCCCAGTTCTGTGTCCTACCTAACCCATGGTGTCTTTCACATAGTCCAGTTTGCCAACCTGTGCGGTGGGAGAATGAACTAGATTCTACTTCCTAGGGACATCATCCCTGTCTATGAATGACATTTATAACGCATGTGAGATGGTATCCTATGTATCTGAAGCGCAAATTTAAGGATGGAAATTTGACAAAAAGGGGTTGGATGTGGCAGAGAGTACCACTTGAATGTTGCCTTTGTTCTAGCAACATAATATCACAATGGTCACTTTCCCGCTGGCCACCTTTCATTAGGGGCACCACGATGGTGTGGAAATGCTCCAAGATGAAGACATGGTCATCTTCTGTAGACAAACTGTCCAATTGTTTCCTGTTGTATTTAGAATGACACCCAGTTACCTCGTTCTGGCCTCTGAGGACCATATGCTTCACAATGGCTCCCAGCAATCCTGACCTGTGGCATAAGAATCCCTGGGTAACCCCGGGGTGCTTAGAGACTGACTCTTGACCAATACTATACAGCCAACAGAATGGCATGTCAAATCTAAGTTCGAATTGGACTCTGCTTAGGGTTAGTGTTAGATTTTGGGTTAGGGTTAGGTTTAGGGTTTAGATTACAGTTTAGTGTTAGGGGTAGAGTGAGGGTTAGGGTTTAGGTTGAGTATTAAGGTTAGGTTTTATAGTTTCAGGATAGTGTTTAGGGTTAATTTTAGGGATAGGTTTAGGGTTATGGTTTGGGTTTCTGTTCGTGTTCAAGACAGGTTAAGTTCGGGGTAGGGTTCACGTTCAGGTGAGGGTTAGGTTTCATTTTAGGGTTAGGTTTAGGGTTTGGGTTAGAGTTCGGTTTCGTGTTCCATTATGGGACCAGTTGGGGTGGGTTAGGGTTCATGTTCCGGTTAGGGTTAGGGTTAGTATTAGGTTTAGGGATAAGGTTAGTGTTTGTTTTAGGGTTAGGGTTAGGGTTAGGGTTAGGATTATGGTTTAGGTCTAGGTTTACCATTAGTTTTAGTGTTTAGGGTGACTGTAGGGTTAGAGATAAGGGTTTATGGTTAGGGTTTAGGATTGCGTTTTGGATTGGGGTTAGGGTTAGGGTGAAAGTTAGGGTTCAGGATAGGGATGGGGTTCGAGTTTGGAACAGGAAAGTGTCAGGTTATGGTTTGTGTTCTGGTTAGGGTTTGTGTTCCGATAGGGATCGGGTTAGCTGTAACGTTAGGTTTAGGTGTTGGGTTAGGGTTCAGTTTGGGTTAGGTTACAGTTAGGTTTCATGTTAGGGAATATGGCTTGTTGAGGGTGAGTGTTCAGGTTTGAATTAAGGACCCCATATGCTGCTCATTTGGCTCATTTGGCTCATCACAAGAAGCCCCAAACTGAAGCCATCCCAATGGAAATCAAGAAATCTATACCATCCAGGTCTCTGAGAGTTGCTCTATGGCAACAACTACTGTAGTCTCCCAATGTGCTCTGTGGAGACATCAAGGTTCCCTTTCTGGAGCCAAATACCAATCTAAGTTTTATTTAATATTTTCCATAAATTGTCAGTGAAATTTACTAATTTCTTGGAGAAAGAGAGAGAATAAGTTGCGTGAGATGCAATCGAAGTGGGAGATGTGACTCCCCACTGAGCAGGGAGCCCAATGTAGGGCTCAAACCCAGGACTCTAGGATCATGACCTGACCTGAAGGCAGAGGCCTCACTGACTGAGCCACAGAATGCCCTTACTTGATCTTTTCATCCATCCTAATGGTACAAATGTGGGTGTTCCACTCATTCTATGAGGTGGCCATGAAAATGTCACATAGAAAAAACTGGGGACATGCATCCCTCCGATGGGTAGACTGATTGACACTCTGATTAGACTTGAGACTGGGACACTGTATCTACTTCATTCCATCAATGACCTTTGAGAATAGAAATGTGTCTGAAATCCTGGGTGCTTAAACTATTGTCTTGGAGATGGAATCCCAACCAGCCCTTTCCATATACTTAGTGGACCAGAGGTTCTCTGCCTTGCCCCAGGGACTTCTACTCTGGGCACATAAAGGAGAAGTAGCAGGACCAGCTAGATGGAATCCAAGAACACTTTTGCAAAGAGGAAAACTGCCTGATTTCCATGTGCTTCTGTAAACCCAGAGTGCCTCAGGCCCATGAGGGTTGATGTGGAGGGTTTCTTCCCTGGTGCAGGATAACTGCTACAGATGAATATGCCCAGCGGCCATTTATACAGGCCAGGCTCCAGATAAGATTATCCAGGTTTTCTCCCAGAATTTCCCACAGTAGCCTCGTGAGGTTCATCCTCTTAGCACAAATCTTTTCAGAGGAGGAAAAGAAACCTTAGAGAGGTGCAGTGATATTCAGAGGAGGAAAAGAAAACTTAGAAAGGTTCAGTGACATTCAGAGGAGGAAAAGAAAGCTTAGAGAGGTGCAGTACCACAAATCAAGTAAAACTTGGATTGTTTTTTGGATCCAGAAGGAAAACCTGATGCCTCCACAGAACGTGTTGAGAGACTACAGGGGTTGTGGCTGGGGAGCGACTCCCAGAGCCCTGGATCTCATAGATCTCTTGATTCCCATTGGGAGTGCTCCTTTTCTGGGGCTTCCTATGAAAAGACAAATGAATCAAAGGTAGCAGTAGATGGGTTCCCTAATCTGAACCCGGACCCTAACACTAAAAATACCCTATTCCTTAACCTGAAACCTAACCGTAACATTAATCCACACCCAGAACACAACCCTACTGCTATACATAACTCTAACCCTAACACAACCCTAAGCCGAACTCTAACTGTTATGGGAACCCTAACCCGATCCTAACCTTACCTGATCCTGAACCCGAACTGGAACCCGAACCCTAATCCTCACCCTAGGTTCTTAACCCTAAACCCTAACCCTAATGCTAACACTCACCCTAAACCCTAACCCTAACCCTAACTGTAAAGCTAACCATGAATCACAATCCTAACCCTAACCCTAAACCTAAACCTAAGCATCCTAACAATTGGAACTTAGATGTGACATTCCATTGCTTTGGCCTTATTGTATTGTTCAGGAGCCAGTCACTAAGCACCTCGGGGTTACACAGGGATACTTATGCCACAGGTCAGGATTGCTGGGAGCCATTGTGAAGGCTGATGCCCTCAGAGGCCAAAACGAGGCAATTGAGTCTCATTCTAAGTGTAATAGGAAACAATTGGACAGTATACTAAAGAAGATGACCACGCCTGCTCTTGGAGCATTTCCACTCAATCGTGGTGCCCCCATTGAATTAATGCCAGAGGAAAAGTGACCATTATGATAATAAGTTATTGGAACCCAGGCCACCTTCAAGTGGTACTCCATGCCACATCCTCCCTCCTTCTCAACCTTCCATCCTTAAATTTGCTCCTCAGATACACAAGATACCAACTCACATGCATTATAAAATTATCCATAGACTGCTGATGATGTCCCTCGGAAGTAGATTCTAGCCTGGTTCTCCCACCATAAAGGTTGGCAAACAGGACTCTGTGAGAGACACTGTGGGTTAGAGAGGACACAGAACTGGGAAACCAAGCAGAGAAATAATGGTCTGAATTAAGCTCCATCTCCTTAAAGTTAGGATGTTACTTGCATTTTCTGAGATTTGTGCCTATGGCATTTTGGCTAATGATGTACAGTTAAGAAGATTACATGGGCAAGCAGTTATCTTTCAAGAAGGGGCTCTGGATAGGTCTGACTGAAGGAAGGGCCCAGGGGTTGTAATATTGAAAAAGAGACTTCACTTCCTTAATGAGAGGACCACAACTGATTTAGAACTGTGATAACCAGGAAGCTGTGTTCTAGAACTTCCCACTTTCAAGCTCACTTAACTGGAGATGGTCAAGAAAACAAGATGTTTGTTGCTGTTGTCCTACTTTCAGGCACTCTGGGATCAGGAGAGTCCAGATGGAGTTTTTGAATTCGCTGTGGAATTCAGCTCAGCCCCCTTCTCCGAAGGTTCTGGTTTGGTGTCAGGAGACTTCAACAGGTAACACAAGGCAAATTGGGGCAGCCCACTGAAGAGCAGACCACACTGTGATCTCTGCTGATCAGGCTCACACCACTTGGTCTTTCATTGTGTGTGTTTATGTGTGTGTGTGATTGCTTTGTGTCTCTATGTGTGTTTGTGTGCATGTGTGTAGGGGGCACAGTGGAGAGGAACATACCCTTCCTGGGCAGAAACCAGCTGCAAGGTGTTGGGAACCTGGCACATCTTGGTATTCAGCCCGCAGGTCTTAGCAGGCAAGATGAGAAGGTGAGTGCTGAGGACCAAACTCAACTTCGAATGTGTTGGTTATGAGCACAAGAGTCTCTTTATCTGGCTTACTCTTTGCAAGACGTCTCTTCAGCTGCCCATGTAGTCTGAACTTGAGAACACGATTTCTAATGTGAGTGTCCCCTTGGAGTGATGTTATTGGAGGACCCTAATGTTTCTTGGCCCTGTATATACAAGGCACTGTCTTTTCAGGGCTGTACCCAGGAGTTCTTGGAGAAGACAGTCTGTGGCTTCAAGTATTCTAACTCGCTAGAGAATGTTCGTGTGCACCAAGCAAACAAGGATTAGTGATATTCTGAGGTGAGAATGGGAAGAGGAGTCTCCATAAAAATATGAAGCCCACACAAACATTGAGAGAAACCTGGGGCCCTCCTGTAGTGTTTCCATGTGAGTGCAACACAGACCCCACTGCAAATAGATCTGAATCTCCACTCCTAGCTTCCAGCTATGTATGCGGTGGGAATACACTCTTCACCTATGTTAGCATGGTGCAGAACACATTTCATGTTTTTTAAGAGTTGGGGTGGTGTGTTTGTTTCACTCAGAGCAATGAATGTCTTTGAGTTTTACTACTATTTTTATTATTTCACCTATGCATCCCAGATATCACGTGTAGAATGCAGCTCCACAGTCCTTGTAGAATGTCTCCAGCCCTAACAAATCATCACACTAAAGAGGGTAATTTAACACTAAAGGATTGGTAGGATTAAGCCATTCAATATATTTTCTATCCTTTGTCATCTGTCAGAACACATCAGATCTTTGTAGGCCCTGCAGGCCATGAGCTATGCCCTTATAGATCTTCACAGTACTCCATCAATGGGGCAGTCTGCCAAAATGGTTCAGCCTTGCAAGTCCTTGGCACTTTACCTGATGCCATTCCCTTCATTTCTGCAATGCTGCAAGGAACAGCTTATGTGTCCCGCCAGAGTGATATATTGCTATATCTGCCATATCCTGGAACTGCAGATTAGGTGGAAGGCCTCTGATGACTCTTGAACCAAGTAGCTGGCTCTGTCTTTTTTGTAGAGATCCACGCAGTAAATCTTAAATGAGTTGCTCCAAGGAATAGATTACTTCATCTCCCACTGACAAGCACAAGTGCATCAGCCCACCAACTAATTCAGTTGTGGGTCTGGGCTGAAAACAGGTCGCATTCATAGTCAAGGTTAGGACTCATTTGATCAGGGCAATCCAAACACCCAGCCTAGAAACAGTTGGCTCCCCTGGGGTCTGCAAAGAATGTGGTTCTCCCCTGATGCTTCCTCTCTATGTCAGTAACAGACCAAGCTATGTCAGCTTAGGGGAAATGCCATGAGGCCCATGCTTTCGTCTCTTCTCAGGCTTAAGGTATGTGATCTTCAGCAGCATTTGAATTTCTAACCCTCCATGTTCTATCTGTAGTAGGGATGTTTACAGATGACTCCATGGCATATTGGTCTTTATAAAACCTCTTAGTTGAGAGAAATGCTGTTGTTGCTCAGCTAACAGAATGTTTGGAAGTTACCACTTTTTTTCCATGTATCCCCTCAAACCAATGTTACTTGGAAGCCTAGACTTTTTCTGTGTTGGCACTGAAGTCTTTTCTCCTGTACAACTTCAAGAAAGGATGATTGTATTTTTTCTGAGCATCAGACCCTGATCTTCCCAGTGTTTAGTGGTTTGGATGCTGACTACAGTGCCCCTCCTGTGCCTCTGGTGTGGAAAGGAATGATCAACTCTGTCCCTGGGTGAGGCCTGGACCATGCGGATGCTCAAGGAAGGCAGAATGGATAATTTTATGCAGTCCCTGGTGCCATCTTTCCAGGGGACATCCCTTTCAAAGAACACAATCATTTCCTGTTTTTATGAGGTGTTCACCACAGCCTAATAGGTCCTGGACAAGCAGTTCCACAGGTGAGTGACCATCCTATACACAGCACAGGGTTTGAGGTTCACCTCTACTAACGGTATATTTTGGGATTGTCACTTCACATCTCTGAGCTTCCTTTTGCTCCTCTTTAAAGTGCTCTGGTTACAGGATGAACCCCATGGGGCTGCTGTAGGAAATCCTGGGAGAAAACATGGCATAGACATATCTGTGCCTGGATAGAAAGGGTTGCTGGGCATCTTCATGTGTAGCGGTTGTCTCTCCCCAGCAAAGAAGCTCTCCACATCAATTCTCATGGGCCTATGGCACTGTGGGTTTAGACAAACATGTGGAAAGCATACCGTTTTCCTGTTTGCAGAGGACTTCTGGGATTCCATCTAAGCAGTGCTGCTCTTTTCCTTTATGTGCCCAGAGGGAGGTCATGCTGGAAAGGCAGAGCTGCTCAAGCTCCACTAAGTATATGGAAAGTATTGTTTGGGATTCCTTCATCCAAGAATATATATTGGAGGGAGGGGACAAGAGGGTGGAAGAGCAGAGTCTCCAAGTCACCTGTCCCCAGAAAATTACCTAGATAACTTTCAAATCATTCTGAAAATCTCAAATTCGCCTTGTGACTTGAAGAAAGAACAGCTGGAATGCCACATTGAGAAGAGTTCACGCTTCTATTAAATTAGGAAGACAGGGGAAAAAATAAAGAAATAAAAGGCATCCAAGGGGAAGGGGTCCAGTGAGAAGCTGGGCTAAAGCCACAAGGCAAGTACTCCCAGGACTGGAACACCCCGTCCTGAAGAAGCAGGAGCTTCACCAAAGTTGCAGGAAGGAAACACGCTCACAGGGAGTTGGAGTAGGATCACAGGAGGGGCAAGGGTGCCCTTAGGCTCCAGGGGCACTAACTGAGGACATGTGCCTGGGGGGAAACTGCACCACACACCGTGGCTGAGCTCCCTAAAATGCTGCAGCATGGGGGCCACTGGGTATGGGGCCAACACTGAGGCGACTCCACATGGAGGGGCTGTGCAGCACCTGGAGTTTGATTCTAGCATTGGAGGCCCCAGAGCCCAAGGTCCCAGGGGACACAGGCCAGGATCCGGCACTCCCCATGGACAGGCAGAGGCTGGGAGGTACAGGACACCAAGGATGCTCCTGCCACTGGGTGGCCCCAAGGTATTCAGATCAGCGACCCTGCCGCCAGAGCATCCCGGCCCCTTCAGACTAAGAGCTGTAGTACTTACTGCCTGAACTTACTCCAGGGTTGAGAGCTGGACTCTGCATTGTTTTTGGTCCTCCTGGGGCCACAAAGATAAATGGCTCCCACTTAGCCTCATAGTGGTTTCACAGGATAAGCAGGATAAACAACTTTTACTGAACAGTACACCTGGCAGGGGGAGAATCATCACCTCAGGGCCATCCCCCAGAAGACCAGCTACATGGGCAGGGGAAAAGGAAGTTATTGACCAAGCCAATTGAAAATTCCAGGGGAAGTCGAAGAATATACAGTATATAGAATCACAGGATACCACGCCTTGTTTTTTGTTTTGTTTGCTTCCCCCCCTTTTTCTTCTTTTCTTCTATTATCTTTTTTCTCTCCTTTTTTTCTTTTTATTGTCTTTCTTTTGCTCTTCTCTCTTTTTCTCCTTTTCCCAATACAACTTGTTTTTGACCACTCTGCACTGCGCAAAATGGATAGAAGGAAAAACTCACCTCAGGGGATCCCTGGGTGGCGCAGCGGTTTGGCCCCTGCCTTTGGCCCAAGGAGCGATCCTGGAGACACGGGATCGAATCCCACATCGGGCTCCTGGTGCATGGAGCCTGCTTCTCCCTCTGCCTGTGTCTCTGCGCCTCTCTCTCTCTGTGTGACTATCATAAATAAATAAAAATTTAAAAAAATTTAAAAAAAAGAAAAACTCACCTCAAAGGAAAGAATCAGAAACAGTCGTCTCACTCACAGAGTTACAAAATTTGGATTATACTTCAGTGTCAGAAAGCCAATTCAGAAGAACTATTATAAAGCTACTGGTGGCTCTAGAAAAAAGCATGAAAGAATCAGGACACTTCATGACTGCAAATTTAGATCTAATCAGACACAAATTAAAAATCAATTAAATGAGATACGATCCAAACTAGAGGTCCTAACGACAAAAGATAATGAAGTAGAAGAACAAGTGAGTGACATAACAGACAAGTTGATGGCAAAGAGAAAACAATTGAAAGATCATGAGGATACATTATGGGAAAAAATGACAGCCTCAGAAAGAAAAATCTACGTTTAATTGGGGTTCCCAATGGCGCCGAAAGGGCCAGAGGGCCAGAATATGTATTTGAACCAAACATAGCTGAAAACTTTCCTAATCTGGGAAGGGAAACAGGCATTTAGATCCAGGAAATAGAGAGATCCCACCATAAAATCAATAAAAACCACTAAAAACCTTGACTTTTCATAGTGAAGCTGGCAAGTTCCAAAGATAAAGAGAAGATCCTAAAAGAAGCAAGAGACAAGAAATCTCAAAATTTAGTGGGGAGAATTATTAGATTAACAGCAGACATCCAAAAACAACACACACACACACACACACACACACACACACACACACAAACAACAACAACAAAAACAACAAAAACAGCATACATCTCCACAGAGACCTGGCAGGCCAGAGGGGTTGGCAGGTTATATTCACGATCCTAATGAGAAGAATATGCAGCCAAGAATACTTTATCCAGCAAGGCTCTCATTCAAAATAGTAGGAGACATAAAAAGCTTCCAAGACAGGCAGAAACTGAAATAATATGTGGCCACCAAGCCAGTTCTGCAAGAAATACTAAGGGGGATTCTGTAATAGAAGTGCAAGGAAATAAATCCACAGAAACAGATACAGGGACTGGATTGGTCCATGATGACACTAAATTCATATCTTCCAATAGTAACTCTGAACGTGAATGGGCTTAATGACCCCATCTAAAGGCACAGAGTTTCAGTCTGGATAAAAAAGCAAGACCCATCTATTTTCTGTCTACAAGAGACTCATTTTTTTTTTAAAGATGTCCTTTATTTAGGTGAGTGGTTTTTTTATTTCTTTTTATTTTTATTTATTTATGATAGTCACACACAGAGAGAGGCAGAGACACAGGCAGAGGGAGAAGCAGGCTCCATGCACCGGGAGCCTGACGTGGGATTTGATCCCGGGTCTCCAGGATCGCGCCCTGGGCCAAAGGCAGGTGCCAAACCACTGCGCCACCCAGGGATCCCCAAGAGACTCATTTTCGACATAAGAACAACTACAGCCTGAAAATAAAAGGTTGGAGAACCATGTACCATTCAAATCATCCTCAAAAGAAAGCAGGGGTAGCCATCTTTATACCAGATAAACTGAAGTTTATCCTGAAGACTATAGTGAGAGATGAAGAGGGACAATATATCATACTTAAATGACCTATTCAACAAGAGGACTTAGCAATCTTCAATATTTATGCCCCGAATGTGGGAGCTGCCAAGTATGTCATCAATTATTAACCAAAGATAAGATATATTATAATAGTACATTTATACTTGGTGACTTGAATGTGGCACTTTCTACAATCGACAGATCTTCTAAGTACAACTTCTACAATGAAACCAGATCTATATATTTTTTTTTATTTTTTTATGATAGTGACACACACAGAGAGAGAGAGAGGCAGAGACATAAGCAGAGTGAGAAGCAGGCTCCATGCACTGGGAGCCTGACGTGGGATTCAATCCTGGTTCTCCAGCATTGTGCCCTGAGCCAAAGGCAGGTGCCAAACCACTGAGCCACCCAGGGATCCCAAAACCAGATCTTTAAATGATACACTGGACCAAATGGATTTCACAGATTTTTACAGAACTTTACATCCAAACTCAACTGAATACATATTCTACTCAAGTGTACATAGAACTCTCTCCAGCATAGACCACATACTGGGCCATAAATCAGGGCTTAACTGATACCAAAAGATTGGGATGATCCCCTGCATATTTTTATACCATATGCTTTGAAATTATAACTAAATCACAAGAAGAAGTTTGGACAGTTTCCACACACGTGGAGGTTAGGACCATCCTGCTTAAAAGATGAAAGGGTTAACCAGGAAATTAGAGAAGAATTTAAGAGATTCATGGAAACTAAAGAGAATGAAGATACAACCATTCAAAATCTCCGGGATACAGCAAAATCAGTCCTGAGGAGGAAATACATTGCAATACAAGCATCCATCTAAAAACTGGGAAGAACTCAAATACAAAAGCAAAGCTTGCACCTAAAGGACCTGGATTAAAAACAGGAGATAGATCCTACACCCAGCAGCAGAAGAAAGGTAATAAATATTCGAGCATAACTCAATGAAATAGAGACCAGAAGAACTATGGAACAAGTCAACAAATCTAGGAGTTGGTTCTTTCAAAGAATTAAGATAAACAAACCACTAGTCAGCCTTATTAAATAAGAGAGAGAAGACTCAAATTAATAAAATCATGAATGAGAAAGAAGAGATCGCCACAACACCACGGAAATAAAAACAATTTTAAAAACGTATTATGAGCAGCTATACGGTCCCATCATGGTGACCCTATTGAAATGAGGCCAGAAGGAAAGTGACCATTGTGATATTACTTGTTGGAACCCAGGCCACATTTTACTGGCACTCCAGGCTCATCCCAGTGCTTCTTTTCATTTTTTCACCCTTAAATTTGCACCTCAGATACACAGGATGACAGCTCACATGCGAAATAAATATCATCATCAATAGACCTGTGATGATGTCTCTAAGACGTAGACTATAGCCTGATACTCCCACCGTGCAGATGGGAAACTGGGGACTATGTGAGAGATATCGTGGGTTAGACAGGACACAGAACTGGGAAATCAAGTAGAATAATAAAGTTCTGAATTCAGCTCCATCTCCACAAAAGTAGGAGAGAGAGTTGTGGCTATGGCATTTTTGGCTCATGATGTACAGTGAAGGTGATGGCAATGGTAAGCAGTCATCTGACAAGAAGGGGTCCTGGATAGGTCTGACTGAAGGAAGGGGCCCAGAGGTTGGAATCTTGAAAAAGTGACTTCAATTCCTTGGTGATAGGCCAACAACTGTTTTGGAACTCTGGTAACCAGGACGCTGCATTCTAGAAATTCCCGCTTCCCAGCTCACATAACTGGAGATGGTATAGAGAACATGATGTTCTGTTGCTGTTGTCCTACTTTCAGGATCTCTGGGCTCAGGAGAGTCCAGACAGAAAAATGTTCATGTTGCTGTTGACGTCAGCTCGTCCCTCATCTCCAATGCTTCTGGTTGTGTCTGGAGACCTCAACAGGTAGAAAAGGCAACTTGGGGCAGCCCACTGCAGAGCAGAACATACTGTGATCTCAGCTGAGGTGGCTCACACTTCTTTACTCCTCATTGTGTGTGTCTGTGTGTGTATGTGTGTGTGTTTGTGTGTGTGTGCTTGTGTAGGGTGAATAGAGAAGAGTAACATGCCCTTCCTGGGCAGAAACCAATTGCCAGGTGTTGGAAGCCTGACACAACTTTGGCGGTCAGACCCCAGAACGTAGCAGGCAAGATGAGATGTTCAGTGCTGAGAACCAAGCTCAATTTTGAATGTGTTAGTCATGAGCCCTAGTCTTTTTCATCTGGCTTTCTCCTTGCCACATGTCTCTTCAGCTACCTTTGTGGTATGAACTGGAGAACATGATTACTATTTGGCTGTCCCATGGGGTGATGTTGAGGGAGGACCCTAATGTCTCTTGGCCCTGTATATATGGGGCACTGTATTTACAAAGCTTCACCCAGGAGTTCTTGGAGGCGATGGTCTGTTGCCTCAACTATTCTAACTCCCAGACAATTATCGGGTGCATCAGAGAAATAAGGATCACTGCTGTTCTGAGGTGAGAATGGGATGAGGGATCTGCACATAAATATGGCCCCTACACAAACATGAGGAGATGTCTGGGGCCCTCCCATAGTATTTCTACGTGAGTTCACCTCAGGCCCAACCTAAAGAGATTTGAACCTCCACTCCTAAACTCCAGGTACGTATGAGGTGGGAAGACACTCTTCACTTTTGTTGGAATCATGAAGAATATATTTTACATATCTGAGTAGTGGGGAGGTTTCTTTGTTTCACTCAGAGGAATGAATATCTTTGCGTTTTACTAGTATTTTTTGTTATTTCACTTTTGCTTCCAAGATATCCTGTGTAGAATGCAGCTCCACTGTACTTGCAGAACGTTTCTGAGCCTTTACAAGTCATCACACTAAAGAGGGTGATTTAACACAAAAGACGGATTGGAATAAGCCTTTCTATATGTTTGACTATAAGGCGTCATCTGTCAGAACACATCACATCAATGTAGGCCCAATAGGTTATGAGGTGTGTCCTTATAGATCTTCGTAGTAGTCCATCAATGGGGCATCTGCCACAATGAATCAGCCTTTCAAGGCCCTTGTCTCTTGACCTGATGCCATTGCCTTGCAATTTCTTCAGTGTTTCAGGGAACACATTTTGTGTTCCCCCAGACTCTTTTAGTTGCTAGATTGGCCATAATCTATAACCGCAGAATTGGTGGAAGGCCTCTGATGCCTCCTGAACCAACTAGATTGCTCCATCTTTTTTGTAGGAATCCACACAGGAAGTCTGTGATGAGTTGCTCTAAGGGTTCAAATATTCCATCTACCCCTGACAAGCACAGGTGCATCAGGACACAATATCAATTGCCAATCTGGGCTGAGAACCAATCACTTTTATGGTCAAAGTCAGGATACTGAGGTGATCATGGCAAGCCAAACACCCAGACTAGAAACAATTGGCTCCCCTGGGGCCTGCAGAAGATTGTGGTCCTCCCCTGACCCTTCCTCCCTATGTCAGGAACAGACCAAGCTACGTCAGCTTAGGGGAAATGCCATGTATGCCATGATTTGGTCTCTTCTCAGGCCCAACATATGTGATCTTGAGTAGCATTTGACATTCTAACCTTCAGTGTTCTATCTGTGGTGAGATGTTTATGGATGAATCCATGGCATACTTGTCTTCATAAAAGCTCTTAGTTGAGAGAAATGCTGTTATTGCCCAGCTAACAGAGTGTTGAAGGTACCAATAGTTTACCATGTCTCCCCTCAAGACAATGGTACTTTGAAGCCTAGAACCTTTTTCTGTGTCAGCACTGAAGTCCTTTATCCTGTACAACTTCCCGAGGGGATGGGTGTCTCTGGTCTGAGTGACAGACCTTGATCTTCACACTTTTTTTGTGATTTGGAAGTTAACTACAATGCCCCTCCTTGTGTCTCTCATGTGAAAAGGAATCATTAGCCCTTACCTGGGTGAGGCCTGGACCTCACTGATGCTCAAGGAAGGCAGAATGAATACTTTTATACCATCCCTGGTGCCATCCTTCCAGTATGGAAACCTCTCAATCAACAGAAAAATTTCCTGTATCTACCAGGTGTACACCACAGCCCAACGTGTCCTGGGCCAGCAGCTCCATAGGTGAGTCACCACACCATACACAGCACAGGGGCTGAGGGTGGCCTCTGCTAGCGGTATATTTTGGGACTCTTACTGCACCTCTCTGAGCTTCCTTTTCCTCCACTGAAAAGTGCTGTGCTAAGAGGATGAACCTTATGGAGCTACTGGGGGACATCCTGGGAGAAAATAAGACATATACTTATGTGGTGCCTGGCCCTGTAAAAAGGGATGCTGGGTGTCTTCATGTGTAGCAGTTGTCTCTGCCCAGCATGAAAACTCCCACATCAACCCTCAGGAACCTGAGGAAAGCAGGCAGTTTTCTTGTTTGCAAAGGACTTCTGGGACTCCATGTAACTGGTCCTGTTTCTTGGCCTTTATCTACCCAGAGGAGAGGACTGGGGGATGGCAGAACAGCTCAAGGTGCATTCAATACATCAAAAATGCTGGGGTTGGGATGAAGGTTGGGAATCCTTCATCCAATAATATAGTTTTAGCACCTATGATTACAGACAGATTTCTAGTCACTAAGGTTATTGAAGTTACTACGTAGATAACATGTCTCAGTATCAAGTCTAATCAGTGTGTCAGGGAGTCAATCACTCTACCCATCGTAGGCATGCATGTCCACAGTTGTTTAGATGTGACATCCTCATGTCCGCCTCATGGGAATACTGGATCAACCCACATTTGGACCATTAGGGTGGACGATGAGATTAAGGGCACTGGGTGGATCAGTCAGTAAGGCCTATACCTTCAGGTCAGGTCATGATCCCAGGCTCGTGGCTTTGAGCCCTACATTGGGGTCCTGCTCAGTTGGGAGCCTACTTCTCCTGCTCACTCTATAGCTCACTCTGTTTATCCAGTCTCTCTCTCTCCAAGAAATTCATAAATTATCTTAAAAATGATTGTAAAATATCAAGTAAAACACAGATCGGGGGATCCCTGGGTGGTGCAGCTGTTTAGCGCCTGCCTTTGGCCCAGGGTGGGATCCTGGAGACACGGGATCGAATCCCACGTCAGGCTCCCGGTGCATGGAGCCTGCTTCTCCCTCTGCCTGTGTCTCTGCCTCTCTCTCTCTCTCTGTATCATAAATAAATTAAAAAAAGACTTAAAAAAAACTCAGATCGGTCTTTGGATCCAGAAGGAAAACCTTGATGCCTCCACAGAGCACGTTGAGAGACTCCTGTGGTTGTTACTGGGGAGCAACTCTCAGAGCTCTGGATCTCATAGGTCTCTTGATTTCCATTGGGAAGGCATAATTTTAGGGGCTTCCTGTGAAGAAACAAATGAATCATATGCAGCAGCAAATGGGGTCCTTAATACGAACTCGAACCTTAACCATAAACAGACCCTATTCCATAACCGAAGTTTAACACTGACCTTAACCCGACCTCAACCCCTAACATCCCTAAACCTAACTCTAATCCTATCCCAAATCCTAATCCAAACCTGAACCCGAACCCGAAACCAAAACTTAACCCCAAATGTAACATGAATGCTAACACTAACCAGAACCCGAAACCTAACTCTAACACGAAACCAAACGCTAACCCTAAACTGAACACAAACAATTACCTGAACCATAAGACCTAACCAGAACCTGAAACAGAAACCTGACCACAACTCTAACCCTAAACCAAACACAAACCCTAACCCGACTCTAAACCATCACCAACCAGAGCCGGAAACTGAACGAAACCTAACCCCAACCCTAAACTTAACCCTAAACCTTAACCGTTATCATAACCTTAAACCCTAAACACTAACAATAGTCCTTAACCTAAACCCTAACCCTATCCCAAAGCCTAATCCTAACCCTAACCCTAAAGCTAACCATAAACATAGTTCCAACTGGAACTTAGACATGGCATGCCATTGGGTTGGCCATATCGTATTGGTCAGTAGCCAGTCACTAAGCACCTCAGGGTTACACAGGGATACTTACGCCACATGTCAGGATCACTGGGATCCATTGTGAAGGCTGTGGTCCTCAGAGGCCAGAATGAGGCAACTATGCCTTATTCTAAATATAACAGGAAACAATTGGCCAGTTTCGCTACAGAAAATGAGCTGCATCTTGGAGCATTTCCACCTCATCGTGGTACCCCCATTAAAATGAGTCCAGAGGGAAAGTGACCATTGTGGATATTACATTGCCAGAAACCAGGCCATTGAGAGTTAAGTGAGAAAGCCACCCAGGTGCTGCTAGAATATTTAATCTGCAGTCAACTCAGTGAATGAATCTCCATGGTATCTTCCATTGAATCATTTGTATAGTATATACTTGGTTATCTCCAAAATATGAGTTTTGCTGGCCCAAATCTGGAAGGATGTTGACAATTTCATGACTATGTGCCAGCAGATGGGGAGTCAGTCTCTGGCACAAGACCATTTACACACTATCCAATGCACCTTGTCCACAAATCTATGCTCTGTGGGAGAGACTCTAAACTAATACCTTATGTTTGGTATCAGTAATATTTTTAAGCCTTGTTCCTGATCCTCCACATGTGGGATTCTGCACACTGGAAACTACATTGATCCCCAGATAATTGCTTCATCAGTTCCTTCAGGATGAAAGGAATATTTCCCCACTAATACTTAACTCCTGTCCTCCTCTTGTTACCAAACCTTTTGACTAAAGGGTCTTGAGAAAGAATCCTCTCCTTTTTTAAGAGGGCTTTTTCTTGCAGCTCCAGTTACAGCTACATTCCATGTCCATCCTTGGAGTGATCCAAAGAGGAGAAAGGCTATCTTGACAGAATTGGAGCAATCTCCGTCCAGATTTCACCCACCATGGTCTAATATTGTGCTTCAGAAAAATGCAGCCAAAGGTTGGAAAAAGGCTTCCCTTAAGGAAAGGCTGCTTGGTATCACCAAGCCAGTTGTGGTCTCTGGGTGATGAGACAAGAAACAGATAAAGAGAAGCACAAGGTCTTGTGCTTGGTATAAGTGCTTGGTCTTGGTATAAGTGTCAAGGTAGATATTTGGGTTCCCACCTAGGAGGGTAGATGGAAGGCAGCATGGTATAAGGCTCAGACACTCAGTACCTGATAGCAGGATAACTGTTCACATCCTGGAAGGCCTACGATTTGAGTTGGATTCTTGGCTTATCATGGAGACCATTACAAGGAAACAATTTAGGGTAGTTGTTTTAGTTGAATTAACAATAATAACAATTAATTTTCTCAATCATGATTTGAGGATCCTTCTACAATATGACTCCTGCATGAAACACATATTCTTTCAATTGAACTGATTGCAATACAGATGTTGATATTTCCCCATGGAGAGAGAGATATGCTGCCTCATCGAACACAGCAAATTATTTTCCTCAGAATCATACTTCTTGTTACGAGAGATCCTTAATATCTACATCGTGGTTTCCCCAGTGGTGCTTTCTGGAAACCTAGGCTGCATGTGATTTTTAAAATGAGTGACATGAAGAGCGATGGTTCTAGGGATCTAGAGACAGATGCCCAATGGATTCCATGGGTGACCAAGGAGTGCAAGGCTGTGGGCTACACCTTAAGAGGAGAAAGAAACACAGGGTCAAAAGGACATCAAAGGGCTGGTAGCCTTCCCAGGGGCAGGAGGAATGGATTTACTTTTCCCTCACTTCACTTGCAGACTGGGGGATTTTGAACAAGATATATTATTTGTAATGTATTCATCTCTGTCTGTGGCCAAAGGTGCCATGGGCAGGAAGGGTTGGGTGAAGCTCCTTGTCTTCCAAGATGTGGAGGAAAGAAAAGGCACAGGCTAGTGACAGGTTGTGCAGAGTTGTATTCATTCTCCAAGCAGCATTCAAACAATGAAGGTGCCCCTGGATTTGGCAGGATTTATTAATTGATTGATTGTTTGGTAAGGGAGTGTGTCAACATACCCATGACCACTCCTCTCTGCTTTTTTGATATTAGAGAGAAACACCAAGGTATAGGCCAACTCAGAGAAGAGAAATGGGCAGGAATCAAGTGACAGGAATGAGTTCGTGGAGCGAGGGTTGAGCATGGAGGCAGTCAATATACCCAACAATGTCTTGGGGACCGTGGGACTGTTTCTTGGAGGGACAGGGCAGTTCAGAGGCTGCTTGTTGGCCTCACTTATGAAATCTGAGTGAGAAATCATCCTGAGATATAGATCTTCTCCTCTCCTCCTGGGAAACAGATCCTGGTCCCTGGAGGAATGCAGTGGTGAGGACAGAGTAGTACTACAGGTTCAGAGAAACAATCCTAAGAGCAGTGAACCAAGTTCTCTCATAATCTGTGACTCCATTCTCTCTTTCCCAAGGCCATCCTGTGTCTGTTACTGGCCCAATGTACACAGAAGTCTGTCTTACAAATCCTGAGGATTTGGACATAGGCCCCAGACATATGCATGATACTTACTTCTGTCATCGAGCATTCCTTTTTTCTATTTCTTGCTTAACCCTAATTTACTTCTGTGCCTCTATTCCATCCTACATTTGGATGATTATCACCCTAGGGACACCTGAGTGGATTAGGAGTAGAGCATTTTCCTTCATCTCAGGGCACAACCTTACGAGCCATGATTGAGTCCCACATTGAGCACCTTTCATGGAGCATGCTTCTCCATCTGCCTGTATGTCTGCTTCTCTCTGTGTGTCTCTCATGGATGATTATCATTCTGAAGGACACGGTCCCAACCTGATGCTTTGTGCCTGGCATTTCCAGTTTCTATAGTGTACCTGGTGCTGATCACCTCATTCTACTGGTGTCCCCCTGACTTCTGAGCTGGGTTTGGACCACTTAATACAACTGATCAGCCAGGCGCAGTATGCAGGGAACAGGGTTGGGAGTCTGATGGCAGGGCTTCCATTGTCATGGATTGGGATCTTTCTTCTGCTGGTGGATTGTTGCCAAGGGAGAACAATCAGGGACTATCTCACAGACAAATCATGTGATCAATAATGACAAAGGCTATTGATTAGCTCCCTGGGCTGCTTACACAAGATACTGTTCTGACTTCCTGTAAGTAGGAAAGCCTAGTGAATTGTTTGGTTTCCTTGGCGGGTTACTGATGAGTTCATGCCAGTGTTCAAATTTATCTTTGTTCACCAATGCCCATTTGTATCTTCTATTCGCAGTTCCCATTTTGGTCCTTGTCTCACTTGGGAGAGGCTGACTCACTCAGAGGAAACAGAGACCCACACGTGCTGCTTCAGATGGTCTAGACATCTTCATATTCAGCTGAATTGGAAGATCTTCTTAACCATTCATGTCATGCTAGATCATCTGGATAGAAACCATTAAAGCTCCAGATAGAATGCAATAGACCATGGCTATGACTACTATGAAAGCAAACTAATGAAAAATGAACAAGTTAAGAGTACATTAAAAAGTGCCTGAAAATGAGGAGCCATATTTGCCCAAACCAGATCAAGAGAAAAAATCCTGAAAGCCATGAGAATCAACCTGAAAACTAGACAGATCCTACTTTAATACACCTCACAGCTTGTTTGGCCTACACGACTTTATTGGTCCAAGTACAGAAGTTGTTAACAATGACACTGATTCCGCCAAACCCAGCCAACAGGATATCTAGGGCAATGTGATCATCATTCTCTATTAATCCCATCTCTATTGAATCCCAATATGAATTCAGCTGATCTGTATTCCATCTGGGATATACATTGTATTACCAGTAGCATTTGCCATAATTAGAGATCGCTCTTTTTCTGGCTTCCTGATTGGTGCAATTTCCTCCCATGGGAACAGTTTTCTAATATTTTGTATAAAAAGTAATTCCTCCGAGTCTTGTGCCTGAACAATGTGGTCTCAATTGGAAATTCATACATAAGTTGTAAATTCCAGTCTTGGGGATTCATTTCATTGGATGAAATCCACATTTCCTAGAGGGATTTACCATGAGCTTCAGTGATGAATGCCATATCCAGCAGTTAGAAAAACAGGGAATCATGGACCCTGTTTGGCTATGTTCTGATTTGGCAATGATTATTATTAGTATAGCACCTATAATAAGAAGATAATGGGGGCAATGTGTCATTCTGGATGAAGGGCCACAAGAGGTCTGAGGAAAGAGGGAAGAATTATTTTAACTGAGCTAAGAGAAAATTGAAATGAATTAGATGAGAATGTCCCATTATCTTGGGTGGAAGCTGCCCAATATCTACCATCATTTGTCTGTGCTGAAAGTCTTGGATCAATGCCTTTTTCCAATGATTGATTGCATCCAGAAGATGACTGAGTTGCCTGTTTCAGTAGTTTTCTTATTTTTGTCTAATTCTGAATTTTTTAAAAGTTAGTTAAAGTTTGAACCTCCTAGAGTTTCATTGCTCTTTTTACATAGACCTCATAAGGCCCTTTTCAATGATGTGTCAGGGAACTTTTTCACATTTGTCTCTTCCTTCAGAAACATCTCCAGTTGAAGAGCAGGACAAGGCTGCTACGAAAATTTGAGGAGCATTTGCCTTACCTTGCTGAGGAAAAACTTGGGTAATATCCTGGGATTTTTAAGATGTTACCATCTGTATATATAGTAAAGTAGTGTCTTCTAGTCTGGGTGCCGAAATTCCTAGATTCACGAATATTCCAGCTCCGAATTTGCAGTGTAAGAACAAGTATTAACAAAGGAAATGGACTGGATAACCATCCTTGCTAGTGTCTACTTCAACCAAAGGAACTCACAGGATTCTGAAAGTATTTCCTATTTTAATGGAAACCTGAAAACATTTCCCGTCCTTAAATAGGTTATATCTTATTTATAAGATGAACTATGAACTGTGTTCTAGCAAAGTTATAATTTCTTTTGAACTCTATATTGCTTCTTGTGAAGATTCAGAGCAAATACATGGATATATTTCACATTCTATAGCTTTCTTTTTCTGAAAATGTCATATACTTTGAATCATGAACCATATTGCTTTTTCAGACTCACCTCTTATATTTTGATGAATACACATAGCATTTATTGATGTCTTTTGAATGGCTTGAAAGTTCAATTATTTTTATTTCATTCTTGTTTTATTATTTTCTTCTTGATAGAGGGAAGGAGTGTAAGTCTGGATAGGGGTGCGGGTAGAGGAGGAGGAAGGGAATCTTTAGGTGGATCCTTGCTCTGCTTAGAGCCTGAGGAGGGGCTTGAACTCAGGAGCCTGAGATCATGACACAAGGCAAAATAAAAGATCTGGCCTCTCCCCTCTTTCTCTGTATACATCTTTGACTGCTAATTTACTGTAGAAAAGGGGATCTTTTAGGTAACTTTCCAGGACAGTCCAATCAGCTTTGCCATTCAGAATGGATCACCTGAATATCCAAAACATGAGTGTGTATAAGCTGATATTGGTCACATAACACCAGGTCATACCTTCATCTGAAAGCATCCTAAATGGAATAGGAATATCTCTTGGATTTTTGGAGGGGTTAGGAAAAATTTAGTGCATCTCTTCATTAAGCTCAGATTCAAGGTTTCAACTATATATTGTTTCCTCACACCTGGTTATGGGTGGGGTGGATTTTAGTGTCAAGGGGCACTTTGGGGCTTCAGGCAAATTTTGGGGAAAAATGAGGTATCACGAGTAAGGGAAAAGTGCAAAGGATGTGCAGGAGGAAGAGACACAGGAAAATAAGAATAGAACTGGAGACAGGCAAACAGCTGGAGAAAGGCTAGAGGGAGCATTTACTAAAGAGATGCCTCTATTTTATTCTTGCTTAGCATTGTCAAATTGTTCTTTAGCTTTGGCCAAACAAATGGTTAATGAAACAACTTTCTATGTTGAATTCCTTTGTGATGCCTCAGTGTATCAACCAACAGTGTTGCCCATTCATCTTCCTTCTTTTCTAAGAAATTCCTCTAAGGAGGGATCCCTGGGTGGCGCAGCGGTTTGGCTCCTGCCTTTGGCCCAGGCCGTGATCCTGGAGACCCAGCATCGAGTCCCACGTCGGGGTCCCTGCATGGAGCCCACTTCTCCCTCTGCCTGTGTCTCTGCCTCTCTCTCTCTCTCTCTCTCTGTGACTATCATGAATAAATAAATAAAATCTTAAAATAAAAAGAAATTCCTCTAAGGAATGCATTTATTCAGTCCCATTAATCCACAGTTGGCCTTGAAGAACCAAAACATCATTGATGAAGTGGTGGGATCAAGAATAAAATCGTGATAAGCAGACATAGGTGAAACCTACACTTTTTCAGGTAGAGGAGAGGGTTCAGGTTTAGATTATCCCAAAATAGCTGGTGATATTTGATGGAAATATCACATTTGTGTACCTCATACTGTGAGTCCCCAAAATGACAACTGGACACTGTGGAACAAACAGCCAATGATGTGTCCACCACAGCAAGCAAAAACTCAGAGTGAATATTCTCAGGACAAAAAACAGATAGAGAAACTCAACTAACGGGATTGGTGAGGTCAGCTGAGTTCTTCAGTGTGGATGTCAGTCCTGCGAGATCCTCACACTCACTGATCTGTGAGACTGGCTAAGAGAAGAGCCACAGGACACTATTCCTGTTTCTATGCTCAGATACTTCTTCTAATGACACACACCAGTTTTACACAGCACAGCACAGCACAGCACAAAATGGTAACCAAAAAGACAGCATAATGGGACCTAAGGAATAGTCTGATTCCATAATAGTTCAACGAAATGGGAACAAAAACAAGAACAAGGTGCGTGGCTCAGTACAAAGTGTCTAGAAACTGCCTCAGAGAACACATTTCATATCCAGGGCTATCTCTTCATGGGAGGACTCCCTCCTATGGACTTGAGAGCTGCCAGGAACAAGGTACGGGGGCTTCGGTGACCACTACCCTTGCTCAAAGCAACAGGATGCTCTGAAGATGTCTTGTGGACCCCTTGTGATTGCATGTAAATGGAACAATGGCCAACCAAATTAAAATAACAAAGAATATTGACTCTGTTCTTGTTAGGGAAAGGGAGTCAGCCACTATTATTTTGTTGTGCGGAGCCCCAGCATCAGACAGAAGGGTAGAAACTCACGCTAAGGGTAAATGGAAGGCTTTAATTATGCCTTGAGGAGAAGCTATTGTATGGAGAGGCTATAGTGAGCTGCCCAGAAGTGAGGCACCCTATGTGATTCTGAATGGTGATCCTCTGATTCGTGGGTCAGAGTTAGGAAATTGGGACAAGTGTTAGGAAAGTTCTCAGTTATAGAGAGGTGTAGATGGAACAGTAATTATGGTGTAAATCCTGAGCCTGTGGCTAGAGTTTATAATGGTCATTCAGTAGAAGTTTTAAGGAGTTGGACCTAAGGTTCTGGTGTAAACCAAGCACCAGGTGCTTCATACAGTGGCCAAATATGCTACCCTCCATCTTATGCAGACAAGGCCTTGTCCATCGACTGACTGCAAGACCATGAGTTGGTTCAAGGATTGGCTGTGGGTCAGAAATCTCTGAATGAACTCTCTGGCTATGATCTATACTTTCAATTTACCATGTAGACTGGGGACCACCTACCAAGAGAAGGATAAAGAAATGTTGGGCAGGGCTGAAGACAGAGATTATACACTTAAAAATCCCAAGTTGTCAAGTGCCTGGATGAGAGTAAATGCTGCAAGGTGAGAATCCTTCGAAGGAGCATATCATTACAGGTGAGGATAGTGGTCCCTGGTTATTCAGTAGGTTAAGTGTCTTATTCAAGATTTTGACTCATCTCCTGATCTCAGGGAACTGGTTTGAGCTCAATAGCAGGATTTGCAGTAAATCTTCATGGGATTCTCTCTCACATCCTGCTCCTCCCTCCACAGAGTCTCTGTTTATCTCTCAAAATATAGTAAACAACTACTTTAAAAACAAAACAGTTGCTGGGTCTAGGGCAAATCTATATTTAGCTCTTTGAGGAACCTCCACATAGTCCAGTGTGGCTGCACCAGTTCACATTCCCACCAAGAGTGCAAGAGTGTTCCCCTTTCTCCACATACTCTCCAAAATTTGTGGTTTCCTGCTTTGTTATTTTTCCCCATTCTCCCTGGTGTGAGGTAGTATCTCATTGTGCTTTTGACTTGTATTAGCCTGATGGCTAGTGATGTGGAACATTTTCTCATGTGCTTGTTGTCCATGTCTATACCTTCCTCTGTGAGATTTTTCTTCATGTCTTTTGCCCAAATCATGATTGGATGGTTTGTTTGTTACTTTTTTTATAAATATATTTTTATTGGTGTTCAATTTGCCAACATATAGAATAACACCCAGTGATCATCCTCTCAAGTGCCCATCTCAGTGACTGTCACCCAGTCACCCCCACCCCGGTCCACCTGCCCTTCCATCAGCCTTAGTTTGTTTCCCAGAGTTAGGAGTCTTTCATGTTCTGTTTCTCATTCTGATATTTCCCACTCATTTTTTCTCCCTTTTATTATTTTTATATTCTCCCAATGAATGAGACCAATAATGTTTGTCCTTCTCTGATTGACTTATTTCACTCAACATAATATCTTCAGGGTCCATCCACGTTGAAGCAAATGGTGGGTATTTGTCATTTCTAATGGCTGAGTAATATTCCCTCTATACATATACCACATCTTCTTGATCCATTCATCTTTCGATGGACACTGAGGCTCCTTCCACAGTTTGGCTATTGTGGACATTGTTGCTATAAACAAGGGATGCAGTGTCCTGGCGTTTCATTGCATCTGTGTCTTTGGGGTAAATCCCCAGCAGTGCAATTGCAGGGTCATAAGGCAGATCTATTTTTAACTCTTTGTGGAACCTCTACACAGATTTCCAGAGTGGCTGAAGCAGTTCGCCATCCCACCAAGTGTGCAGGAGTGTTCTCCTTTGTCCACATCCTCTCCAAAATTTGTGGTTTCCTGCTTTCTTAATTTTCCGCATTCTCACTGGTGTGAGGTGGTATCTTATTATGGTTTTCATTTGTATTTTCCTGATGGCCAGTGATGTGGAGCATTTGCTCATGTGCTTGCTGGCCATTTCTATGTCTTCTTCTGAGAGATTTCTGTTCATGTTTGTTTCTTTGCTGTTGAGTTTAATAAGTTCTTTATAGATCTTGGAAACTAGCCCTTTATCTGACGTCATCTGCAAATATCTTCTCCCATTCTGTAGGTTATCTTTTAGTTTTGTTGTTTGTGTCCTTTGCTGTGTGAAAGCTTCTTATCTTGATGAAGTCCTAATAGTTCATTTTTGCTTTTGTTTCTTTTGCCTTCATGGATGTATCTTGCAAAAAGTTACTGTGACCAAGTTCAAAAAGGGTGTTGCCTGTGTTATTCTCTAGGACTTTGATGGAATCTTGTCTCACATTTAGATCTTTCATCCATTTTGAGTTTATCTTTGTGTATGGTGTAAGAGAATGGTCCAGCTCCATTCTTCTGCATGTAGCTGCACAATTTTCCCAGCACCATAGATTGAAGAGACTGTCTTTTTTTTCCAGTGAATAGTGTTTTGTCCTTTGTTGAATATTAGTTGATCAAAATTTTGAGGGTCCATGTCTGGATTCTCTATTCTGTTCCATTGATCTATGTGTCTGTTTTTGTGCCAGTACCACACTGTCTTGATGACCACAGCTTTGTAGTACAACCTGAAATCTGGCATTGTGATGCCCCCAGCTATCGTTTTCTTTTTAAAATTCCCCTGGCTCTCACTTAAGGTCTAACCAAGCCCGACCCTGCCTAGCTTACGAGATCAGATGAGATCGGGCGCATTCAGGGTGGTATGTTCCGCAAAGGATACAGTCAACAAAACTAAAAGACAACCTACAGAATGGGAGAAGATATTTGTAAATGACGTATCAGATAAAGGGCTAGTTTCCAAGATCTACAAAAGAACTTATTAAAGTCAGCAAAGAAACAAACAATCCAATCATGAAATTGGCAAAACACATGACCAGAAATCTCACAGAGGAAGACATAGACATGGCCAACACACTCATGAGAAAAAGCTCTGCATCACTTGCCATCAGGGAAATACAAACCAAAACCACAATGAGATTCCACCTCACACCAGTGAGAATGGGGAAAATTAACAAGGCAGGAAACCAAAAATCTTGCAGAGGCTGTGGACAAAAGGGAACCCTCTTACACTGTTGGTGGGAATATGAAATGGTGCAGCCTCTCTGAAAATCTGTGTGGAGGTTCCTCAAAAAGTTAGAAATAGATCTACACTACAACCTAGCAATTGCAATGTTGAGGATTTACCCAAAGATACAGATGCAATGAAATGCTGGAACACCTACACCCCAACGTTTATAGCTGCAATGTCCACAATAGCCAAACCTTGGAAGGAGCCTTGGTGTCCATCAAAACATGAATGGATAAAGTAGATGTGGATTATGTATGCAATGGAATATTACTCAGCTATTAGAAATGACAAATACCCACCATTTGCTTCAACGTGGATGGAACTGGAGGGTGTTATCCTGAGTGAAATGAATCAATCAGAGAAAGACAATCATTATATGTTCTCATTCATTCGGGGAATATAAATAATAGTGAAAGGGAATGGAAGAGAAAGGAGAAGAAATGGGTAGGAAATATCAGAAAGGGAGACAAAACATAAAGATTCCTAACTCTGGGAAATGAACTAGGGGTGGAGAAGGGGAGGAGAGTGAGGGTAGGGGTGAGTGGGTGATAGGCACTGAGGGGGACACTTTACACCTTGAGCACTGGAAGGGTATATGTTGGCAAATTGAACACCATTAAAAATAAATATATTATTATAAAATAAATAAATAAAATTCCCCTGTCTACTTGGTGTCTTTTCTGATTCTACACATATCTTAAAATAATTTGTTTAAACTCTTGGAAGAAAGTCCATTGTATTTTTATAGGGATTGCAGTAAACGTGTAAATTGCCCTGGGTAGCACTGACATCTTCACAATATTAATTCTTCCAATCCATGAGCATGGAATATTTTTCCATCCTTTTGTGTTCTCCTCAATTTCTTTCCAAAGCATTCTGTAGTTTTTAGGGTATAGAACCTTACCTCTTTGGTTAGGTTTATTCCTAGGTATCTTATTCTTTTGGATGCAATTTTAAATGAGATTGACTCCTGAATTTCTCTTTCTTCAGTCTCATTGTTAGTGTACAGAAATGCCCCTGACTTTTGGCATTGATGTGGTATCCTGTCACACTGCCAAATTGCTGTGTGAGTTCTAACAGTCTTGGGGTGTAGTCTTTTGCGTTTTCTACGTATAGTATCATGTCTTCGACAAAGGAGGAGAGTTTGACTTCTTCTTTGCCAATTTGAATGCCTTTTATTTCTTTTTGTTGTCTAATTGCTAAGGCTAGACTTCTAGTACTATGTTGAATAGCAGTGGTGAAAGTGGACATCCCTGTCTTGTTCCTGATCTTAGGGGAAAGTCTCCAAGTGTTTCCACTGAGAATGAGATTTGCTGTGGACTTTTCGTATATGGCTTTTAAGATGTTGAGGAATGTTCCCTACACTCTGAAGAGTTTTGATCAGGAATGGGTGCTGTATTTTGTCAAATGCTTCCTCTGCATCTATAGAATGGATCCTATGGTTCTTGTTTTTACACTTGCTGATGTGATGAATCACATTCTTTTTTTACAAGTGCTGAACCAGCCTTGCATCTCAGGGATAAATCACACTTAGTTATGGTGAATACTCTTCTTAATATATAGTTGGATCCTATTGGCTAGTAACCTGTTGAGAATTTTTGCATCCATGTTCATCAAGGATATTGGTCTATATTTCTCCTTTTTGGTAGGGTCTTTCTCTGCTTTTGGAATTATGCTGCTACTGGCCTCATAGAATGAGATTAGAAGTATTCAATTTCTTTCTATCTTTCCAAAGAGCTTTAGTAGAATAGGTATGGTTTCTTCTTCTTTTTTAATAATAAATTGATTTTTTAATTGGTGTTCAATTTGCCAACATGCAGAATAACACCCAGTGCTCATCCCGTCAATGACCCTCTCAATGCCTGCCACCCAGTCACCCCTGCCCCCCACTCTCCTCCCCGTCCACCACCCCTAGTTCATTTCCCAGAGTTTGGAGTCTTCCATGTTCTGTCTCCCTTTCTGATGTTTCCTACCTGTTTCTTCTCCCTTCCCCCTCTATTCCCTTTCACTATTATTTATATTCTCCAAAATGAATAAGACCTTATAATATTTGTCCTTCTCCGATTGACTTATTTCACTCAGCATAATGCCCTCCATTTCCATCCTCATCAAAGCAAATGGTGGGTATTTGTCATTTCTAATGGCTGTATAGTATGTTTCTTCTTTAATTGTTTGATAGAACCCTGAGGGAAGCCATCCAGCTCTGGACTTTTGTCTTGGGAGGTTTTTGATGAGTGCCTCAAATTCTTACTTCGTTATTGGCCTGTTCAGGCTTTCTATTTCCTCCTCTTCCAGTTTTGGTAGTTTTTGCTTTTCCAGAAATGCATCCATTTCTTCTAGATTGCCTAATTTATGGGCGTAAAGCTGCTCATAATATGTTTTTAAAATGTTTTGTATTTCCTGAGTATTGCTAGTGCTCTCTCCTTTGTCATTCGTGATTTTATTAATTTGAGTCTTTTTCTCTTTTTTTCAATAAGGCTGGTTAATGGTTTATCTCTCTTATTAGTTCTTTGAAAGAACCAACTCTTCATTTTGTTGATCTGTTCCACAGTTCTTCTGGTCTCTATTTCATGGAGTTCTGCTCAAAAATCGATTAACTCTCTTATTCTGCTGAGTGTAGGATCTAGCTGCTTTTTTTCCTCCAGCTCCTTTAGGTGCAATATTAGCTTTTGTATTTGAGTTCCTTCCAGTTTTTGGATGGATGCTTCTATTGTCATGTATTTCCCTCTCAGGACTGCTTTTGCTCTATCCCAAAGATTTTGAATGGTTGTATTTTCATTCTCATTAGTTTCCATGAATCTTATTAATTCTTCTCTAATTTCCTGGTTGACCCTTTCATGTTTTATCAGGATGCTCCTTAAGCTCCACATGTTTGAAATCCTTCCAATCTTCTTGTTGTGATTTAATTCTAATTTCAAAGCAGGGACAAACCCAATCTTTTGGTATCGGTTAAGACCTGATTTGTGACACAGTATTTGGTCCATTCTGGAGATAGATCCATGTGCACTTGAGAAGAATGTGTATTCCATTGAGTTTGGATGTAAAGTTCTGTAGATATCTGTGAAATCCATCTGGTCCAGTGTGTCATTTAAAGGTCTCGTTTCTTTGGAGATGTTGTGCTTAGAAGACCTATCTATTGTAGAAAGCACTTCATTGAGTCCCCAAGTAGAAAAGTGTTTATTATCTAAGTATGTCTTAACTTTGGTTATCAATTGATTGATATACTTGGCAGTTCCCAGATTTGGGGCATATATATTGATAATTGTTAAGTCCTCTTCTTGGATGAATCCTTTAAGTGTGATATAGTGTCCCTCCTCATCTTTCACTACAGTCTTCAGGATAAACTTTAGTTTATCTGATGTAATGTTGGCTACCCTGCTTTCTTTTGAGGACAATTTGAATGCTACTTGGTTCTCCAAACTTTTATTTTCAGGCTGTAGGTGTCCTTCTGTCTAAAATGAGTCTCTTGTAGACAGCAAATAGATGGGTCTTGCTTTTTATTCAGTCTGAAACTCTGCATCTTTTGATGGGGTCATTAAGCCTGTTCACATTCAGAGTTACTATTGAAAGATATGAGTTTAGTGTCATAATGATACCTATTCAGTCCCTGTTTTTGTGGATTGTTCCATTGGTCTTCCTCTTTCTCTTACAGAGTCCCCCCAAGATTTTTGCAGAACTGGTTTGGTGGTCACATATTCTTTCAGTTTCTGCCTATTTTGGAAGCTCTTTATCTCTCCTTCTACTCTGAATAAGAACCTTGCTGGATGTTCTTCTCTTTTAGGTCCCTGAATATATCCTTTCAGCTCTTTCTGGCTGGCCTTGTCTCTGGGGAGAGGTCTGCTATTACTCTAATATTTCTCCCCATAGAAGTTAGAGATTTCTTGTCTCTTGCTACTTTAACGATCTTCTCTTTATCTTTGGAATTTGCAAGCTTCACTATTAAATGTTGAGGTTTTGAGGGGTTTTCATTTTAGGGGGGATCTCTGTATTTCTCAGGATCTGAATTCCTGTTTCCTGTCCCAGATTAGGAAAGTTTTCAGCTATGATCTATTTAAATATATATTCTGGACCTCTGTCCCTTTTGCCGCCCTTGGGAACCCCAATTAAAAGTAGATTTCTCTTTCAGAAGCTGTCATTTAATTCCCTTAATCTATCCTCATGATCTTTTAATTGTCTCTTTTTTATTCAGTTTCCCTCTTTTCCATCCATTTATCTTCATGTCACGCACTCGTTCTTCTACCTCATTACCCCTCATCATTAGAAACTCTAGTTTGGATTGCATCTCATTTAATTGGTTTTTAATTTCTGCCTGATTAGATCTAAATTCTGCAGTCATGAGTTCCCTTGAGTCCTTTATGCTTCTTTTCTAGCCACCAGTAGCTTTATAATTGTGCATCTAAATTGGCTTTCTGACCATTGAATTGTAATCCCAACTTTGTAACTCTGGGTGAGAGGACTGTTTCTGATTCTTTCTTTTAGGTGACTTTTTACTTCTAGTCATTTTGCTCCGTGCAGTTGCCAAAAACAAATTGTATTGGGAAAAGGAGAAAAAGAGAGAAGAGAAAGAAGAAAATGAAAAGAAAAAAACAAAAAAAAAGAAGGAAAAATAATAGAAGAAAAGAGAAAAAAAGAGGGTGGGGGAAGCAAACAGAAAACTATAAAATAGAAAACAAGGATGATATCCTCTCATTCTGTATAATGTAAATCCCTAGATTTTCCCTGGAACTTTCCAGCGCTGCTTGGTTAATAACTTGTTTTTCCCCTGTTTCTAGCCGGTCTTCTCTGGAGGGGCCTTCTGTGCTGATTCTCAGCTGTAAGCACTTGAGGGAGCTGCTTAGCTCCTGCCTCATGCATGGCTAATGAAGGTTGTTTAACCTGTTTATCCTGTGAGGCCACTGTGAAGCCCCCTGGGTTTTTTTTTTTTAAGATTTTTTATTTATTTATTCATGATAGTCACAGAGAGAGAGAGAGAGGCAGAGACACAGGCAGAGGGAGAAGCAGGCTCCATGCACCGGGAGCCCGATGTGGGATTCAATCCCGGGTCTCCAGGATCGCGCCCTGGGCCAAAGGCAGGCGCCAAACCGCTGCGCCACCCAGGGATCCCCCCCACTGGGGTTTTAATGTGTGAGGCCCCAGGAGGAACAACAACAGTTTTGGCGGCCAGCTCTCCAGCCCTGGATTAAGCTCCTGTAGTAAGTACCATAACTCTCAGTCTGCAGGGTCCTGGATGCTCCGGGGACAGGGGCCACTGATCTGCAAGGCTCAGAGCCACTGGAAGGCAAGAGTGTCCTTGCTGTCCTGTGCCCTCCTGGCTTCTGCCTGTCCTGGGGGTGGCACAGGATATTGAGCTGTGTTCCTGGTGCTCAGTGCTTCCAGGGTTGTGTTGCTAGAATCGCACTCCTGGCCACTATCCCCCCATGGTTTCTCTGCTGGAGCCGCCTTTGTCCTGCTCCTGGGTCCAACCGGGCACGTGCTGCAACCCTTAGGGAGCTCAGCTGTGGGGTGTGGCCCACTTACCCAAGGTGCCCCTCCTTTGTTAGTGTCCGTGGGAGCCTGAGACCATCTCCACCCCTCCTGAGATCCTGCCCGAGCTCCCTGATAACCCATTACCATCCAGGAAGATTGGTGAAGCTCCTGCTTCTGTGGGACAGAGCTTTCCTCTTCTGGGGACATTTGCGGCCTAGTCTTAGCTCAGCTCCACCTGGGGACCCTCTCCCTTGGATGCCTTTGTTTCTATATTTTTTCCCCATCTTCCTACCTTGATAGAAGCGTGAACTCTTCTCACATTAGGATTCCAGCTCTTCCCTCTTTAAATCTCAAGCCAAATTCATAGATTTTGAGAATGATAGATTTGAAAGTTTTCAAAGTAATTTGTTGGGGACAGTTGACTTGGGTACCCTACTCTTCCGCCATCTTCTCCACCCTCCTAATTATTTTTTAAACTGAAGTATAGTCAACATAAAGTGTTGTAGTAGTTCTGGGTATACATCATAGTGATTCAACATTTCCATACATTAGTCAATGTTTCCTGTGTGTTTTGTCTTGCGACATCACCACTCCAGATGCCTAAAGGGCCAAGGTCTGTGGTTACATGACCTCATGGGGAGGAATCTCTGAGGCTAATTTTTAGAGTGTTTGCACAGAGAACAGTTGATTGGAGATGAAGGACACCTCTCAGATGAGCCTCCTACTCAGAATCAGATTCTGAGACTGTAGGAAGTCAATGCCAGGAGGAGATATGGCCCAGACTTCACAATTTGGTTCACTTCCACCAGCCATGGTGCAACTTCTGTAGCCACATCATGAAAGCCAGAATTCAAGTGGAAGAATAGAATGCAAACAAAGGGCCCTAGAACTGGAAGAAGAGAAGGTAATTATGTGTCACATGTGTATTATTCAATTAATAGATGTTGGGACACCTGGGGGGATCAGCGTTTGATCATCTCCCTTCAGCCCAAGGTGTGATCCGGGGTCCTGGGATTGAGTCCTACATCATTTTTCCCTGTCTAGAGCCTGCCCCTCTCTCTGCCTGTCTCTGCCTCTCTCTGTGTGTCTCTCATGAATAAGTAAATAAAATTTGTAATAAAAAAAATTTAAGAGATGTTACCAGGTGCCTAGAACAGGGAATGCCTAAACAATGGAGTCCCAAACACAGGCAACTCACCATGTCATTTTTCAAAGAATGTCATAAATCCCTTGGGATCAAAATTATATGATTCCCACTGGCCTGAAGCAGGCCTGACTGGGTCCTTCCCATTGAGGTAAGTTCTCCTGTCCTTGGGCTTTTTCTTCGAAGAACAAAAGTCCAAGGATCTGGGCTCTGTGTTGTAAGAATCACCATGAGATGCTCTCAGGCTGGCTCTTTGGTTGTCCAAGCCTCTGACTGAGGCCCGCCCACAGCTCTTCAGGGAAAGCCAAAGAAGATATACAAACAGCCAACAGCATATGAAAAGAAGCCTAACACCTCTAGTCATTAGTGGGTACATTGTGTGTATATACCACATTGTTTTCTCCATTCATCTGTTGAGACACGTGTAGTTTGCTTCCACCTTATGGATAATTGTGCATAATAATGCTCCAAGTAACATGTGTGTGCAGATATTATTTTTTGAGATCCTGGTTTCAGTTCTTTTTTTTTTTATTTATGATAGGCACACAGTGAGAGAGAGAGAGAGGCAGAGACACAGGCAGAGGGAGAAGCAGGCTCCATGCACCGGGAGCCCAATGTGGGATTTGATCCCGGGTCTCCAGGATCGCGCCCTGGGCCAAAGGCAGACGCCAAACTGCTGTGCCACCCAGGGATCCCCTGGTTTCAGTTCTTTAGGATGAATTCCTAGAAGCAGGATTGCAGTATCCTATGGTAATTCTAGTTTCAAATTCTTGAGCAATATCTATCCTGTATTCCACAGCTGCTGCACCATTTCACATCCTTATCCAGAGTGCGCTTTCCCCAGATAAATCAGGGGTTTTGATTTCTCCACATTTTCAGTCAATATGTACTGTCTGTTTCTAAGGAGTAGATCCCTCTGTCCTTAGAGGTCTTGGGTGCCACTATGACTATCGTCTCACTTACACAAGCAATCACCTTCAGGGGCTGAGCAAAGGCACCCACTTTGACATCCTAGCCTCAGGGTGGTCTATTATTCTGGTGGACAATTATGTGGCCCACATTTATTGCATTTCAGAAGCTTTATGGGGTTTCAAATAGATTTCTCCACACCACACCAAAGTATTTTTTTATTTATTTATTTCTGAGAGAAACACAGACACACACAGAGGCAGAGACATAGGTAAAGGGAGAAGCAGGCTGTATGCAGGAAGCATGATGTTGAACTCAATCCTGGGTCTAGGGGGTCACATCATGCACAGAAGGCAGACACTCAACACTGAACCATGCAAGTGTCCCTACGCCAGACTATTTTTAAGGTTTTATTTATTTATTCATGAGAGACAGAGAGACAGCCACAGAGAGAGGGAGAGAGAGAGAGAGAGAGAGGCAGAGTCACAGGCAGAGGGAGAAGCATGGTCCACGCAAGGAAACCAACATGGGACTTGATCCCAGGTCTTCAGAATCACACCCTGAGCCAAAGGTGGCACTAAACTGTTCAGCCACCCAGGCTGCCCCAGAGTATTTTTTAGCTACATTTGTCAATAGGTTATTTGACCATGTGGTATGGTCCTTACTAGACTGAGGAATCTTTGATTACCCAAGTGTTACCCTTTTGGGGAGAACCGTGTTCTTCCTTTACTAACATGTATCCTGCTCTTGGCCTTGCCCATTGCACAGATTTATCTTATGTACATCAACTAGTCCTACCATCCACAGAGCAAATAGCAAAATTTGAGATGAGATCCTGCCATATGACAGCTCTCTCAGAGCTAAGTATGTTGCTTTGCTTCAGTATGGGAAAGATACAAGGTCTAGAACATTAGGCTCTACAATGGAGGTAGGTCGTCAGGTTGTTCTACTACCAGTCCTTGAGGAAGAGACTTGATCTGCTTGCATTCTTCCAGAAATACCACCACTCTTAGCAATATGTCATTTAATAGGGTAATTATACCTACATCTTTTGAGAATGACTTTTCAAAGCCACTCAAGGCCTAATAGTTCCTTGAGACTTCACTGTAACCTGAGGTTCTTTATGCCAATATCATGCATGCCTAAGAGGTCACATCCAGCCCTGGAATCAGGAAGTATTCTAATCCAAAAATTTAGCTGTCATCTTAGGGAGCTGCATTGAATTTTCTCAGAAACTCCATTCTGAGTGTGTTTTAGTTGCCAACACACCCATAGCTTTTGAATTGGACCTGAGGTTTTTCACCAATCTCTTGGGATACAGGACTCTTTAATATTTATTACACAGGTGGGTTCAGACAATCCAAATAGCTCCTGTTTATGATGGGTAATTCAGCTGGACACAAGATGGTCTTGCCATCATCCAGCTATGAGCTGGATTTACTTATAAATAATGTATATTTACACTATAAGGTACCGGTGATAGCATCAGTGCATATCCATCCTTTTTACTTTCCTCTTTAAAGTTTTACTGGGACCTTGGTTGCTGTAACATAACATGGACATGAGCCCAAGCTTTATTTTATAATATTTATTACAATATTTATTATAAAATATAATTTTATTATAAAAATTAATACATAAAATTAATATATAATTAATTTATATAATTTTATGTAAAATAATATTTTAAAATATTTATTAATATATATTTTATGATATATGAATGTATATTAATATATTATATTTTATAATATTTATTAATATTATCTTTTCCAACATATTACATTATCATTGGTGAAATGAACTTATGTCAAGTTGTTTTAAAATGGAACAGGAGGCCACTCAGGAGACAGGCCTCATGTACATCCTCACTGGTAGGAGATCCATGAGTGTCTGTACTGGGCCAAACTGCAAATATTCCGGGGACTCATCCCAAACACCTGGAACTTGCTAACTTGCTATACTAAGACAGTTTGCTTAGTTATAGCCTTCAAAACCAGGTATGTGCAGCCAAGATTAGTTCTCTGCTACCAACACCAATCTTTGTATCTGAATTCTTTGTAAATAAAGTATGTGAGAATTCCCTTTTGCCCTTTATCCATAAAGCCCTTTTACTCTGGGGGCCCCTGGCTGGTTCAGTCAGTTAAAGGTCTGCCTGACCCTTAGTTCAGGTCATGATCCCCAGGTCCTGGAATCTTGAGCCCTATTTGGGGCTCCTTCCTCAGCAGGCAGTCTGCTTGTCCCTCTCTGCTGCCTCTCCCCCTCTTCATGCTTCCATTTCTCTTTCAAATAGTTACATAGAATCTTTTCTTTTTTAGACTTTTACTTTTGTTCCCTGGGGATGAGGGATATAAATGATATGATTTCAAGTTTTGGATCAATGAGCAAATGGCTAAGAAATAATTCTTGAGAATTTTTTTTGTATGCAAAAGGTGATTTTATTATACAACGGGGACAAGATCCTTGAGGAAGTAAGAGCTGCACCTGCATTTGTGACAGGTGGCTGATACCATATTTTGTGTTGTGAGGGCATGGTGGTAGATATAATGTAGGCTCTTTTTAAAATTAATTTATTTATTTATGATAGTCACAGAGAAAGATAAAGAGAGAGAGAGAGAGAGAGGCAGAGACATATGCAGAAGGAGAATCAGGCTCCATGCACTGGAAACCCGGCGTAGGATTCAATCCCGGGTCTCCAGGATCGTGCCCTGGGCCAAAGGCAGGCGCCAAACCACTGCACCACCCAGGGATCCCATAATGTAGGTTTCTAATGAATTTCTGCATGTTGAAAACAGGGTCTTATAGGATCTTGAAGATTTGGCTCTTTTCAAGATAAGGACCCTTCTACTGTTGAAATATAATAAAATTATATTTGAATGAAATATAACATAATGAAATATAAAAATACAGCCAAAACAATGGCATGTCTCATCTAAGTTCCAATTGCTACTATGCTTAGGTTTAGGTTTAGGGTTTGAGTTAGGTTGTGATTTATCGTTACCTTTACAGTTAGGGTTAGGGTTAGCATTTAGGGTGAGTGTTAGCATTAGGGTTTAGGGTTAAGACTTAGGGTTAGGTTCGGTTTCCGTTTTGGGTTCAGGATCAGGCAAGGTTAGGATCGGGTTAGGGTTTGTGTTTCCCTAACTGTTAGATTTCAGGTTAGGGTTGTGTTAGGGTTAGAGTTAGGTATAGTGGTATTTTTTCATTTGGTTGGTTGTTGTTCATTGTACAGGCAATCATAAGGTGTCCACAGGATTCTTCAGAGCCTCCTAATGCTTTGAGCAAGGGTAGTGCTCACAGAGGCCCTCTGTGCTTTGTTCCTGGCAACTATCAAGTCCATGGGAGGGGCCTTCCCATGAAGAGAGAGCTCTTGATCTGAAGTGTGTTTACAAGGCAGTTTGTACTCAGTATGGTATCTGGATCTTGTTTTGGTTCTCACTTCTTTGGATTCTTATGGAATGAGACTATTCCTTTAGGTCCTCTTATGCTGTCTTTTTTGCTTACCATTTTGTGCTTTGCTGTGCTGTGTGGAACTGGTGTGTGTCATAAGTAGAAGTATCTGAGCATAGAAGCAGGAATAGTGCCCTGTGAGTCTTCACTGATTCATATTCACAGAGCCGTGAGTGTGAAGATCTCACAGGACTGGAGTCCACCTTGAAGAACTTTGCTGAGGGTCAGCAATCCCATCAGTTGAGTTTCTCTGACTGTCTCAGCTTTGTATCCTGAGAGTATTCACTCTGAGGTTGTGACTGCTGGTGTGGACAGATCATTGGATGTTTTTTTCTGTGGTGTCCAGTTGTCATTTTTGGATACTGATGGCATGAGGTACACAAATGTGATATTTCCATCAAACTTCACCACCTGTATTGGGATCGTATAAACCTGAACCTTCTCCTCTACATGAAATTATGTCTGGTTTTCATTATTTTAATTCTTGATCAACACCACCTCACCAATGATGTTTTGGGCCTTCAAGGCCAACCCTGGATCAATGGAAATGAACAAATTCATTCTATAGAGAAATCTCTTAGAAAAGAAGGAAGATGAATGGGCAGCACATTTGTTGATACACTGAGGCCTCACAAAGGAATTTGGCATCATTTTTTTTCCATTGACCATTTGGCAAAAGCTAAAGAACAATTTGACAATGCTAGACAAGAATAAGCTAGAAGCACCTCTTTAGTAAATGCTCCCACATGACTTCCTCTTGCTGTTTGTCTCCACTTCTATTCTTATTGTCCTTTCTCTTTCTCCTTCACTTCCTTCCTACTCCTTCCCTTCTCCAGATATCACATTTTCTACAATTCACCAGAAGCATTGAAGTGCCACTTGCCTCTAACAATAGACCCCTCCCATAGCCAGGTGTGAGGAAATAGTATACAGTTGAAAAGTTGAATCTGAGCTTAATGAAGAGATGCACTTGAACTTTTTCTAACCCTCCCAAAAAACCAAGGCATATTCCTATGTGATTTAGAATTCTTTAGTTGCAGGTTGACCTGGTGTTACCTGTCTATTATCTGCTTATACAAATTCATGGTTTGGACATTGAGATGATCCATTTTGAATGGAAAAGCTCTTTGGACTGATCTGGAAAGTTACCTACAAGATCCACTTTTCTACAATAAATTAATGGTCCACAACATATACAGAGAATGGGGGTAGTGCCAGGCCTTTGATTTTTCCTTGGGTCATGATCTCAGACTCCTGATATCAAACCCCTCCTCAGGCTCCATGTTGAGTGAGGATCCTACTAAGACATTCCCTTCATCCTCATCTACCCATACCCCCATCCAGACATACACTCTTTCCCTCTTTCAAGAGGAAAATAATAAAACAAGAATGAAATAAAAAATAATGGACCTTTCAAGCCATCCAAAAGACCTCAATGAAAGCTATGTGTATTCATCAGAATGAAAGAGGTGAGTCTGAGAAAGCAATATGGTTCATGATTCAAAGTAATGACTTTCAAAAAAAGAAACATGTAGAATGTGAAGTGTATCCATGTATTTGCTCGCAATCTTCACAAGAAATAATATAGTGTTCAAAAGAAATTAAAACTTTGCTGGAACACAGTTCATTATTTAAGATATAACCTATTTAGAGAGGAAAATATTTTCAGCTATTCATTTAAATAGGAAACACTTTCAGAATCTTGTGAGTTCCCTTGGTACAAGTACACACTATCAAGGATGTTAATTCAGTCCATTCCCTTCGGTAATACTGGTTCTTTCACTGTAAATTATGGGCTAAAATGCCCATAAATCTAGGAATTTCAGCACCCAGACTAGAAGGCACTACTTTACGACACACAGAGATGGTAACATCTTAAAACACTTAGGGTATTACCCAAATATTTCACCACCAAGGTTAACCAATGTTCCTCAAATGTTCCTAGCATGGCTGTCCTGCTCATCAACTGGAGATATTTCTAAAGGAATAGAGAAATGTGTAAACATGCCCTGACACATCATTAAAAGAGACTTTATGAGGTCTATGTAAAAAGAGCAATGAAACTCTAGGAGGTTCAAACATAACTAACTTTTAAAAAATTCATAATTGGACATAATAAGAAAGCTATTCAAACAGACAACTTTTTCCAGGAAAATAGTATATTTTTGTCCTTTAACATCCAAGTTGAGTATGTCTCAAAGTAGCATTTATTATTTTTTGTTGTTGCTGTTGGAGTTCAATTTGCCAACACATAGCATAACACACAGTGGTCATCCCGCCAAGTGCTCCCCTCAGTGCCCATCATCCAGTCACCCCAATCCCTCAACTAACTCCTTTCCCCTACCCCTTGTTCACTTCCCAGAGGTAGGTATCCCTCATGTTTTGTCAGGAGGGAGATAGAATCTTAAGCAAGCTCCAGGCACAAGTGTCTGTCATGTGGGTTCATCTCAATAATCTTAGGTCATGATCTGTGGCAAAAATCAAGAGTCACAACCTTAACCAACTGAGACATAGAGGCTCTCAAGGCTTAATCACTTTTTACTACAGAATAACAATTCCTTGTATGCCTTGATTTGAAGATTCTTTTTAATTTACTTAGTGACAGCTTTGTAGTTTCTAGTTTGGATGATACTAAATATAGCTGAATTTGGGATCCCTGGGTGGCGCAGTGGTTTAATGCCTGCCTTTGGCCCAGGGCGCGATCCTGGAGACCCGGGCTCGAATCCCACGTCGGGCTCCCGGTGCATGGAGCCTGCTTCTCCCTCTGCCTATGTCTCTGCCCCCCCCTCTCTCTACATCTCTCTCTCTCTGTGAGTATCATAAATAAATAAAAAAATTAAAAAAAATAAATATAGCTGAATTTATTTGCAAAAGAAACCTGAATTTCTTGAAAAGAGACATGTTTCATGGAATAACCATCTGAATTAGTTTGGATTAAGCCATTAAAAATTACTTTCAAAAGAATGATGGTTGGTGGAGCAGAGGTCCTCATGTCAGCTAGTCCCCTAAACGTAGCTATATAACTATCAAGCCATCCTGAACACCAGTGAATTCAAGCTGAAATCTAAGCAAGAATGGGTGAATATACAAATCGAAAAGTGAAAAATTAAGCAGGATGGATATGAAAAAGCAAAATGGAAAGGATTTATCAGAGGATAATGGGTGGGGTGGGAGGTAGCATGTGTGAGCCAGTTGCTTGAAAGTGAAAGAGCCCTGAAATTCAAAATCTGGACCTTTACATGTGCTCTCCAGAGACTTCTCTGTCCTGCCATAGGTGAAAGGGTGCAGAATCACAGGAAGTGAGTGGGGTCTCAATATTCCTGGAGTCCAAAAAGTACCCAAGCACCTGAGCCAGCAGATTTCTCATGTATTGGTTCAGGAAAATGGGCTATATCATCAAGCCTGGGAGAATGTTCATCTTGAGGCGCCATCATGCATGGTCTCAGGCTTGGCCAGGAGACCATCGTCCATGTAGGGTACATACAAGGGACTGGAACACATCCTCCACAGAGGATGGCAGATTATGTGACCATTGGACAGGTTGAACGTTCTCCTTGTGGGGGACCAGCCACCACAGAAAGGGACAATCTTCTCTTTCATTCAGGAAAAGGGAGTGAGAGCAAGAGTGGCAAGGATGCTCTCTGAGGATACCTAAACATTGTACATTTCAGTGTCCCCCCACATCTGCTAGGGGAGAATTGGAGGAGGCAGGCACCACTGGAGTCTGCAGATTTGTCAGTCACCGCTTCATTCATCTCCCAGGTTTGGAGATCGAAGCATGGTCTTTTTTCCTCTCACCCCGAGAAGGGGTATGAAAGGTTTCAGGGAATAAAATGCTCATAGAGCAGCTTATAGTGAGCCTGATACCCTGACAAGGTCAGTGCAACACCACCCACGCACAGACATCTGAGAATTTGTACAGCAGGCTTTTCCTAGGAGGATCACCTGGAAGAAGAGGTGACCAGCACATTTCCTGACCATACAGAACTGGAACTTCCAGCACTGGGGGGAACATAGCAAAGCAACTCAAGGTTTTCCTTTTAGGCTATGTTTTTCTTTCAAGATAAAATTGCCTTCTTTTTTTTGTTTATTCTTATCTAAACTAGTGTTTATTCTTATCTAGAGTAGTTTCTTGTTTTATCACCTCTTCTTTTTGAAATCTATATTTTTTTACTATATTTTAAAGCCATATTGACATGAATTTGTTCCTATAATCTTATCTGTTGTGTTTAGTGCAGAATATGTACGGATATTTCTCTGAAGTTCAGCTTTCAATCTTTGAGATTTGTTTCTGAAAGTCATTATGTTACTGCATATCACAGGTTTTAAAAACATTTTTGAGGAGTTCCATATTATTGGTCAGAGCAACTCTTGGGCCTTTTAAGTATACAGTAATTACATGTCCTATTTAAAGCCAAAGTGATTCAGATCCTCTGAATCAGCTGGCTCTTCTAAGGAAACAATGAAGAATGGGATCAAAGTTTTGAACTCTGAAAAGGTTATCAGTCATTCCTTATGGTCTTCTGAAAGTAAGATATTAACATTTCATTCTATTTCATTAGATTTCAAAAAGTCTAAGTTCAAGAGCCTCCAAAAAATACATAGCATGGGTTGTAAATCTGTGTGTCTCCTCAAGTGATTCAAAACATTCATCTGTTGACAAAACAAAGGACATCATATATTTGGCTCATTTGAAGTTACCATGGAAATTCAATCATGGATTTAAATATAACTGTACTAGGGACACCTCATTGAGTCAGTCATTTAAGTGTCCAACTCTTGATTTTGCCCTAGATCATATTCTCACGCTCATGAGACGTAGCTTTGGGAATAGCTCTGTGCTGTGTATGGAATGTTTTAAGAATCCCTTTGTCTTTTCCTCTCCCCTCCAGTTCTCACACTATCTCTATCACTCTCTTGCTCAAAAAAAAAAAAAAAAGAATCATTATTCTAGTTTGCTCATTGTCCCATTCTTAAAAGTACTAAGCCACATTCTTTTTGTTTTACATGACAACAAATTTGATATTCTGGTGAGACATTATTCTATAACCAGAATAGTCAATAGGCATTTTCAAAACATGTTCAGTTATCTTTACTTAGGATTTATTAACTAATTAATTTACTGGAGAGAAAGACAAAAGGATGGAAATAGACAGTATTAGTCAGGACACGTTTAGAGGGAGAATTTGGCTACCCATAAGGGAGGAACACAACATTCACCTGAATCCCGAACATGGGATTATGTACTGTCCCCAGGGAGGAGAGTTAAGTGACTGTTTCCACTACCACCCTACAACTAAAATGTGATCATCACTAATGGTACTTATTTTGAATCCAATATTTGGACATTAATCTAGTGTAAAACATTAACAAATGTAAGTCGCTTATTGTTTTTAATCAATAGATTGTATTACATAGAATAAAAGTTATCTTTACTACTATGAATGACTTTAGGAACCCAGATGGAACATAGCGTTTGAGATAATCTGCCAAAGTAAGTGAAAGGACACTTGGACAAAGTTGTTTGTCCCAAAGAATGTGTATGCGTTCAACTCAGGATGGTGACTACAACATTTCTCAACCAAGCAAGAGAAACATTTGTTCAGGGAAAATACCCCAGCACACACTTTATAATCAGAATCAGTGCCACCAATGTTACCATTGGTGGTTGAGCAGGATCAAGCATCCTCTCAAATAAGATAATGGTTGGCAAGAGACAATAACTCAGCAGTCTTACCTCCAGGAAGATTATTTATTTCATCTCATATGGAAAGTGTCTGATTTTCATGGGAATTTCTGAGGAAAACAACCAAGAATGTGACATTTGATCCTTGGTCAAGATACTGAAGCTCACTTTGACAATATATATTTGATATTCTTCTATGAAGGTCTAGATGAACACTCTAATTCAGAAGGGATCATAGGGTGCTTTTAGCAGGACACATGGTATCCATCAGCACATTGGTCATGGTACACAGGAATAACTCTTAGGGGTGCCTGAATCAGTCAGTTGAGTCTTAATTTGATTCAGGTCAGGCTGTCTGGGTTATGAAATCAGCCTATCATGGGTCTCCTTTATCAGTAATGTGTTTGTCTTTCTGTCCAACTACCCCTCTCCCTTCACCTGCTTATTCTTTCTCTCAGACACATAAAGGAGAATGTTACTAAACTAAAAGAATAATTCTCAGATAGCGGTTCACTATGGATAGAAGGCTACTGAACATGATGGCTTTGGTTATGAAGCTTGTGATCAACTGCCACTGTTGGGCCACTAATGATGTTAGAGATGTAAAATATGTTGTTATGGGATTTTTTATTTTTTGAGAACGATGAGAGAGGCTGCTGCACAATATCAGTGGGACATATGTTCTGGAGAAGTCTCTTATTCTTTATCTCTCCTCTCTTTCTCTGGATTTCAGTGTCTATATATGTGTCTCATTCTCTCAATTAAGTATCTCTGTGTCACACATGCACCCTCATACACAACTCTATTGCACTGCACAGTATTAAACAAGTCGCTCAACCCAAAGCTTCATGCACTCACAACCACACCAAATAGTGAATATAGTAGCTTCCAAGAATTGTAGAATCATTGACATATTTTCTGACCTGGGAAATCTGCCTATCTCATAAACTCCCAAGTTCCAGGAATATGGAACATGCTGGCTGTCCTGAGAACAGCAATGTTGCCCCACCTGCCTTATTATTTAGAGGTTTCATCAAGAGACTGATTCCAGAATACAAACCACTTTCGCTGCTTTCTGAGATGATGTGCACTTACACAAAAGTCCCCTTTTGTAAGTCTACCATGAGGAACAGGTAACGTGTGTACTTTATCATTGGTTCTCCTGGTGAGTCTTCAACAGAACATGAGCAACAGTAGTAAGGCAAAAGACCTCCAAAGGAAGCCCAGGTTTTACCCATGAAAAAGAATGAGCTATTCCTGGTGGATAGATTTCTTCAGTTAATTGAGAGAGCAAAATTAAATTCTTAACTGAAGAAGGAAAAACTACGTGAGAAACAAGTCCCCTTCTACACTGTTTTTGACTTCCCCTTTCAACACCCCATGAAAACGGTCCTTACAACTAAAAAAATACACTATTCCTTGTCATATCTGAATTCACTCCAAAGAGGAAAAAAGCCTCACTTCTACTTCAGGAGAACAGCAAAGCATTCCATAGAAGAAACTGGAGATTCCTTCTTTGACTTCATGTGGAAATTTTCCCTCACCACACACTTAGTGATATTTAGAAGGACACAGAATAACTGTCCATGCATTGGCTGTGGTGCTCAAGAATTACTGAGATATCCCTGTTTATATGGATACAGGGCAAGAATGTATTGTAGTCAATGATTAATAAGCATCCTATGAGGGTCTGGGGGGCCATTCTTCTTGGTGGATGAGGAAAAGCCTTCAGCTCAGGTCAAGGTCCCAGTGTCCTAGGATCCATCCCCTATTTGGGGCCTTGCTGAGCTTGAAATGTGCTTCTCCCTTTCCCTCTGCCCTTCTATTTTCTTATGCTCTCTCAGATAAATGAATAATATCTTCAAAAAAGTCAGTGGCAACCTCAAATAGCCTGACATACTCAATGCATGAAGAGAACCGATCTGCACATCGATTCCAATGATGAGTTCCCATGGCTCACGTAGCTTGTTGTGAAATGCAACTAAAAGCTCCTATCTTCTGAACATCTGAAAAAAAACATTGCTGTCTCTGTAGATCCACATACTCTCTTGACTTTTGTAAGTTTTTTCACTTGATTTTGCCCATAATATTAATATGTTTGATTCAGTTCTACCAATTATTCTATTTTTTTTCTATTTACTCTAGTAGTCTCTTGCTTTTTTCACTAATCAGGTTTTTTAAAAAGATTTTTTCATTTATTTATGAGAGAGAGAGAGAGGCAGAGACACAGACAGAGGGATAAGCAGACTCCATACTGGGAGCCCAATGCAGGACTCTATCCCATGACTCCAGAATCACGCCGTGGGCCAAAGGCAGGCACTAAACCACTGAGCCACCCAGGAGTCCCCTAATCAGTTTTTTAAAATATATTTTATTTATTTATTCATGAGAGAGACACACGGAGAGGTAGAGATGTAGGCAGAGGTGAAGCAGGCAAACTGTGGGAAGCCAGATGTGGGGCTTGATCACCGGCCCATGAGACCATAACCCGAGCTAAAGGCAGACAATCAACCCCTGAGCCACTCAAGTGCACCGCTATTCAGATAGATGAAAATATTCCATCCTGGTGAGATTTATATACTGGAAGTATACCATTTACCAATAGCAATATTAGTGAAATAGAGTGGGAAAGCCAGGCTCCATTATCCATTAAAGAATTTACAGAGATAAAAAAAATACAGCATGGGAATATGATCAATGGTATTGTAATAGTGCTCTATGGAGACACATATATCTACACTCGTGGTGAGCACAGTATTAACCTATATAAGTATTGAATCCCTATTTGGTACACCTGAAACTAATGTATCCTTGTGTGCCATCTCGACTTCAATTAAAAAACAGTAATTACGTGGGCACCAGGATGGTTCCTTTGGTTGGCTGTCTACTTTGGGCTCATATCATGATCCCAGGGTCCTTGGATACATAATATTATGCATTTGTCAAAACACAGACTAGACTAATTCATAACACAGAGCAGCCCTTAATATATGTGGTTGACTTCATTGATGATAATGTCTCCACACTGGTTTGTTCTTTGTGATAAAATTTCCACACTAGAGGAAGCATGTATGATCATGGGAATTGTGTACCAAGGGATAGGGTGATATGGAAATTTATAACATATGCTGCATTATGACATCACTTTAACCCTAATCTCAGTAATAAGGTCTGATTTCAAAAACATTATCAGAGATTTTCTGTTAATATTTTACACAGACTAGTGTACAAATATTAGCCTCACAACACCTGCCTTTTAATCTGACTGATTTTGAGTGGTAAAAGCAGTTTTACCCTTTTGGCTATAAACTAATGACTGGCCATTTAAATTACAAATTTCACATATGAAACAAAAATAATATGGCTTTATATTTTTTTGTCTTCATTATGTTATTTTCAGCCCAGAAGAAAAATGATTCTCCTTCTCCTTCTCCTTCTCCTTCTCCTACTCCTTCTCCTTCTCTTTCTCCTTCTCCTCCTTCTCCTTCTTCTCCTTCTCCTTCTTTCTCCTCCTCCTCCTCTTCCTCCTCCTCCTCCTCTTCCTCCTTCTCCTCCTCCTCCTTCTTCTTCTTCTTTCTTCTTCTTCATTATTATTCTTATTCTTTCTTTTATTCTTATTCTTACTTATTCTTATTCTTCTTTAAAGAGAGCAAAAGAGAAAGTGTAAGGAGGAGAGGTTGAAAACCAAAATTCAACCTGTAAATGGAACAATTGAAAGTAACTAGGATATTCATCCTTTAAGCTGGACCAGGTTTGTATCCACAGAGACCCAATCAAGTTCATACACATTTGTTGCCTTAGCATTTTGCTTGTAAACATGGGAAACTCATTACCATAGAAAAAGCTCTGGTCATCTTCCTATCAGAAGACCAAATGCAAATTTTAAAACTTGACATGCACTATCCAGGTTGAAAACTCACCGGATTAGGCACAGAAATATGATGAAGAAACAAAGTAGTTAGTGGACATGAAAACAGATCAGGAGATATTGTACTATCACAAGAGGAATAGGAAAACAAAAGATGGGATCCCTGGGTGGCACAGCGGTTTGGCGCCTGCCTTTGGCCCAGGGCGCAATCCTGGAGACCCGGGATCGAATCCCACATCGGGCTCCCGGTGCATGGAGCCTGCTTCTCCCTCTGCCTGTGTCTCTGCCTCTCTCTCTCTCTCTCTCTCTCTGAGACTATCATAAATAAATAAAAAATTAAAAAAGAAAGGTTTTTTTTTAAAAAAGAAAAGAAAACAAAAGATGAACAAAAATTGATAGCAACTTCAACATGCATACCCAGGGTACCTTAAAAGTTCTAAGTCCCACAGCATGGAGTTGCTACAGGAACAAGCAGTTGGTGTAAAAGAATGTATGGGGACAAAATTGCTGAAACTTTAACAACTATGTGTCAGCAGATGGGGATTCAGTCTCTAGGACAAGGCCATTTAAACATAATCTGATGCACCTTGTCCACATCTCTACGTGTGGGGGGAAACTAAATTTATTCCTTATGTTTAGTATCAGTAATACATTTAAGCCTTGTCCTCCACATGTGGGACTCTGAACTGGAAACTACTCTGATCCTAGGATCCTTGCTTCATCAGTTCCTTCAGAATGAAAGGGATATTTCTCCACTGATTCTTCCCTCCTGCCTCCTGTTGTTCCCAAACCCCTTTGATTAAAGGATTCTGAGAAAGAATCCTCTCCCTTAACCAGATGGCTGCTGGGTACTGCCACACTTGGAGCTTCATTCCAAGCCCATCCCTGGAGGGATCTGAAGAGGAGAGGGCTATCTAGACAGATTTGGAGTAATCTTGTCCACATCTCACCCACTACAGTCGAATATTTTGCCTCAGAAAATGCTGCCAAAAGTCATAAATGGCTTCCCTTGAGGAAAGGCTGCCTGCTATCACCAAGCCAATCATGGTTTCTGGGTGATTTGAGAAGGGATTGCTTGGCATAAGAGATCCTGTATGCCATTATTTAATACATTGTGAACCCAATTATGACAAGGGTTATTTGTTAGCTCTCTGGGTTCCTTACCCAAGATACTGTTCTGACTTCCTCTAAGTAGGAAAGCCTAGAGGATCAGCCGGTTTTCTTGGCGGGGTGCTGATGAGTAGAAGCCAGTGTTCAATATTATCTATGGTCATGCCACTGCCTGTTTCTGTCTTCATTTTGCAATCCCCTATTTTGGAGATGCAGGAGGGAGAGTGACCAGGACAACAAGAACAGAAGTGGAGATAGAATAACAGCTGGAGGAAGGGGAGAGGGAGCATTTATTAAAGAGGTGGGTCTAGTTTATTGTTGACTCACCTTGTCAAATCGTTCTTTAGCTTTGGCCAACAAATGGTTAACGAAACAACTTTTTATGCTGAAATCCTTTGTGAGGTCTCAGTGTATTAACCAACCATGCTGCCAATTCATCTTACTTCTTTTCTAAGAGATTTCTCTAGAGAGATTCCTTTCAGTTCCAGTGATCTATAGTTGCCCTTGAAGACCCAAATCATCATTGGTGATGTGGTGAGGATCAAGAATTAAGACGTGAGAAGCAGACACTGAAGGAACATACACTTTTTGAGGTAGAGGAGAGGGTTCAGGTTTATATGATCTCAATATAGCTGGTGGCATTTGATGGAAATATCACATTTGTGTACCTCAGGTCATGAGTACCCACAATGACAACTGGACACCAAAGAACAAATAGCCAATGCTCTTGTCCAACCCAGCAGCCACAACCTCAGAGTGGATACTCTCAGGACACGAAATTGAGATAGTTGGAGAACCTCAACTAATAGGATTCCTGACCCTCAGCAAAGTACTTCTTCAGGGTGGATGCCTGTCCTGTGAGATCCTCACACTCATTGCTCTGTGAAAAATCACAGGGCATGATTACTGCTTCTATGCTCAGATTATACTTCTTATGACAGAAACCAATTTTACACAGCACAGGACAAAGTGGTAACAAAGCAACACAGCATAAGGAGACCTATAGGAATAGTCTGATTCCACTAAAGAGTCCAAAGAAATGGGAACAAAAATAAGTCCCAGGTGCCAGACTCATTACAATCTGTCTAGGAACTGCCTCAGAGAACACATTTCAGATCCAGGGCTCCCTCTTCATATCATCATGGACTCCATAACTCCTAGGATCAAGGCACAGAGAGCCTCTGTGAGCACTACCCTTGCTCAAAGCAACAGGACGCTCTGAAGAAATCCTGTGGATCACTTGTGATTGCCTGTACAATGAACAATGGCTAACCAAATGAAAATAAGCAAAGAATATTGACTCAGCTCTTGTTAGAGCATGGAGTCATTCAGTATTATTTGTCTTGAGCAGAGCCCCAGGCATCAGACGGAAGTTTGCAAACTCACTCTAGGGGTAAAAAGAAGGCTTAAGTTATGCCTTGATGAGACGCTATTGTATGGAGAGGTTATAGTGAGCTATCCAGAAGTGAGGTACCCTATGTGATTGTGAATGGTGATTCTTTCTGATTGGTGGGTCCTAGGTAGGAAATTCGGACAAGTGTTAGGAAACCTCTCAGTTATACATAGGTCCTAGTGGGACAGTGGTTATGGTGTAGAATCCTGAGCCTATGGCAAGAGTGGTCTAAGGGTTATTTGGTAGAAGTTCGAACCAGTTGGACTGAAGGTTCTGATGTAAACCATGCACAGGTGCTGGGTACATTCACCAAAAATCCTACCCTCTAACTTTTATAGACAATTCCTTCTCCCTTGACTGACTGTAAGATAATGGACTGGTTCCTTGATTGGCTGTGGGTCATAAATCTCTCTGAATGAACTATCTGACTACGATCTATACTTTCAATTTTCCTAGCAGACTTAGGACCACCTACATGGAGAAGGCTAGGGAAGTTGAGCATGGTTGAAAAGAGATTATACATTTAAAGATCCAAAGTAAAAAATAAATAAATAAATAAATAAATAAAAAGAAAAATAAAGATCTAGCTGCTGGATGAGAACAAACTCTGCAAGATGAAGATATTACCAAGGAGCATATCATTAAGGGAGAGGATAGTGGTGCCTGGTGACTCAGTAAGTTGGCTGTCTTATTCAAGATTTTGGCACAGGTCCTGAACTCAGGGTGGTGGTTTGAGCTCAATAGCAGGATTTCCAGGCAATCTTATGGGAATCTCTCTCACCTTCTGCCCCACCACCCACAAACAGAGTCTCTCTCTCTCTCTCTCTCTCTCAACATATAATAAATAACTACATAAATAACAAAATAGTGTAAAAAGCATGAGAGGAAACAAATTACATGCGATGTTGATTTAAGAATCTGAGTTTTCACGGTCACCATCTTCCTTGTGCAACAGCATAGGAATGGAGTTGGGGTGGCCTGGGGAAAAAGAGGGGGCAGTAAAGGGGAGAGGATGATATTAGTCACAGCTCCTAGGATTGATATCCTTCCCCCCAAACTAAATTTTGCCTTCTGCTCTAGTCTCCCCACCTATACAACCTTGGATTCATGATCATTTCAACTTTATGTGAGGAATGGCCTCCAGAGTCTCTGTGCCTTCTCTGGTCTCAGATTCCATATCCTCAACCAGGAAAGAAGGCTTGTAATTCCATCCTTCAAAAAAAGGACCATGGGCATCCAGGGTGGCTCAGCGTTTTAGTGCCACCTTCAGCCTGGGGCCTGATCCTGGAGACCCAGGTCTAGTCCCACATCCGGCTCTCTGCATGGAGCCTGCCTCCCCTCTGCCTGTGTCTCCGCCTCTCTCTCTCTGTATGTGTGTGTCTCATTAATATAAAAAAATCTTTTGAAAAAGAAGCCACAAATTTGCTTATGCCTTTCTCTTCCCATGGTTTGCTCCCTCTTTCTGCTCATTCCTGCTTCACTCTCTCTCTTCTATTTCCCAAATATTAATTGTTCAAAATTGCTCAACCATTATATTCTACGATGTGGGAATGCTTGGGGAATGATCAGCTTACTATGTGACCCTCTTTAATCAGTTGATCAAGGAGCCAATCCAGGCAGTGCTGGAGTAGTTGCAATGGGTCTGTGGGCTTAGGGGCTGGGGCTGTGTGTGGCCATGAGGGTGAGATCCCCCTGAGTTATCATGAATGCTTTGTGCTTGGGGTTCTCTTAGGTATTTGACACAAAATTAACCTTTATTGATTTTTTTTAGTGTTTATTGATTTAGTGTTATGTAAATTCAATTTGCCAACATATAGTGTACCAACCAGTGCTCCTCCTATCAAATGCTCTTCTCCTGGAATATAAGAAAAAGTGAATGGGATTATCAGGGAAAGGATTGGAACTGAGTGGGAAAAATTAGAGTGACACAAACCGTGAGAGACTCTGAAATCTGGGACACACTGAATCTTTAGAACAACCCATACATATCATAGCCCATAAAGGAGACGAATGTGATGCTAGAGGTAAGTAATCTTATCCAATTTCCCTTAGTCTAAATATGGGGTGAAGGAGGGGCAAGATGGTGGGAGAGTAGGGTTCCCAGGTCACCTATCCCCATCAAATTACCTAGATGACCTTCAAATCATCCTGAAAATCTACTAATTCAGCCTGAGATTTAAAGAGAGAACAGCTGGAATGCTACAGTGAGAAGAGTTCATGCTTCTATCAAGGTAGGAAGACGGGGGAAAAAAGAAATAAAAAACAAAAGGCATCCAAGGGGGAGGGTCCCCACGAGGAGCCGGGCTAAGACTGGGGCCAGTGCCCAAGAGACAGGAAAGCATCGTCCAGGAGAAGCAGGAGCTGCACCAATCTCCCCAGGTGGAAAGGCGCTCTCAGGGAGTTAGAGCAGGACCCCAGGAGGGGCGGGGAAGCCATCAGGCTCCCTGGGACACTAACAGACACCTGCACCCCTGGGAGAGTGCCCTGAACTCCCTAAAGGGCTGCAGCGTGCACATGGCTGGACCTGGGAGCAGCTCGGAGGGACTCAGGAAGCAGCTCCATGGAGAGGTGGCAGCCCATCCAGGAGCATGAATCCAACAGCTCTGGCCCGGGAGCACAGGGGAGCCCAGGACACAACTCAGGATCTGACCTCCCCCAGGACAGGCAGTGGCCAGGAGGGCCCAGGACAGCAAGGACGCTCCTGCCCCAAGCTAACCAGATCAGTGGCCCCGCCCATGGAGCATTGAGGCCCCGGCAGAGGGAGGGCTCCCTAGTTACTGCGGGAGCTGAATCCAGGGCTCCAAAGCTGGCCACCACCACTGTGGTTGTTCCTCCTTGAGCGAATGGGGTAAACAACTTCCACTGAGCCCTGCACCAGTCAGGGAGCAGAGCAGCTCCCCTAAGTGCAAACACCTGAAAATCAGCACAACAGGACCCTCTCCTGGAAGACAAGCTAGACAGACAAGTTCCAGGGGGAGTCAAGGGGCTTAAAGTATACAGAATCAGAAGATACTCCCCTGTGTTTCTTTTTTTTTCTTTTTGAGTTCATTTCCTTCCCCCACCTTTTTTCCTTTCTTTCTTTTTCTTTCTCTTTTTCTTTTTATATTTTTTCTTCCTTTTTTCTTATTTATTTTTCTCTTTTCTTTCCTTCTTTCTCTCCTCTCTTTTTCTCCTTTTCCCAATACAACTTGTTTTTAGCCACTCTGCACTAAGCAAAATGACTAGAAGGAAAACCTCACCTCAAAAGAAATAATCAGAAACAGTCCTCTCTCCCACAGAGTTACAAAATCTGGATTACAATTCAATGTCAGAAAACCAATTCAGAAACACTATTATAAAGCTACTGCTGGAGGAGGAGGGGCAAGATGGTGGAAGAGTAAGGTCCCCAAATCACCTGTCCCCACCAAATTACCTAGATAACCTTCAAATCATCCTGAAAATCTACAAATTTGGCCTGAAATTTAAAGAGAGAACAGCTGAAACGCTACAGTGAGAAGAGTTCATGCTTCTATCAAGGTAGGAAGACAGGGAAAAAGAAATAAAGAAACAAAAGGCATCTAAGGGGGAGGGGCCCCACGAGGAGCCAGGCTGAGGCTGGGGCGAGGGTCCCCAGGACAGGAGAGCTTCTCTCCCTGAGAAGCAGGAGCTGCACCAATCTTCCTGGGTGGAAAGGCCTCGCAGGGAGTTGGAGCAGGACCCCAGGAAGGCGGGGATGACCTCTGACTCCCTGGGACACTAACAGACACCTGCATGCCCAGCAAGTGCACGGAGCTCCCTAAAGGGCAGCGCACACACATTGACTCAGCAGCAGATCGCAGAGGCTCAGGCGGCAGCTCTCCGCAGAGGGGGCTGAGCAGCCTGGGAGCAGCTCAGATGTGGCAGTTCCAGCAGAGGAAGAGGCTCCATGTGGAGGGGGTTGCGCGGCTCCAGGAGCAGCTCGGAGGGGCTCGGGCAGTGGCTCCTTGGAGAGGCTGCTGCGTGGCCAGGAGGATGAATCTAACAGCGCAGACCCCGGAGCACAGGGTGCCGGGACACTGCCCAGGATCCGGCCTCTCCCAGAACAGGCAGAGGGCAGGAGGGCCCAGGACAGCAAGGACGCTCCTGCCCTGAGCTGAGCAGATCAGCGGCCTCACCCCAGAGCCTCCAGGCCCTGCAGACGGAGACCTCTGGCGTTACTGTGGGGGCTGAATCCAGGTTTCCAAAGCTGGCCGCTGCCACTAGGGTTGGACCTCCTGGGGCCTCACGGGATAAACAATCCCCACTGAGCCCTGCAACAGGCAGGCGGCAGCGCAGCTCACCCAAGTCTAACATCTGAAAATCAGCACAACAGGCCCCTCCTCCAGAAGACCAGCTAGACGGACAAGTTCCAGGGGAAGTCAAGGGACTTAAAGTATACAGAAACAGAAGATACTCCCCCGTGTTTTTTGTTTTTTTTATTTCTGATTGCTTCACCCACCCCTTTTTTCCCTTTCTTTCTTTTTCTTTCTCTTTTAGTGCTCTTTTTTTCCTTTCTTTCTTCCTTTTTTTCTTTTTTTCTTTTTCTCTTTTCTTTCCATCTTTCTCTCCTCTCTTTTTCTCCTTTTTCCAATACAACTTGTTTTTGGCCACTCTGCACTGAGCAAAATGACTAGAAGGAAAATCTCACCTCAAAAGAAAGAATCAGAAACAGTCTTCTCTCCCTCAAAGTCACAAAATCTGGATTACAATTCAATGTCAGAAAGCCAATTCAGAAGCACTACTATACAGCTACTGGTGGCTCTAGAAAGAAGCATAAAGGACTCAAGAGACTTCATGACTGCACAATTTAGATCCAATCAGGCAGAAATTAAATATCAATTGAATGAGATGCAATGCAAACTAAAAGTCTTAACGATGATGATCAATAAGATGGAAGAACAAGTCAGTGACATGGAAGACAAGTTGATGACAAAGAGGGAAAATGAGTGAAAAAGAGACAAACAATTAAAAGACCATGAAGATAGATTAAGGAAAATAAATGACAGCCTGAGGAAGAGCAGCCTACGTTTAATTGGAGTTCCTGAGGGAGCCAAAAGGGACAGAGGTCCAGAATATATATTTGAACAAATCATAGCTGAAAACTTTCCTAATCTGGGAAGAGAAACACACATTCAGATCCAGGATATAGAGAGACCCCCCCTCTAAAATCAATAATAACCGTTCAACACCTTGACATTTAATAGTTAAGCCTGCAAATTCCAAAGATAAAGAGAAGATCCTTGAAGCAGCAAGAGACAAGAAATCCCTGACTTTTATGGGGAAAAATATTAGGGTAACAGCAGACCTCTCCAGAGACCTGGCAGGCCAGAAAGGGCTGGCAGGATATATTCAGGGTCCTAAATGAGAAGAACATGCAACCAAGAATACTTTATCCAGCAAGGCTCTCATTCAGAATGGAAGGAGAGATAAAGATCATCCAAGACAGGCAGGAGCTGAAAGAATATGTGACCTCCAAAAGAGCTCTGCAAGAAATTTTAAGAGGGACTTTTAAAATTCCTCTTTAAGAAGAAGTCCAGTGGAACAATCCACAAAACCAAGGACTGAATAGATATCATGATGACACTAAACTCATATCTGTCAATAGTAACTCGGAATGTGAATGGGCTTAATGATCCCATCTAAAGGTACAGGGTTTTAGACTGGATAAAATGCGGGACCCATCCTATTTGCTGATTACAACAGACTAATTTTAGACAGAAGGACACCTACAATCTGAAAATGAAAGGATGGAGAACCATTTACCATTCAAATGGTCCTTAAAAGAAAGCAGGGGTGGCCATCTTTATATCAGATAAACTAAAATTTACCCTGAAGACTGTAGTGAGAGATAAAGAGGAACACTATCTCATACTTAAAGGATCTATCAAACAAGAGGACTTAAGAATCCTCAATATATATGCCCCTATGTGGGAGCTATCAAATATTTAAACCAATTAATTACCAAAGTGAAGAAATACTTAGATAATAATACATTATACTTGGAGACTTCAATCTAGCTCTTTCTACCCTCGATAAGTCTTCTCATCACAACATCTCCAAAGAAATGAGAGCTTTAAATGATACACTGGACCAGATGGATTTCACAGATATCTACAGAACTTTACATCCAAACTCAACTGAATACACATTCTTCTCAAGTACACATGGAATTTTCTCCAGAATAGAACACATACTGGGTCACAAATCAGGTCTGAACTGATACCAAAAGATTGGGATCGTCCCCTGCATATTCTCAGAACATAATACCTTGAAATTAGAGCTAAATCACAACAAGATGTTTGGAAGGACCTCAAACACGTGGAGGTTAAGGACCATCCGGCTAAAAGATGAAAGGGTCACCCAGGAAATTAAGGAAGAATTAAAAAGATTCATGGAAACTAATGAGAATGAAGATACAACCGTTCAAAATCTTTGGGATGCAGCAAAAGCAGTCAAGAGGGAGAAATACATCACAATACAAGCATCCATTCAAAAATTGGAAAGAACTCAAATAGAAAAGCTAACCTTACACATAAAGGAGCTAGAGAAAAAACAGCAATGGACCCTACACCCAGCAGAAGAGAGTTAATTAAGATTCGAGCAGAACTCAACAAAATCGAGACCAGAAGAACTGTGGAACAGATCAATAGAACCAGGAGTTGGTTCTTTGAAAGAATTAATAAGATAGATAAATCATTAGCTAACCTTATTAAAAAGAAGAGAGAGAAGACTCAAATTTATAAAATCATGAATGAGAAAGGAGAGATCACTACCAACACCAAGGAAATACAAACGATTTTAACAAAGTATTATGAACAGCTATACACCAATAAATTAGGCAATCTAGAAGAATGGATGCATTCCTGTAAAGCCACAAACTACAAAACCTGGAACAGGAAGAAATAGAAAACCTGAACAGGCCAATAACCAGGGAGGAATTTGACGCAGTCATCAAAAACTTCCCAAGACACAAAAGTCCAGGGCCAGATGGCTTCCCAGGGGAATTCTATCAAACGCTTAAAGAAGAAATCATACCTATTCTACTAAAGCTGTTTGGAAATATGGAAAGAGATGGAGTACTTCCAGATTCGTTCTATGAGGCAAGCATCACCTTAATTCCAAAACCAGACAAAGACCCCACCAAAAAGGAGAATTACAGACCAATATCCCTGATGAACATGGATGCAAAAATTCAAAACAAGATACTAGCCAATAGGATTCAATAGTACATTAAGAAAATTATTCACCATGACCAAGTAGGATTTATCCCCAGGACACACAGCCGGTTCAACACGCATAAAACAATCAATGTGATTCATCATAACAGCAAGAGAAAATCCAAGAACCATATGAGCCTCTCATTAGATGCAGAGAACGCATTTGACAAAATACAGCATCCATTCCTCATCAAAACTCTTCAGACTGTAGCGATAGAAGTTACATTCCTCGACATCTTAAAAGCCATCTATGAAGAGCCCACAGAAAGTATCGTTCTCAATTGGGAAGCACTGGGAGCCTTTCCCATAAGATCAGGAAGAAGACAGGGATGTCCACTCTCACCACTGCTATTCAACACAGTACTGGAAGTTCTAGCCTCAGCAATCAGACAACAAAAAGACATTAAAGGCATTCAAATTGGCAAAGAAGAAGTCTAACTCTACCTCTTCACCGATGACATGATACTCTACATAGAAAACCCAAAAGCGTCCACCCCAAGATTGCTAGAACTCATACAGCAATTGGTAGCCTGGCAGGATACAAAATCAATGCCCAGAAACCAATGGCATTTCTATACACTACCAATGAGACTGAAGAAAGAGAAATTAAGGAGTCAATCCCATTTACAATTGCACCCAAAAGCATAAGATACCTAGGAATAAACCTAACCAAAGAGGTAAAGGATTTATACCCTAAAAACTATAGACCGCTTCTGAAAGAAATTGAGGAAGCCACAAAGAGATGGAAAAATATTCCATGCTCATGGATTGGAAGAATTAATATTGTAAAAATGTCAATGTTACCCAGGGCAATTTACACGTTTAATGCAATCCCTATCAAAATACCATGAACTTTCTTCAGAGTGTTAGAACAAATTATTTTAAGATTTGTGTGCAATCAGAAAAGACCCTGAATAGCCACGGTAATTTTTAAAAGGAAAACCATACCTGAGGGAATCACAATGCCAAATTTCAGGTTGTACTACAAATATCATTCTCAATGGGTAAGCACTGGGAGCCTTTCCCCTAAGATCAGGAACAAGACAGGAATGTCCACTCTCACCACTGCTATTCAACATAGTACTGGAAGTCCTAGCCTCAGCAATCAGAAACAAAAAGACATAAAAGGCATTCCAATTTGCAAAGAAGAAGTCAAACTTTCTCTCTTCGCTGATGACATGATACTGTACATAGAAAACCCAAAAGATTCCACCCCAAGATTCCTAGAACTCATACAGCAATTCGACAGTGTGGCAGGATACAAAAAATCAGTGCCCTGATATTATTGACATTTCTAAACACTAACAATGGGACTAAAGAAAGAGAAATTAAGGGGTCAATCCCACTTACAATTACAGCCAAAACCATAAGACATCTGGGAATAAACCTAACCAAGGATGTAAAGTATCTATACCCTAAAAACTACAGAACACTTCTGATAGAACTTGAGGAAGACAAAGCGATGGAAAATTATTCCATGCCCTTCAATTGGAAGAATTAATATTGTGAAAATGTCAAAGCTACCTAGGGAAATTATACATTTAATGCAAACCCTATCACAATACCATGGACTTTCTTCAGAGAGTTATAAAATGCCATTTTAGGATTTGTGTGGAATTGGAAAATCAGAAAAAGAGAAAGAACGTGTATAGCCAGGGGAATAAAATAAATTAAAAAAATAACGAAGATCCATATTTCAGGTAGGACTACAGGCTACGGTCATCAAAAGAATGTGGTAACCGGCACAAAACATACACATAGATTAAAGAAACAGAATAGGGAATCCAGAAATGGGCGCTCACCTCTACAGTCAACTAATATTTGACAAAGCAGGAAAGACTCTCTACTGGAATAATGACACTCTCTTCACTAAACGGTGGCAGGAACATTGGACAGCCACATGCAGAAGAAGGAAACCACACCATTCTTTTACACCAAATACAAAGATAAACCCAAATTGGATGAAAGATCTAAATGTGAGACAAGATTCCATCAAAATCCTAGAGAACATAGGCAACACCCTTTTGAACTTGGCCTCAGCAACTTCTTGCAAGATACATCTATGAAGGCAAGGGAAACAAAAGAAAAAATGAACTCTTGGGACTTCATCAAGATAAAAAGCTTCTGCACAGCAAAAGAAACAGTCAACAAAACTAAAAGACAACCTACAGAATGGGAGAAGATATTTGCAATTGACTTACCAATAATGGGCTATTATCCAAGATCTAGAAAGAACTTATTAAACTCAAAGGCAAAGAAACAAACAATCCAATCATGAAAAGGGCAAAATACATGAACAGAAGTTTCACAGAGGAAGACATAGACATGGCCAACAAACACATGAGAAAATGCTCCGCATCACTGGCCATCAGGGAAATACAAATCAAAACCACAATGAGATACCACCTCACACCAGTGAGAATGGGGAAAATTAACAAGGCAGGAAACCACAAATGTTGGAGAGGATGTGGATAAAGGGGAACCCTCCTGCACTGTTGGTGGGACAGTGAAATTTTACAGCCATTCTGGAAAACTGTGTGGAGGTTCCTCAAACAGTTAAAACCAGAACTTCCCTATGACCCAGCAATTGCACTGTTGAGGATTTACTCCAAAGATACAGATGAAGTGAAACACGGGGACACCTGCACCCCAATGTTTATAGCAGCAATATCCACAATAGCAAAACTCAGGAAGGAGCTTTCATGTCCATCTAAAGATGAATGGATAAAGAAGATGTGGTCTATGTATACAATGGAATATTACTCAGCCATTAGAAAGGACAAATACCCACCATTTGCTTCGACATGGATGGATCTGGAGGGTACTATGCTGAGTGAAATAAGTCAATCAGAGAAGGAGAAACATTATACGGTCTCATTCATTTGAGGAATATAAAAATAGTGAAAGGGAAAAAAGGGGAAAGGAGAGAAAATGAGTGAAAATATCAGTGAGGGAGACAGACCATGAGAGACTCCTAACTCTGGGAAATGAACAAGGGGTAGTGGAATGGGAGGTCATTGGTGGAAAGGGGCCAGTGTGACTGGGTGTTAAGCACTGAGGGGGGCACTTCCTGAGATGAGCAGTGGGTGTTATGTGTTGGCAAATGGAACTCCAGTAAAAAAGGGAATAGAGAGAGAATGAATTCATTCTCAAAGAGGAGTTTTTGGCTGGGGTTAAGATATTCAGAAAAGTTTCCATAGTCTCAGGTTTAAAGTAATTCCCTTTGTGTAAGTAAAACACGGGTTGTGCTGCACGGGTTGGAAGGGGAACAGACGAAGGGCACACCTCGAGTCCTGTCTTGGCCAAAACTTGTGGTCCTCAAGGTGAGAACCCTGAAGGGGACAGGCCCTGGAAGAGCATGGTTCTATGAGACATCTCTCTGTAGTTGCCTGGTAACTTATTATTAAAAGGGACTTTAAGGAAAGTATCGGGTACTAAGCAGGTTTTCCAATCACACCAAGACTGGTAATTCCAAAATTGTCAGAGAAGGGTCCTGTAGTAAAAGACAGGAACCTAGTAAAACATTCTTTAGAATTTGAGAAAAACTGTTAACTAGGATCCATTTCCCCACACAAAGTTGCAAGATCCCTTGGTTTATGGCGCTTACCTGTACATGTCCAGTGTGCACAGAGTTCTCGCCCATAATATATCTACATCACACAGTGAGGAGCCCAGGTGCCTGCTGGACACTCACACCACCACACAAAGAGGCACACACACTCCCGAGCTACTGCAGTCAGAACAGCTCCTCCTGACTCTCTTGACACAACTCAACTTCCCTCCTTCCTTCCTCAAGAATGAGGCTGCTCTGAAGTAGGTGATTCACCCACACCCTGGGGCCTAGGCTTCCCGTCCTGCAGCCTCAAAGGTCTGAGTGCTAACATCCATGGGAGAGAGCAGAGACATAACGTGCAGGGGGGTGCAAGCAGGCTTTTTAAGAGGGGAGGGGGAAGGGGTTGTTTGTATGCGGGAGATTAAAGATAATAGTGCCTGTTACTAGTGGAATCAGTATCCTTATGCTCTGTTAAGGGGTCTGGTTAAGGTACAGTTGCAGTTTCCTGCATAGGTTCTATCATCTCCCACTGATGATGTGTCCTCAGGTGGTCTGCTGGCAATTGGAAAGTTCTGAGATGGGGGCAACAAGGTCAGGAGTCCACCTCCATTTTGATGGTGTCTCCCAATCCCCCTTGATCCCACTGGCCCAACAGATCTTGCTTCTCTCTCTGCCTGTATCTCTGTCTCCATGTGTTTCTCTCATGGATGGATAGATAAAATCTTAAGAAACAAGGGATCCCTGGCTGGCGCAGCAGTTTGGCGCCTGCCCTTGGCCCAGGGTGCGATCCTGGAGACCCGGGATCGAATCCCACATTGGGCTCCCGGTGTATGGAGCCTGCTTCTCCCTCTGCCTGTGTCTCTGCCTCTCTCTCTCTCTGTGACTATCATAAATAAATAAAAAAAATTAAAAAAAATCTTAAGAAACAAGATTTAGGTTTGCTCGGTGGAGGGTAACTCAGATGAAGGGCTATAGGGAGAAGAGTAGGAGGTCAGAGGAGAAAATTCTGGAATACTAAATCAGATGAGACGCTCCCAGAGATCACTTGTGAGTTTGTTGAATGTCCTGCCCTGAGGCTAACTCCGTCTTCAAATATAGAAGGCTCTTCATAAATATTTCTTGAAGATGAATTAAGCACACCTGGAATACATCTTTTGGTAAGTACATATCCCTTCATGGCACTTGGGACTCTTTCTGGTAGGTCTTTCATGCGTTGAAAAAAGTTGTACCACTTCCTGCCCACTGGTGTTACAGGTCCCATAATGGATTTCTTCTTGAGTGTCATAGAGGCTACATCACTGCTTATGGTTGGTCTTGATCAGCAGAATGTAAGGGCCTCAAGGAAAGGGACTTCGGTCTGTTTTTCCCTGCTCCTTCTCCAGAACATTTGATAGAGTCTGACCAAAATTATGTGCTCAATTCACATGTCAAAAGAGAATAGATGGATGCATGAATGATTTGATTTGATGATGAATCCAATGGGAAATATGACTGATTTATACTCATAAACACCCCAAAATTCCAGAGTGGATCCAATTATCATGAGGTTCCTGATGACTATCAGGAATATCCCAGTGTTCTCTCAGAGCAAATAAATGAAGGGGAGGGAAACCTACCTGGCTCATTTGGACAAACATCAGACTTTTGGTTTGGGCCTTGGGACCTGATGACTTGCAGGAAGATCCCAGTGTTCTCTCTGGGCAAAAAAAGGAAGGGGATGCGCACCTATCTGGCTCAGTTGGTCAAACATTGGACTCTAGGTTTGGGACTTGGGACAGAACTTTGCATCAGACTCTGAGCTCAACATGGACTCCTTTGAGTTTCTCTCTCCATCTCACTTTTCTTTTCATTTACTCCCCTCCCCTCTCTCTCTCTCTCTCTCAAATAAATATATAAAGGGCAGCCTGGTGGTTCAGGTGGTTTAGTGCTGTCTTTAGCCAAGGGTATGATCCTGGACACTTCAGGATACCTGCATGGAGCCTGTTTCTCGCTCTGTGTCTCTGCCTCTGTGTGTGTGTGTCTTGTGAATAAATAAATAAAATATTTTTAAAAAGATAAATAAATATATTTTTTTAAATGAGGGGAGAATAGTGAGAGAGAAGATGGTATCCTTAGGCTGGAAAATTGGGGATACACAGGCATAACGTGGTGGATAACTAAATGTAATTTGAAAAATATTTTGTAAATATCTTGGATCTACACACACATTTATATGAATTCACATATGTATGTATTTACAATTGCATTGAGAAAACATAATCACATGCCAAATAAACCTATTGAAAGGCAGCCTATGAAAGATATCAAAGAATCTGAGGTTAAAAAATATAGACTAAATAAAGAGTTGTTTTTTTTTAAGAAACCAAGGTACTTGTTTTCTTGCCAAACCTCTCTGCATCTTAATTAAGACAAAAGGAAAGTACAGAGAACCTTTGAAAGAGAATGAAAGAATGATCACAGAGATGGAAAAAGGATGATAAAAACATAATTAGCATACCTCTGCACATTAATAGAGAAACCCGGATAAAAGGAATGGTATTCTACACCACCCTGCATAAAATCACCTTGAGCACTAACTTTAATCAGTAGATGGTATTACCTAGAATAAAAGTGATCTTTAATACTCTGAATGACTTTAGGAAGCCAGATGGAACATAGTGTTTGAGATAATGGCGCCAAAGTAAGTGAAAGGACACCTGGGGGAAGTTCTTTGTCCTGAAGGATGTGTATCTCCTGTCCATTCAGGATAGTGACTACAACATTCCTCAAACAAGCAGGAGAAAGTGTTGTTGAGGTAAAGTACCCCATCATACTCTTTATAACCAGCTTTGGTGATACCAATGGTAGCATCCTCTCAAATAACTGAATCCTTGGCAAGAGGCAACCACTCAGTACTCTTCCCAGCAGGACTATGATGTATTTCATCTCAAATGGAAATTGTCTGAATTTCATCAGAATTTGTGTGTAAAGCAACCAAGAAAGCGACATTCGTTCCTCAGTCAAAGATACTCAAGCTCACTTTGACAATATTTCTTCTTCTGTGATGTTCTTGATTAACACTTTCATTCAGAAGGGAGCATAGGGTGCTTCTGGAAGGACGCAGAGTACCCATCAGCACATTGGTCTTGTTGGTCATGGACTGGGTGACTGGGTGATGGGCACTGAGGGGGCCAGTTAATGGGATGAGCAGTAGGAGTTATGGTATAAGTTGGCAAATTGAACTCCAATTAAAAAACATACAGAAAAATGGGCTGAGGAGAGGGAGACGGGAAATCAGGAAAGTTTAATACCCAGTGAGGAATCCCATGAGGGGTTGGATCTCAGGCTCCTGAAAGCACATGCTGAGCTGAAATCAAGAGTCAGATGCTTCACTGAATGAGCCACCCAGGATCCCCTCAGTAGGTAAATTGGACATTAAATAATGCTCAAGGACCTTCTAATTAATGGAGTGAAATGGCACAAGGGAGATGCTTGAAACATCAGGAACAAAAGAACCTCAAAGACCTGTTTTACTGGGTAAATGATGTCTCCAGCTTTTCTCCTCTTCCAAACTCTGTATGGCTTTTGAGTGTGAAAATGAGACCACAGGCTCAGAGCCTGGGATTCCCTCCTGTTGAACATGATCTGTGAGATAACTGGAGCATCATCACAAAGGATAATGGAATCTGAAGGACTGTTAGGCTTCTACAGTTTCCTTTGGTCCCAGAAAACTTTTCACATGAGGATGTGAAGGAAGCAAGGAAAGTGTTTCTCCATCCTATTACAATAAGGGAGAAAGGCACAAAGAGACCCTTAGATCCTGATTTCCCTCCGTGATTTATTCCCAAAGGTTATATATTCAGTATCTTACATTATGCATATGAATTGCTTTGATTACCTCATGCATTTGTGTTTGGTCTACAATCTGCTGGTTGGTCTGCAGTCAGCATTGACATAAGACACTCTGAGTGCAAATTCTAGATCCTCTATGAGTTACCTGTGCCAGTCTGGAGAAGTGATTTAGTCTCTCTTAACCTCTTCGATAGGAAGGATAATTAGTAATTTTACACATTTTGAGTCCCTTGTATTTCTAAATGATTGTTTGCCTTCTATTTATTATTACTTAGAACCCTGATGCTTACATTTGCTTAGCTCAAAATCTATGTCCACATGACTGTGGTAGAATACAACAATGGCCACAAATCATTTTCATCCATATGGTCATGACTTTTGCCCTGTCCTGATGCCCCATGCCATGACCCAGGCTTGTTTGTGTGAGCTGCTCTGGCCTCTGGGACATGATAATATCTCATGTGAACAGAAGAGTTTCTACTGCATGTGAAAAGTGCCTCACTGTGGAGCATGGTCTCTCTAGCAGCATTCACGCCCCACCTGCCATGTGGAAAAGTCCACACTAGCCCATTGGATGAAGAGACTCCCAGAACCCAGCCACAGCACCATAACCTACATTGACACCTCCAAATCACTGTGTTTGGGATGGAGGCCATCCTTGACATTGAACTTCCCTTCCAGCTAACCAGAGTATCAGGAGGAAATCCACCACAAGCCAGAACTTGGAAAACAAAACAAAACAAATGTGGTTCTCATCTACTCACTACTCATTGTGATGGTATATTACATAGCATTAGATAACCAACACAGAGGTCTTGACCACTCATTTGACAGATGAGCAATGTGAGGCTTCACCACAGCCACAGAGCACACAATCAGTCTCTGCCCACCACATCCTACTCTGAGGTCCCTTCTGACATCCCTAGCCCAGGAAGTAGAGCCAGTTACTGATGAGATGGTGGGTGAGCCTCTTAGGGGGCTGGGAGTATCAATTTCTGTCACTCCAGTCTGCTCACATAGGACTCTCACTGTTTATGTTATAGACCCTCCCTGGGAGTTACTTGTGTGAGGATCACATAGCAGGAGGGGTTAGCACAGAGCAGGGAATCTTTAGCCCTGTTTCCTCGAAAGGAGATGCCCTGACCAGTAGTTGATTCTAATTCCACAGCAGGGTCTTCTTCCAGTGAAATATAGTCTTGTCTTTGAGCTCTAGGGGTGGAAAGTGACAATCCAATGACTTGTGTAAGAGTTAAAGAATTCGAGGGTCAGAGAGGCTAAGGAGTTCACCAGGTGTCAGAGAACACATGAGCAGAACGGCTGAGAATGAATTTTCTGCCCATGAGATAACTTTCCTGGAATCTATGGTTCCAATGAAGAGGTGGATCTCCTGTTGGGACTTGGGAATAGAGGTCCTCCCTGGGGGAAAGGTAGGCTGTGGAGCCTCCCAGGGTCTCCAGGGGGGCACAACAGAGACATTGCACTTAGAGAGAGGGAGGCACACAGGGCCCAAAGCCTGGACCCACACTGGAGCACCAGGGCTCAGGAGATAGAGAGAAGTGAGAGACACACTCTCCTCCAGGAAGGGAGGAGAGGACCCTCCAAGACCACATGGACTTCTAAGGCTCTAGGGCCCTGTGTGGATTGCAGGAGCCCACCTGGTAGGTCCCTGGAGAAAGACAGGTGCTGTATGTGCTGCCTTCTGGAGTGGGTAGAAGAAAGGCCGTGCAACACAAACCTGCCTCTCTGGAACTCCTGTGGTATCCTGAAGCCAATGTCAAAGGCACGGAAGGCTCTGTCAACCAGAGTGTTCTTGGTTGGGTGGGTGACATGAGGCTTTCCCTTCTGGAGCTTTGAGTCTTGTAAGGACTCCCCAGGCCCGGAGATGCGGGCATTTTAACCTCTTATCATCTCCAGATGGAGGAAGGCCCATTGATCTCTTGAGGCCATACACTCACTATACGTCCCTGTATTGTACCCTCTCACTACATTCTTCCAAAAACATGTGGGGCTGTGGAAAAGTGCACTCTGGAGCTGGGTATATGAACTCCCCTTCTCCACTGTATTCTTTGTAGGTGAGAGTCACGTTTCTGAGCCCAGGGTCCCACTGCTGTTAAATGGGGATAATAGCACTCACTTGGTGTTCTTAGGATTTAATAAGAAAACAAGGTGAGGGTATCCCTGGGTGGCGCAGCGGTTTGGCACCTGCCTTTGGCCCAGGGCGCGATCCTGGAGACCCGGGATCGAATCCCACATCGGGCTCCCGGTGCATGGAGCCTGCTTCTCCCTCTGCCTGTGTCTCTGCCTCTCTCTCTCTCTCTCTCTGTGACTATCATAAATAAATTTTAAAAATTAAAAAAAAAGAAAACAAGGTGGGATAAAGGCCTATAACTATTGCTCATCCTCGCCCCTCCCAAACCCCACCTCAGGCCTAGGAGACTCCTGTCTGGTCTTCCCAGAAGCCCAGCCCTGCTAGTTGTTTCAGTGCAGAGCAGCATGAATAGCTAAGGCCACACATGGATCCAGCAAGATCTATCCTGTGAGAATTTGGACATGTCAATGACCTCTTTGAGGCTGAGATTGTGCATCGCTGAATGTAGGAGCTTCACTCCTAAAATGGAGAAAGCAGTGCCTTGTCTATTCATCCAACACACACTATGATCCAGCCTTCACTGCTTCTCAACCATTTCATGGGCACCAGTACAATAGAGAGCCCCTGGTCCTGGAACCACTGCTCAGAGAGTTGGAGTGACGTGTCCACAAACGCAAACCAAGGTATAGTGATGCTATCCTGAGCTCAATCTCCTCTCTGTGTAGATTCCTTCCTCACAATGGAGGTACTTCCACTCCCACTCAAATTTCCCTACTTCCTTTTTAGTCTCCCTAGAGAGGTAATCCTGGAGGAGCAGTCACTAGCCCACCTCCTTGTGGCTCAGCACAGAGGCTGTGACAGGGTCATGGCTCCATTTTCACCTATTCAGGAAGTGGAACGGATAAACACCCCGTAGCTGGGCCAGATAGGGCTGGATTTCTGAGAGATGCTTCAGCTCCCTGGACCCAGAGCCCAGTAGGAATGGATTTGGTGCCTTCAGCAATCTGAGGACCTACTTCCTCCTGGCATAGAATAACACGCTGGTGACCGGTATCAGGGGAAGATCTCATGTCAATTCACATGACCCATCATTATGGTGGAATTTCTAGGGGACTTCATATGTTGAATCTCCTTTGGGCCTCACCATACCAAGGGATAGGTGGTGTTATTCCCAGTGAGAGATGTGGAAAGTAATTTCCAGAGAAGGCAAGTGATTTTTCTGAGTCCACGCTACCAGTTGTTCTTGGAGGTGAGAATCAGAATTCTTCCCTTTATGCAAACTATTATGGGGGTATTGAAATTCTAAAGACAGAAGACGGATTATGACTCCATGTATATCCGGCTTACTATATATTTAAATACCTCAATAGTGTTTCTTATTCACTAGGCTTTTCCTAGTATAAGTTTCCAAAATATTCATCAAAAAAATGTCCCATAATCCTGAGAAAACATACATGGTCGTGAAAAAAAAGGAAATATGCCACTCTTCTGTCTTGGTAGGCTTTGTCTGTTCCATTCTCCATATTTTCTTCTTAGAGCAAAGTTAGATCTTTCAACCTTCCAATTCAGGCTTCATGTTGTTTAGCTATTTACATATTCCATTTCTTTGGCTGTCTGAACTGGATAAATATATTAGATGTACCTTCCATTTCTATCTGTCATTTTCACCTATCCCTAATCTGACATAACTGAATAAAAAAGTACTTATGTTCTGTCTTTTTTGGGACATCTGGGTGGCTCAGCAGTTGAGGAATTTTCTCAGCACAGGGCATGATTGTATGTCTGAGGATTGAGTCTTAGGCCAGGCTAACCAAGACGATTGTCTTTTTTCTGATTAACTTATTTCACTCAGCAGAATACTCTCCTCATCTTTAATGTCAAGCATATGACAGGTATACATAGTTTCTGAGGCCTGAGTAATAATAAGATGTTAGTCCATGGTATTTTGATAGGGATTGCATTAAATGTATAAATTTTTAATAAATTAAATTAAATGTAGCTTTGACATTTTCACAATATTAATTCTTCCAATTGATGGGCATGGAATATTTTTCCATCTCTTTGTGTCTTCCTCAAGTTCTATCAGAAGTGTTCTGTAGTTTTTAGGGTATAGATACTTTATGTCCTTGGTTAGGTTTATTCCCAGATGTCTCTCTCTCTCTCTCTCTCTCTCTCTCTCTCTCTCTCTCCCTTCATCTGTTGAAGGACATCATGGTTTCTTCCACGGATTGGCTTTTGTACACATTGGTGCCATAAAATAATCATTGGGAGGCAGGTGTCCTTTCGTTTCACCACATCTGTTCTTTGTGATAAATACCCAATAGTGCAATTGCTGGGTAATAGATTAGCTCTATTTTTACCTTTTGGAGGAACCTCCACTCTTTTGTTCACGGTGATTGCACCTGCCTACATTCCCACCAGAAGTGTAAAAGTGGTCTCCTTTCTCCGCATCCTCGCCAGCAATAGTGGTTTCCTGTCTTGTGAATGATACCATTCTCAGAGGGGAGAGCTGGTATGTCCTTGTGGTTTAGATTTGTATCTACTGAATGGCAATGGTTGTGGAGAATTTTGTCATGAGTTTGTCAGCTAACAGTTAAGTCTTGTTCACTGAAACATCTGTTAATGTCTCTGCCCAATTCCAGACTTGCGAGATAAAGGATTCCTGGCTGCATGTTTTTCTCATTTAATACCCAAATATAACTCACAGGCCTTTTCTGTGAGGACAGATCCCTTTGATTAGGTGTGCTTTTAATCAACATTTCTATCCATAGAAGTTTATAATCACTTGTCTCCACTTTTTTTTTTTTTTTTGGAACTTTCTACTGACCCTTGAAATTTCAAGCTCCAATATTATATGTCAGGTGTCGATCACATTTGTGTGATTTTGGGGGATTCTTCTCTGTCTCTTAGATATGAATACCTGTTCAGAAAAGTTTTCAGCTATGGTTCGTTCCAATATGATTTCTGTTCTTCTCTATCTCTCACTCTATAACTTCTGGAATCTAAGATGAATATGATTCCTTCTCCAAATATGACTTGGATCCTGATATATGCCCTTGTTAATTCTGAGTTGTCTTTCTCTTTCTTCCAGCTTCCTTCGATTCCACGAAGTTGTCTTCCACATCACTCAGTGTCCCTGCTACCTCCTTATCCCGAAATGGTAGCATCCAGTTTAAAATGTAAGTCACGGATGTACTTTTAATTTCAGCTTGATTTTCCCAATTCTGCAGTATGGGAATACCAGGAGTCATCTGCTTTTTTCAAGAGCCACCATTAGATTTAACATTGTGTCTCTGAACTTTACCTCTGACATATTACTGAAATACATATTCCTTAGGTTTGTGGCAGAGAGTTTTACTTCTGGATCTTTCTGTTTTTGTCAATTCTACTTCTCCTCCTTTTGTGTAGTGCAGAATGGCTATAGGAGTGAGCAGAGTCAAAAATATCAACCAGGGACTAAGTAAAATATACACAGGTAATTCCGAGGATATCTAGGACTGGAAAATAATGGAAAAAGAGAAGTAAAACCAAAGAAAATGGAAAAACCACAGAAAGGAAAAACAAATTTCAAGAATAGTATAAATTTAAAAAGGAAGGGTGGGGAGGCCATGGTGCATGGGAGAGAATTGTCACAAGGTGGACCTAGAGGTTGATCTTTTCAATTTTGAGGATCTGTACTCAAAAAACTATGGAGTAGTGGCTCAGCGGTTTAGCGCCTGCCTTTGGCCCAGGTGGCTCAGCAGTTTAGCACCTGCCTTTGGCCCAGGGCGCAATCCTGGAGACCCGGGATCGAGTCCCACATTGGGCTCCTGGCATGAAGGCTGCTTCTTACTCCTCCTGTGTCTCTGCCTCTCTCTCTCTCTGTCAATAATAAATAAAAAAATAATAAATAAATAAATAAATAATAAATAAATTTTAAAACTTTAAAAAAATAAAAATTAAAAACTATGGAATATTTCTAAAAGGAATTGAGGAAGACACAAAGAGATAGAAAAATATTCCATGTTCATGGATTGAAGAATTAATATTGTGAAAATGTCAATTTTACTCAGGGAAATTTACACATTTAATGAAATCCCTATCAAAATTCCTTGAACTTTCTTCAGAGAGTTGGAGCAAATCATCTTAAATTTGTGTGGAATCAAAAAAGACCCTGAAGATCCGTGGGAATATTAAAAAAGAAAACCATAGATGGAGGCATCACCATGCCAGATTTAAGGTTATATGACAAAGCTCTGCTCATCAGAACAGTGTGGTACTGGCACAAAAAAGATACATATATCAATGGAACAGAATAGAGAATCCAGAGGAGGACCCTCAACTTTATGGGCAACTAATAATAAACCAGGAAAGACTATCCATGGGAAAAAAAGACAGTTCAATAAGTGGTGCAGGGAAAATTACACATTCGCATGCAGAAGAAATGAAACTGGACCATTCTCTTACACCATACAGAAAGATAAACTCTAAATGGATGAAAGATCTTAATGTGAGAAAAGATTCCATCAAAATCCTAGAGGACATCACAGGTAACACCCTTTTTGATCTTGGCCACACTAACTTCTTGCAAAATACATTCATGAAGGCAAGAGAAACAAAAGCAAAAATAAACTATTTGGACTTCATCAAGATAAGAAGCTTTTGCACAGCAAAAGAAACAGTCAACAAAACTAAAAAACAACCTACAGAATGTGAGAAGATATTTGCAAATGTTGTATCAGATAAAGAGCTAGTATTAAACTCAACAGCAATGAAACAAACAATCCAATCATGAAATGTGCAAAAGATATGAACAGAAATCTCACAGAGGAAGACAAAGACATGGCCAACCAGCACATGAGAAAATGCACCGCATCACTTGCCATCAGGGAAATACAAATCAAAACCAGAATGAGATACCAGCTCACACAAGGGAGAATGAGGAAAATTATCAAGGCAGCAAAAAACAAATGTTGGAGAGGATGTGGAGAAAGGGAAACCTTCTTGCTCCGTTGGTCGGAATGTGAACTGGTGCAGCCACTCTGGAAAACTGTGTGGAGGTTCCTCAAAGAAGTTAAAATAGATCTGCCCTATGACCCAGTAATTGCACTGCCGGGAATTCACCCCAAAGATACAGATACAGTGAAACACTGGGACACCTGCACCCCAAAGTTTATAGTAGAAATGTCCAAAATAGCCAAACTGTGGAAGGACCCTTGTTGTCCACTGAAACATGAATGGATAAAGAAGGCGTGGTAGATGTGTACAATGGACTATTACTTAGCCATTTGATACAACAAATACCCACCATTTGCTTCGACGTGGATGGAACTGTTGGGTATTATGCTGAGTGAAATAAGTCAATCAGAGAAGAATAAACATTTTATGGTCTCATTCCTGTAGGGAATATAAAAAATAGTGAAAGGGAATAAAGGGGAAAGGAGAAAAAATGAGTGGGAAATATCAGAAAGGGAGACAGAATATGAGAGATTCCTAATTCCAGGAATCAAACCAGGAGTGTTGGAAAGGGCGGTGGGCAGGTGGTGGGGTGACTGGTTTGCAGACACCGAGGGGGGCACTTGATGGGATGAGCACTGGAAGTTATTCTATATGTTGGCAAATTGAACGCCAATAAAAAATAAATTTATAAAATAAATAATAATAATTGTCAAACAAAAGCTAAAATGCTCAATTGTTAAATGTTAAAGTGCCATACAATTATTGATTTAAGGAAAATTTAGTTCACATTTCTTTGTTAATAATCTAAAAACACTTTAATGCTCCACATTAACTCTATCTTGAATTTTTCCTATTTTATCTTGCAGAAAGATATCTTCAATTAAAATATTTTACTAAAAAAATAAAATAAAATAAAAATTTTTACTTACTCTCTAATAAAAAAAAGAAAGAAAGAAAATAGAGTCTATCCGTGGGATATTATTCTGCCCTGGAAGATAATCTTAACATTGTTGACAAAACGGGAAGCCCTGGAAGCTTTTATGTTAAGTGTAATAAACCAGGACTTGTATGACAAATACTGCATGATGTCACATATACCTCGAATCTCAAATAGCCTGAGACAAAGAAGGAGAAAGTCAAACAGTCCCTTAGGGCAAGAAAAATAGAGAAAAATTTGGTGATAGGATATTAATGTGTTCAGGAAGTTCTCTTTACAACTTAGAACCCTTGATTAAACAAGGGCTCACACTATTTCTGAAAGTCATTGGGCTAATATTTCCAAAGGTATGGTGCCTAAACTGAAGAAGAAGTGGAGCTATAGCAGATACTGTGTGGCAAAATCCTTCTATTAGGTGGCACAATAGAGAATGCTGGAACAGCACATTTATTAAGAGCATGATGTTGGTAACTTACCAAGAGTTAACAAACTGATGAGTGTTGGGTCCAGAGGAAGAATGGAAGTTTATCAGTTTCAAAGTTATTCATAACACCTCAGATGTCCCTACGGCACCTGAGTTTACACCAACTATCCCTGAGCCTTGAGCTCCGTCAGTCTCTCCCTCAAATCTTCCTGCACTAGGTTCGCTGCGGGACAAATTCAATACTCTGGGGGAGGTCCCTGAGCAAAAGCGAAGGGCAAATCTAACTCAGGCTCCCACATCCCATGCTGACCCCAACCACAATGCACTTCCCCAAGTAAAGCCTGTTAGAATGGCCAGAGAAGCCTAAATGTGGCCAGCCTCCCCAGGTTTCTCACTACCGGCTGTCTCCCATAGAGCTCTCTCAGGGACTAGCTGGCCATTCTCAGTGACCCGTGAGTGGTCTGCCCATTTCCCAGCTTGACTCAGAATCCGAGACATTCCAAACCATCTGTCACATGGCAGCTCTGCCTGCAGTTGGCTTCCTTTCAACTGACAAAACTTTGATGAGCATTATGAATTAACTAGGAAAGTGATTATTTGGTCTGTAGATTGGGTAGCATAATGGATGAAATCTAAGCAACACAGGTTCTGCACACTGAGACTGCGGGTCTCACTATCTGTGTGAGCAGCTGAGAATAAGGTCTGCTAGGCAGTGGGCATTGGCTGCCCTTGCTCTGAGTGGGACCTTTTCCTGTTCCTTCCTTGTTTCCCTGATTCCAGTATTCTGTAGAGACTTCTCATCCTTCTGTATACCCTACTGTGGAAGGGTACTAAGTCCCATTCCTTTGTGCAGGACCCATCCTGGAGGCCTGATTGTATCAGTAAATTAAACATCTGACCCTGTCTCAGTACATCAACTCATGTTCTGTGATCCAGGCCTGTATTGGAGCCACACAAAATTAGGAATAGAGTGTTGGGCAGTCCTGGCAGCACAGCGATTTAGCGCCACCTTCAGCCCAGGACCTGCTTTTAAAGACCTGGGATCAAATCCATGTTGGGCTCCCTGCATGGAGCCTCCTTCTCCCTCTGCCTGTGTCTCTGCCTCTCTTTCTCTCTGTCTGTGTCCCCACTCTGTGTCTCCCATGAACAAATAAATAAAATCTTTAAAAATGGAATAGAACTGCCCACTCATATTGGGACATATTGGCAAACCCAAACAAAGTATTCACTATTGACATCATCTAAAGACTAAATTAATATGGCACTTAGTAAATGTACTCATGTGTCGGTCGGTATTTTAAGTAACCACATTGCTTTCCTAAACCAAATTAGGATCTTATATAAAGGAAGATAAAGATATAGAGGAAGGAGTAAGAATTGGTATAAACTCCACCATTAAATTATAAAACCACCTTTTTATTTACACGTGGAGATATCCTGAAAATGCACTCCTTTTCATAGAAAGGCAGTATCATAATACAGTCACGCAAAATGAAATAATTACAAAGCAAACTAACTAAATCACCAGGCATAAAAGTTCTAGGTATACTAGGAAATGACTTTCCCTTTCATTCCTGAGGAAAGGGAGGTGCGTTTGAAATGGTAATTCTTTCATCTCCTGCAGTCAACTGAGCTAAATCCAAAACTGCAGACCTTTCATATACATGAAAACAGAAATGAAGCCCTTACGTGGACAACACCCTCGAAGAACGTTTGAAAGGGGCTTTCATACAAAGAGGAGACAAGAGTAGCAGTGGGAGGGCCAACAGGTGACATAACTTGGTGTACCACCCTAGTGGAAGCACCCAGGACATATGTAAACATTGTAAGCAAAATCAACACTGAAGAAAAGATACATCTTCCTGGCAAAAGAACACCAAGATGTAGAAAATTCCTCCAGTTCAAAGGAATGAAGGTGTTGCAAGGAAAGAGGTAACACTCAGATTCCTCTGCTGGCTTATGGATTTAAGATGAATTATCTAGAAATATACAAAGTCATTACCATCAATTGTTGGTGCACCCTGGTGCTCCTAGTTGTTTCTTAATGCTACCTGTGTTGCTCCTGCTTATCTTTGGAATAGATACATTCTGTATGCTGTAGGTATCAAATAGCACACAGATTTTCCTTGAATCCCCACTGAAGGGTCACCACAACCTGTGACCCCTTAATTGAAACCACTATTCTATGCTTCTGTATGATTACAGCCCTGCAGAATTACTTGGGAGAGACTGCAAATTTAATTGTAGTGTTGAATGTATACCACAAGGACATGACTTGAGGCCCATGGGTCTATTCATAACTTATGTATCTGCTCTGGATAGGATTTTGCCTCCTCCATTGTAGGGAACACATACCTTCCAAAAAGATTTGGTTGTGTACATGAAATTCCCAGGATACAAATCCCCTGGACATAGGTAAAAGAATCAGAGCTCAAAGCACAACCTAGGAATGATAAGAGGAACCAACAAAACCATTACCTAAACTTCCCAATAACTTATGAGGTGGAAAGTAAGGATCAAACCTGTAATTAAAAGCTTTTAAATAAGTCTTCATATACCTTCCACTTGTGGTAGTACCATCCTTGTACTGCCAGGAAAGGCTCCAAATGAATAAAGATACTGATTTGTTCAAGACCTCAAAAAAACAAAATTGTTTTTTTCTTCCTCCTGGAAGGACCTCGCCCAGATGCAGAAAAGTTATCAATTCTTCAAAGGTACTTCCTGTGCTATACTGAGTATTTGGTCTCCTTTTTCAGTGTGGCTCTAGATCAGAGGGTTAATCCATTTCCCTCTCTCCAGAAGAGTACATTGGTATTCCTGGGCAATCATCCATAGGAGTTCATCAAATTCCCCTTTGATTTTCCCCTGTGCCTAATCAAAGCTTAAATAATCTAAGGATCCCTTGTAATTCAGTTATTTTCATTTTCTAAATGTTTTGTTTATTTATGCATGAGAGAGACAGAGACATAAACATAGGCAAAAGGAGAGGTTGGGTCCCTATAGGGAGCCTGATGTGGGATTCTGTGATCATGAACTGAGCCAAGGTGAGATGATCAACCACTGAGCTATTGAACCACTCAGATGTTCCTGTAATTCTTCTCATATATAATAAGTAGACGATCATCGGTTTTGTCCAGAGAATAAGAAAAAAAAAGTAAAAAGAATCCACATATTTGATCCCAAACATCACAGAAAGAAATATAGACATTCAAAAGAAATTACAGTTTTGCTAAATAATTCATTATTCATGATATTACTTATTTAGGAGGGGAAATAATTTTCATTGGCCCATTAAAATAGGCAAAACTTTCAGAACTGTGAGTTCTCTTGGTGCAAATAGACACTAGCAAGAATAGCTATTCATTAAATTCCCTTCGGTACGTACTGTTTCTTCTTTTTAAGATTTTATTTTATTTTTTTATTTACGAGAGTCAAAGAGTGAGAGAGAGAGGCAGAGATGCAGGCAGTGAGAGAAGCAGGCTCCATTCTTGCAGCCCAATGCGAGAGTCGATCCCGAATCTCCAGGATCACACCCTGGGCTGAAGGCGGTGCTCAAATGCTGAGCCATCTGGGCTGCCACATACTGGTTCTTTCACTGTAAATTAGGAGGTGGAAGATACATAAGTTTAGGAATTTCAGCACCCAGACTAGACGAAACTACTTTACTACATGTAGATATGTTATAATCTTAAAGAACTCTTAGGATATCACCCACGTTTTTCACCACTAAGTTAAGGCTAATGTTCCACAAATAGTCCTACCAGCCTATTCCTGCCTTTCAACAGGAGATGTTTCTGAAGGAAGAGACAAATATGAAAAACTACCCTGACACATCACTGAAAGGGAACTTATGCCTATTTAAAACAAAGCAATTAAATTCTAGGAGATTCAACATTTAATTACATTTTTTAAAAATAAAGAATTCGAAAAAACAAGAAGGCTCTCAAACAGGCTCCTCAGAGGTCTTCGGGAAGCAGTCAGTCTTAGGAAAAGGTAGGTAATACAAAACTTATAAAATAGGTAAATGATAATAGATAGTGGGCAGCTTCCACCCAAGATAATGGACCAAGATTCTCATTGAAATCTTTCACCATTTTCTGTCAGTAAAAATAATTATTTTCACTTTCCTTCACCCAGAATGACCCGTTTCATCCCTTTTCTTCTTATTATGCTTTTTATAGTAATTATGGTCATTATTAGGTCATAACATAGCCAAACAGGTGCCATGGCTCCCTGTCTTTCTGACTTTTGGATATGCCATTCATTAATAAAGCTTGTAGAAAACCCTCAGGGAAAAGTGGATTTCATCCAATGAAATTAATCACCAAGGCTGGAATTTCTAACTTATATGTGAGTTCCCAAATAGGACCGCTTTGGTTTGTTCAGGCACAGTACTTGGAAGAATTACACTTTGTGCCAAAGATTAGAAAAATGTTTCCATCGGTGGAGATTGCACATCAGGAAGCCGGTATAACAGTGATCTCCAATTTTGGTAACTGGTCACATGTTCCTGATGATACAATGTATGTCTGACATGGAATATGGATCCATCAAATCGTATTGTCATGAAAAGTAAACGATTGTCACATTGCCCTAGATTTCTCAATGGGTGGGTGTAGTGTCATGTCTATCATTGTTAACACCTCCTGTGCTGGGACCAATAAAATCAAAGGGCAGAACAGAATGTGAGGTGCTATATGGAAGAACTTGTCTGGCTTTTAGGTTGAATCTCAGGACTTCCAGGAATTGATCTCTTGTTCTGGGCTGGCCAAATGTGGTTCCTTCAGTTTGAGGTACAATTTCTTGAATCATAACTTGTTCATTGTTTGTTTGTTTGCTTGCTTGCTTCCTTGCTTTCATTGTGGTCATAGTCCTGGTACTTTGCCTTCTATCTAGAGCCTGAACAGCTTCTATAGAGATGTTCTCTCATGACGTGAATGGTCAAGAAGATCTTATACTTCAGGTGAATATGAAGATGACTAGACCATGTGCAGCAGCAAAGCGTGTGATCTCTAGTTTTCTCTGAATGTGTCACCCCCTCACAAGTGAGAAAATGACCAAAATCAGGGAGTGAGAATGGAAAACACAAATTGGCAATGGACTGATGACAGATAAACTTGGATTCTAGTGTGAAGTAAACTGCCAAGTATACCAACAGATACTCTAGAGTTTCCTATTTATAGGAATTCAGAACAGTATCTTGAGCAAGCATCCCAGAGAGGCAACCAATAACTCCTCTCATAATTGTCCTGGTTGGGGCATGATTTTTCCCTGAGACATTCCTTGATTGTTCTACCTTGACAACATACTACTACCATTTAAAAGAGCCGAAACTGGGCAGCCCCAGTGGCACAACAGTTTAGCGCCTCCTGCAGCCCGGGGTGTGATCCTGGAGACCCGGGACCGAATCCCACGTTGGGCTCCCTGCGTGGAGCCTGCTTCTCTCTCTGCCTGTGTCTCTGCCTCTCTTTCGCTATAAATAAATAAATAAATAAATAAATAAATAAATAAATAAATAAATCTTTTTAAAAAAAGAGCCCAAACTATGACATAGGATGCCCTGAAGGAAGGGTGGACACGAATTTTTACACTAGGGAGCTGAGAGGTGACACCTTCCTCCCATGATACAAGGAAGAGGGCCTGAAAAGATGAGGCATTAGTAAGATAGAGGAGTTGGAATTGGAGAGCACGGTGGAAGAGGGAGGGAGAGCAAGAGAAGAAGGATAAGGTCAACCACCATTTTTGCTATTTAGGCTACTAGTGTGGATGAGACAGAGAAGTGATCTGTTCAGTCCCAAATTTTCCAGACCACGTATGTAGAATAGAATATTTACCAGAGGTGCTTGAAATATGGTGACAACTACAAGTCCAAAATGTAAAACTAAGCACTTGGCATGCACCATGCTCTGTTTACAGATTAGCTACTTAAGACCCTCCAGGATATTGGACAGGTTGCAAGCGAAACTCCACTTTTAGGGACAACAACATTCCTGAAGTTCAAATAGATCTGTTATCTCCTTGGGGATGTGGACCATCAAACCCCATATCTTGGAGATAACAAAGGACACACTATACACATGATTCAATTGAAGATACCATAGAGATTCATTCATTCATTCACTCAGTTGACTGAAGATAATTATTCTAGCGGCACTTGGGTGGCTTTGTCAGTTAAGTATCTAACTCTTGATTTTTACTTAGGTCATGATTTCTGGGTCCTGAAATCGAGTACCATGTTGGGTTCCACATTGGTTATGGCTACTCAAGATGTACTCTTTTTCCCTCTGCCTTTCCTCTATTCCTGCTCTCTTTTCCTATCGTAAACATAATATAATGAATCCTTATTCTAGTTTACTCAGTATGACATCCCTAAGGGCAACATAATAAAGACATATTATTTTTGTTTCATGTGTACATTTTAGTTTTCTGATGAGACATTAGTTTGAACCACAATAGTAAAATTTAATTTCTAATTCAAATTTGATCTCATTCCATAGTAGATAATTTGCAGCCACTGTTTTGGTATTAGTTTGTTTTTAAATCTTAACAAAAACGGAGCTCATTACTTTCTCATGAACACAATTTATTATTTAGAACATCTCAAAATAATTGAACACGTAGTATAAACAGTTTCCCTATAGTCCCATTCCCTGGCACAGATTTTCCACAATTATTAAAACTTGCATCATTGTGGAACATTTGTCATGAAGAAGAAATTACTGGAGTGATATTGTTATTCATTGAAGCCTACCATTTCTAGGAAGGTCAGCTCATTGTTGTGTCATAGTGTGGGTTTTGACAAATGCATATCATGAATGCACCATGTGCAGTGTAGTTTCACTGCCTTTAATTCCCATGATTCAACTATTCAGGTTTTGCTCTTTCTATAGAAATATTGACAATGATTGAGCTTTTATCATCTGTATAAATCTCCTTTTTTCAGAATTGGAGCCATAAAATTGTCGCTGTTTGGGACATCCCTACATTTTTCTCTTTTAACTGTTTGTTTTTTTTTTTTGTTTTTGTTTTTTCTTTTATTTATGATAGTCACACACACAGAGAGAGAGAGAGAGGCAGAGACACAGGCAGAGGGAGAAGCAGGCTCCATGCACTGGGAGCCCGATGTGGGACTCGATCCCAGGTCCCCAGGATCGCGCCCTGGGCCAAAGACAGGTGCCAAACAGCTGTGCCACCCAGGGATCCCTCTTTTAACTGTTTTTAAGTTTCATACATGTCTTTTTGTGGCTTAATAGATCAAATATTTTTATTATTAATATTTTTGGAGCAATAGATTGTAACTGTAGGTGGAAAGGGCAGAGGAAGAGGAAGAGAGGATCTTAATCGGGGTCCAGGCACAGCACATGTCTGTCACAAGACCTGATCTCATAAGCCTGAGGCAATGATCTCTGGCAAAATCAAGAGACAGAAGCTGAATGCATTGAAATACACAGGCTCCCTATGAGCTTAATTGCTTTTTATTACAGATTAATATTTCCTTGTATGGTTTAAAATGAAGTTTCTTTTTCATTCCCTTAAAGAGTGATAGCTTAGTTGTCTCTAGTTTGGGAAATCTGAAATGAAGCTGACTTTGTTCCAAAACAAATGAATACCTTGGGTAAAAGATTTCATGGACCAACCTCCTGAATCAGATTGGGTTAGGCCCATTAAAAAAACTAATTTCAAATGGATGTAAGATTTCGGAGTAGAATTCCTCATGTCAGGCGGTCTTCTAAATTTAGTTACATAACTATCAAGCCATCCTGAACACTACTGAATTCAAGCTGAGATGTAAGCAAGAATGGCTGACTCTACAAATAAAAAGTTGAAAAGCATGCATGGTGGAGCATGAGAAGTAAAACAGAAGGGATATATCAAAGGATGATGGGGGGGAATCCCTGGGTGGCGCAGCAGTTTGGCGCCTGCCTTTGGCCCAGGGTGCGATCCTGCAGACCCGGGATTGAATCCCACGTTGGACTCCCGGTGCATGGAGCCTGCTTCTCCCTCTGCCTGTGTCTCTGCCTCCTTCTCTCTCTCTCTCTGTGACTATAATAAATGAAAAAAAATCTTCAAAGGATGATGGGCAGGGTGGGGGTTGTTGCATATGTAAGCCAGCTGCAGGAAAGTGAAAGAGCCCTGAAGTTCAAAATATGATCCTTTAGAAATCTGCTGTTTAAGAGACTGCCCTGCCTGAAAGGGGCTCATTGGTGAAAGGGTAAAGAAACTCAGGTAAGTGAGTGGGTTCTCAATATTCCTGGAGGCCAGAAAATATGCATGTGCCTGACCCAGCAGAGTTCCCAGGCACTCATTCAGGGAAATGGGCTTAGATCAGCAAGGCTAGGGGAATGTTCAGCTTGTGGTGCCATCAACCACAGTCCCAGGCTGGGCCTGAACTGCAGTCCATGTTGGGTCCATACAAGGGACTGGAACACAGCTTCCACCTCCCTCTGAGAGAGGCAGAGTAAGTGACCATTGGACCGATTGAATGTTCCCCTTGCGGGGCCCAGAAACCACAGAAAGGGAGAAAACTTCCCTTCATCCAGGCAAAGGGGGCCATAGGAAGAGCGGCAAAGACTGTCTGAAGAAACTTAAACATTGGCCATTTTAGTGTCCTCCCAGGTCCACTAGGGGAGAATTGGAGTAGATAGGAACCATTGGAATCTGCAGATTTGTCAATCACCACATCACTACTCTCCAGGGCTGAAGGTCAAGATGTGGTTCTTTCCACTCAGCCCCCAAAGTGCATAATGGATTTTGGGAACAGCTTATAATGAGCATGGCCTCCTGAAAAGGTGTGGTGCAACACCACACAGGCAGAGACAACTGGGAATCTGTGCAGCAGGACCTTTCTGGGGGGATCACCTGGAAAAATAGGTGACAAGCACATTTCCTGATAAAAAAACTAACAAACAAACAAACAAACAAACAAACAAACAAAAAAACTGGAACCTCCAGTACTGGGGAAACATTGCATAGCAACTCAAGGTTTTCCTTTTCTGACTCTTTTTTTTTTTTTTCAAGATAAAATTGTCCTCATTTTTTCATTTATTCCAATCTCACCTATTTTCTTGTTTTATCAACTCCTCTTTTTATGCTTTATTGGCATATTTTAATATCACTGAGAAAGGAGCAGAGCATAGGAGAAGACATTTCTCTAAATTGGACATACACGTTGTCAAAAGGCATGTGAAAGAATGTTCCCCATCACTGGTAAACAGTAAAATACAAATCAAAACCACAATGAGAGAAGCCCCAGTGACTCAGAGGTTTAGCGCCATCTTCAGCTTCAGCTTAGGGTGTGATCCTGGGGACCTGGGATCCAGTCCCATGTTGGGCTCCCTGTGAGGAGCCTGCTTCTCCCTTTTCCTGTGTCTGTGCCTCACCTTCTCTCTATCTGTGTGTATGTTTCTCATGAATACATAAACCCATAAACAAAATTTTTTTAAGATTATTTATTTATTCATTTGAGAGAAATAGGGAACAGTGAAGCAGGCTCCCCAAAGAGCAGGGAGCCCAAGGAGGGACTGGATCCCATGATCAGAGATCATGACCTGAAAGAGGAAAAGAAACACAAGATTCAAGACCAGAGAAATGAAGAGATTACCAGGTTGATGGTGGCAGACAATCTTAGAATACAGCTTGTGCACCAGGTAAGGAGAGCAAGTCGTCCAGACTGGAGCAGATTTTATATACATACAAATAGCACAGGGCTTCATGTCTGAAGTTCTCTAGAGAGAAAGCAAAACATATAATAAAAGCCAATGTATTCATTTCTTCTATTTGTACGACTTATGATGGCTGAGATGGAATTCAGTGCTGACACAATAGCGTAATATGTTTTTTACCTGAACAGTGACAATGAAGCTCTGCCCTCTCTTTTTAAAATAAATTTATTTTTTATTGGTGTTCAATTTCCCAACATACAGAATAACACCCAATGCTCATCCAATCAAGTGCACCCCTCAGTGTCTGTCACCCATTCACAGCCACCGCCCACCCTTTTCCCTTTCCACCACCACTAGTTTATTTCCCAGGGTTAGGAGTCTCTCATGTTCTGTCTACCTTCGCGATATTTCCTACCCATTTCTTCTCCCTTCCCTTACATTCCTTTTCACTATTATTTATATTCTCCAAATGAATGAGACCATGTAATGTTTTTCCTTCTCTGAGAGACTTATTTTACTCAGCATAATACCCTCCAGTTCCATCAATGTCGAAGCAAATGGTGGGTATTTGTCATTTCCAATGGCTGAGTAATATTCCATTGTATACATAAACCACATCTTCTTTATCCATTCATCTTTGGATGGACACCGAGGTCCCTTCCATAGTTTGACTATTGTGGACTTTGCTGCTAGACACATTGGGGTGTAGTTGTCCCGGCGTTTCATTGCATCTGTATCTTTGGGATAAATCCCCAAAAGTTCAAGTGCTGGGTTGTAGTGCAGGTCTATTTTTAACTCTGAGGAACCTCCAAACAGTTTTTCAGAGTGTCTGCACCAGTTCACATTCTGAACAACAGCGTAAGCGGGTTCCCATTTCTATGCATCCTCTCCAACATTTGTGGTTTCCTGCTTTGTTAATTCTCCCATATTTATTGACGTGAGGTGGTATCTCATTGTAGTTTTGATTTGTATTTCCTTGATGGCAAGTGATGCAGAGCGTTTTCTTATGTGCGTGTTGGCAATTTCTATGTCTTCCTCTGTGAGATTTCTGTTCATATCTTTTGCCCATTTCATGATTGGATTGTTTCTGCTGTTGAGTTTAATAAGTTCTTTATAGAACTTGGAAACTAGCCCTTTATCTGATACATTTGCAAATATCTTCTCCCATTCTGTAGGTTGTCTTTGAGTTTTGTTGACTGTATCCTTTGCTGTGCAAAAGCTTCTTATCTTGATGAAGTCCCAATAGTTCATTTTTGCTTTTCTTTCTTTTGCCTTCGTGGATGTATCTTGCAAGAAGTTACTGTGGCCGAGTTCAAAAAGGGTGTTGCCTGAGTTCTCATGTAGGAATTTGATGGAATTTTGTCTCACATTTAGATCTTTCATCCATTTTGAGTTTATCTTTGTGTATGGTGCAAGAGAGTGGATTAATTTCATTCTTCTGTATGTGGATGTCCAATTTTCCCAGCAGCATTTATTGAAGAGACTGTCTTTCTTCCAGTGGATAGTCTTTCCTCCTTTATTGAATATTAGTTGACCGTAATGTTGAGGGTCCACTTCTGCATTCTCTATTCTGTTCCATTGATCTATGTGTCTGTTTATGTGCCAGTACCACACTGTCTTGATGACCACAGCTTTGTAGTACAACCTGAAATCTGGCATTGTGATGCCCCCAGATATGGTTTTCTTTTTAAAAATTCCCCCTGGCTATTCGGGGTCTTTTCTGATTCCACACAAATCTTAAGATAATTTGTTATAACTCTCTGAAGAAAGTCCATGGTACTTTGATAAGGATTGCATTAAATTGATAGGGGTAACATTGACATTTTCACAATATTAATTCTTCCAATCTATGAGCATGGAATATTTATCCATCCCTTTGGGTCTTCCTCAATTTCTTTCAGAAGTGTTCTATAGTCTTTAGGGTATAGATTCTTTACCCTATTTAGTTAGGTTTCTTCCTAGGTATGCTATGCTTTTGGATTCAATTGTAAATGGGTTTGACTCTGTACTTTCACTTTCTTCAGTCTCATTGTTTGTGTATAGAAATGCCACTGACTTCTGGGTATTGATTTTGTATCCTGCCACACTGCCAAATTGCTGTATGAGTTCTAGCAATCTTGGGGTGGAGTCTTTTGGGTTTTCTATGTAGAGTATTATGTCATCGGCAAAGAGGGAAGTTTGACTTCTTAGCCAATTTGAATGCCTTTAATGTATTTTTGTTGTCTGATTGCTGAGGCTAGGACTTCTAGTACTATGTTGAGTACCAGTGGTGAGAGTGAACATTCCTGTCTTGTTCCTGACCTTAGGGGAAAGGCTCCCCTTAGGGGAAATGCTTCCCCATTGAGAATTATATTTGCTGTGGGTTTTTCGTAGATGGCTTTTAAGATGTTTTTTTTTTTTTAATGATTAAAATTTTTATTTATTTATTTTTTTTATTGGTGTTCAATTTACTAACATACAGAATAACACCCAGTGCCCGTCACCCATTCACTCCCACCCCCCGCCCTCCTCCCCTTCTACCACCCCTAGTTCGTTTCCCAGAGTTAGCAGTCTTTATGTTCTGTCTCCCTTTCTGATATTTCCCACACATTTCTTCTCCCTTCCCTTATTTTCCCTTTCACTATTATTTATATTCCCCAAATGAATGAGAACATATAATGTTTGTCCTTCTCCGACTGACTTACTTCACTCAGCATAATACCCTCCAGTTCCATCCACGTTGAAGCAAATGGTGGGTATTTGTCATTTCTAATAGCTGAGTAATATTCCATTGTATACATAAACCACATCTTCTTTATCCATTCATCTTTCGTTGGACACCGAGGCTCCTTCCACAGTTTGGCTATCGTGGCCATTGCTGCTAGAAACATCGGGGTGCAGGTGTCCCGGCGTTTCATTGCATTTGTATCTTTGGGGTAAATCCCCAACAGTGCAATGGCTGGGTCGTAGGGCAGGTATATTTTTAACTGTTTGAGGAACCTCCACACAGTTTTCCAGAGTGGCTGCACCAGTTCACATTCCCACCAACAGTGTAAGAGGGTTCCCTTTTCTCCACATCCTCTCCAACATTTGTTGTTTCCTGCCTTGTTAATTTTTCCCATTCTCACTGGTGTGAGGTGGTATCTCATTGTGGTTTTGATTTGTATTTCCCTGATGGCAAGTGATGCAGAGCATTTTCTCATGTGCATGTTGGCCATGTCTATGTCTTCTTCTGTGAGATTTCTGTTCATGTCTTTTGCCCATTTCATGATTGGATTGTTTGTTTCTTTGGTGTTGAGTTTAATAAGTTCTTTATAGATCTTGGAAACTAGCCCTTTATCTGATATGTCATTTGCAAATATCTTCTCCCATTCTGTAGGTTGTCTTTGAGTTTTGTTGACTGTATCCTTTGCTGTGCAAAAGCTTCTTATCTTGATGAAGTCCCAATAGTTCATTTTTGCTTTTCTTTCTTTTGCCTTCGTGGATGTATCTTGCAAGAAGTTACTATGGCCGAGTTCAAAAAGGGTGTTGCCTGTGTTCTTCTCTAGGATTTTGATGGAATCTTGTCTCACATTTAGATCTTTCATCCATTTTGAGTTTATCTTGGTGTATGGTGAAAGAGAGTGGTCTAGTTTCAATCTTCTGCATGTGGATGTCCAATTTTCCCAGCACCATTTATTGAAGAGACTGTCTTTCTTCCAATGGATAGTCTTTCCTCCTTTATCGAATATTAGTTGCCCATAAAGTTCAGGGTCCACTTCTGGATTCTCTATTCTGTTCCACTGATCTATGTGTCTGTTTTTGTGCCAGTACCACACTGTCTTGATGACCACAGCTTTGTAGTACAACCTGAAATCTGGCATTGTGATGCCCCCAGATATGGTTTTATTTTTTAAAATTCCCCTGGCTATTCGGGGTCTTTTCTGATTCCACACAAATCTTAAAATAATTTGTTCTAACTCTCTGAAGAAAGTCCATGGTATTTTGATAGGGATTGCATTAAACGTGTATATTGCCCTGGGTAACATTGACATTTTCACAATATTAATTCTGCCAATCCATGAGCATGGAATATTTTTCCATCTCTTTGTGTCTTCCTCAATTTCTTTCAGAAGTGTTCTATAGTTTTGAGGGTATAGATCCTTTACATCTTTGGTGAGGTTTATTCCTAGGCATCTTACGCTTTTGGGTGCAATTGTAAATGGGATTGACTCCTTAATTTCTCTTTCTTCAGTCTCATTGTTAGTGTATAGAAATGCCACTGACTTCTGGGCATTGATTTTGTATCCTGCCACGCTACCGAATTGCTGTATGAGTTCTAGCAATCTTGGGGTGGAGACTTTTGGGTTTTCTATGTAGAGTATCATGTCATCGGCGAAGAGGGAGAGTTTGACTTCTTCTTTGCCAATTTGAATGCCTTTAATGTCTTTTTGTTGTCTGATTGCTGAGGCTAGGACTTCCAGTACTATGTTGAATAGCAGTGGTGAGAGTGGACATCCCTGTCTTGTTCCTGATCTTAGGGGAAAGGCTCCCAGTGCTTCCCCATTGAGAATGATATTTGCTGTGGGCTTTTCATAGATGGCTTTTAAGATGTCGAGGAATGTTCCCTCTATCCCTATACTCTGAAGAGTTTTGATCAGGAATGGATGCTGTATTTTGTCAAATGCTTTCTCTGCATCCAATGAGAGGATCATATGGTTCTTGGTTTTTCTCTTGCTGATATGATGAATCACATTGATTGTTTTACGGGTGTTGAACCAGCCTTGTGTCCCAGGGATAAATCCTACTTGGTCATGGTGAATAATTTTCTTAATGTACTGTTGGATCCTATTGGCCAGTATCTTGTTGAGAATTTTTGCATCCATGTTCATCAGGGATATTGGTCTGTAATTCTCCTTTTTGGCGGGGTCTTTGTCTGGCTTTGGAATGAAGGTGATGCTGGCTTCATAGAACGAATTTGGAAGTACTCCATCTCTTTCTATCTTTCCAAACAGCTTTAGGAGAATAGGTATGATTTCTTCTTTAAACGTTTGATAAAATTCTCCTGGGACCCATCTGGCCCTGGACTCGTGTGTCTTGGGAGGTTTTTGATGACTGCTTCAATTTCCTCCCTGGTTATTGGCCTGTTCAGGTTTTCTATTTCTTCCTGTTCCAGTTTTGGTAGTTTGTGGCTTTCCAGGAATGCGTCCATTTCTTCTAGATTGCCTAATTTATTGGCGTATAGCTGTTCATAATAGGTTTTTAAAATCGTTTGTATTTCCTTGGTGTTGGTAGTGATCTCTCCTTTCTCATTCACGATTTTATTAATTTGAGTCTTCTCTCTCTTCTTTTTAATAAGGCTGGCTAATGGTTTATCTATCTTATTAATTCTTTCAAAGAACCAACTCCTGGTTCTGTTGATCTGTTCCACAGTTCTTCTGGTCTCGATTTCGTTGAGTTCTGCTCGAATCTTTATTAGCTCCCTTCTTCTCTTGGGTGTAGGATCTATTTGCTGTTTTTTCTCTAGCTCCTTTATGTGTAAGGTTAGCTTTTGTATTTGAGTTCTTTCCAGTTTTTGAATGGATGCTTGTATTGCGATGTATTTCCCCCTTAGGACTGCTTTTGCTGCATCCCAAAGATTTTGAACGGTTGTATCTTCATTCTCATTAGTTTCCATGAATCTTTTTAATTCTTCCTTAATTTCCTGGTTGACCCTTTTATCTTTTAGCAGGATGGTCCTTAACCTCCATGTGTTTGAGGTCCTTCCAAACTTCTTGTTGTGATTTAGTTCTAATTTCAAGGCATTATGGTCCGAGAATATGCAGGGGACAATCCCAATCTTTTGGTATCGGTTCAGACCCGATTTGTGACCCAATATGTGGTCTATTCTGGAGAAAGTTCCATGTGCGCTTGAGAAGAATGTGTATTCAGTTGAGTTTGGATGTAAAGTTCTGTAGATATCTGTGAAATCCATCTGGTCCAGTGTATCATTTAAAGCTCTCGTTTCTTTGGAGATGTTTTGCTTAGAAGACCTATCGAGAATAGAAAGAGCTAGATTGAAGTCACCAAGTATAAGTGTATTATTATCTAAGTATTTCTTCACTTTGGTTAATAATTGATTTATATATTTGGCAGCTCCCACATTTGGAGCATATATATTGAGGATTGTTAAGTCCTCTTGTTGAATAGATCCTTTAAGTATGATATAGTGTCCCTCTTCATCTCTCACTACAGTCTTTGGGGTAAATTTTAGTTTATCTGATATAAGGATGGCTACCCCTGCTTTCTTTTGAGGACCATTCGAATGGTAAATGGTTCTCCAACCTTTTATTTTCAGGCTGTAGGTGTCCTTCTGTCTAAAATGAGTCTCTTGTAGACAGCAAATAGATGGGTCCTGCTTTTTTATCCAGTCTGAAACCCTGCGCCTTTTGATGGGGTCATTAAGCCCGTTCACATTCAGAGTTACTATTGAGAGATATGAGTTTAGTGTCATCATGATATCTATTCAGTCTTTGTTTTTGTGGACTGTTCCACTGAACTTCTTCTTAAAGGGGAATTTTAAGAGGCCCCCTTAAAATTTCTTGCAGAGCTGGTTTGGAGGTCACATATTCTTTTAGTTGCTGCCTGTCTTGGAAGCTCTTTATCTCTCCTTCCATTTTGAATGAGAGCCTTGCTGGATAAAGTATTCTTGGTTGCATGTTCTTTTCATTTAGGACCCTGAATATATCCTGCCAGCCCTTTCTGGCCTGCCAGGTCTCTGTGGAGAGGTCTGCTGTTACCCTAATACTCCTCCCCATAAAAGTCAGGGATTTCTTGTCTCTTGCTGCTTTAAGGATCTTCTCTTTATCTTTGGAATTTGCAAGCTTCACAATTAAATGTCGAGGTGTTGAACGGTTTTTATTGATTTTAGGGGGGGGACCTCTCTATTTCCTGGATCTGAATGCCTGTTTCCCTTCCCAGATTAGGAAAGTTTTCAGCTAGAATTTGTTCAAATACATATTCTGGCCCTCTGTCCCTTTCGGCGCCCTCGGGAACCCCAATTAAACGTAGTTTTTTCTTCCTCAGGCTGTCGTTTATTTCCCTTAATCTATCTTCATGGTCTTTTAATTGTTTGTCTCTTTTTTCCTCAGTTTCCCTCTTTGCTGTCAACTTGTCTTCTAGGTCACTCACTCGTTCTTCCACCTCGTTAACCCTCGTCGTTAGGACTTCTAGTTTGGATTGCATCTCATTCAATTGGTTTTTAATTTCTGCCTGATTAGCTCTAAATTCTGCAGTCATGAAGTCTCTTGAGTCCTTTATACTTTTTTCTAGAGCCACCAGTAGGTGTATAATAGTGCTTCTGAATTGGCTTTCTGACATTGAATTGTAATCCAGATTTTGTAACTCTGTGGGAGAGAGGACTGTTTCTGATTCTTTCTTTTGAGGTGAGGTTTTCCTTCTAGTCATTTTGCTCAGTGCAGAGTGGCCAAAAGCAAGTTGTATTGGGAAAAAGAGAAAAAGAGAGGAGAGAAAGAAGGAAAGAAAAGAGAAAGAGAAAAAAAAAGGGAAGAAAAAGAAAAAAAACGAAAAAAAAAAGAAAAAAAAGAAGAAAAAGAGAAAGAAAAAGAAAGGAGAAAAAAGGGGGTGGGGGAAGGAAACAAATCAAAAAGCAAAACAAAACAAAAACAAAAACAAAAACAAAAACAAACAAACAAAAAAAGAACCACCGGGGAGTATCTTCTGATTCTGTGTTCTTTAAGTCCCTTGGCTTCTCCTGGAAGTTGTCAGTCTAGCTGGTGTTCTGGGGGAGGGGCCTGTTGTGCTGATTTTCAGGTGTTAGCAGTTGGGGGAGCCGCTGTGCCCCTGCCTGGTGCAGGGCTCAGTGGGGGTTGTTTACCCCGTGAGGCCGCAGGAGGAACAGCCCCAGTGGCGGGGCAGCTCTGGAAACCTGGATTCAGCTCCGGCAGGAACTCCGTCTGCAGGGCCTGGAGGCTCCGGGGCGGGGCCGCTGATGTGCTCAGCTGGGGCAGGAGCGTCCTTGCTGTCCTGGGCCCTCCCGGCCTCTGCCTGTCCCGGGGGAGGCGGGATCCTGGGCTGTGTCCCGGCGCCCTGTGCTCCGGAGCCTGCGCTGTTGGATTCGCGCTCCCGGGCCGCGCAGCCCCCTCCGCGGAGCTGCCGCCCAAGCCCCTCCGAGCTGCTCCTGGAACCGCGCAGCCCCCTCTGCACGGAGCCTCTTCCTCTGCCCGAGCCCGGCCGAGCTGCTCCCGGGGCCGCGCAGCCCCCTCCGAGGAGCCGCCGCCCGAGCCCCTTCAGCTGCTCCGGGTCCCGCCGGGTCCCGCCGTGCGCGCTGCAGCCCTTAGGGAGCTCGGCGCACTCTCCAGGGCGCGGAGTTGCTGTTACTGTCCCCGGGAGCCCAGGGCATCCTCGCCCTCCTGGGTCCTACTCCAACTCCCTGCGAGCCCCTTTCCGCCCGGGAAGGTCGGTGCAGCTCCTGCGTCTCCGGGACGGGGCTCTCCTGTCCTGGGGACACTCGCCCCGGCCTCAGCCCGGCTCCTCGCGGGCGCCTCCCCCTTGGAGGCCTTTGTTCCTTTATTTCTTTTTCCCCGTCTTCCTACCTTGATAGATGCGCGAACTCTTCTCACTGTAGCATTCCAGCTGGTCTCTCTTTAAATCTCAGGCCGAATTCATAGATTTTTCAGGATAATTTGAAGGTTTTCTAGGTAGTTTGGTGGAGACAGGTGATTTGGAGACCCTACTCTTCCGCCATCTTGCTCCTCCCCCCCGGCTTTTAAGATGTTGAGGAATGTTCCCTCTATCCCTACACTCTGAAGAATTTTGATCAAGAATGGATGCTGTATTTTGTCAAATGCTTTCTCTGCATCTAATGAGAGGATCACATCGTTCTTGGTTTTTCTCTTACTGATATGATGAATCACATTGATTGTTTTACGAGTGTTGAACCGGCCTTGTGTCCTGGGAATAAATCCTACTTCGTCATGGTGAATAATTTTCTTAATGTACTGTTGGATCCTATTGGCTAGTATCCTGTTGAGAATTTTGCATCTATGTTCATCAGGGATATTGGGCCATAATTCTCCTTTTTGTGGTTTCTTTGGTTTTGGAATTAAGGTGATGCTGGCCACATAGAACAAATTTGGAAGTAGTCCATCTCTTTCTATCTTTCCAAACAGCTTTAGAATAGGTACGATTTCTTCTTGAAACGTTTGATAGAATTCCCAGGGAAGCCATCTGGCCATGGGCTTTTGTTTCTTGGGAGGGTTTTCATGACTGCTTCAATTTCCTCCCTGGTTATTGGCCTGTTCAGGTTTTCTATTTCTTCCTGATCCTGTTTTAGTAATTTGTAGCTTTCCAGAAATGTGTCCAATTTTCTAGATTGCCTAATTTATTGACATATACCTGTTCATAATATGTTTCTGGAATCCTTTGTATTTCCTTGGTGTTGGTTGTGATCTCTCCTTTCTCATTCATGATTTTATTATTTTGAGTCTTCTCTCCTTTTTAACAAGGCTGGCTAATGGTTTATCCATCTTATTAATTTTTTCATAGAACCAACTCCTGGTTTTGTTGATCTGTTCCACAGTTCTTCTCGATTTCATTGAGTTCTTCTAGAATCTTTATTAACTCTCTTCTTCTGCTGGGTGTAGGATCTATTTGCTGTTTTTTCTTTAGCTGCTTTATGTGTAAGGTTAGCTTTTGAATTTGAGTTCTTTCCAGTTTTTGGATGGATATTTGTATTGCAATGTTGTTCCCCTCAGGACTGCTTTTGCTGCATCCCAAAGATTTTGAATGGCTGTATCTTCATTCTCATTATTTTCTATGAATCTTCTTAATTCTTTCTTAATTTCCCAAGTTGACCCTTTCATTTTTAAGCAAGATGGTCCTTAACCTCCACGTGTTTGAAGTCCTTCCAAACTTCGTGTTGTGATTTAGTTCTTTTTTTAATTTAATTTTTTTTTCAGAGAGAGAGAGAGAGAGGCAGAGACACAGGCAGAAGGAGAAGCAGGCATCACACAGAGAGCCTGACGTGGGACTCGATCCAGGGTTTCCAGGATCATGCCCTGGGCTATAGGCAGTGTTAAACCGCTGCACCACCAGGGCTGCCTGTGATTTAGTTCTAATTATAAGGCATTATGGTCTGAGAATATGCAGGGATGATCCCAATCTTTTGGTATTGGTTGGGACCTGATTTGTGATCCAGTATGTGGTCTATTCTGGAGAAAGTGCACTTGAGAAGAATGTGTATTCAGTTAAGTTTGGATGTAAATTTCTGTACATATCTGTGAAATCCCTCTGATCCAGTGAATCATTTAAAGCTCTAGTTTCTTTGGAGATGTTGTGTTTAGAAAACCTATCGAGTGTAGAAAGCACTAGATTGAAGTCACCAAGTATAAGTGTATTATTGTCTAACTATGTCTTAATTTTGGTTATTAATTGATTGATATATTTGGCAGCTCCCACATTCGGGGCATATATATTGATGATTGTTATTTCCTCTTCTTTGATAGATCCTTTAAGTATGATTTAGTGTCCCTCTTCATCTCTCACTACAGTCTTCGGGGTAAATTTTAGTTCATCTGATATAAGGATGGAAGCCCCAGCTTTCTTTTGGGAACCATTTGAATGGTAAACGGTTCTCCAACCTTTTTTTTCAGGCTGTAGGTGTCCTTATGTCTAAAATGAGTCTCTTGTAGACAGCAAATAGATGAGTCTTGCTTTTTTATCCTGTCTGACACCTTGCGCCTTTTGATAGGGTCATTAAGCCCATTCACGTTCAGAGTTACTATTGAAAGATATGAGTTTAGTGTCATCATGACACTATTATTGGCATCAAGCACTTATATTAAAGACTGCTCTGTGTTATATATTAGTGTGTGTTTGGAATATTCAAACAGGAACCTAGGATCATGACCCGAGTCAAAGGGAGATACCTAAACAAAGGAACCACTCTAGTTACCAAGTTACTCTTGCATTTAAATGTGGTGAAGAAGACCCACACGGAAACATTACTTTCAAGTGTACCACCTATGATTGGCACTTATGTTTATTGAAACTGCGCTCATCCCAAGCAGAGATACCACGTGACCCCATAGAGTACTGTTACCATTCCGTTGCTCATATTCCCTATGCTGAAACTTTTTAAATAAATCTGTGGAAGCTTCTCCACTCTGCTCTCACAATTATGGTTATTTGTAAATGGTGTATATTCAGTGTTTAAGTCTCTCCCATAATGGATGATTTTTATAAAATCAGATTCATGGGGAGCCCTGGGTGCTGCAGCGGTTTAGCGCCTGCCTTTGGCGCAGGACGCGATCCTGGAGACCCGGGATCGAATCCCACGTTGGGCTCCCGGTGCATGGAGCCTGCTTCTCCCTCTGCCTATGTCTCTCTGCCTCTCTCTCTCTCTCTCTGTGTGAGTATCGTAAATAAATTTTTTAAAAAAATCAGATTCATGAATAAACACAATCGAGTAATAGACTAAATAGAACAGATGATAATGATTGCCTAACATTGAAAAAGCCCTCAAAAACGGTTGAAATCGAGTGCAAAATTCTATAAAACAGATGACAACATATGTTGATCTACAAAGGTAGAAATGGATTTGGAAATGTTGAGAAGGTCAGAACATTTATCTTGGCTTCACAACAACACTACGAGTGAAAGGAAACTATCTTTATATTCGATGGGCACATCAGTTCTATTTTATGTTAACTATTTCCTGTTAAATAAAGTTGCTAGAAAACTGGAGGAGGTGCAAGATGGTGGAAGAGTAGGGTCCAAATCACCTGTCCCCACCAAATTACCTAGATAACCTTCAAATTATCCTGAAAATCTATGAATTCGGCCTGAGATTTAAAGAGAGAACAGCTGGAATGCTACAGTGAGAAGAGTTCATGCTTCTATCAAAGTAGGAAGATGGGGAAAAAGAAATAAAGAAACAAAAGGCATCCAAGGGGGAGGGGCCCCACGAGGAGCCAGGCTAAGGCCCAGGCGAGTGCCCCCAGGACAGGAAAGCTCCATCCAGGAGAAGCAGGAGCTGCGCCAACCTTCCTGGGAGGAAAGGCGCCCGCAGGGAGTTAGAGCAGGAACCCAGGAGGGCGGGGATGCCCTCAGGCAACCTGGCACACTAAGAGACATCTGCGGGGCATGCAGGAGAGTGCGCTGAGCTCCCTAAGGGCTGCAGCGAGCACCGTGGGACCGGAGCAGCTCAGAGGGGCTCAGGCAGTGGCTCCCTGGAGGGGACTGCGTGGCCGAAGAGCAGCTCATCAGCGGCCGTTCCAGCAGAGGAAGAGGCTCCGTGCAAAGGGGGCTGTGTGGCTCTGGGAGCTGCTCAGAGGGGCTCGGGCGGAGGCGCCACAGAGGTGGCTGCACAGCCGGGAGGGTGAATCCAACAGCACAGACCAGGAGCACTGGGCGCTGGACACAGCCTAGGATCCGGCCTCCCCCGGGACAGGCAGAGGCCGGGAGGGCCCAGGACAGCAAGAACGCTCCTGCCCAGAGATGAGCAGATCAGCGGTCCCGCCCCGGAGCCTCCAGGTCCTGCAGATGGAGAGCTCCAGAGTTCCTGCGGTAGCTGAATCCAGGTTTCCAGAGCTGCAGCAACCACTGGGGTTTTTCCTCCTGGGGCCTCACGAGGTAAACAACCCCCACTGAGCCCTGCACCAGGCAGGGGGCAGAGCAGCTCCCCCAAGTGCTAACACCTGAAAATCAGCAAACAGGCCCCTCCCCCAGAAGACCAGTTAGAGGGACAATTCCAGGGGAAGTCAAGAGACTTTAAATATACAGAATCAAAAGATACTCTCCCGTGTTTTTTTTTCTTTTTTGATTTCTGATTGCTTCCCCCACCCTTTTTTCACCTTTCTTTCTTTTTCTTTCTCTTTTTCTTCTTTTTTTCCTTTTTTTCTTCCTTTTTTCTTTTTTCTTTTTCTCTTTTATTTCCTTCTTTCTCTCCTCTCTTTTAATCCTTTTCCCCATACAACTTGTTTTTGACCACTCTTCCCTGAGCAAAATGACTAGAAGGAGAATCTCGCCTCAAAAGAAAGAAACAGTCCTCTCTCCCACAGAGTTACAAGATCTGGATTACAATTCAATGTCAGAAAACCAATTCAGAAGCACTATTATACAGCTACTGGTGGCTATAGAAAAAAGCATAAAGGACTCAAGAGACTTGATGACTGCAGAATTTAGATCCAATCAGGATGAAATTGAAAATCAATTAAAGGAGATGCAATCCAAACTAGAAGTCCTAACGATGAGGGTTAATGAGGTGGAAGAACTAATGAGTGACATAGAAGACAAGTTGATGGCAAAGAGGGAAACTGAGGAAAAAAGAGACAGACAATTAAAAGACAATAAAGACAGATTAAGGGAAATAAACGACGGCTGAGGAAGAAAAACCTACGTTTAATTGGGGTTCCCGAGGGCGCCAAAAGGGACAGTGGGCAAGTATTTGAAAAAATCATAGCTGAAAACTATCTTAATCTGGGAAGGGAAACAGGCATTCAGATGCAGGAAATAGAGAGATTCCCCCCCAATCAATAAAAACCGTTCAACACCTCGACATTTAAAAGTGAAGCTTGCAAATTCCAAAGATAAAGAGAAGATCCTTAAAGCAGCAAGAGATAAGATGTCTGTTAGTGTGCCAGGTTGCCTGAGGGCATCCCCGCCCTCCTGGGTTCCTGCTCTAACTCCCTGCGAGGCCTTTCCACCCAGGAAGATTGGTGCAGCTCCTGCTTCTCAGGGAGAGAAGCTCTCCTGTCCTGGGGACCCTCGCCCCAGCCTCAGCCTGGCTCCTCGTGGGGCCCCTCCCCCTTGGATGCCTTTTGTTTCTTTATTTCTTTTTCCCCATCTTCCTACTTTGATAGAAGCATGAACTCTTCTCACTGTAGCATTCCAGCTGTTCTCTCTTTAAATCTCAGGCCGAATTCATAGATTTTCAGGATAATTTGAAGGTTATCTAGGTAATTTGGTGGGGACAGGTGATTTGGACCCTACTCTTCCACCATCTTGCACCTCCTCCAGTTTTCTAGCAACTTTATTTAACAGGAAATAGTTAACATAAAATAGAACTGATGTGCCCATCGAATATAAAGATAGTTTCCTTTCACTCGTAGTGTTGTTGTGAAGCCAAGATAAATGTTCTGACCTTCTCAACATTTCCAAATCCATTTCTACCTTTGTAGATCAACATATGTTGTCATCTGTTTTATAGAATTTTGCACTCGATTTCAACCGTTTTTGAGGGCTTTTTCAATGTTAGGCAATCATTATCATCTGTTCTATTTAGTCTATTACTCGATTGTGTTTATTCATGAATCTGATTTTTTTAAAAAATTTATTTACGATACTCACACAGAGAGAGAGAGAGAGAGGCAGAGAGACATAGGCAGAGGGAGAAGCAGGCTCCATGCACCGGGAGCCCAACGTGGGATTCGATCCCGGGTCTCCAGGATCGCGTCCTGCGCCAAAGGCAGGCGCTAAACCGCTGCAGCACCCAGGGCTCCCCATGAATCTGATTTTATAAAAATCATCCATTATGGGAGAGACTTAAACACTGAATATACACCATTTACAAATAACCATAATTGTGAGAGCAGAGTGGAGAAGCTTCCACAGATTTATTTAAAAAGTTTCAGCATAGGGAATATGAGCAACGGAATGGTAACAGTACTCTATGGGGTCACGTGGTATCTCTGCTTGGGATGAGCGCAGTTTCAATAAACATAAGTGCCAATCATAGGTGGTACACTTGAAAGTAATGTTTCCGTGTGGGTCTTCTTCACCACATTTAAATGCAAGAGTAACTTGGTAACTAGAGTGGTTCCTTTGTTTAGGTATCTCCCTTTGACTCGGGTCATGATCCTAGGTTCCTGTTTGAATATTCCAAACACACACTAATATATAACACAGAGCAGTCTTTAATATAAGTGCTTGATGCCAATAATAGTGTCATGATGACACTAAACTCATATCTTTCAATAGTAACTCTGAACGTGAATGGGCTTAATGACCCTATCAAAAGGCGCAAGGTGTCAGACAGGATAAAAAAGCAAGACTCATCTATTTGCTGTCTACAAGAGACTCATTTTAGACATAAGGACACCTACAGCCTGAAAAAAAAGGTTGGAGAACCGTTTACCATTCAAATGGTTCCCAAAAGAAAGCTGGGGCTTCCATCCTTATATCAGATGAACTAAAATTTACCCCGAAGACTGTAGTGAGAGATGAAGAGGGACACTAAATCATACTTAAAGGATCTATCAAAGAAGAGGAAATAACAATCATCAATATATATGCCCCGAATGTGGGAGCTGCCAAATATATCAATCAATTAATAACCAAAATTAAGACATAGTTAGACAATAATACACTTATACTTGGTGACTTCAATCTAGTGCTTTCTACACTCGATAGGTTTTCTAAACACAACATCTCCAAAGAAACTAGAGCTTTAAATGATTCACTGGATCAGAGGGATTTCACAGATATGTACAGAAATTTACATCCAAACTTAACTGAATACACATTCTTCTCAAGTGCACTTTCTCCAGAATAGACCACATACTGGATCACAAATCAGGTCCCAACCAATACCAAAAGATTGGGATCATCCCTGCATATTCTCAGACCATAATGCCTTATAATTAGAACTAAATCACAGGCAGCCCCGGTGGTGCAGCGGTTTAACACTGCCTATAGCCCAGGGCATGATCCTGGAAACCCTGGATCGAGTCCCACGTCAGGCTCTCTGTGTGATGCCTGCTTCTCCTTCTGCCTGTGTCTCTGCCTCTCTCTCTCTCTCTCTGAAAAAAAAATTAAATTAAAAAAAGAACTAAATCACAACACGAAGTTTGGAAGGACTTCAAACACGTGGAGGTTAAGGACCATCTTGCTTAAAAATGAAAGGGTCAACTTGGGAAATTAAGAAAGAATTAAGAAGATTCATAGAAAATAATGAGAATGAAGATACAGCCATTCAAAATCTTTGGGATGCAGCAAAAGCAGTCCTGAGGGGAACAACATTGCAATACAAATATCCATCCAAAAACTGGAAAGAACTCAAATTCAAAAGCTAACCTTACACATAAAGCAGCTAAAGAAAAAACAGCAAATAGATCCTACACCCAGCAGAAGAAGAGAGTTAATAAAGATTCTAGAAGAACTCAATGAAATCGAGAAGAACTGTGGAACAGATCAACAAAACCAGGAGTTGGTTCTATGAAAAAATTAATAAGATGGATAAACCATTAGCCAGCCTTGTTAAAAAGGAGAGAAGACTCAAAATAATAAAATCATGAATGAGAAAGGAGAGATCACAACCAACACCAAGGAAATACAAAGGATTCCAGAAACATATTATGAACAGGTATATGTCAATAAATTAGGCAATCTAGAAAATTGGACACATTTCTGGAAAGCTACAAATTACTAAAACAGGATCAGGAAGAAATAGAAAACCTGAACAGGCCAATAACCAGGGAGGAAATTGAAGCAGTCATGAAAACCCTCCCAAGAAACAAAAGCCCATGGCCAGATGGCTTCCCTGGGAATTCTATCAAACGTTTCAAGAAGAAATCGTACCTATTCTAAAGCTGTTTGGAAAGATAGAAAGAGATGGACTACTTCCAAATTTGTTCTATGTGGCCAGCATCACCTTAATTCCAAAACCAAAGAAACCACAAAAAGGAGAATTATGGCCCAATATCCCTGATGAACATAGATGCAAAATTCTCAACAGGATACTAGCCAATAGGATCCAACAGTACATTAAGAAAATTATTCACCATGACGAAGTAGGATTTATTCCCAGGACACAAGGCCGGTTCAACACTCGTAAAACAATCAATGTGATTCATCATATCAGTAAGAGAAAAACCAAGAACGATGTGATCCTCTCATTAGATGCAGAGAAAGCATTTGACAAAATACAGCATCCATTCTTGATCAAAATTCTTCAGAGTGTAGGGATAGAGGGAACATTCCTCAACATCTTAAAAGCCGGGGGGGAGGAGCAAGATGGCGGAAGAGTAGGGTCTCCAAATCACCTGTCTCCACCAAACTACCTAGAAAACCTTCAAATTATCCTGAAAAATCTATGAATTCGGCCTGAGATTTAAAGAGAGACCAGCTGGAATGCTACAGTGAGAAGAGTTCGCGCATCTATCAAGGTAGGAAGACGGGGAAAAAGAAATAAAGGAACAAAGGCCTCCAAGGGGGAGGCGCCCGCGAGGAGCCGGGCTGAGGCCGGGGCGAGTGTCCCCAGGACAGGAGAGCCCCGTCCCGGAGACGCAGGAGCTGCACCGACCTTCCCGGGCGGAAAGGGGCTCGCAGGGAGTTGGAGTAGGACCCAGGAGGGCGAGGATGCCCTGGGCTCCCGGGGACAGTAACAGCAACTCCGCGCCCTGGAGAGTGCGCCGAGCTCCCTAAGGGCTGCAGCGCGCACGGCGGGACCCGGCGGGACCCGGAGCAGCTGAAGGGGCTCGGGCGGCGGCTCCTCGGAGGGGGCTGCGCGGCCCCGGGAGCAGCTCGGCCGGGCTCGGGCAGAGGAAGAGGCTCCGTGCAGAGGGGGCTGCGCGGTTCCAGGAGCAGCTCGGAGGGGCTTGGGCGGCAGCTCCGCGGAGGGGGCTGCGCGGCCCGGGAGCGCGAATCCAACAGCGCAGGCTCCGGAGCACAGGGCGCCGGGACACAGCCCAGGATCCCGCCTCCCCCGGGACAGGCAGAGGCCGGGAGGGCCCAGGACAGCAAGGACGCTCCTGCCCCAGCTGAGCACATCAGCGGCCCCGCCCCGGAGCCTCCAGGCCCTGCAGACGGAGTTCCTGCCGGAGCTGAATCCAGGTTTCCAGAGCTGCCCCGCCACTGGGGCTGTTCCTCCTGCGGCCTCACGGGGTAAACAACCCCCACTGAGCCCTGCACCAGGCAGGGGCACAGCAGCTCCCCCAACTGCTAACACCTGAAAATCAGCACAACAGGCCCCTCCCCCAGAACACCAGCTAGACTGACAACTTCCAGGAGAAGCCAAGGGACTTAAAGAACACAGAATCAGAAGATACTCCCCGGTGGTTCTTTTTTTGTTTGTTTGTTTTTGTTTTTGTTTTTGTTTTTGTTTTGTTTTGCTTTTTGATTTGTTTCCTTCCCCCACCCCCTTTTTTCTCCTTTCTTTTTCTTTCTCTTTTTCTTCTTTTTTTTCTTTTTTTTTTCGTTTTTTTTCTTTTTCTTCCCTTTTTTTTTTCTCTTTCTCTTTTCTTTCCTTCTTTCTCTCCTCTCTTTTTCTCTTTTTCCCAATACAACTTGCTTTTGGCCACTCTGCACTGAGCAAAATGACTAGAAGGAAAACCTCACCTCAAAAGAAAGAATCAGAAACAGTCCTCTCTCCCACAGAGTTACAAAATCTGGATTACAATTCAATGTCAGAAAGCCAATTCAGAAGCACTATTATACACCTACTGGTGGCTCTAGAAAAAAGTATAAAGGACTCAAGAGACTTCATGACTGCAGAATTTAGAGCTAATCAGGCAGAAATTAAAAACCAATTGAATGAGATGCAATCCAAACTAGAAGTCCTAACGACGAGGGTTAACGAGGTGGAAGAACGAGTGAGTGACCTAGAAGACAAGTTGACAGCAAAGAGGGAAACTGAGGAAAAAAGAGACAAACAATTAAAAGACCATGAAGATAGATTAAGGGAAATAAACGACAGCCTGAGGAAGAAAAAACTACGTTTAATTGGGGTTCCCGAGGGCGCCAAAAGGGACAGAGGGCCAGAATATGTATTTGAACAAATTCTAGCTGAAAACTTTCCTAATCTGGGAAGGGAAACAGGCATTCAGATCCAGGAAATAGAGAGGTCCCCCCCCTAAAATCAATAAAAACCGTTCAACACCTCGACATTTAATTGTGAAGCTTGCAAATTCCAAAGATAAAGAGAAGATCCTTAAAGCAGCAAGAGACAAGAAATCCCTGACTTTTATGGGGAGGAGTATTAGGGTAACAGCAGACCTCTCCACAGAGACCTGGCAGGCCAGAAAGGGCTGGCAGGATATATTCAGGGTCCTAAATGAAAAGAACATGCAACCAAGAATACTTTATCCAGCAAGGCTCTCATTCAAAATGGAAGGAGAGATAAAGAGCTTCCAAGACAGGCAGCAACTAAAAGAATATGTGACCTCCAAACCAGCTCTGCAAGAAATTTTAAGGGGGCCTCTTAAAATTCCCCTTTAAGAAGAAGTTCAGTGGAACAGTCCACAAAAACAAAGACTGAATAGATATCATGATGACACTAAACTCATATCTCTCAATAGTAACTCTGAATGTGAACGGGCTTAATGACCCCATCAAAAGGCGCAGGGTTTCAGACTGGATAAAAAAGCAGGACCCATCTATTTGCTGTCTACAAGAGACTCATTTTAGACAGAAGGACACCTACAGCCTGAAAATAAAAGGTTGGAGAACCATTTACCATTCGAATGGTCCTCAAAAGAAAGCAGGGGTAGCCATCCTTATATCAGATAAACTAAAATTTACCCCAAAGACTGTAGTGAGAGATGAAGAGGGACACTATATCATACTTAAAGGATCTATTCAACAAGAGGACTTAACAATCCTCAATATATATGCTCCAAATGTGGGAGCTGCCAAATATATAAATCAATTATTAACCAAAGTGAAGAAATACTTAGATAATAATACACTTATACTTGGTGACTTCAATCTAGCTCTTTCTATTCTCGATAGGTCTTCTAAGCAAAACATCTCCAAAGAAACGAGAGCTTTAAATGATACACTGGACCAGATGGATTTCACAGATATCTACAGAACTTTACATCCAAACTCAACTGAATACACATTCTTCTCAAGCGCACATGGAACTTTCTCCAGAATAGACCACATATTGGGTCACAAATCGGGTCTGAACCGATACCAAAAGATTGGGATTGTCCCCTGCATATTCTCGGACCATAATGCCTTGAAATTAGAACTAAATCACAACAAGAAGTTTGGAAGGACCTCAAACACATGGAGGTTAAGGACCATCCTGCTAAAAGATAAAAGGGTCAACCAGGAAATTAAGGAAGAATTAAAAAGATTCATGGAAACTAATGAGAATGAAGATACAACCGTTCAAAATCTTTGGGATGCAGCAAAAGCAGTCCTAAGGGGGAAATACATCGCAATACAAGCATCCATTCAAAAACTGGAAAGAACTCAAATACAAAAGCTAACCTTACACATAAAGGAGCTAGAGAAAAAACAGCAAATAGATCCTACACCCAAGAGAAGAAGGGAGCTAATAAAGATTCGAGCAGAACTCAACGAAATCGAGACCAGAAGAACTGTGGAACAGATCAACAGAACCAGGAGTTGGTTCTTTGAAAGAATTAATAAGATAGATAAACCATTAGCCAGCCTTATTAAAAAGAAGAGAGAGAAGACTCAAATTAATAAAATCGTGAATGAGAAAGGAGAGATCACTACCAACACCAAGGAAATACAAACGATTTTAAAAACCTATTATGAACAGCTATACGCCAATAAATTAGGCAATCTAGAAGAAATGGACGCATTCCTGGAAAGCCACAAACTACCAAAACTGGAACAGGAAGAAATAGAAAACCTGAACAGGCCAATAACCAGGGAGGAAATTGAAGCAGTCATCAAAAACCTCCCAAGACACACGAGTCCAGGGCCAGATGGGTCCCAGGAGAATTTTATCAAACGTTTAAAGAAGAAATCATACCTATTCTCCTAAAGCTGTTTGGAAAGATAGAAAGAGATGGAGTACTTCCAAATTCGTTCTATGAAGCCAGCATCACCTTCATTCCAAAGCCAGACAAAGACCCCGCCAAAAAGGAGAATTACAGACCAATATCCCTGATGAACATGGATGCAAAAATTCTCAACAAGATACTGGCCAATAGGATCCAACAGTACATTAAGAAAATTATTCACCATGACCAAGTAGGATTTATCCCTGGGACACAAGGCTGGTTCAACACCCGTAAAACAATCAATGTGATTCATCATATCAGCAAGAGAAAAACCAAGAACCATATGATCCTCTCATTGGATGCAGAGAAAGCATTTGACAAAATACAGCATCCATTCCTGATCAAAACTCTTCAGAGTATAGGGATAGAGGGAACATTCCTCGACATCTTAAAAGCCATCTATGAAAAGCCCACAGCAAATATCATTCTCAATGGGGAAGCACTGGGAGCCTTTCCCCTAAGATCAGGAACAAGACAGGGATGTCCACTCTCACCACTGCTATTCAACATAGTACTGGAAGTCCTAGCCTCAGCAATCAGACAACAAAAAGACATTAAAGGCATTCAAATTGGCAAAGAAGAAGTCAAACTCTCCCTCTTCGCCGATGACATGATACTCTACATAGAAAACCCAAAAGTCTCCACCCCAAGATTGCTAGAACTCATACAGCAATTCGGTAGCGTGGCAGGATACAAAATCAATGCCCAGAAGTCAGTGGCATTTCTATACACTAACAATGAGACTGAAGAAAGAGAAATTAAGGAGTCAATCCCATTTACAATTGCACCCAAAAGCGTAAGATGCCTAGGAATAAACCTCACCAAAGATGTAAAGGATCTATACCCTCAAAACTATAGAACACTTCTGAAAGAAATTGAGGAAGACACAAAGAGATGGAAAAATATTCCATGCTCATGGATTGGCAGAATTAATATTGTGAAAATGTCAATGTTACCCAGGGCAATATACACGTTTAATGCAATCCCTATCAAAATACCATGGACTTTCTTCAGAGAGTTAGAACAAATTATTTTAAGATTTGTGTGGAATCAGAAAAGACCCCGAATAGCCAGGGGAATTTTAAAAAATAAAACCATATCTGGGGGCATCACAATGCCAGATTTCAGGTTGTACTACAAAGCTGTGGTCATCAAGACAGTGTGGTACTGGCACAAAAACAGACACATAGATCAGTGGAACAGAATAGAGAATCCAGAAGTGGACCCTGAACTTTATGGGCAACTAATATTCGATAAAGGAGGAAAGACTATCCATTGGAAGAAAGACAGTCTCTTCAATAAATGGTGCTGGGAAAATTGGACATCCACATGCAGAAGATTGAAACTAGACCACTCTCTTTCACCATACACCAAGATAAACTCAAAATGGATGAAAGATCTAAATGTGAGACAAGATTCCATCAAAATCCTAGAGAAGAACACAGGCAACACCCTTTTTGAACTCGGCCATAGTAACTTCTTGCAAGATACATCCACGAAGGCAAAAGAAAGAAAAGCAAAAATGAACTATTGGGACTTCATCAAGATAAGAAGCTTTTGCACAGCAAAGGATACAGTCAACAAAACTCAAAGACAACCTACAGAATGGGAGAAGATATTTGCAAATGACATATCAGATAAAGGGCTAGTTTCCAAGATCTATAAAGAACTTATTAAACTCAACACCAAAGAAACAAACAATCCAATCATGAAATGGGCAAAAGACATGAACAGAAATCTCACAGAAGAAGACATAGACATGGCCAACATGCACATGAGAAAATGCTCTGCATCACTTGCCATCAGGGAAATACAAATCAAAACCACAATGAGATACCACCTCACACCAGTGAGAATGGGAAAAATTAACAAGGCAGGAAACAACAAATGTTGGAGAAGATGTGGAGAAAAGGGAACCCTCTTACACTGTTGGTGGGAATGTGAACTGGTGCAGCCACTCTGGAAAACTGTGTGGAGGTTCCTCAAACAGTTAAAAATATACCTGCCCTACGACCCAGCCATTGCACTGTTGGGGATTTACCCCAAAGATACAAATGCAATGAAACGCCGGGACACCTGCACCCCGATGTTTCTAGCAGCAATGGCCACGATAGCCAAACTGTGGAAGGAGCCTCGGTGTCCAACGAAAGATGAATGGATAAAGAAGATGTGGTTTATGTATACAATGGAATATTACTCAGCTATTAGAAATGACAAATACCCACCATTTGCTTCAACGTGGATGGAACTGGAGGGTATTATGCTGAGTGAAGTAAGTCAGTCGGAGAAGGACAAACATTATATGTTCTCATTCATTTGGGGAATATAAATAATAGTGAAAGGGAAAATAAGGGAAGGGAGAAGAAATGTGTGGGAAATATCAGAAAGGGAGACAGAACATAAAGACTGCTAACTCTGGGAAACGAACTAGGGGTGGTAGAAGGGGAGGAGGGCGGGGGGTGGGAGTGAATGGGTGACGGGCACTGGGTGTTATTCTGTATGTTAGTAAATTGAACACCAATAAAAAAAATAAATAAATAAAAATTTTAATCATTAAAAAAAAAAAAACATCTTAAAAGCCATCTACGAAAAACCCACAGCAAATATAATTCTCAATGGGGAAGCATTTCCCCTAAGGGGAGCCTTTCCCCTAAGGTCAGGAACAAGACAGGAATGTTCACTCTCACCACTGGTACTCAACATAGTACTAGAAGTCCTAGCCTCAGCAATCAGACAACAAAAATACATTAAAGGCATTCAAATTGGCTAAGAAGTCAAACTTCCCTCTTTGCCGATGACATAATACTCTACATAGAAAACCCAAAAGACTCCACCCCAAGATTGCTAGAACTCATACAGCAATTTGGCAGTGTGGCAGGATACAAAATCAATACCCAGAAGTCAGTGGCATTTCTATACACAAACAATGAGACTGAAGAAAGTGAAAGTACAGAGTCAAACCCATTTACAATTGAATCCAAAAGCATAGCATACCTAGGAAGAAACCTAACTAAATAGGGTAAAGAATCTATACCCTAAAGACTATAGAACACTTCTGAAAGAAATTGAGGAAGACCCAAAGGGATGGATAAATATTCCATGCTCATAGATTGGAAGAATTAATATTGTGAAAATGTCAATGTTACCCCTATCAATTTAATGCAATCCTTATCAAAGTACCATGGACTTTCTTCAGAGAGTTATAACAAATTATCTTAAGATTTGTGTGGAATCAGAAAAGACCCCGAATAGCCAGGGGGAATTTTTAAAAAGAAAACCATATCTGGGGGCATCACAATGCCAGATTTCAGGTTGTACTACAAAGCTGTGGTCATCAAGACAGTGTGGTACTGGCACATAAACAGACACATAGATCAATGGAACAGAATAGAGAATGCAGAAGTGGACCCTCAACATTACGGTCAACTAATATTCAATAAAGGAGGAAAGACTATCCACTGGAAGAAAGACAGTCTCTTCAATAAATGCTGCTGGGAAAATTGGACATCCACATACAGAAGAATGAAATTAATCCACTCTCTTGCACCATACACAAAGATAAACTCAAAATGGATGAAAGATCTAAATGTGAGACAAAATTCCATCAAATTCCTACATGAGAACTCAGGCAACACCCTTTTTGAACTCGGCCACAGTAACTTCTTGCAAGATACATCCACGAAGGCAAAAGAAAGAAAAGCAAAAATGAACTATTGGGACTTCATCAAGATAAGAAGCTTTTGCACAGCAAAGGATACAGTCAACAAAACTCAAAGACAACCTACAGAATGGGAGAAGATATTTGCAAATGTATCAGATAAAGGGCTAGTTTCCAAGTTCTATAAAGAACTTATTAAACTCAACAGCAGAAACAATCCAATCATGAAATGGGCAAAAGATATGAACAGAAATCTCACAGAGGAAGACATAGAAATTGCCAACACGCACATAAGAAAACGCTCTGCATCACTTGCCATCAAGGAAATACAAATCAAAACTACAATGAGATACCACCTCACGTCAATAAATATGGGAGAATTAACAAAGCAGGAAACCACAAATGTTGGAGAGGATGCATAGAAATGGGAACCCGCTTACGCTGTTGTTCAGAATGTGAACTGGTGCAGACACTCTGAAAAACTGTTTGGAGGTTCCTCAGAGTTAAAAATAGACCTGCACTACAACCCAGCACTTGAACTTTTGGGGATTTATCCCAAAGATACAGATGCAATGAAACGCCGGGACAACTACACCCCAATGTGTCTAGCAGCAAAGTCCACAATAGTCAAACTATGGAAGGGACCTCGGTGTCCATCCAAAGATGAATGGATAAAGAAGATGTGGTTTATGTATACAATGGAATATTACTCAGCCATTGGAAATGACAAATACCCACCATTTGCTTCGACATTGATGGAACTGGAGGGTATTATGCTGAGTAAAATAAGTCTCTCAGAGAAGGAAAAACATTACATGGTCTCATTCATTTGGAGAATATAAATAATAGTGAAAAGGAATGTAAGGGAAGGGAGAAGAAATGGGTAGGAAATATCGCGAAGGTAGACAGAACATGAGAGACTCCTAACCCTGGGAAATAAACTAGTGGTGGTGGAAAGGGAAAAGGGTGGGCGGTGGCTGTGAATGGGTGACAGACACTGAGGGGTGCACTTGATTGGATGAGCATTGGGTGTTATTCTGTATGTTGGGAAATTGAACACCAATAAAAAATAAATTTATTTTAAAAAGAGAGGGCAGAGCTTCATTGTCACTGTTCAGGTAAAAAACATATTACGCTATTGTGTCAGCACTGAATTCCATCTCAGCCATCATAAGTCGTACAAATAGAAGAAATGAATACATTGGCTTTTATTATATGTTTTGCTTTCTCTCTAGAGAACTTCAGACATGAAGCCCTGTGCTATTTGTATGTATATAAAATCTGCTCCAGTCTGGACGACTTGCTCTCCTTACCTGGTGCACAAGCTGTATTCTAAGATTGTCTGCCACCATCAACCTGGTAATCTCTTCATTTCTCTGGTCTTGAATCTTGTGTTTCTTTTCCTCTTTCAGGTCATGATCTCTGATCATGGGATCCAGTCCCTCCTTGGGCTCCCTGCTCTTTGGGGAGCCTGCTTCACTGTTCCCTATTTCTCTCAAATGAATAAATAAATAATCTTAAAAAAATTTTGTTTATGGGTTTATGTATTCATGAGAAACATACACACAGATAGAGAGAAGGTGAGGCACAGACACAGGAAAAGGGAGAAGCAGGCTCCTCACAGGGAGCCCAACATGGGACTGGATCCCAGGTCCCCAGGATCACACCCTAAGCTGAAGCTGAAGATGGCGCTAAACCTCTGAGTCACTGGGGCTTCTCTCATTGTGGTTTTGATTTGTATTTTACTGTTTACCAGTGATGGGGAACATTCTTTCACATGCCTTTTGACAACGTGTATGTCCAATTTAGAGAAATGTCTTCTCCTATGCTCTGCTCCTTTCTCAGTGATATTAAAATATGCCAATAAAGCATAAAAAGAGGAGTTGATAAAACAAGAAAATAGGTGAGATTGGAATAAATGAAAAAATGAGGACAATTTTATCTTGAAAAAAAAAAAAAAAGAGTCAGAAAAGGAAAACCTTGAGTTGCTATGCAATGTTTCCCCAGTACTGGAGGTTCCAGTTTTTTTGTTTGTTTGTTTGTTTGTTTGTTTGTTTGTTAGTTTTTTTATCAGGAAATGTGCTTGTCACCTATTTTTCCAGGTGATCCCCCCAGAAAGGTCCTGCTGCACAGATTCCCAGTTGTCTCTGCCTGTGTGGTGTTGCACCACACCTTTTCAGGAGGCCATGCTCATTATAAGCTGTTCCCAAAATCCATTATGCACTTTGGGGGCTGAGTGGAAAGAACCACATCTTGACCTTCAGCCCTGGAGAGTAGTGATGTGGTGATTGACAAATCTGCAGATTCCAATGGTTCCTATCTACTCCAATTCTCCCCTAGTGGACCTGGGAGGACACTAAAATGGCCAATGTTTAAGTTTCTTCAGACAGTCTTTGCCGCTCTTCCTATGGCCCCCTTTGCCTGGATGAAGGGAAGTTTTCTCCCTTTCTGTGGTTTCTGGGCCCCGCAAGGGGAACATTCAATCGGTCCAATGGTCACTTACTCTGCCTCTCTCAGAGGGAGGTGGAAGCTGTGTTCCAGTCCCTTGTATGGACCCAACATGGACTGCAGTTCAGGCCCAGCCTGGGACTGTGGTTGATGGCACCACAAGCTGAACATTCCCCTAGCCTTGCTGATCTAAGCCCATTTCCCTGAATGAGTGCCTGGGAACTCTGCTGGGTCAGGCACATGCATATTTTCTGGCCTCCAGGAATATTGAGAACCCACTCACTTACCTGAGTTTCTTTACCCTTTCACCAATGAGCCCCTTTCAGGCAGGGCAGTCTCTTAAACAGCAGATTTCTAAAGGATCATATTTTGAACTTCAGGGCTCTTTCACTTTCCTGCAGCTGGCTTACATATGCAACAACCCCCACCCTGCCCATCATCCTTTGAAGATTTTTTTTCATTTATTATAGTCACAGAGAGAGAGAGAGAAGGAGGCAGAGACACAGGCAGAGGGAGAAGCAGGCTCCATGCACCGGGAGTCCAACGTGGGATTCAATCCCGGGTCTGCAGGATCGCACCCTGGGCCAAAGGCAGGCGCCAAACTGCTGCGCCACCCAGGGATTCCCCCCCATCATCCTTTGATATATCCCTTCTGTTTTACTTCTCATGCTCCACCATGCATGCTTTTCAACTTTTTATTTGTAGAGTCAGCCATTCTTGCTTACATCTCAGCTTGAATTCAGTAGTGTTCAGGATGGCTTGATAGTTATGTAACTAAATTTAGAAGACCGCCTGACATGAGGAATTCTACTCCGAAATCTTACATCCATTTGAAATTAGTTTTTTTAATGGGCCTAACCCAATCTGATTCAGGAGGTTGGTCCATGAAATCTTTTACCCAAGGTATTCATTTGTTTTGGAACAAAGTCAGCTTCATTTCAGATTTCCCAAACTAGAGACAACTAAGCTATCACTCTTTAAGGGAATGAAAAAGAAACTTCATTTTAAACCATACAAGGAAATATTAATCTGTAATAAAAAGCAATTAAGCTCATAGGGAGCCTGTGTATTTCAATGCATTCAGCTTCTGTCTCTTGATTTTGCCAGAGATCATTGCCTCAGGCTTATGAGATCAGGTCTTGTGACAGACATGTGCTGTGCCTGGACCCCGATTAAGATCCTCTCTTCCTCTTCCTCTGCCCTTTCCACCTACAGTTACAATCTATTGCTCCAAAAATATTAATAATAAAAATATTTGATCTATTAAGCCACAAAAAGACATGTATGAAACTTAAAAACAGTTAAAAGAGGGATCCCTGGGTGGCACAGCTGTTTGGCACCTGTCTTTGGCCCAGGGCGCGATCCTGGGGACCTGGGATCGAGTCCCACATCGGGCTCCCAGTGCATGGAGCCTGCTTCTCCCTCTGCCTGTGTCTCTGCCTCTCTCTCTCTCTCTGTGTGTGTGACTATCATAAATAAAAGAAAAAACAAAAACAAAAAAAAAAAAACAAACAGTTAAAAGAGAAAAATGTAGGGATGTCCCAAACAGCGACAATTTTATGGCTCCAATTCTGAAAAAAGGAGATTTATACAGATGATAAAAGCTCAATCATTGTCAATATTTCTATAGAAAGAGCAAAACCTGAATAGTTGAATCATGGGAATTAAAGGCAGTGAAACTACACTGCACATGGTGCATTCATGATATGCATTTGTCAAAACCCACACTATGACACAACAATGAGCTGACCTTCCTAGAAATGGTAGGCTTCAATGAATAACAATATCACTCCAGTAATTTCTTCTTCATGACAAATGTTCCACAATGATGCAAGTTTTAATAATTGTGGAAAATCTGTGCCAGGGAATGGGACTATAGGGAAACTGTTTATACTACGTGTTCAATTATTTTGAGATGTTCTAAATAATAAATTGTGTTCATGAGAAAGTAATGAGCTCCGTTTTTGTTAAGATTTAAAAACAAACTAATACCAAAACAGTGGCTGCAAATTATCTACTATGGAATGAGATCAAATTTGAATTAGAAATTAAATTTTACTATTGTGGTTCAAACTAATGTCTCATCAGAAAACTAAAATGTACACATGAAACAAAAATAATATGTCTTTATTATGTTGCCCTTAGGGATGTCATACTGAGTAAACTAGAATAAGGATTCATTATATTATGTTTACGATAGGAAAAGAGAGCAGGAATAGAGGAAAGGCAGAGGGAAAAAGAGTACATCTTGAGTAGCCATAACCAATGTGGAACCCAACATGGTACTCGATTTCAGGACCCAGAAATCATGACCTAAGTAAAAATCAAGAGTTAGATACTTAACTGACAAAGCCACCCAAGTGCCGCTAGAATAATTATCTTCAGTCAACTGAGTGAATGAATGAATGAATCTCTATGGTATCTTCAATTGAATCATGTGTATAGTGTGTCCTTTGTTATCTCCAAGATATGGGGTTTGATGGTCCACATCCCCAAGGAGATAACAGATCTATTTGAACTTCAGGAATGTTGTTGTCCCTAAAAGTGGAGTTTCGCTTGCAACCTGTCCAATATCCTGGAGGGTCTTAAGTAGCTAATCTGTAAACAGAGCATGGTGCATGCCAAGTGCTTAGTTTTACATTTTGGACTTGTAGTTGTCACCATATTTCAAGCACCTCTGGTAAATATTCTATTCTACATACGTGGTCTGGAAAATTTGGGACTGAACAGATCACTTCTCTGTCTCATCCACACTAGTAGCCTAAATAGCAAAAATGGTGGTTGACCTTATCCTTCTTCTCTTGCTCTCCCTCCCTCTTCCACCGTGCTCTCCAATTCCAACTCCTCTATCTTACTAATGCCTCATCTTTTCAGGCCCTCTTCCTTGTATCATGGGAGGAAGGTGTCACCTCTCAGCTCCCTAGTGTAAAAATTCGTGTCCACCCTTCCTTCAGGGCATCCTATGTCATAGTTTGGGCTCTTTTTTTAAAAAGATTTATTTATTTATTTATTTATTTATTTATTTATTTATTTATTTATTTATAGCGAAAGAGAGGCAGAGACACAGGCAGAGAGAGAAGCAGGCTCCACGCAGGGAGCCCAACGTGGGATTCGGTCCCGGGTCTCCAGGATCACACCCCGGGCTGCAGGAGGCGCTAAACTGTTGTGCCACTGGGGCTGCCCAGTTTCGGCTCTTTTAAATGGTAGTAGTATGTTGTCAAGGTAGAACAATCAAGGAATGTCTCAGGGAAAAATCATGCCCCAACCAGGACAATTATGAGAGGAGTTATTGGTTGCCTCTCTGGGATGCTTGCTCAAGATACTGTTCTGAATTCCTATAAATAGGAAACTCTAGAGTATCTGTTGGTATACTTGGCAGTTTACTTCACACTAGAATCCAAGTTTATCTGTCATCAGTCCATTGCCAATTTGTGTTTTCCATTCTCACTCCCTGATTTTGGTCATTTTCTCACTTGTGAGGGGGTGACACATTCAGAGAAAACTAGAGATCACACGCTTTGCTGCTGCACATGGTCTAGTCATCTTCATATTCACCTGAAGTATAAGATCTTCTTGACCATTCACGTCATGAGAGAACATCTCTATAGAAGCTGTTCAGGCTCTAGATAGAAGGCAAAGTACCAGGACTATGACCACAATGAAAGCAAGGAAGCAAGCAAGCAAACAAACAAACAATGAACAAGTTATGATTCAAGAAATTGTACCTCAAACTGAAGGAACCACATTTGGCCAGCCCAGAACAAGAGATCAATTCCTGGAAGTCCTGAGATTCAACCTAAAAGCCAGACAAGTTCTTCCATATAGCACCTCACATTCTGTTCTGCCCTTTGATTTTATTGGTCCCAGCACAGGAGGTGTTAACAATGATAGACATGACACTACACCCACCCATTGAGAAATCTAGGGCAATGTGACAATCGTTTACTTTTCATGACAATACGATTTGATGGATCCATATTCCATGTCAGACATACATTGTATCATCAGGAACATGTGACCAGTTACCAAAATTGGAGATCACTGTTATACCGGCTTCCTGATGTGCAATCTCCACCGATGGAAACATTTTTCTAATCTTTGGCACAAAGTGTAATTCTTCCAAGTACTGTGCCTGAACAAACCAAAGCGGTCCTATTTGGGAACTCACATATAAGTTAGAAATTCCAGCCTTGGTGATTAATTTCATTGGATGAAATCCACTTTTCCCTGAGGGTTTTCTACAAGCTTTATTAATGAATGGCATATCCAAAAGTCAGAAAGACAGGGAGCCATGGCACCTGTTTGGCTATGTTATGACCTAATAATGACCATAATTACTATAAAAAGCATAATAAGAAGAAAAGGGATGAAACGGGTCATTCTGGGTGAAGGAAAGTGAAAATAATTATTTTTACTGACAGAAAATGGTGAAAGATTTCAATGAGAATCTTGGTCCATTATCTTGGGTGGAAGCTGCCCACTATCTATTATCATTTACCTATTTTATAAGTTTTGTATTACCTACCTTTTCCTAAGACTGACTGCTTCCCGAAGACCTCTGAGGAGCCTGTTTGAGAGCCTTCTTGTTTTTTCGAATTCTTTATTTTTAAAAAATGTAATTAAATGTTGAATCTCCTAGAATTTAATTGCTTTGTTTTAAATAGGCATAAGTTCCCTTTCAGTGATGTGTCAGGGTAGTTTTTCATATTTGTCTCTTCCTTCAGAAACATCTCCTGTTGAAAGGCAGGAATAGGCTGGTAGGACTATTTGTGGAACATTAGCCTTAACTTAGTGGTGAAAAACGTGGGTGATATCCTAAGAGTTCTTTAAGATTATAACATATCTACATGTAGTAAAGTAGTTTCGTCTAGTCTGGGTGCTGAAATTCCTAAACTTATGTATCTTCCACCTCCTAATTTACAGTGAAAGAACCAGTATGTGGCAGCCCAGATGGCTCAGCATTTGAGCACCGCCTTCAGCCCAGGGTGTGATCCTGGAGATTCGGGATCGACTCTCGCATTGGGCTGCAAGAATGGAGCCTGCTTCTCTCACTGCCTGCATCTCTGCCTCTCTCTCTCACTCTTTGACTCTCGTAAATAAAAAAATAAAATAAAATCTTAAAAAGAAGAAACAGTACGTACCGAAGGGAATTTAATGAATAGCTATTCTTGCTAGTGTCTATTTGCACCAAGAGAACTCACAGTTCTGAAAGTTTTGCCTATTTTAATGGGCCAATGAAAATTATTTCCCCTCCTAAATAAGTAATATCATGAATAATGAATTATTTAGCAAAACTGTAATTTCTTTTGAATGTCTATATTTCTTTCTGTGATGTTTGGGATCAAATATGTGGATTCTTTTTACTTTTTTTTTCTTATTCTCTGGACAAAACCGATGATCGTCTACTTATTATATATGAGAAGAATTACAGGAACATCTGAGTGGTTCAATAGCTCAGTGGTTGATCATCTCACCTTGGCTCAGTTCATGATCACAGAATCCCACATCAGGCTCCCTATAGGGACCCAACCTCTCCTTTTGCCTATGTTTATGTCTCTGTCTCTCTCATGCATAAATAAACAAAACATTTAGAAAATGAAAATAACTGAATTACAAGGGATCCTTAGATTATTTAAGCTTTGATTAGGCACAGGGGAAAATCAAAGGGGAATTTGATGAACTCCTATGGATGATTGCCCAGGAATACCAATGTACTCTTCTGGAGAGAGGGAAATGGATTAACCCTCTGATCTAGAGCCACACTGAAAAAGGAGACCAAATACTCAGTATAGCACAGGAAGTACCTTTGAAGAATTGATAACTTTTCTGCATCTGGGCGAGGTCCTTCCAGGAGGAAGAAAAAAACAATTTTGTTTTTTTGAGGTCTTGAACAAATCAGTATCTTTATTCATTTGGAGCCTTTCCTGGCAGTACAAGGATGGTACTACCACAAGTGGAAGGTATATGAAGACTTATTTAAAAGCTTTTAATTACAGGTTTGATCCTTACTTTCCACCTCATAAGTTATTGGGAAGTTTAGGTAATGGTTTTGTTGGTTCCTCTTATCATTCCTAGGTTGTGCTTTGAGCTCTGATTCTTTTACCTATGTCCAGGGGATTTGTATCCTGGGAATTTCATGTACACAACCAAATCTTTTTGGAAGGTATGTGTTCCCTACAATGGAGGAGGCAAAATCCTATCCAGAGCAGATACATAAGTTATGAATAGACCCATGGGCCTCAAGTCATGTCCTTGTGGTATACATTCAACACTACAATTAAATTTGCAGTCTCTCCCAAGTAATTCTGCAGGGCTGTAATCATACAGAAGCATAGAATAGTGGTTTCAATTAAGGGGTCACAGGTTGTGGTGACCCTTCAGTGGGGATTCAAGGAAAATCTGTGTGCTATTTGATACCTACAGCATACAGAATGTATCTATTCCAAAGATAAGCAGGAGCAACACAGGTAGCATTAAGAAACAACTAGGAGCACCAGGGTGCACCAACAATTGATGGTAATGACTTTGTATATTTCTAGATAATTCATCTTAAATCCATAAGCCAGCAGAGGAATCTGAGTGTTACCTCTTTCCTTGCAACACCTTCATTCCTTTGAACTGGAGGAATTTTCTACATCTTGGTGTTCTTTTGCCAGGAAGATGTATCTTTTCTTCAGTGTTGATTTTGCTTACAATGTTTACATATGTCCTGGGTGCTTCCACTAGGGTGGTACACCAAGTTATGTCACCTGTTGGCCCTCCCACTGCTACTCTTGTCTCCTCTTTGTATGAAAGCCCCTTTCAAACGTTCTTCGAGGGTGTTGTCCACGTAAGGGCTTCATTTCTGTTTTCATGTATATGAAAGGTCTGCAGTTTTGGATTTAGCTCAGTTGACTGCAGGAGATGAAAGAATTACCATTTCAAACGCACCTCCCTTTCCTCAGGAATGAAAGGGAAAGTCATTTCCTAGTATACCTAGAACTTTTATGCCTGGTGATTTAGTTAGTTTGCTTTGTAATTATTTCATTTTGCGTGACTGTATTATGATACTGCCTTTCTATGAAAAGGAGTGCATTTTCAGGATATCTCCACGTGTAAATAAAAAGGTGGTTTTATAATTTAATGGTGGAGTTTATACCAATTCTTACTCCTTCCTCTATATCTTTATCTTCCTTTATATAAGATCCTAATTTGGTTTAGGAAAGCAATGTGGTTACTTAAAATACCGACCGACACATGAGTACATTTACTAAGTGCCATATTAATTTAGTCTTTAGATGATGTCAATAGTGAATACTTTGTTTGGGTTTGCCAATATGTCCCAATATGAGTGGGCAGTTCTATTCCATTTTTAAAGATTTTATTTATTTGTTCATGGGAGACACAGAGTGGGGACACAGACAGAGAGAAAGAGAGGCAGAGACACAGGCAGAGGGAGAAGGAGGCTCCATGCAGGGAGCCCAACATGGATTTGATCCCAGGTCTTTAAAAGCAGGTCCTGGGCTGAAGGTGGCGCTAAATCGCTGTGCTGCCAGGACTGCCCAACACTCTATTCCTAATTTTGTGTGGCTCCAATACAGGCCTGGATCACAGAACATGAGTTGATGTACTGAGACAGGGTCAGATGTTTAATTTACTGATACAATCAGGCCTCCAGGATGGGTCCTGCACAAAGGAATGGGACTTAGTACCCTTCCACAGTAGGGTATACAGAAGGATGAGAAGTCTCTACAGAATACTGGAATCAGGGAAACAAGGAAGGAACAGGAAAAGGTCCCACTCAGAGCAAGGGCAGCCAATGCCCACTGCCTAGCAGACCTTATTCTCAGCTGCTCACACAGATAGTGAGACCCGCAGTCTCAGTGTGCAGAACCTGTGTTGCTTAGATTTCATCCATTATGCTACCCAATCTACAGACCAAATAATCACTTTCCTAGTTAATTCATAATGCTCATCAAAGTTTTGTCAGTTGAAAGGAAGCCAACTGCAGGCAGAGCTGCCATGTGACAGATGGTTTGGAATGTCTCGGATTCTGAGTCAAGCTGGGAAATGGGCAGACCACTCACGGGTCACTGAGAATGGCCAGCTAGTCCCTGAGAGAGCTCTATGGGAGACAGCCGGTAGTGAGAAACCTGGGGAGGCTGGCCACATTTAGGCTTCTCTGGCCATTCTAACAGGCTTTACTTGGGGAAGTGCATTGTGGTTGGGGTCAGCATGGGATGTGGGAGCCTGAGTTAGATTTGCCCTTCGCTTTTGCTCAGGGACCTCCCCCAGAGTATTGAATTTGTCCCGCAGCGAACCTAGTGCAGGAAGATTTGAGGGAGAGACTGACGGAGCTCAAGGCTCAGGGATAGTTGGTGTAAACTCAGGTGCCGTAGGGACATCTGAGGTGTTATGAATAACTTTGAAACTGATAAACTTCCATTCTTCCTCTGGACCCAACACTCATCAGTTTGTTAACTCTTGGTAAGTTACCAACATCATGCTCTTAATAAATGTGCTGTTCCAGCATTCTCTATTGTGCCACCTAATAGAAGGATTTTGCCACACAGTATCTGCTATAGCTCCACTTCTTCTTCAGTTTAGGCACCATACCTTTGGAAATATTAGCCCAATGACTTTCAGAAATAGTGTGAGCCCTTGTTTAATCAAGGGTTCTAAGTTGTAAAGAGAACTTCCTGAACACATTAATATCCTATCACCAAATTTTTCTCTATTTTTCTTGCCCTAAGGGACTGTTTGACTTTCTCCTTCTTTGTCTCAGGCTATTTGAGATTCGAGGTATATGTGACATCATGCAGTATTTGTCATACAAGTCCTGGTTTATTACACTTAACATAAAAGCTTCCAGGGCTTCCCGTTTTGTCAACAATGTTAAGATTATCTTCCAGGGCAGAATAATATCCCACGGATAGACTCTATTTTCTTTCTTTCTTTTTTTTATTAGAGAGTAAGTAAAAATTTTTATTTTATTTTATTTTTTTAGTAAAATATTTTAATTGAAGATATCTTTCTGCAAGATAAAATAGGAAAAATTCAAGATAGAGTTAATGTGGAGCATTAAAGTGTTTTTAGATTATTAACAAAGAAATGTGAACTAAATTTTCCTTAAATCAATAATTGTATGGCACTTTAACATTTAACAATTGAGCATTTTAGCTTTTGTTTGACAATTATTATTATTTATTTTATAAATTTATTTTTTATTGGCGTTCAATTTGCCAACATATAGAATAACTTCCAGTGCTCATCCCATCAAGTGCCCCCCTCGGTGTCTGCAAACCAGTCACCCCACCACCTGCCCACCGCCCTTTCCAACACTCCTGGTTTGATTCCTGGAATTAGGAATCTCTCATATTCTGTCTCCCTTTCTGATATTTCCCACTCATTTTTTCTCCTTTCCCCTTTATTCCCTTTCACTATTTTTTATATTCCCTACAGGAATGAGACCATATAATGTTTATTCTTCTCTGATTGACTTATTTCACTCAGCATAATACCCAACAGTTCCATCCACGTCGAAGCAAATGGTGGGTATTTGTTGTATCAAATGGCTAAGTAATAGTCCATTGTACACATCTACCACGCCTTCTTTATCCATTCATGTTTCAGTGGACAACAAGGCTCCTTCCACAGTTTGGCTATTTTGGACATTTCTACTATAAACTTTGGGGTGCAGGTGTCCCAGTGTTTCACTGTATCTGTATCTTTGGGGTGAATTCCTGGCAGTGCAATTACTGGGTCATAGGGCAGATCTATTTTAACTTCTTTGAGGAACCTCCACACAGTTTTCCAGAGTGGCTGCACCAGTTCACATTCCGACCAACGGAGCAAGAAGGTTTCCCTTTCTCCACATCCTCTCCAACATTTGTTTTTTGCTGCCTTGATAATTTTCCTCATTCTCCCTTGTGTGAGCTGGTATCTCATTCTGGTTTTGATTTGTATTTCCCTGATGGCAAGTGATGCGGTGCATTTTCTCATGTGCTGGTTGGCCATGTCTTTGTCTTCCTCTGTGAGATTTCTGTTCATATCTTTTGCACATTTCATGATTGGATTGTTTGTTTCATTGCTGTTGAGTTTAATACTAGCTCTTTATCTGATACAACATTTGCAAATATCTTCTCACATTCTGTAGGTTGTTTTTTAGTTTTGTTGACTGTTTCTTTTGCTGTGCAAAAGCTTCTTATCTTGATGAAGTCCAAATAGTTTATTTTTGCTTTTGTTTCTCTTGCCTTCATGAATGTATTTTGCAAGAAGTTAGTGTGGCCAAGATCAAAAAGGGTGTTACCTGTGATGTCCTCTAGGATTTTGATGGAATCTTTTCTCACATTAAGATCTTTCATCCATTTAGAGTTTATCTTTCTGTATGGTGTAAGAGAATGGTCCAGTTTCATTTCTTCTGCATGCGAATGTGTAATTTTCCCTGCACCACTTATTGAACTGTCTTTTTTTCCCATGGATAGTCTTTCCTGGTTTATTATTAGTTGCCCATAAAGTTGAGGGTCCTCCTCTGGATTCTCTATTCTGTTCCATTGATATATGTATCTTTTTTGTGCCAGTACCACACTGTTCTGATGAGCAGAGCTTTGTCATATAACCTTAAATCTGGCATGGTGATGCCTCCATCTATGGTTTTCTTTTTTAATATTCCCACGGATCTTCAGGGTCTTTTTTGATTCCACACAAATTTAAGATGATTTGCTCCAACTCTCTGAAGAAAGTTCAAGGAATTTTGATAGGGATTTCATTAAATGTGTAAATTTCCCTGAGTAAAATTGACATTTTCACAATATTAATTCTTCAATCCATGAACATGGAATATTTTTCTATCTCTTTGTGTCTTCCTCAATTCCTTTTAGAAATATTCCATAGTTTTTAATTTTTATTTTTTTAAAGTTTTAAAATTTATTTATTATTTATTTATTTATTTATTATTTTTTTATTTATTATTGACAGAGAGAGAGAGAGGCAGAGACACAGGAGGAGTAAGAAGCAGCCTTCATGCCAGGAGCCCAATGTGGGACTCGATCCCGGGTCTCCAGGATTGCGCCCTGGGCCAAAGGCAGGTGCTAAACTGCTGAGCCACCTGGGCCAAAGGCAGGCGCTAAACCGCTGAGCCACTACTCCATAGTTTTTTGAGTACAGATCCTCAAAATTGAAAAGATCAACCTCTAGGTCCACCTTGTGACAATTCTCTCCCATGCACCATGGCCTCCCCACCCTTCCTTTTTAAATTTATACTATTCTTGAAATTTGTTTTTCCTTTCTGTGGTTTTTCCATTTTCTTTGGTTTTACTTCTCTTTTTCCATTATTTTCCAGTCCTAGATATCCTCGGAATTACCTGTGTATATTTTACTTAGTCCCTGGTTGATATTTTTGACTCTGCTCACTCCTATAGCCATTCTGCACTACACAAAAGGAGGAGAAGTAGAATTGACAAAAACAGAAAGATCCAGAAGTAAAACTCTCTGCCACAAACCTAAGGAATATGTATTTCAGTAATATGTCAGAGGTAAAGTTCAGAGACACAATGTTAAATCTAATGGTGGCTCTTGAAAAAAGCAGATGACTCCTGGTATTCCCATACTGCAGAATTGGGAAAATCAAGCTGAAATTAAAAGTACATCCGTGACTTACATTTTAAACTGGATGCTACCATTTCGGGATAAGGAGGTAGCAGGGACACTGAGTGATGTGGAAGACAACTTCGTGGAATCGAAGGAAGCTGGAAGAAAGAGAAAGACAACTCAGAATTAACAAGGGCATATATCAGGATCCAAGTCATATTTGGAGAAGGAATCATATTCATCTTAGATTCCAGAAGTTATAGAGTGAGAGATAGAGAAGAACAGAAATCATATTGGAACGAACCATAGCTGAAAACTTTTCTGAACAGGTATTCATATCTAAGAGACAGAGAAGAATCCCCCAAAATCACACAAATGTGATCGACACCTGACATATAATATTGGAGCTTGAAATTTCAAGGGTCAGTAGAAAGTTCCAAAAAAAAAAAAAAAAGTGGAGACAAGTGATTATAAACTTCTATGGATAGAAATGTTGATTAAAAGCACACCTAATCAAAGGGATCTGTCCTCACAGAAAAGGCCTGTGAGTTATATTTGGGTATTAAATGAGAAAAACATGCAGCCAGGAATCCTTTATCTCGCAAGTCTGGAATTGGGCAGAGACATTAACAGATGTTTCAGTGAACAAGACTTAACTGTTAGCTGACAAACTCATGACAAAATTCTCCACAACCATTGCCATTCAGTAGATACAAATCTAAACCACAAGGACATACCAGCTCTCCCCTCTGAGAATGGTATCATTCACAAGACAGGAAACCACTATTGCTGGCGAGGATGCGGAGAAAGGAGACCACTTTTACACTTCTGGTGGGAATGTAGGCAGGTGCAATCACCGTGAACAAAAGAGTGGAGGTTCCTCCAAAAGGTAAAAATAGAGCTAATCTATTACCCAGCAATTGCACTATTGGGTATTTATCACAAAGAACAGATGTGGTGAAACGAAAGGACACCTGCCTCCCAATGATTATTTTATGACACCAATGTGTACAAAAGCCAATCCGTGGAAGAAACCATGATGTCCTTCAACAGATGAAGGGAGAGAGAGAGAGAGAGAGAGAGAGAGAGAGAGAGAGAGAGAGAGACATCTGGGAATAAACCTAACCAAGGACATAAAGTATCTATACCCTAAAAACTACAGAACACTTCTGATAGAACTTGAGGAAGACACAAAGAGATGGAAAAATATTCCATGCCCATCAATTGGAAGAATTAATATTGTGAAAATGTCAAAGCTACATTTAATTTAATTTATTAAAAATTTATACATTTAATGCAATCCCTATCAAAATACCATGGACTAACATCTTATTATTACTCAGGCCTCAGAAACTATGTATACCTGTCATATGCTTGACATTAAAGATGAGGAGAGTATTCTGCTGAGTGAAATAAGTTAATCAGAAAAAAGACAATCGTCTTGGTTAGCCTGGCCTAAGACTCAATCCTCAGACATACAATCATGCCCTGTGCTGAGAAAATTCCTCAACTGCTGAGCCACCCAGATGTCCCAAAAAAGACAGAACATAAGTACTTTTTTATTCAGTTATGTCAGATTAGGGATAGGTGAAAATGACAGATAGAAATGGAAGGTACATCTAATATATTTATCCAGTTCAGACAGCCAAAGAAATGGAATATGTAAATAGCTAAACAACATGAAGCCTGAATTGGAAGGTTGAAAGATCTAACTTTGCTCTAAGAAGAAAATATGGAGAATGGAACAGACAAAGCCTACCAAGACAGAAGAGTGGCATATTTCCTTTTTTTTCACAACCATGTATGTTTTCTCAGGATTATGGGACATTTTTTTGATGAATATTTTGGAAACTTATACTAGGAAAAGCCTAGTGAATAAGAAACACTATTGAGGTATTTAAATATATAGTAAGCCGGATATACATGGAGTCATAATCCGTCTTCTGTCTTTAGAATTTCAATACCCCCATAATAGTTTGCATAAAGGGAAGAATTCTGATTCTCACCTCCAAGAACAACTGGTAGCGTGGACTCAGAAAAATCACTTGCCTTCTCTGGAAATTACTTTCCACATCTCTCACTGGGAATAACACCACCTATCCCTTGGTATGGTGAGGCCCAAAGGAGATTCAACATATGAAGTCCCCTAGAAATTCCACCATAATGATGGGTCATGTGAATTGACATGAGATCTTCCCCTGATACCGGTCACCAGCGTGTTATTCTATGCCAGGAGGAAGTAGGTCCTCAGATTGCTGAAGGCACCAAATCCATTCCTACTGGGCTCTGGGTCCAGGGAGCTGAAGCATCTCTCAGAAATCCAGCCCTATCTGGCCCAGCTACGGGGTGTTTATCCGTTCCACTTCCTGAATAGGTGAAAATGGAGCCATGACCCTGTCACAGCCTCTGTGCTGAGCCACAAGGAGGTGGGCTAGTGACTGCTCCTCCAGGATTACCTCTCTAGGGAGACTAAAAAGGAAGTAGGGAAATTTGAGTGGGAGTGGAAGTACCTCCATTGTGAGGAAGGAATCTACACAGAGAGGAGATTGAGCTCAGGATAGCATCACTATACCTTGGTTTGCGTTTGTGGACACGTCACTCCAACTCTCTGAGCAGTGGTTCCAGGACCAGGGGCTCTCTATTGTACTGGTGCCCATGAAATGGTTGAGAAGCAGTGAAGGCTGGATCATAGTGTGTGTTGGATGAATAGACAAGGCACTGCTTTCTCCATTTTAGGAGTGAAGCTCCTACATTCAGCGATGCACAATCTCAGCCTCAAAGAGGTCATTGACATGTCCAAATTCTCACAGGATAGATCTTGCTGGATCCATGTGTGGCCTTAGCTATTCATGCTGCTCTGCACTGAAACAACTAGCAGGGCTGGGCTTCTGGGAAGACCAGACAGGAGTCTCCTAGGCCTGAGGTGGGGTTTGGGAGGGGCGAGGATGAGCAATAGTTATAGGCCTTTATCCCACCTTGTTTTCTTTTTTTTTAATTTTTAAAATTTATTTATGATAGTCACAGAGAGAGAGAGAGAGAGAGAGGCAGAGACACAGGCAGAGGGAGAAGCAGGCTCCATGCACCGGGAGCCCGATGTGGGATTCGATCCCGGGTCTCCAGGATCGCGCCCTGGGCCAAAGGCAGGTGCCAAACCGCTGCGCCACCCAGGGATACCCTCACCTTGTTTTCTTATTAAATCCTAAGAACACCAAGTGAGTGCTATTATCCCCATTTAACAGCAGTGGGACCCTGGGCTCAGAAACGTGACTCTCACCTACAAAGAATACAGTGGAGAAGGGGAGTTCATATACCCAGCTCCAGAGTGCACTTTTCCACAGCCCCACATGTTTTTGGAAGAATGTAGTGAGAGGGTACAATACAGGGACGTATAGTGAGTGTATGGCCTCAAGAGATCAATGGGCCTTCCTCCATCTGGAGATGATAAGAGGTTAAAATGCCCGCATCTCCGGGCCTGGGGAGTCCTTACAAGACTCAAAGCTCCAGAAGGGAAAGCCTCATGTCACCCACCCAACCAAGAACACTCTGGTTGACAGAGCCTTCCGTGCCTTTGACATTGGCTTCAGGATACCACAGGAGTTCCAGAGAGGCAGGTTTGTGTTGCACGGCCTTTCTTCTACCCACTCCAGAAGGCAGCACATACAGCACCTGTCTTTCTCCAGGGACCTACCAGGTGGGCTCCTGCAATCCACACAGGGCCCTAGAGCCTTAGAAGTCCATGTGGTCTTGGAGGGTCCTCTCCTCCCTTCCTGGAGGAGAGTGTGTCTCTCACTTCTCTCTATCTCCTGAGCCCTGGTGCTCCAGTGTGGGTCCAGGCTTTGGGCCCTGTGTGCCTCCCTCTCTCTAAGTGCAATGTCTCTGTTGTGCCCCCCTGGAGACCCTGGGAGGCTCCACAGCCTACCTTTCCCCCAGGGAGGACCTCTATTCCCAAGTCCCAACAGGAGATCCACCTCTTCATTGGAACCATAGATTCCAGGAAAGTTATCTCATGGGCAGAAAATTCATTCTCAGCCGTTCTGCTCATGTGTTCTCTGACACCTGGTGAACTCCTTAGCCTCTCTGACCCTCGAATTCTTTAACTCTTACACAAGTCATTGGATTGTCACTTTCCACCCCTAGAGCTCAAAGACAAGACTATATTTCACTGGAAGAAGACCCTGCTGTGGAATTAGAATCAACTACTGGTCAGGGCATCTCCTTTCGAGGAAACAGGGCTAAAGATTCCCTGCTCTGTGCTAACCCCTCCTGCTATGTGATCCTCACACAAGTAACTCCCAGGGAGGGTCTATAACATAAACAGTGAGAGTCCTATGTGAGCAGACTGGAGTGACAGAAATTGATACTCCCAGCCCCCTAAGAGGCTCACCCACCATCTCATCAGTAACTGGCTCTACTTCCTGGGCTAGGGATGTCAGAAGGGACCTCAGAGTAGGATGTGGTGGGCAGAGACTGATTGTGTGCTCTGTGGCTGTGGTGAAGCCTCACATTGCTCATCTGTCAAATGAGTGGTCAAGACCTTTGTGTTGGTTATCTAATGCTATGTAATATACCATCACAATGAGTAGTGAGTAGATGAGAACCACATTTGTTTTGTTTTGTTTTCCAAGTTCTGGCTTGTGGTGGATTTCCTCCTGATACTCTGGTTAGCTGGAAGGGAAGTTCAATGTCAAGGATGGCCTCCATCCCAAACACAGTGATTTGGAGGTGTCAATGTAGGTTATGGTGCTGTGGCTGGGTTCTGGGAGTCTCTTCATCCAATGGGCTAGTGTGGACTTTTCCACATGGCAGGTGGGGCGTGAATGCTGCTAGAGAGACCATGCTCCACAGTGAGGCACTTTTCACATGCAGTAGAAACTCTTCTGTTCACATGAGATATTATCATGTCCCAGAGGCCAGAGCAGCTCACACAAACAAGCCTGGGTCATGGCATGGGGCATCAGGACAGGGCAAAAGTCATGACCATATGGATGAAAATGATTTGTGGCCATTGTTGTATTCTACCACAGTCATGTGGACATAGATTTTGAGCTAAGCAAATGTAAGCATCAGGGTTCTAAGTAATAATAAATAGAAGGCAAACAATCATTTAGAAATACAAGGGACTCAAAATGTGTAAAATTACTAATTATCCTTCCTATCGAAGAGGTTAAGAGAGACTAAATCACTTCTCCAGACTGGCACAGGTAACTCATAGAGGATCTAGAATTTGCACTCAGAGTGTCTTATGTCAATGCTGACTGCAGACCAACCAGCAGATTGTAGACCAAACACAAATGCATGAGGTAATCAAAGCAATTCATATGCATAATGTAAGATACTGAATATATAACCTTTGGGAATAAATCACGGAGGGAAATCAGGATCTAAGGGTCTCTTTGTGCCTTTCTCCCTTATTGTAATAGGATGGAGAAACACTTTCCTTGCTTCCTTCACATCCTCATGTGAAAAGTTTTCTGGGACCAAAGGAAACTGTAGAAGCCTAACAGTCCTTCAGATTCCATTATCCTTTGTGATGATGCTCCAGTTATCTCACAGATCATGTTCAACAGGAGGGAATCCCAGGCTCTGAGCCTGTGGTCTCATTTTCACACTCAAAAGCCATACAGAGTTTGGAAGAGGAGAAAAGCTGGAGACATCATTTACCCAGTAAAACAGGTCTTTGAGGTTCTTTTGTTCCTGATGTTTCAAGCATCTCCCTTGTGCCATTTCACTCCATTAATTAGAAGGTCCTTGAGCATTATTTAATGTCCAATTTACCTACTGAGGGGATCCTGGGTGGCTCATTCAGTGAAGCATCTGACTCTTGATTTCAGCTCAGCATGTGCTTTCAGGAGCCTGAGATCCAACCCCTCATGGGATTCCTCACTGGGTATTAAACTTTCCTGATTTCCCGTCTCCCTCTCCTCAGCCCATTTTTCTGTATGTTTTTTAATTGGAGTTCAATTTGCCAACTTATACCATAACTCCTACTGCTCATCCCATTAACTGGCCCCCTCAGTGCCCATCACCCAGTCACCCAGTCCATGACCAACAAGACCAATGTGCTGATGGGTACTCTGCGTCCTTCCAGAAGCACCCTATGCTCCCTTCTGAATGAAAGTGTTAATCAAGAACATCACAGAAGAAGAAATATTGTCAAAGTGAGCTTGAGTATCTTTGACTGAGGAACGAATGTCGCTTTCTTGGTTGCTTTACACACAAATTCTGATGAAATTCAGACAATTTCCATTTGAGATGAAATACATCATAGTCCTGCTGGGAAGAGTACTGAGTGGTTGCCTCTTGCCAAGGATTCAGTTATTTGAGAGGATGCTACCATTGGTATCACCAAAGCTGGTTATAAAGAGTATGATGGGGTACTTTACCTCAACAACACTTTCTCCTGCTTGTTTGAGGAATGTTGTAGTCACTATCCTGAATGGACAGGAGATACACATCCTTCAGGACAAAGAACTTCCCCCAGGTGTCCTTTCACTTACTTTGGCGCCATTATCTCAAACACTATGTTCCATCTGGCTTCCTAAAGTCATTCAGAGTATTAAAGATCACTTTTATTCTAGGTAATACCATCTACTGATTAAAGTTAGTGCTCAAGGTGATTTTATGCAGGGTGGTGTAGAATACCATTCCTTTTATCCGGGTTTCTCTATTAATGTGCAGAGGTATGCTAATTATGTTTTTATCATCCTTTTTCCATCTCTGTGATCATTCTTTCATTCTCTTTCAAAGGTTCTCTGTACTTTCCTTTTGTCTTAATTAAGATGCAGAGAGGTTTGGCAAGAAAACAAGTACCTTGGTTTCTTAAAAAAAAAAAAACTCTTTATTTAGTCTATATTTTTTAACCTCAGATTCTTTGATATCTTTCATAGGCTGCCTTTCAATAGGTTTATTTGGCATGTGATTATGTTTTCTCAATGCAATTGTAAATACATACATATGTGAATTCATATAAATGTGTGTGTAGATCCAAGATATTTACAAAATATTTTTCAAATTACATTTAGTTATCCACCACGTTATGCCTGTGTATCCCCAATTTTCCAGCCTAAGGATACCATCTTCTCTCTCACTATTCTCCCCTCATTTAAAAAAATATATTTATTTATCTTTTTAAAAATATTTTATTTATTTATTCACAAGACACACACACACAGAGGCAGAGACACAGAGCGAGAAACAGGCTCCATGCAGGTATCCTGAAGTGTCCAGGATCATACCCTTGGCTAAAGACAGCACTAAACCACCTGAACCACCAGGCTGCCCTTTATATATTTATTTGAGAGAGAGAGAGAGAGAGGGGAGGGGAGTAAATGAAAAGAAAAGTGAGATGGAGAGAGAAACTCAAAGGAGTCCATGTTGAGCTCAGAGTCTGATGCAAAGCTCTGTCCCAAGTCCCAAACCTAGAGTCCAATGTTTGACCAACTGAGCCAGATAGGTGCGCATCCCCTTCCTTTTTTTGCCCAGAGAGAACACTGGGATCTTCCTGCAAGTCATCAGGTCCCAAGGCCCAAACCAAAAGTCTGATGTTTGTCCAAATGAGCCAGGTAGGTTTCCCTCCCCTTCATTTATTTGCTCTGAGAGAACACTGGGATATTCCTGATAGTCATCAGGAACCTCATGATAATTGGATCCACTCTGGAATTTTGGGGTGTTTATGAGTATAAATCAGTCATATTTCCCATTGGATTCATCATCAAATCAAATCATTCATGCATCCATCTATTCTCTTTTGACATGTGAATTGAGCACATAATTTTGGTCAGACTCTATCAAATGTTCTGGAGAAGGAGCAGGGAAAAACAGACCGAAGTCCCTTTCCTTGAGGCCCTTACATTCTGCTGATCAAGACCAACCATAAGCAGTGATGTAGCCTCTATGACACTCAAGAAGAAATCCATTATGGGACCTGTAACACCAGTGGGCAGGAAGTGGTACAACTTTTTTCAACGCATGAAAGACCTACCAGAAAGAGTCCCAAGTGCCATGAAGGGATATGTACTTACCAAAAGATGTATTCCAGGTGTGCTTAATTCATCTTCAAGAAATATTTATGAAGAGCCTTCTATATTTGAAGACGGAGTTAGCCTCAGGGCAGGACATTCAACAAACTCACAAGTGATCTCTGGGAGCGTCTCATCTGATTTAGTATTCCAGAATTTTCTCCTCTGACCTCCTACTCTTCTCCCTATAGCCCTTCATCTGAGTTACCCTCCACCGAGCAAACCTAAATCTTGTTTCTTAAGATTTTTTTTAATTTTTTTTATTTATTTATGATAGTCACAGAGAGAGAGAGAGGCAGAGACACAGGCAGAGGGAGAAGCAGGCTCCATACACCGGGAGCCCAATGTGGGATTCGATCCCGGGTCTCCAGGATCGCACCCTGGGCCAAGGGCAGGCGCCAAACTGCTGCGCCAGCCAGGGATCCCTTGTTTCTTAAGATTTTATCTATCCATCCATGAGAGAAACACATGGAGACAGAGATACAGGCAGAGAGAGAAGCAAGATCTGTTGGGCCAGTGGGATCAAGGGGGATTGGGAGACACCATCAAAATGGAGGTGGACTCCTGACCTTGTTGCCCCCATCTCAGAACTTTCCAATTGCCAGCAGACCACCTGAGGACACATCATCAGTGGGAGATGATAGAACCTATGCAGGAAACTGCAACTGTACCTTAACCAGACCCCTTAACAGAGCATAAGGATACTGATTCCACTAGTAACAGGCACTATTATCTTTAATCTCCCGCATACAAACAACCCCTTCCCCCTCCCCTCTTAAAAAGCCTGCTTGCACCCCCCTGCACGTTATGTCTCTGCTCTCTCCCATGGATGTTAGCACTCAGACCTTTGAGGCTGCAGGACGGGAAGCCTAGGCCCCAGGGTGTGGGTGAATCACCTACTTCAGAGCAGCCTCATTCTTGAGGAAGGAAGGAGGGAAGTTGAGTTGTGTCAAGAGAGTCAGGAGGAGCTGTTCTGACTGCAGTAGCTCGGGAGTGTGTGTGCCTCTTTGTGTGGTGGTGTGAGTGTCCAGCAGGCACCTGGGCTCCTCACTGTGTGATGTAGATATATTATGGGCGAGAACTCTGTGCACACTGGACATGTACAGGTAAGCGCCATAAACCAAGGGATCTTGCAACTTTGTGTGGGGAAATGGATCCTAGTTAACAGTTTTTCTCAAATTCTAAAGAATGTTTTACTAGGTTCCTGTCTTTTACTACAGGACCCTTCTCTGACAATTTTGGAATTACCAGTCTTGGTGTGATTGGAAAACCTGCTTAGTACCCGATACTTTCCTTAAAGTCCCTTTTAATAATAAGTTACCAGGCAACTACAGAGAGATGTCTCATAGAACCATGCTCTTCCAGGGCCTGTCCCCTTCAGGGTTCTCACCTTGAGGACCACAAGTTTTGGCCAAGACAGGACTCGAGGTGTGCCCTTCGTCTGTTCCCCTTCCAACCCGTGCAGCACAACCCGTGTTTTACTTACACAAAGGGAATTACTTTAAACCTGAGACTATGGAAACTTTTCTGAATATCTTAACCCCAGCCAAAAACTCCTCTTTGAGAATGAATTCATTCTCTCTCTATTCCCTTTTTTACTGGAGTTCCATTTGCCAACACATAACACCCACTGCTCATCTCAGGAAGTGCCCCCCTCAGTGCTTAACACCCAGTCACACTGGCCCCTTTCCACCAATGACCTCCCATTCCACTACCCCTTGTTCATTTCCCAGAGTTAGGAGTCTCTCATGGTCTGTCTCCCTCACTGATATTTTCACTCATTTTCTCTCCTTTCCCCTTTTTTCCCTTTCACTATTTTTATATTCCTCAAATGAATGAGACCATATAATGTTTCTCCTTCTCTGATTGACTTATTTCACTCAGCATAGTACCCTCCAGATCCATCCATGTCGAAGCAAATGGTGGGTATTTGTCCTTTCTAATGGCTGAGTAATATTCCATTGTATACATAGACCACATCTTCTTTATCCATTCATCTTTAGATGGACATGAAAGCTCCTTCCTGAGTTTTGCTATTGTGGATATTGCTGCTATAAACATTGGGGTGCAGGTGTCCCCGTGTTTCACTTCATCTGTATCTTTGGAGTAAATCCTCAACAGTGCAATTGCTGGGTCATAGGGAAGTTCTGGTTTTAACTGTTTGAGGAACCTCCACACAGTTTTCCAGAATGGCTGTAAAATTTCACTGTCCCACCAACAGTGCAGGAGGGTTCCCCTTTATCCACATCCTCTCCAACATTTGTGGTTTCCTGCCTTGTTAATTTTCCCCATTCTCACTGGTGTGAGGTGGTATCTCATTGTGGTTTTGATTTGTATTTCCCTGATGGCCAGTGATGCGGAGCATTTTCTCATGTGTTTGTTGGCCATGTCTATGTCTTCCTCTGTGAAACTTCTGTTCATGTATTTTGCCCTTTTCATGATTGGATTGTTTGTTTCTTTGCCTTTGAGTTTAATAAGTTCTTTCTAGATCTTGGATAATAGCCCATTATTGGTAAGTCAATTGCAAATATCTTCTCCCATTCTGTAGGTTGTCTTTTAGTTTTGTTGACTGTTTCTTTTGCTGTGCAGAAGCTTTTTATCTTGATGAAGTCCCAAGAGTTCATTTTTTCTTTTGTTTCCCTTGCCTTCATAGATGTATCTTGCAAGAAGTTGCTGAGGCCAAGTTCAAAAGGGTGTTGCCTATGTTCTCTAGGATTTTGATGGAATCTTGTCTCACATTTAGATCTTTCATCCAATTTGGGTTTATCTTTGTATTTGGTGTAAAAGAATGGTGTGGTTTCCTTCTTCTGCATGTGGCTGTCCAATGTTCCTGCCACCGTTTAGTGAAGAGAGTGTCATTATTCCAGTAGAGAGTCTTTCCTGCTTTGTCAAATATTAGTTGACTGTAGAGGTGAGCGCCCATTTCTGGATTCCCTATTCTGTTTCTTTAATCTATGTGTATGTTTTGTGCCGGTTACCACATTCTTTTGATGACCGTAGCCTGTAGTCCTACCTGAAATATGGATCTTCGTTATTTTTTTAATTTATTTTATTCCCCTGGCTATACACGTTCTTTCTCTTTTTCTGATTTTCCAATTCCACACAAATCCTAAAATGGCATTTTATAACTCTCTGAAGAAAGTCCATGGTATTGTGATAGGGTTTGCATTAAATGTATAATTTCCCTAGGTAGCTTTGACATTTTCACAATATTAATTCTTCCAATTGAAGGGCATGGAATAATTTTCCATCGCTTTGTCTTCCTCAAGTTCTATCAGAAGTGTTCTGTAGTTTTTAGGGTATAGATACTTTACATCCTTGGTTAGGTTTATTCCCAGATGTCTTATGGTTTTGGCTGTAATTGTAAGTGGGATTGACCCCTTAATTTCTCTTTCTTTAGTCCCATTGTTAGTGTTTAGAAATGTCAATAATATCAGGGCACTGATTTTTTGTATCCTGCCACACTGTCGAATTGCTGTATGAGTTCTAGGAATCTTGGGGTGGAATCTTTTGGGTTTTCTATGTACAGTATCATGTCATCAGCGAAGAGAGAAAGTTTGACTTCTTCTTTGCAAATTGGAATGCCTTTTATGTCTTTTTGTTTCTGATTGCTGAGGCTAGGACTTCCAGTACTATGTTGAATAGCAGTGGTGAGAGTGGACATTCCTGTCTTGTTCCTGATCTTAGGGGAAAGGCTCCCAGTGCTTACCCATTGAGAATGATATTTGTAGTACAACCTGAAATTTGGCATTGTGATTCCCTCAGGTATGGTTTTCCTTTTAAAAATTACCGTGGCTATTCAGGGTCTTTTCTGATTGCACACAAATCTTAAAATAATTTGTTCTAACACTCTGAAGAAAGTTCATGGTATTTTGATAGGGATTGCATTAAACGTGTAAATTGCCCTGGGTAACATTGACATTTTTACAATATTAATTCTTCCAATCCATGAGCATGGAATATTTTTCCATCTCTTTGTGGCTTCCTCAATTTCTTTCAGAAGCGGTCTATAGTTTTTAGGGTATAAATCCTTTACCTCTTTGGTTAGGTTTATTCCTAGGTATCTTATGCTTTTGGGTGCAATTGTAAATGGGATTGACTCCTTAATTTCTCTTTCTTCAGTCTCATTGGTAGTGTATAGAAATGCCATTGGTTTCTGGGCATTGATTTTGTATCCTGCCAGGCTACCAATTGCTGTATGAGTTCTAGCAATCTTGGGGTGGACGCTTTTGGGTTTTCTATGTAGAGTATCATGTCATCGGTGAAGAGGTAGAGTTAGACTTCTTCTTTGCCAATTTGAATGCCTTTAATGTCTTTTTGTTGTCTGATTGCTGAGGCTAGAACTTCCAGTACTGTGTTGAATAGCAGTGGTGAGAGTGGACATCCCTGTCTTCTTCCTGATCTTATGGGAAAGGCTCCCAGTGCTTCCCAATTGAGAACGATACTTTCTGTGGGCTCTTCATAGATGGCTTTTAAGATGTCGAGGAATGTAACTTCTATCGCTACAGTCTGAAGAGTTTTGATGAGGAATGGATGCTGTATTTTGTCAAATGCGTTCTCTGCATCTAATGAGAGGCTCATATGGTTCTTGGATTTTCTCTTGCTGTTATGATGAATCACATTGATTGTTTTATGCGTGTTGAACCGGCTGTGTGTCCTGGGGATAAATCCTACTTGGTCATGGTGAATAATTTTCTTAATGTACTATTGAATCCTATTGGCTAGTATCTTGTTTTGAATTTTTGCATCCATGTTCATCAGGGATATTGGTCTGTAATTCTCCTTTTTGGTGGGGTCTTTGTCTGGTTTTGGAATTAAGGTGATGCTTGCCTCATAGAACGAATCTGGAAGTACTCCATCTCTTTCCATATTTCCAAACAGCTTTAGTAGAATAGGTATGATTTCTTCTTTAAGCGTTTGATAGAATTCCCCTGGGAAGCCATCTGGCCCTGGACTTTTGTGTCTTGGGAAGTTTTTGATGACTGCGTCAAATTCCTCCCTGGTTATTGGCCTGTTCAGGTTTTCTATTTCTTCCTGTTCCAGGTTTTGTAGTTTGTGGCTTTACAGGAATGCATCCATTCTTCTAGATTGCCTAATTTATTGGTGTATAGCTGTTCATAATACTTTGTTAAAATCGTTTGTATTTCCTTGGTGTTGGTAGTGATCTCTCCTTTCTCATTCATGATTTTATAAATTTGAGTCTTCTCTCTCTTCTTTTTAATAAGGTTAGCTAATGATTTATCTATCTTATTAATTCTTTCAAAGAACCAACTCCTGGTTCTATTGATCTGTTCCACAGTTCTTCTGGTCTCGATTTTGTTGAGTTCTGCTCGAATCTTAATTAACTCTCTTCTGCTGGGTGTAGGGTCCATTGCTGTTTTTTCTCTAGCTCCTTTATGTGTAAGGTTAGCTTTTCTATTTGAGTTCTTTCCAATTTTTGAATGGATGCTTGTATTGTGATGTATTTCTCCCTCTTGACTGCTTTTGCTGCATCCCAAAGATTTTGAACGGTTGTATCTTCATTCTCATTAGTTTCCATGAATCTTTTTAATTCTTCCTTAATTTCCTGGGTGACCCTTTCATCTTTTAGCCGGATGGTCCTTAACCTCCACGTGTTTGAGGTCCTTCCAAACATCTTGTTGTGATTTAGCTCTAATTTCAAGGTATTATGTTCTGAGAATATGCAGGGGACGATCCCAATCTTTTGGTATCAGTTCAGACCTGATTTGTGACCCAGTATGTGTTCTATTCTGGAGAAAATTCCATGTGTACTTGAGAAGAATGTGTATTCAGTTGAGTTTGGATGTAAAGTTCTGTAGATATCTGTGAAATCCATCTGGTCCAGTGTATCATTTAAAGCTCTCATTTCTTTGGAGATGTTGTGATGAGAAGACTTATCGAGGGTAGAAAGAGCTAGATTGAAGTCTCCAAGTATAATGTATTATTATCTAAGTATTTCTTCACTTTGGTAATTAATTGGTTTAAATATTTGATAGCTCCCACATAGGGGCATATATATTGAGGATTCTTAAGTCCTCTTGTTTGATAGATCCTTTAAGTATGAGATAGTGTTCCTCTTTATCTCTCACTACAGTCTTCAGGGTAAATTTTAGTTTATCTGATATAAAGATGGCCACCCCTGCTTTCTTTTAAGGACCATTTGAATGGTAAATGGTTCTCCATCCTTTCATTTTCAGATTGTAGGTGTCCTTCTGTCTAAAATTAGTCTGTTGTAATCAGCAAATAGGATGGGTCCCGCATTTTATCCAGTCTAAAACCCTGTACCTTTAGATGGGATCATTAAGCCCATTCACATTCCGAGTTACTATTGACAGATATGAGTTTAGTGTCATCATGATATCTATTCAGTCCTTGGTTTTGTGGATTGTTCCACTGGACTTCTTCTTAAAGAGGAATTTTAAAAGTCCCTCTTAAAATTTCTTGCAGAGCTCTTTTGGAGGTCACATATTCTTTCAGCTCCTGCCTGTCTTGGATGATCTTTATCTCTCCTTCCATTCTGAATGAGAGCCTTGCTGGATAAAGTATTCTTGGTTGCATGTTCTTCTCATTTAGGACCCTGAATATATCCTGCCAGCCCTTTCTGGCCTGCCAGGTCTCTGGAGAGGTCTGCTGTTACCCTAATATTTTTCCCCATAAAAGTCAGGGATTTCTTGTCTCTTGCTGCTTCAAGGATCTTCTCTTTATCTTTGGAATTTGCAGGCTTAACTATTAAATGTCAAGGTGTTGAACGGTTATTATTGATTTTAGAGGGGGGGTCTCTCTATATCCTGGATCTGAATGTGTGTTTCTCTTCCCAGATTAGGAAAGTTTTCAGCTATGATTTGTTCAAATATATATTCTGGACCTCTGTCCCTTTTGGCTCCCTCAGGAACTCCAATTAAACGTAGGCTGCTCTTCCTCAGGCTGTCATTTATTTTCCTTAATCTATCTTCATGGTCTTTTAATTGTTTGTCTCTTTTTCACTCATTTTCCCTCTTTGTCATCAACTTGTCTTCCATGTCACTGACTTGTTCTTCCATCTTATTGATCATCATCGTTAAGACTTTTAGTTTGCATTGCATCTCATTCAATTGATATTTAATTTCTGCCTGATTGGATCTAAATTGTGCAGTCATGAAGTCTCTTGAGTCCTTTATGCTTCTTTCTAGAGCCACCAGTAGCTGTATAGTAGTGCTTCTGAATTGGCTTTCTGACATTGAATTGTAATCCAGATTTTGTGACTTTGAGGGAGAGAAGACTGTTTCTGATTCTTTCTTTTGAGGTGAGATTTTCCTTCTAGTCATTTTGCTCAGTGCAGAGTGGCCAAAAACAAGTTGTATTGGAAAAAGGAGAAAAAGAGAGGAGAGAAAGATGGAAAGAAAAGAGAAAAAGAAAAAAAGAAAAAAAGGAAGAAAGAAAGGAAAAAAAGAGCACTAAAAGAGAAAGAAAAAGAAAGAAAGGGAAAAAAGGGGTGGGTGAAGCAATCAGAAATAAAAAAAACAAAAAACACGGGGGAGTATCTTCTGTTTCTGTATACTTTAAGTCCCTTGACTTCCCCTGGAACTTGTCCGTCTAGCTGGTCTTCTGGAGGAGGGGCCTGTTGTGCTGATTTTCAGATGTTAGACTTGGGTGAGCTGCGCTGCCGCCTGCCTGTTGCAGGGCTCAGTGGGGATTGTTTATCCCGTGAGGCCCCAGGAGGTCCAACCCTAGTGGCAGCGGCCAGCTTTGGAAACCTGGATTCAGCCCCCACAGTAACGCCAGAGGTCTCCGTCTGCAGGGCCTGGAGGCTCTGGGGTGAGGCCGCTGATCTGCTCAGCTCAGGGCAGGAGCGTCCTTGCTGTCCTGGGCCCTCCTGCCCTCTGCCTGTTCTGGGAGAGGCCGGATCCTGGGCAGTGTCCCGGCACCCTGTGCTCCGGGGTCTGCGCTGTTAGATTCATCCTCCTGGCCACGCAGCAGCCTCTCCAAGGAGCCACTGCCCGAGCCCCTCCGAGCTGCTCCTGGAGCCGCGCAACCCCCTCCACATGGAGCCTCTTCCTCTGCTGGAACTGCCACATCTGAGCTGCTCCCAGGCTGCTCAGCCCCCTCTGCGGAGAGCTGCCGCCTGAGCCTCTGCGATCTGCTGCTGAGTCAATGTGTGTGCGCTGCCCTTTAGGGAGCTCCGTGCACTTGCTGGGCATGCAGGTGTCTGTTAGTGTCCCAGGGAGTCAGAGGTCATCCCCGCCTTCCTGGGGTCCTGCTCCAACTCCCTGCGAGGCCTTTCCACCCAGGAAGATTGGTGCAGCTCCTGCTTCTCAGGGAGAGAAGCTCTCCTGTCCTGGGGACCCTCGCCCCAGCCTCAGCCTGGCTCCTCGTGGGGCCCCTCCCCCTTAGATGCCTTTTGTTTCTTTATTTCTTTTTCCCTGTCTTCCTACCTTGATAGAAGCATGAACTCTTCTCACTGTAGCGTTTCAGCTGTTCTCTCTTTAAATTTCAGGCCAAATTTGTAGATTTTCAGGATGATTTGAAGGTTATCTAGGTAATTTGGTGGGGACAGGTGATTTGGGGACCTTACTCTTCCACCATCTTGCCCCTCCTCCTCCAGCAGTAGCTTTATAATAGTGTTTCTGAATTGGTTTTCTGACATTGAATTGTAATCCAGATTTTGTAACTCTGTGGGAGAGAGGACTGTTTCTGATTATTTCTTTTGAGGTGAGGTTTTCCTTCTAGTCATTTTGCTTAGTGCAGAGTGGCTAAAAACAAGTTGTATTGGGAAAAGGAGAAAAAGAGAGGAGAGAAAGAAGGAAAGAAAAGAGAAAAATAAATAAGAAAAAAGGAAGAAAAAATATAAAAAGAAAAAGAGAAAGAAAAAGAAAGAAAGGAAAAAAGGTGGGGGAAGGAAATGAACTCAAAAAGAAAAAAAAAGAAACACAGGGGAGTATCTTCTGATTCTGTATACTTTAAGCCCCTTGACTCCCCCTGGAACTTGTCTGTCTAGCTTGTCTTCCAGGAGAGGGTCCTGTTGTGCTGATTTTCAGGTGTTTGCACTTAGGGGAGCTGCTCTGCTCCCTGACTGGTGCAGGGCTCAGTGGAAGTTGTTTACCCCATTCGCTCAAGGAGGAACAACCACAGTGGTGGTGGCCAGCTTTGGAGCCCTGGATTCAGCTCCCGCAGTAACTAGGGAGCCCTCCCTCTGCCGGGGCCTCAATGCTCCATGGGCGGGGCCACTGATCTGGTTAGCTTGGGGCAGGAGCGTCCTTGCTGTCCTGGGCCCTCCTGGCCACTGCCTGTCCTGGGGGAGGTCAGATCCTGAGTTGTGTCCTGGGCTCCCCTGTGCTCCCGGGCCAGAGCTGTTGGATTCATGCTCCTGGATGGGCTGCCACCTCTCCATGGAGCTGCTTCCTGAGTCCCTCCGAGCTGCTCCCAGGTCCAGCCATGTGCACGCTGCAGCCCTTTAGGGAGTTCAGGGCACTCTCCCAGGGGTGCAGGTGTCTGTTAGTGTCCCAGGGAGCCTGATGGCTTCCCCGCCCCTCCTGGGGTCCTGCTCTAACTCCCTGAGAGCGCCTTTCCACCTGGGGAGATTGGTGCAGCTCCTGCTTCTCCTGGACGATGCTTTCCTGTCTCTTGGGCACTGGCCCCAGTCTTAGCCCGGCTCCTCGTGGGGACCCTCCCCCTTGGATGCCTTTTGTTTTTTATTTCTTTTTTCCCCCGTCTTCCTACCTTGATAGAAGCATGAACTCTTCTCACTGTAGCATTCCAGCTGTTCTCTCTTTAAATCTCAGGCTGAATTAGTAGATTTTCAGGATGATTTGAAGGTCATCTAGGTAATTTGATGGGGATAGGTGACCTGGGAACCCTACTCTCCCACCATCTTGCCCCTCCTTCACCCCATATTTAGACTAAGGGAAATTGGATAAGATTACTTACCTCTAGCATCACATTCGTCTCCTTTATGGGCTATGATATGTATGGGTTGTTCTAAAGATTCAGTGTGTCCCAGATTTCAGAGTCTCTCACGGTTTGTGTCACTCTAATTTTTCCCACTCAGTTCCAATCCTTTCCCTGATAATCCCATTCACTTTTTCTTATATTCCAGGAGAAGAGCATTTGATAGGAGGAGCACTGGTTGGTACACTATATGTTGGCAAATTGAATTTACATAACACTAAATCAATAAACACTAAAAAAAATCAATAAAGGTTAATTTTGTGTCAAATACCTAAGAGAACCCCAAGCACAAAGCATTCATGATAACTCAGGGGGATCTCACCCTCATGGCCACACACAGCCCCAGCCCCTAAGCCCACAGACCCATTGCAACTACTCCAGCACTGCCTGGATTGGCTCCTTGATCAACTGATTAAAGAGGGTCACATAGTAAGCTGATCATTCCCCAAGCATTCCCACATCGTAGAATATAATGGTTGAGCAATTTTGAACAATTAATATTTGGGAAATAGAAGAGAGAGAGTGAAGCAGGAATGAGCAGAAAGAGGGAGCAAACCATGGGAAGAGAAAGGCATAAGCAAATTTGTGGCTTCTTTTTCAAAAGATTTTTTTATATTAATGAGACACACACATACAGAGAGAGAGAGGCGGAGACACAGGCAGAGGGGAGGCAGGCTCCATGCAGAGAGCCGGATGTGGGACTAGACCTGGGTCTCCAGGATCAGGCCCCAGGCTGAAGGTGGCACTAAAACGCTGAGCCACCCTGGATGCCCATGGTCCTTTTTTTGAAGGATGGAATTACAAGCCTTCTTTCCTGGTTGAGGATATGGAATCTGAGACCAGAGAAGGCACAGAGACTCTGGAGGCCATTCCTCACATAAAGTTGAAATGATCATGAATCCAAGGTTGTATAGGTGGGGAGACTAGAGCAGAAGGCAAAATTTAGTTTGGGGGGAAGGATATCAATCCTAGGAGCTGTGACTAATATCATCCTCTCCCCTTTACTGCCCCCTCTTTTTCCCCAGGCCACCCCAACTCCATTCCTATGCTGTTGCACAAGGAAGATGGTGACCGTGAAAACTCAGATTCTTAAATCAACATCGCATGTAATTTGTTTCCTCTCATGCTTTTTACACTATTTTGTTATTTATGTAGTTATTTATTATATGTTGAGAGAGAGAGAGAGAGAGAGAGACTCTGTTTGTGGGTGGTGGGGCAGAAGGTGAGAGAGATTCCCATAAGATTGCCTGGAAATCCTGCTATTGAGCTCAAACCACCACCCTGAGTTCAGGACCTGTGCCAAAATCTTGAATAAGACAGCCAACTTACTGAGTCACCAGGCACCACTATCCTCTCCCTTAATGATATGCTCCTTGGTAATATCTTCATCTTGCAGAGTTTGTTCTCATCCAGCAGCTAGATCTTTATTTTTCTTTTTATTTATTTATTTATTTATTTATTTTTTACTTTGGATCTTTAAATGTATAATCTCTTTTCAACCATGCTCAACTTCCCTAGCCTTCTCCATGTAGGTGGTCCTAAGTCTGCTAGGAAAATTGAAAGTATAGATCGTAGTCAGATAGTTCATTCAGAGAGATTTATGACCCACAGCCAATCAAGGAACCAGTCCATTATCTTACAGTCAGTCAAGGGAGAAGGAATTGTCTATAAAAGTTAGAGGGTAGGATTTTTGGTGAATGTACCCAGCACCTGTGCATGGTTTACATCAGAACCTTCAGTCCAACTGGTTCGAACTTCTACCAAATAACCCTTAGACCACTCTTGCCATAGGCTCAGGATTCTACACCATAACCACTGTCCCACTAGGACCTATGTATAACTGAGAGGTTTCCTAACACTTGTCCGAATTTCCTACCTAGGACCCACCAATCAGAAAGAATCACCATTCACAATCACATAGGGTACCTCACTTCTGGATAGCTCACTATAACCTCTCCATACAATAGCGTCTCATCAAGGCATAACTTAAGCCTTCTTTTTACCCCTAGAGTGAGTTTGCAAACTTCCGTCTGATGCCTGGGGCTCTGCTCAAGACAAATAATACTGAATGACTCCATGCTCTAACAAGAGCTGAGTCAATATTCTTTGCTTATTTTCATTTGGTTAGCCATTGTTCATTGTACAGGCAATCACAAGTGATCCACAGGATTTCTTCAGAGCGTCCTGTTGCTTTGAGCAAGGGTAGTGCTCACAGAGGCTCTCTGTGCCTTGATCCTAGGAGTTATGGAGTCCATGATGATATGAAGAGGGAGCCCTGGATCTGAAATGTGTTCTCTGAGGCAGTTCCTAGACAGATTGTAATGAGTCTGGCACCTGGGACTTATTTTTGTTCCCATTTCTTTGGACTCTTTAGTGGAATCAGACTATTCCTATAGGTCTCCTTATGCTGTGTTGCTTTGTTACCACTTTGTCCTGTGCTGTGTAAAATTGGTTTCTGTCATAAGAAGTATAATCTGAGCATAGAAGCAGTAATCATGCCCTGTGATTTTTCACAGAGCAATGAGTGTGAGGATCTCACAGGACAGGCATCCACCCTGAAGAAGTACTTTGCTGAGGGTCAGGAATCCTATTAGTTGAGGTTCTCCAACTATCTCAATTTCGTGTCCTGAGAGTATCCACTCTGAGGTTGTGGCTGCTGGGTTGGACAAGAGCATTGGCTATTTGTTCTTTGGTGTCCAGTTGTCATTGTGGGTACTCATGACCTGAGGTACACAAATGTGATATTTCCATCAAATGCCACCAGCTATATTGAGATCATATAAACCTGAACCCTCTCCTCTACCTCAAAAAGTGTATGTTCCTTCAGTGTCTGCTTCTCACGTCTTAATTCTTGATCCTCACCACATCACCAATGATGATTTGGGTCTTCAAGGGCAACTATAGATCACTGGAACTGAACGGAATCTCTCTAGAGAAATCTCTTAGAAAAGAAGTAAGATGAATTGGCAGCATGGTTGGTTAATACACTGAGACCTCACAAAGGATTTCAGCATAAAAAGTTGTTTCGTTAACCATTTGTTGGCCAAAGCTAAAGAACGATTTGACAAGGTGAGTCAACAATAAACTAGACCCACCTCTTTAATAAATGCTCCCTCTCCCCTTCCTCCAGCTGTTATTCTATCTCCACTTCTGTTCTTGTTGTCCTGGTCACTCTCCCTCCTGCATCTCCAAAATAGGGGATTGCAAAATGAAGACAGAAACAGGCAGTGGCATGACCATAGATAATATTGAACACTGGCTTCTACTCATCAGCACCCCGCCAAGAAAACCGGCTGATCCTCTAGGCTTTCCTACTTAGAGGAAGTCAGAACAGTATCTTGGGTAAGGAACCCAGAGAGCTAACAAATAACCCTTGTCATAATTGGGTTCACAATGTATTAAATAATGGCATACAGGATCTCTTATGCCAAGCAATCCCTTCTCAAATCACCCAGAAACCATGATTGGCTTGGTGATAGCAGGCAGCCTTTCCTCAAGGGAAGCCATTTATGACTTTTGGCAGCATTTTCTGAGGCAAAATATTCGACTGTAGTGGGTGAGATGTGGACAAGATTACTCCAAATCTGTCTAGATAGCCCTCTCCTCTTCAGATCCCTCCAGGGATGGGCTTGGAATGAAGCTCCAAGTGTGGCAGTACCCAGCAGCCATCTGGTTAAGGGAGAGGATTCTTTCTCAGAATCCTTTAATCAAAGGGGTTTGGGAACAACAGGAGGCAGGAGGGAAGAATCAGTGGAGAAATATCCCTTTCATTCTGAAGGAACTGATGAAGCAAGGATCCTAGGATCAGAGTAGTTTCCAGTTCAGAGTCCCACATGTGGAGGACAAGGCTTAAATGTATTACTGATACTAAACATAAGGAATAAATTTAGTTTCCCCCCACACGTAGAGATGTGGACAAGGTGCATCAGATTATGTTTAAATGGCCTTGTCCTAGAGACTGAATCCCCATCTGCTGACACATAGTTGTTAAAGTTTCAGCAATTTTGTCCCCATACATTCTTTTACACCAACTGCTTGTTCCTGTAGCAACTCCATGCTGTGGGACTTAGAACTTTTAAGGTACCCTGGGTATGCATGTTGAAGTTGCTATCAATTTTTGTTCATCTTTTGTTTTCTTTTCTTTTTTAAAAAAAAACCTTTCTTTTTTAATTTTTTATTTATTTATGATAGTCTCAGAGAGAGAGAGAGAGAGAGAGAGGCAGAGACACAGGCAGAGGGAGAAGCAGGCTCCATGCACCGGGAGCCCGATGTGGGATTCGATCCCGGGTCTCCAGGATTGCGCCCTGGGCCAAAGGCAGGCGCCAAACCGCTGTGCCACCCAGGGATCCCATCTTTTGTTTTCCTATTCCTCTTGTGATAGTACAATATCTCCTGATCTGTTTTCATGTCCACTAACTACTTTGTTTCTTCATCATATTTCTGTGCCTAATCCGGTGAGTTTTCAACCTGGATAGTGCATGTCAAGTTTTAAAATTTGCATTTGGTCTTCTGATAGGAAGATGACCAGAGCTTTTTCTATGGTAATGAGTTTCCCATGTTTACAAGCAAAATGCTAAGGCAACAAATGTGTATGAACTTGATTGGGTCTCTGTGGATACAAACCTGGTCCAGCTTAAAGGATGAATATCCTAGTTACTTTCAATTGTTCCATTTACAGGTTGAATTTTGGTTTTCAACCTCTCCTCCTTACACTTTCTCTTTTGCTCTCTTTAAAGAAGAATAAGAATAAGTAAGAATAAGAATAAAAGAAAGAATAAGAATAATAATGAAGAAGAAGAAAGAAGAAGAAGAAGGAGGAGGAGGAGAAGGAGGAAGAGGAGGAGGAGGAGGAAGAGGAGGAGGAGGAGAAAGAAGGAGAAGGAGAAGAAGGAGAAGGAGGAGAAGGAGAAAGAGAAGGAGAAGGAGAAGGAGAAGGAGAAGGAGAAGGAGAATCATTTTTCTTCTGGGCTGAAAATAACATAATGAAGACAAAAAAATATAAAGCCATATTATTTTTGTTTCATATGTGAAATTTGTAATTTAAATGGCCAGTCATTAGTTTATAGCCAAAAGGGTAAAACTGCTTTTACCATTCAAAATCAGTCAGATTAAAAGGCAGGTGTTGTGAAGCTAATATTTGTACACTAGTCTGTGTAAAATATTAACAGAAAATCTCTGATAATGTTTTTGAAATCAGACCTTATTACTGAGATTAGGGTTAAAGTGATGTCATAATGCAGCATATGTTATAAATTTCCATATCACCCTATCCCTTGGTACACAATTCCCATGATCATACATGCTTCCTCTAGTGTGGAAATTTTATCACAAAGAACAAACCAGTGTGGAGACATTATCATCAATGAAATCAACCACATATATTAAGGGCTGCTCTGTGTTATGAATTAGTCTAGTCTGTGTTTTGACAAATGCATAATATTATGTATCCAAGGACCCTGGGATCATGATATGAGCCCAAAGTAGACAGCCAACCAAAGGAACCATCCTGGTGCCCACGTAATTACTGTTTTTTAATTGAAGTCGAGATGGCACACAAGGATACATTAGTTTCAGGTGTACCAAATAGGGATTCAATACTTATATAGGTTAATACTGTGCTCACCACGAGTGTAGATATATGTGTCTCCATAGAGCACTATTACAATACCATTGATCATATTCCCATGCTGTATTTTTTTTATCTCTGTAAATTCTTTAATGGATAATGGAGCCTGGCTTTCCCACTCTATTTCACTAATATTGCTATTGGTAAATGGTATACTTCCAGTATATAAATCTCACCAGGATGGAATATTTTCATCTATCTGAATAGCGGTGCACTTGAGTGGCTCAGGGGTTGATTGTCTGCCTTTAGCTCGGGTTATGGTCTCATGGGCCGGTGATCAAGCCCCACATCTGGCTTCCCACAGTTTGCCTGCTTCACCTCTGCCTACATCTCTACCTCTCCGTGTGTCTCTCTCATGAATAAATAAATAAAATATATTTTAAAAAACTGATTAGGGGACTCCTGGGTGGCTCAGTGGTTTAGTGCCTGCCTTTGGCCCACGGCGTGATTCTGGAGTCATGGGATAGAGTCCTGCATTGGGCTCCCAGTATGGAGTCTGCTTATCCCTCTGTCTGTGTCTCTGCCTCTCTCTCTCTCTCATAAATAAATGAAAAAATCTTTTTAAAAAACCTGATTAGTGAAAAAAGCAAGAGACTACTAGAGTAAATAGAAAAAAAATAGAATAATTGGTAGAACTGAATCAAACATATTAATATTATGGGCAAAATCAAGTGAAAAAACTTACAAAAGTCAAGAGAGTATGTGGATCTACAGAGACAGCAATGTTTTTTTTCAGATGTTCAGAAGATAGGAGCTTTTAGTTGCATTTCACAACAAGCTACGTGAGCCATGGGAACTCATCATTGGAATCGATGTGCAGATCGGTTCTCTTCATGCATTGAGTATGTCAGGCTATTTGAGGTTGCCACTGACTTTTTTGAAGATATTATTCATTTATCTGAGAGAGCATAAGAAAATAGAAGGGCAGAGGGAAAGGGAGAAGCACATTTCAAGCTCAGCAAGGCCCCAAATAGGGGATGGATCCTAGGACACTGGGACCTTGACCTGAGCTGAAGGCTTTTCCTCATCCACCAAGAAGAATGGCCCCCCAGACCCTCATAAGATGCTTATTAATCATTGACTACAATACATTCTTGCCCTGTATCCATATAAACAGGGATATCTCAGTAATTCTTGAGCACCACAGCCAATGCATGGACAGTTATTCTGTGTCCTTCTAAATATCACTAAGTGTGTGGTGAGGGAAAATTTCCACATGAAGTCAAAGAAGGAATCTCCAGTTTCTTCTATGGAATGCTTTGCTGTTCTCCTGAAGTAGAAGTGAGGCTTTTTTCCTCTTTGGAGTGAATTCAGATATGACAAGGAATAGTGTATTTTTTTAGTTGTAAGGACCGTTTTCATGGGGTGTTGAAAGGGGAAGTCAAAAACAGTGTAGAAGGGGACTTGTTTCTCACGTAGTTTTTCCTTCTTCAGTTAAGAATTTAATTTTGCTCTCTCAATTAACTGAAGAAATCTATCCACCAGGAATAGCTCATTCTTTTTCATGGGTAAAACCTGGGCTTCCTTTGGAGGTCTTTTGCCTTACTACTGTTGCTCATGTTCTGTTGAAGACTCACCAGGAGAACCAATGATAAAGTACACACGTTACCTGTTCCTCATGGTAGACTTACAAAAGGGGACTTTTGTGTAAGTGCACATCATCTCAGAAAGCAGCGAAAGTGGTTTGTATTCTGGAATCAGTCTCTTGATGAAACCTCTAAATAATAAGGCAGGTGGGGCAACATTGCTGTTCTCAGGACAGCCAGCATGTTCCATATTCCTGGAACTTGGGAGTTTATGAGATAGGCAGATTTCCCAGGTCAGAAAATATGTCAATGATTCTACAATTCTTGGAAGCTACTATATTCACTATTTGGTGTGGTTGTGAGTGCATGAAGCTTTGGGTTGAGCGACTTGTTTAATACTGTGCAGTGCAATAGAGTTGTGTATGAGGGTGCATGTGTGACACAGAGATACTTAATTGAGAGAATGAGACACATATATAGACACTGAAATCCAAAGAAAGAGAGGAGAGATAAAGAATAAGAGACTTCTCCAGAACATATGTCCCACTGATATTGTGCAGCAGCCTCTCTCATCGTTCTCAAAAAATAAAAAATCCCATAACAACATATTTTACATCTCTAACATCATTAGTGGCCCAACAGTGGCAGTTGATCACAAGCTTCATAACCAAAGCCATCATGTTCAGTAGCCTTCTATCCATAGTGAACCGCTATCTGAGAATTATTCTTTTAGTTTAGTAACATTCTCCTTTATGTGTCTGAGAGAAAGAATGAGCAGGTGAAGGGAGAGGGGTAGTTGGACAGAAAGACAAACACATTACTGATAAAGGAGACCCATGATAGGCTGATTTCATAACCCAGACAGCCTGACCTGAATCAAATTAAGACTCAACTGACTGATTCAGGCACCCCTAAGAGTTATTCCTGTGCACCATGACCAATGTGCTGATGGATACCATGTGTCCTGCTAAAAGCACCCTATGATCCCTTCTGAATTAGAGTGTTCATCTAGACCTTCATAGAAGAATATCAAATATATATTGTCAAAGTGAGCTTCAGTATCTTGACCAAGGATCAAATGTCACATTCTTGGTTGTTTTCCTCAGAAATTCCCATGAAAATCAGACACTTTCCATATGAGATGAAATAAATAATCTTCTTGGAGGTAAGACTGCTGAGTTATTGTCTCTTGCCAACCATTATCTTATTTGAGAGGATGCTTGATCCTGCTCAACCACCAATGGTAACATTGGTGGCACTGATTCTGATTATAAAGTGTGTGCTGGGGTATTTTCCCTGAACAAATGTTTCTCTTGCTTGGTTGAGAAATGTTGTAGTCACCATCCTGAGTTGAACGCATACACATTCTTTGGGACAAACAACTTTGTCCAAGTGTCCTTTCACTTACTTTGGCAGATTATCTCAAACGCTATGTTCCATCTGGGTTCCTAAAGTCATTCATAGTAGTAAAGATAACTTTTATTCTATGTAATACAATCTATTGATTAAAAACAATAAGCGACTTACATTTGTTAATGTTTTACACTAGATTAATGTCCAAATATTGGATTCAAAATAAGTACCATTAGTGATGATCACATTTTAGTTGTAGGGTGGTAGTGGAAACAGTCACTTAACTCTCCTCCCTGGGGACAGTACATAATCCCATGTTCGGGATTCAGGTGAATGTTGTGTTCCTCCCTTATGGGTAGCCAAATTCTCCCTCTAAACGTGTCCTGACTAATACTGTCTATTTCCATCCTTTTGTCTTTCTCTCCAGTAAATTAATTAGTTAATAAATCCTAAGTAAAGATAACTGAACATGTTTTGAAAATGCCTATTGACTATTCTGGTTATAGAATAATGTCTCACCAGAATATCAAATTTGTTGTCATGTAAAACAAAAAGAATGTGGCTTAGTACTTTTAAGAATGGGACAATGAGCAAACTAGAATAATGATTCTTTTTTTTTTTTTTTGAGCAAGAGAGTGATAGAGATAGTGTGAGAACTGGAGGGGAGAGGAAAAGACAAAGGGATTCTTAAAACATTCCATACACAGCACAGAGCTATTCCCAAAGCTACGTCTCATGAGCGTGAGAATATGATCTAGGGCAAAATCAAGAGTTGGACACTTAAATGACTGACTCAATGAGGTGTCCCTAGTACAGTTATATTTAAATCCATGATTGAATTTCCATGGTAACTTCAAATGAGCCAAATATATGATGTCCTTTGTTTTGTCAACAGATGAATGTTTTGAATCACTTGAGGAGACACACAGATTTACAACCCATGCTATGTATTTTTTGGAGGCTCTTGAACTTAGACTTTTTGAAATCTAATGAAATAGAATGAAATGTTAATATCTTACTTTCAGAAGACCATAAGGAATGACTGATAACCTTTTCAGAGTTCAAAACTTTGATCCCATTCTTCATTGTTTCCTTAGAAGAGCCAGCTGATTCAGAGGATCTGAATCACTTTGGCTTTAAATAGGACATGTAATTACTGTATACTTAAAAGGCCCAAGAGTTGCTCTGACCAATAATATGGAACTCCTCAAAAATGTTTTTAAAACCTGTGATATGCAGTAACATAATGACTTTCAGAAACAAATCTCAAAGATTGAAAGCTGAACTTCAGAGAAATATCCGTACATATTCTGCACTAAACACAACAGATAAGATTATAGGAACAAATTCATGTCAATATGGCTTTAAAATATAGTAAAAAAATATAGATTTCAAAAAGAAGAGGTGATAAAACAAGAAACTACTCTAGATAAGAATAAACACTAGTTTAGATAAGAATAAACAAAAAAAAGAAGGCAATTTTATCTTGAAAGAAAAACATAGCCTAAAAGGAAAACCTTGAGTTGCTTTGCTATGTTCCCCCCAGTGCTGGAAGTTCCAGTTCTGTATGGTCAGGAAATGTGCTGGTCACCTCTTCTTCCAGGTGATCCTCCTAGGAAAAGCCTGCTGTACAAATTCTCAGATGTCTGTGCGTGGGTGGTGTTGCACTGACCTTGTCAGGGTATCAGGCTCACTATAAGCTGCTCTATGAGCATTTTATTCCCTGAAACCTTTCATACCCCTTCTCGGGGTGAGAGGAAAAAAGACCATGCTTCGATCTCCAAACCTGGGAGATGAATGAAGCGGTGACTGACAAATCTGCAGACTCCAGTGGTGCCTGCCTCCTCCAATTCTCCCCTAGCAGATGTGGGGGGACACTGAAATGTACAATGTTTAGGTATCCTCAGAGAGCATCCTTGCCACTCTTGCTCTCACTCCCTTTTCCTGAATGAAAGAGAAGATTGTCCCTTTCTGTGGTGGCTGGTCCCCCACAAGGAGAACGTTCAACCTGTCCAATGGTCACATAATCTGCCATCCTCTGTGGAGGATGTGTTCCAGTCCCTTGTATGTACCCTACATGGACGATGGTCTCCTGGCCAAGCCTGAGACCATGCATGATGGCGCCTCAAGATGAACATTCTCCCAGGCTTGATGATATAGCCCATTTTCCTGAACCAATACATGAGAAATCTGCTGGCTCAGGTGCTTGGGTACTTTTTGGACTCCAGGAATATTGAGACCCCACTCACTTCCTGTGATTCTGCACCCTTTCACCTATGGCAGGACAGAGAAGTCTCTGGAGAGCACATGTAAAGGTCCAGATTTTGAATTTCAGGGCTCTTTCACTTTCAAGCAACTGGCTCACACATGCTACCTCCCACCCCACCCATTATCCTCTGATAAATCCTTTCCATTTTGCTTTTTCATATCCATCCTGCTTAATTTTTCACTTTTCGATTTGTATATTCACCCATTCTTGCTTAGATTTCAGCTTGAATTCACTGGTGTTCAGGATGGCTTGATAGTTATATAGCTACGTTTAGGGGACTAGCTGACATGAGGACCTCTGCTCCACCAACCATCATTCTTTTGAAAGTAATTTTTAATGGCTTAATCCAAACTAATTCAGATGGTTATTCCATGAAACATGTCTCTTTTCAAGAAATTCAGGTTTCTTTTGCAAATAAATTCAGCTATATTTATTTTTTTTAATTTTTTTATTTATTTATGATACTCACAGAGAGAGAGAGATGTAGAGAGGGGGGGGGCAGAGACATAGGCAGAGGGAGAAGCAGGCTCCATGCACCGGGAGCCCGACGTGGGATTCGAGCCCGGGTCTCCAGGATCGCGCCCTGGGCCAAAGGCAGGCATTAAACCACTGCGCCACCCAGGGATCCCAAATTCAGCTATATTTAGTATCATCCAAACTAGAAACTACAAAGCTGTCACTAAGTAAATTAAAAAGAATCTTCAAATCAAGGCATACAAGGAATTGTTATTCTGTAGTAAAAAGTGATTAAGCCTTGAGAGCCTCTATGTCTCAGTTGGTTAAGGTTGTGACTCTTGATTTTTGCCACAGATCATGACCTAAGATTATTGAGATGAACCCACATGACAGACACTTGTGCCTGGAGCTTGCTTAAGATTCTATCTCCCTCCTAACAAAACATGAGGGATACCTACCTCTGGGAAGTGAACAAGGGGTAGGGGAAAGGAGTTAGTTGAGGGATTGGGGTGACTGGATGATGGGCACTGAGGGGAGCACTTGGCGGGATGACCACTGTGTGTTATGCTATGTGTTGGCAAATTGAACTCCAACAGCAACAACAAAAAATAATAAATGCTACTTTGAGACATACTCAACTTGGATGTTAAAGGACAAAAATATACTATTTTCCTGGAAAAAGTTGTCTGTTTGAATAGCTTTCTTATTATGTCCAATTATGAATTTTTTAAAAGTTAGTTATGTTTGAACCTCCTAGAGTTTCATTGCTCTTTTTACATAGACCTCATAAAGTCTCTTTTAATGATGTGTCAGGGCATGTTTACACATTTCTCTATTCCTTTAGAAATATCTCCAGTTGATGAGCAGGACAGCCATGCTAGGAACATTTGAGGAACATTGGTTAACCTTGGTGGTGAAATATTTGGGTAATACCCTAAGTGTTTTAAGATGTTACCATCTCTGTGTGTCGTAAAGTAGTGCCTTCTAGTCTGGGTGCTGAAATTCCTAGATTTATGGGCATTTTAGCCCATAATTTACAGTGAAAGAACCAGTATTACCGAAGGGAATGGACTGAATTAACATCCTTGATAGTGTGTACTTGTACCAAGGGAACTCACAAGATTCTGAAAGTGTTTCCTATTTAAATGAATAGCTGAAAATATTTTCCTCTCTAAATAGGTTATATCTTAAATAATGAACTGTGTTCCAGCAAAGTTTTAATTTCTTTTGAACACTATATTATTTCTTGTGAAGATTGCGAGCAAATACATGGATACACTTCACATTCTACATGTTTCTTTTTTTGAAAGTCATTACTTTGAATCATGAACCATATTGCTTTCTCAGACTCACCTCTTTCATTCTGATGAATACACATAGCTTTCATTGAGGTCTTTTGGATGGCTTGAAAGGTCCATTATTTTTTATTTCATTCTTGTTTTATTATTTTCCTCTTGAAAGAGGGAAAGAGTGTATGTCTGGATGGGGGTATGGGTAGATGAGGATGAAGGGAATGTCTTAGTAGGATCCTCACTCAACATGGAGCCTGAGGAGGGGTTTGATATCAGGAGTCTGAGATCATGACCCAAGGAAAAATCAAAGGCCTGGCACTACCCCCATTCTCTGTATATGTTGTGGACCATTAATTTATTGTAGAAAAGTGGATCTTGTAGGTAACTTTCCAGATCAGTCCAAAGAGCTTTTCCATTCAAAATGGATCATCTCAATGTCCAAACCATGAATTTGTATAAGCAGATAATAGACAGGTAGCACCAGGTCAACCTGCAACTAAAGAATTCTAAATCACATAGGAATATGCCTTGGTTTTTTGGGAGGGTTAGAAAAAAGTTCAAGTGCATCTCTTCATTAAGCTCAGATTCAACTTTTCAACTGTATACTATTTCCTCACACCTGGCTATGGGAGGGGTCTATTGTTAGAGGCAAGTGGCACTTCAATGCTTCTGGTGAATTGTAGAAAATGTGATATCTGGAGAAGGGAAGGAGTAGGAAGGAAGTGAAGGAGAAAGAGAAAGGACAATAAGAATAGAAGTGGAGACAAACAGCAAGAGGAAGTCATGTGGGAGCATTTACTAAAGAGGTGCTTCTAGCTTATTCTTGTCTAGCAGTGGTGAGAGTGGACATTCCTGTCTTGTTCCTGATCTTAGGGAAAGGCTCCCAGTGCTTACCCATTGAGAATGATATTTGTAGTACAACCTGAAATTTGGCATTGTGATTCCCCCAGGTATGTTTTTCCTTTTAAAAATTACCGTGGCTATTCAGGGTCTTTTCTGATTGCACACAAATCTTAAAATAATTTGTTCTAACACTCTGAAGAAAGTTCATGGTATTTTGATAGGGATTGCATTAAATGTGTAAATTGCCCTGGGTAACATTGACATTTTCACAATATTAATTCTGCCAATCCATGAGCATGGAATAGTTTTCCATCTCTTTGTGTCTTCCTCAATTTCTTTCAGAAGTGGTCTATAGTTTTTAGAGTATAAATCTTTTACCCCTTTGGTTAGGTTTATTCCTAGGTATCTTATGCTTTTGGGTGCAATTGTAAATGAGATTGACTCCTTAATTTCTCTTTCTTCAGTCTCATTGGTAGTGTATAGAAATGTCATTGGTTTCTGGGCATTGATTTTGTATCCTGCCAGGCTGCCAATTGCTGTATGAGTTCTAGCAATCTTAGGGTGGACGCTTTTGAGTTTTCTATGTAGAGTATCATGTCATTGGTGAAGAGGTAGAGTTAGACTTCTTCTTTGCCAATTTGAATGCTTTTAATGTCTTTTTGTGTCTGATTGCTGAGGCTAGAACTTCCAGTACTGTGTTGAATAGCAGTGGTGAGAGTGGACATCCCTGTCTTCTTCCTGATCTTATGGGAAAGGTTCCCAGTGCTCCCCAATTGAGAATGATATTTGCTGTAGGCTTTTCATAGATGGCTTTTAAGATGTGGAGGAATGTTCCTTCTATCCCTACAGTCTGAAGAGTTTTGATGAGGAATGGATGCTGTATTTTGTCAAATGCGTTCTCTGCATCTAATGAGAGGCTCATATGGTTCTTGGATTTTCTCTTGCTGATATGATGAATCACATTGATTGTTTTACGAGTGTTGAACCAGCCTTGTGTCCCGGGGATAAATCCTACTTGGTCATGGTGAATAATTTTCGTGATGTACTCTTGGATCCTATTGGCTAGTATCTTATTGAGAATTTTTGCATCCATATTCATCAAGGATATTGATCTGTAATTCTCCTTTTTGGTGGGGTCTTTGTCTGGTCTTGGAATTAAGGTGATGCTGGCCTCATGGAATGATCTGGGAGTACTCCATCCCTTTCCTCTTTCCAAACAGATTTAGTAGAATAGGTATGATTTCTTCTTTAAGCATTTGATAGAATTCTCCTGGGAAGCCATCTGGCCCTGGACTTTTGTGTCTTGGGAGTTTTTTGATGACTGCTTCAATTTCCTCCCTGGTTATTCGCCTGTTCAGGTTTTCTATTTCTTCCTGTTCTAGTTTGTGGCTAGAGGAATGCATCCATTCTTCTAGATTGCCTAATTTATTGGTGTATAGCTGTTCATAATATGTTATTAAAATCGTTTGTATTTCCTTGGTGTTGGTAGTGATCTCTCCTTTCTCATTCATGATTTTCTTCATTTGAGTCTTCTCCTCTCTCTTCTTTTTAATAAGGTTGGCTAATGGTTTATCTATCTTATTAATTCTTTGAAAGAACCAACTCCTGGTTCTGTGGATCTGTTTCACAGTCTTCTGGTCTTGATTTTGTTGAGTTCTGCTCGTTTTTTCTCTAGCTCCCTTATGTGTAAGGTTAGCTTTTGTATTTGAGTTCTTTCCAATTTTTGAATGCATGCTTGTATTGCAATGTATTTCCCCCTTACGACTGCTTTTGCTGAATCCCAAAGATTTCGAATGGTTGTATCTTCATTCTCATTAGTTTCCATGAATCTTTTTAATTCTTCCTTAATTTCCTGGTTGACCCTTTCATCTTCTTCAGGATGGTCCTTCACCTCCACGTGTTTGAGGTCCTTCCAAACTTCTTGTTGTGATTTAGTTCTAATTTCAAGGCATTATGGTCTGAGAATATACAGGGGACGATCCCAATCTTTTGGAATCGGTTCAGACCCGACTTGTTTAATATTGTGCAGTGCAAAAGAGTTGTGTATGAGGGTGCGTGTGTGACACAGAGACACGTAATTGAGAGAATGATACACAGATATTGACACTGAAATCCAGAGAAAGAGAGAAGGAGAGATAAAGAATAAGAGACTTCTTTAGGACATATGTCTCACTAACATTGTGCAACAGCCTCTCTCATCATTCTCAAAAAATAAAAAATCCCATAACAACATATTTTACATCTCTAACATCATTAGTGGCCCAACAGTGGCAGTTGATCACAAGCTTCATAACCAAAGCCATCATGTTCAGTAGCCTTCTATCCATAGTGAACCGCTATCTGAGAATTATTCTTTTAGTTTAGTAACATTCTCCTTTATGTGTCTGAGAGAAAGAATGAGCAGGTGAAGGGAGAGGGGTAGTTGGAAAGAGAAAGACAAACAAATTACTGATAAAGGAGACCCATGATAGGCTGATTTCATAACCCAGACAGCCTGACCTGAGTCAAATTAAGACTCAACTGACTGATTCAGGCACCCCTAAGAGTTATTCCTGTGCACCATGACCAATGTGCTGATGGATACCATGTGTCCTGCTAAAAGTACCCTATTGATCCCTTCTGAATTAGAGTGTTCATCTAGAACTTCATAGAAGAATATCAAATAAATATGTCAAAGTGAGCTTCAGTATCTTTGACCAAGGATCAAATGTCACATTCTTGGTTGTTTTCCTCAGAAATTCCAATGAAAATCAGACACTCTCCAGATGAGATGAAATAAAAAAATCTTCCTGGAGGTAAGACTCCTGAGTCATTGTCTCTTGCCAACCATTACCTTATTTGAGAGGATGCTTACCATTGGTGACACTGATTCTGATTATAAAGTGTGTGCTGGGGTATTTTCCCTGAACAAATGTTTCTCTTGCTTGGTTGAGAAATGTTGTAGTCACCATCCTGAGTTGAATGCATACACATTCTTTGGGACAAACAACTTTGTCCAAGTGTCCTTTCACTTACTTTGGCAGATTATCTCAAACGCTATGTTCCATCTGGGTTCCTAAAGTCATTCATAGTAGTAAAGATAACTTTTATTCTATGTAATACAATCTATTGATTAAAAACAATAAGCGACTTACATTTGCTAATGTTTTACACTAGATTAATGTCCAAATATTGGATTCAAAATAAGTACCATTAGTGATGATCACATTTTAGTTGTAGGGTGGTAGTGGAAACAGTCACTTAATTCTCCCTGGGGACAGTACATAATCCCATGTTGGATTCAGCTGAATGTTGTGTTCCTCCCTTATGGGTAGCCAAATTCTCCTTCTAAATGTGTCCCAACTCATATTGTCTATTTCCATCCTTTTGTCTCTCTCTCCAGTAAATTAATTAGTTAATAAATCCTCAGTAAAGATAACTGAACATGTTTTGAAAATGCCTATTGACTATTCTAGTCATAGAATAATGTCTCACCAGAATATTGAATTTGTTGTCATGTAAAACAAAAAGAATGTGGCTTAGTACTTTTAAGAATGGGACAATGAGCAAACTAGAATAATGATTCTTTTTTTTTTTTTTTTGAGCAACAGAGTGATAGAGATAGTGTGAGAACTGGAGGGGAGAGGAAAAGACAAAGGGATTCTTAAAACATTCCATACGCAGCACAGAGCTATTCCCAAAGCTACGTCTCATGAGCGTGAGAATATGATCTAGGGCAAAATCAGGAGTTGGACACTTAAATGACTGACTCAATGAGGTGTCCCTAGTACAGTTATATTTAAATCCATGATTGAATTTCCATGGTAACTTCAAATGAGCCAAATATATGATGTCCTTTGTTTTGTCAACAGATGAATGTTTTGAATCACTTGAGGAGACACACAGATTTACAACCCATGCTATGTATTTTTTGGAGGCTCTTGAACTTAGACTTTTCGAAATCTAATGAAATAGAATGAAATGTTAATATCTTACTTTCAGAAGACCATAAGGAATGACTGATAACCTTTTCAGAGTTCAAAACTTTGATCCCATTCTTCAATTTTTGCGTAGAAGAGCCAGCTGATTCAGAGGATCTGATTCACTTTGGCTTTAAATAGGACATGTAATTACTGTATACTTAAAGGACCCAAGAGTTGCTCTGACCAATAATATGGAACTCCTCAAAAATGTTTTTAAAAACTGTGATATGCAGTAACATAATGACTTTCAGAAACAAATCTCAAAGATTGAAAGCTGAACTTCAGAGAAATATCCGTACATATTCTGCACTAAACACAACAGATAAGATTATAGGAACAAATTCATGTCAATATGGCTTTAAAATATAGTAAAAAATATGTATTTCAAAAAGCAGAGGTGATAAAACAAGAAACTAGCTTAGATAAGAATAAACACTAGTTTAGATAAGAATAAACAAAAAAGGAATCCCTGGGTGGCGCAGCGGTTTGGTGCCTGCCTTTGGCCCAGGGCGCGATCCTGGAGACCCGGGATCAAATCCCACGTCGGGCTCCCGGTGCATGGAGCCTGCTTCTCCCTCTGCCTGTGTCTCTGCCTCTCTCTCTCTCTGTGACTGTCATAAGTAAATTTAAAAAATTTTAAAAAAAGAATAAAAAAAAAAAGGAAGGCAATTTTATCTTGAAAGAAAAACATAGCTTAAAGGAAAACCTTGAGTTGCTTTGTTATGTTCCCCAGTGCTGGAAGTTTCAGTTCTGTTTGATCAGGAAATGTGCTGGTCACCTCTTCTTCCAGGTGATCCTCCTAGGAAAGGCCTGCTGTACAGATTCTCAGATATCTGTGCCTGGGTAGTGTTGCACCGACCTTGTCAGAGGTACAATATAAGCTGTTTGCTCTGTGAGTGTTTTATTTCCTGAAAGCTTTCATACTCCTTGTCAGGGTGAGAGGGAAAAAGACCAAGCTTCAATCTCCAGCCTGGAAGATGAATGAAGTGATTGACAAATCTACAGATTCCAGTGGTGCCTGCCTCTTCCAATTCTCCCCTAGCAGACGTGGGGGACACTGAAATGTACAATGTTTAGGTTTCCTCAGGGAGCATCTTTGCTGCTCTTGCTCTCACCCCTTTTTCCTGGAGGAGAGGGAAGATTGTCCCTTTCTGTGGTGGCTGGTCCCCCACAAGGAGAACTTTCAACCTGTCCAATGGTCACATAATCTGCTCCCAGAGGAAAGAAGAGAATGTCTTCCCATCCCTTGTATGAACCCAACATGGACGATGGTCTCCTGGCCAAGCCTGAGACGATGGATGATGGCACCTCAAGCTGCACATTCTCCCAGGCTGATGATCTAGCCCATTTCCCTGAACCAATACATGGGAACTCTGCTGGCTCAGGTGTTTGGGTACTTTCTGCAGTCCAGGAATATTGAGAACCCACTCACTTACCTGTGATTCTGCACCCTTTCACCTATGGCAGGGCAGGGAAGTCTCTGGAAGAGCACATCTAAAGGTCCAGATTTTGAACTTCAGGGCTCTTTCACTTTCAAGCAACTGGCTCACACATGCTACCCCTAACCCCTCCCATTATCCTCTGATAAATCCTTTCCATTTTGCTTTTCCATATCTACTGGGCAAAAACTTTTCACTTTCCTATTTTTAGTGTCAGCCATTTTTCCTTAGATTTCAGCTTGAATTCACTAGTGTTCAGTATGGCTTGATAGTTATGTAGCTAAGTTTAGGGGAGTAGCTGACATGAAGACCTCTGCTCCACCATCTATCATTCTTTTGAAAATAACTTTTAAGGTCTTAACCCAAACTAATTCAGATGGTTAGTCCATGAAGCCTGTCCCTTTTCAAGAAATTCAAGTTTCTTTTGCAAATGATATTTAGTATCATCCAAGGAAGGAACTATGAAGCTGTCACTCTTTAAGTGAATGAAAAAAGAATCTTCAAATCTATCCATATAAGGAATTGTTATTCTGTAATAAAAAGCGATTAAGCCTTGGGGAGCCTCTATGTCTCAGTTGGTTAAGATTGTGACTCTTGATTTTTGCCACAGATCATGACCTAAAATTCTTGAGATGAACCCACATGACAGACACTTGCTGTGCCTGGAGCCTGCTTAAGTTTCTCTATCCCTACTGACAAAACTTGAGATACACCTAATTCTGGGAAGTGAACAAGGGGTAGGGGAAAGGAGTTGGGTGAGGAATTGAGGTGACTGGATGATGGGCACTGAGGGGAGCACTTGGCTGAATGAGCACTGGGTGTTATGCTATATGTTGGCAAATTGAACCCCAACAAAAAAAATAATAAATGCTACTTTATGACATATTCAACTTGGATGTTAAAGGACAAAAATATACTGTTTCCTGGGAAAAGGTGTCTGTTTGAATAGCTTTCTTATTATGTCCAATTCTGAATTTTTTATATTTTTTATTTTTTAAAAAAGATTTATTTATTCATTTATGATAGAAACAGAGAGAGAGAGAGAGAGAGGCAGAGACACAGGGGGAGGGAGAAGCAAGCTCCATGCAGGGAGCCTGACGTGGGACTCGATCCCGGGACTCCAGGTTTGTACCCCAGTCCAAAGGTAGGTGCTAAATGGCTGAGCCACCCAGGGATCCCAAATTCTGAATTTTTTAAAAGTTACTTAAGTTTGAACCTCCAAGAGTTTCATTGCTCTTTTTACATAGACCTCATAAGGTCCCTTTTAGTAATGTGTCAGGGCAGATTTACACATTTCTCTAGTCCTTCAGAAACATGTCCAGTTGGGATCCCTGGATGGCGCAGTGGTTTGGCGCCTGCCTTTGGCCCAGGGCGCGATCCTGGAGACCCGGGCTCGAATCCCACGTCGGGCTCCCGGTGCATGGAGCCTGCTTCTCCCTCTGCCTGTGTCTCTGCCTCTCTCTCTGTGACTATCATAAATAAATAAAAATTAAAAAAAAAAAAGAAACATGTCCAGTTGATGAGAAGGACATGGCTGCTAGGAATATTTGGGGAACATTTGCCTTACCTTGGTGGTGAAATATTTGGGTAATACCCTAAGTGTTTTAAGATGTTACCATCTCTGTGTGTAGTAAAGTAGTACCTTCTAGTCTGGGTGATGAAATTCCTAGATTTATGTGTATTTTAGCCCATAATTTACAGTGAAAGAACCAGTATTACCGAAGGGAATGGATTGAATTAACATCCTTGATAGTGTGTACTTGTACCAAGGGAACTCACAAGATTCTGAAAGTGTTTCCTATTTAAATGAATAGCTGAAAATATTTTCCTCTCTAAATAGGTTATATCTTAAATAATGAACTGTGTTCCAGCAAAGTTTTAATTTCTTTTGAACACTATATTATTTCTTGTGAAGATCGCGAGCAAATACATAGATACACTTCACATTCTACATGTTTCTTTTTTTGAATGTCATTACTTTGAATCATGAACCATATTGCTTTCTCAGACTAACCTCTTTCATTTTAATGAATACACATAGCATTCATTGAGGTCTTTTGGATGGCTTGAAAGGTCAATTATTTTTTATTTCATTCTTGTTTTATTATTTTCCTCTTGAAAGAGGGAAAGAGTGTATGTCTGGATGGGTGTATGGGTAGATGAAGATGAATGGAATGTCTTTGTAAGATCCTTGCTCAGCATGGAGCCTGAGGAGGGGCTTGATCTCAGGAGCCTGAGATCATGACCCAAGGAAAAATCAAAGGCCTGGCACTACCCCCATTCTCTGTATATGTCATTGGCTGTTAATTTACTGTAGAAAAGGGGATCTTGTAGGTAACTTTCCAGATCAGTCCAAAGAGCTTTTCCATTCAAAATGGATCATCTCAATGTCCAAACCATGAATTTGTATAAGCAGATAATAGACAGGTAGCACCAGTTCATACCTGCAACTAAAAGAATTCTAAATTAGGGCATAGGAATATGCCTTGGCTTTTGGGGGGGTACAAAAAATTTCAAGTGCATCTCTTCATTAAGCTCAGATTCAACTTTTCAACTGTATACTTTGTCCTCACACCTGGCTATGGGAGGGGTCATTTTTTTAGAGGCAAGGGGCACTTTGGGGCTTCGGGTGAATTGTCATAGAATATGTGGTATCTGGAGATGGAAGGAGTGGGAAGGAGGTGAAGGAGAAAGGGACACAGGACAATAATAGAAGTGGAGACAAACAGCAAGAGGAAGGCGTGTGGGAGCATTTACTAAAGAGGTGCTTCTAGTTTATTCTTGCCTAGCACTGTCAAATTGTTCTTTAGCTTTTGCCAAATGGTTAATGAAATAAATTTGATGCCGAATTCTTGTGAGGCCTCAGTGTATCAACAAAAGGTGCTGCCCATTCATCTTCCTTCTTTTCTAAGCGATTCCCTAGAGAATGAATTTGTTCAGTTCCATTAATACAGAGTTGGCCTTGAAGACCCAAAACATCATTAGTGAGATGGTGCGGATCAAGAATTAAAATCATGAGAACCAGACATAGGAGAAACAGACATGATTTCAGTTAGAGGAGAAGGTTCAGGTTTATACAATCCCAATACAGCTGGTGACATTTTATGGAAATATCACATTTGTATACTTCATGCCATCAGTACCCAAAAATGATAACTGTACACTGCAGAAAAAACATTCAATGATATGCCCACACCAGCAGCACAACCTCAGAGTGAATACTCTCAGGATACAAAACTGAGACAGTCGGAGAAACTCAACTGATGGGATTGCTGACCCTCAGCAAAGTTCTTCTTCAGGGTGGACTCAAGTCCTGTGAGATCTTCACACTCACTGCTCTGTGAAGATGGATCAGTGAAGACTCACAGGACACTATTCCTGCTTCTATGCTCAGATACTTCTACTTATGACACACAACAGTTTCACACAGCACAGCAAAGCACAAAATGATAACCAAAGAGACAGCATAAGGGGACCTAAAGGAATAGTCTGATTCCATTAGAATCCAAAGAAGTGGGAAACAAAACAAGATCCAGGTGCCATACTGAGTACAAACTGCCTTAGAACTGCCTCAGAACACATTTCAGATCAAAGGCTCTCTTTTCATGGGAGGAACCCTCCCATGGACTCAATAGCTGCCAGGAGCAAGGTACAGGGGGACTCTGTGAACACTACCCTTGCTCAAATCAACAGGGGGCTCTGAAGATGTCCTGTGGACACCTTGTGATTGTACAATGAACAACGGCCAAACAAATGAAAATAACAAAGAATATCGACTTAGTTTTACTTAGTGCAAGGAAATCAGCCACTATTATTTTTGGTGAGCAGAGCCCCAGCATTAGACAGAAGGGTGCAAACCCACTCTAGATGGTAGAAGAAGGCTTCAATTATGCCTTGATGAGAAGCTATTGTATGAAGAGGCCATAGTGAGCTGTCCAGAAGTGAGGCACCCTATGTGATTGTGAATGTTGATCTTTTCTGACTGCTGGGTCCTAGGTAGGAAATTGGGACAAATGTTAGGAGAGATAACATCCATAGGTCTAGGTGGGACAGTTGTTACGGTGTAGAATCCTGAGCCTGTGGCAAGGGTGGTATATGGGTTCTGGGATAGAAGTCTGAGACAGTTGGTCCAATGTTTATGATGTAAACCATGCACCAGATGCTGGATACAGCCTCCAAACATCGTACACTCTTTTATAGCCAAGGCCTTTTCCCTTGACGGCCTGCAAGATAATGGGCTGGTTCAAGGATTGGCTGTGGGTCAGAAATCTCTCTGAATGAACTATCTGGCTATGATCTATACTTTCAATATTCCAAGTAGACTTGGGACCACCTACCAGGAGAATGCTAGGGAAGTTGTTGGGCAGGGCAGAAGAGAGAGATTATACATTTAAAGATCCCAAGTTGTCAAGTGCCTGGATGAGAGCAAACACTGCAAGATTTAGATCATCGATAGGAGCATATCTTTAAGAGATAGGATGGTGGTACCTGGTGACTCATTAGGTTTAGTGTCTTATTCAAGGGGTTGACTCAGGTACTGAAATCAGGGTGCTGGTCTAAGCTTCATAGAAGGATTTGAGTGCAATCTTCGTGGGATTCTCTCTCACCTTCTGTGCCTCCCTCCACAGAGACTCTCTCTCTCTCTAAATGTAGTAAAAACAACATGCAAAAATTAGTTTAAAAACCATAAGAGGAATAAATTACATACAATGTTGATTTAAGGTTATGAGTCTTCAAAGTCACCAAAATATTCTTCCTTGTGCAGCAGCATAGGAACGGTGATGGGTGGCCTGAGGAAAAAATAGTGTACAGTTAAGCAAACAAGAGGATGAATTACAGCTCATAGGATCTATGTCTTCGACCCTGGAACTCAATTTTGCCTTCTGCTCTAGTCTTCTTACCTAAACACCCCTAGCAACAGCATCCTTTCAACTCTATAATGGGAATGGCCTTGAGTCTCTGTGTTTTCCCCGGTCTCAGATTCCATATCCTGAACCAGGAAACAAGGCCTGTCATCCCATTCTTCAAAGAAGCCACCAAATTTTCTATGAATTTCTTTTCCCACGTTTTGCTCCCTCTTTCTGCTCACTCCTACTTCACTCCATCTTCCTTCTCCTAACCATTAATTGCTCATTTTGCTCCTCATTCACTTCCAACAGAAATTATATTCAATGGGGGTGGGAATGCTCAGGGAATTATCAGCTTTTTATGCGACCCTCCTTAATCAGTTAATCAAAGAACCAAGCCAGGCAATGCTGAAGTAGTTGCAATTGGCTTGCGGGCCTATGCCCACGAGTTGTGTGTGTCCATGAGGGTGACATCCCAGTAGGCTATATTGACTGCTTTGTGTTTTAGGTGCTCTTAGGTATTTGACACAAACTTAACCTTTATACATATATTTTAAATGTTTATTTATTTAGTGTTTTGTAAATTCAATTTGCTAATGTATAGTGTAATATCCTGTGCTCATCCCATCAAATGCCCTCCTCCTGGCATATAAGAAATAGTGAAAGGAATTACAAGGGGAAGGAGTGGAATTGAGTAGGAAAAATTAGAGTGACAAAACCGTGTCCCACAGTTCACACAGAATCTGTAACACAATGAATTTTTAGAACAGCTCATACATCTCGTAGCCCATAGAGGAAATGAATGTGATACTACAGGTAAAGTATCTTGCCCAATATCCTTTAGTCTAAATCTTGGAGAATGGGTTTTCTAAAGTTGGTGAGGCTGCATCCATACTATCTTGAGCCAGAATTTACCCTGATTCTGGAAGGAATGAGCCATGGGCTCCAGACAGGCATGAGGGAAAGTCTGAGGCTGGGCCAAGACCCTGGTATGCAGAGCAGGCTCAGCACTCTGTAGTTATAGTAGTGAAATCAGACAGGAACAGATACGCTGGCTACCCTGACTAGAGCCTGTGTCTCGCTCTGCTGGACCTCTAGCACAAGTGTGTGCCAGCAGCCCAGCCAGCTTTCACACAGTACTCTAGATTCCATGCACCCAGCAAAGTCCTAGGGTGGCTGCACCCCAGCCTCTCTCACAGGCAGGCAAGTACAGATTTTGTTATTGTCCCAGGACTGAGGATTGTGCAAGGAGGGGAGGAGGGAATGCAATTCTGGCCATACCTCTCACCTCACTTCTGCTGGAACCAGAGGCATATGTTGTGAGGGACTATTTCTAAGATGCCCATCCATAGAGTGCCTTTACAACCTGACCAGAACTGAGGGTACCACCACACTGCTATGGTGTGACATATAGATGCAGAGAGAGTGGGTCCCCAGCTTTACCAGCACTTGGTGCCAACAGAAGCACCCTTTGTGCAAGTTCAGATCTGCATGGCAGCATGTATCTTATGAGATTAGCTCAGTCCAAGACAAAAGGCAATAACCTGAAACAAAACCTCTCCTGCTCTATTCTTAAGAAATTCTAACCAAACATAAGGTAGGTCTTTAATGCTTCCCAGTGACAAAGGGAGCAGGAAGTGGTCTTCAGGAATAATAGTTAAATAAAAAGAACTGCATGACCAACTGCATAACCCTATCCCAGGTCAGAATGTTTCTTCTTATTTTACCCAAGTAACCCTATTTATGATACAATAGACCAAAGAAGAGCATATATATAAGGATGCCCATCTCTGCTTTCTTTTGATGACCATTTGAATGGTAAATGGTTCTACAACCCTTTATTTTCAGGCTGTGGTGTCTTTAAGTCTCAAATGAATCTCTTGAAGACATCACATAGACGGGTCTTGATTTTTTATTCAGTCTCACACCCTGTGCCTTTTGATGAGGTCATTAGACTCAGATGTTAAAGCTCCTTTGCACAGTAACCAATGGTCCCATGCCTGACTAATCACTGCAGTTTAGTTCTCTAATTAGAGTATGAACTCTGGGACTACAAGCTTCGAATCATACCCTGGATCCTTAATACAGAATTCATGACCTTCAACACTGTGCCTCTTTCTCCACCCGACGAGGAGGGAGAATCAACAAAACATCACATACATGTTTGTTGAACATTAAAGGAATAAATGTAGAGATACTGATCAGGAAAGTTAAATAGAAGCTAAATATCCTGTCTGAGATCTCACATTCTACGAGTTCCAGAGATTGAAATCTCACAGTCTAAGTTCCGAGACCATTACTCTCTAACATGTAAGAGGTTTGCCTAAACACAATATTTTACCTTAAGACAATTTAGTGTTGACATAATAAAGGGCATCAGAAAAAAATAAAGCTATTGCTTCCTCTCTAAATATACTCTTGGGACGCTTGATCAAAAATATACATGACTGTCCTGTACAATCTTCCACTCCCGGGTCATGATCAGCACATCAAATGAGAGAAATAGTGGTGTGCAGGAAAGTAGAGTCACTAAAATCAAATCTTGTGTTAAAACATGGAAACAATGTCATTGTGCATTATTTATTCCTCACACACATATACATGCCTCAAAACAGTGTCTGAGAACTTGGCATGTCATAGAAAAAAAGCATGCATTAGCTTTAGAAAGAGTTCTGAAGGGCAGGTCAGAAGAACTGAGAAACACGTTATATGAAAATCACTTTAATGAATTCTCTTTCTCTTTTCAAGTGATATTGCTAGGTGCAAATGCTTGCCATTCTTCACTTCTATAAAATTTACTTTCTCTCATGTGCATACATCATCATTATTTTAGTATAACCAATAAATGCTTACATGCTTATCTCTCAGTCATTAAAACAATTACTTAATTATACATGTTTCAATACAAGTAGAAAGACTGGCTATTTGTTGCAAAAATGACAAAAATATCATATTTTCTCCAGCTTACAGTGTAGGGGGGGAGGAATGAGATGAGAGTTAGCATAAAATTGATATTTGTATAATGGGTAAATAGGGAAAACACCCATAATGTAAAAGGAAATGTGTGTTTGGGACAATAATTGAAACATAGATACTCATATTCACAAGGTTACTTTGGGCAACCATTCAGAGGAAGATAACAACATGTCCCCAAAAATACAGAACTTGATACCCATTTTGGAAGAAACAGTAAGGAAGATATATAAACCATTGAAAAACAATGACAAATATCCTCCATATCAACCTTTCTGGATTCACACTTATTTCTGAAATTAATAATTTGAATATATAATTTGGGACAGTATCACAACTTGAAAATATATGTGACCATATTTCCCCCTGTGAAGAGTTTGTGGTGATAAATGAGAGATGCAGGATATAGTAGGAAATAAGACATTTTTTCAAAATGGAGGCATAATATTCAAGGTACCTAGTTTGGTAGAATAAACAATAAAACAATGGAGGACTAGAACAAAAAAAAACACATAGGTATAACTGCGCATGATAATTTGGGGAGAGGAAACTTTAAACAATGAGAAAAATAGTTTGAGAAAGAGTTGTCTACCCAGTTGGTAGCAAAGAGCATTCAGAAGATATTTAGGAACATACTTTTGCAGTAGCAGCAATTGAGTTTGCCCATCGTCAAAGATGCTAGGTAGAGAGCTGAGAAGTCATGCAATATCAACTTTGAATGGCTCATCTCAGAGTGACAGTTGGGAAGATAGGCAGAGGTATACTTCTCATCACTTTGACAATGTGTGACATCATAGTGCTTTCAAAGTGAATGCAGCTGCACAGCAACAAACTTCTGCTGCCTAGATAGGGGTGTATCTGGGGAGACAAGGGTGATATTTGAGAGGAAACACTTGGGAAGCCTGGGTGGCTCAGCGGTTTAGCATGGTCTTTGTCCCAGGGCATGATCATGGAGTCCTGGGATGGAGCTCCATGTCGGGCTCCCTGCATGAAGCCTGCTTCTCCCTCTGCCTGTGTCTCTGTCTCTCTCTCTGTCTCTGTCTCAGTCTCTGTGTGTCTGTGTTCCTCATTAATAAATAAATAAAATGATTTTAAAACAGAGAGGAAACACTTTGTATCAGAAACAATATTTTAATCATCCGTAAGACCATGCAACCTGTTTTCCAGAATGGAAGTTCGATGACTCATTCTCATTAACAATTTCAGAGGCTTCCCCTTTCTCCACATCATTGCCATCATTAATTGTTAAATTTAGCCATTTTCACCAGTGTAATGTGTATCTCATTTTTGTTTTGATTTGTATTTTCATGTTTACAAGTGATGGGGAGCATTCTTTCACGTGCCCTTTGGACAGGTGTATGTCCATTTTAGAGAAATATCTGCTCTTATGATGTGCCCATTCCTCAAGTGATATTAAAATATGTCATTAAAATATAAAAAATTAACAGGAAAGATTTCAAAAAGGTAAATAATTCAAGAAACTGGGGGAGACAGGCATATATGAGAAAATAGAGTACAATTTTATCTTGAAAGAAAAACAAATCATAAAAGGAAAACCTTGAGTGGCCATTCTACTTTCATCCCAGGATGGGTGGTTCCAGTTCTGTTTGGCCAGGAAATGTACTGGTCTCCTGTTCTTCCAGGTGATCCTTCCAGTATGGGCCTGCTGCACAGATTCTCAGGGGTCTCTGCCTGGGTGGTGTTGCACTGCACCTTGTCAGGAGGCCAGGCTTATTGCAAGCTGTTTGCTTTGTGAGCATTTTGTTCCCTGAAACCTTTTATGCCTCGTTTGGGGGTAAGAGGAAAAAAGACCACACTTCAATCTCCAGCCTGGGAGATGAGGGAAGTAGTGATTGACAAATCCGCAGACTCCAATGTTTCCTGTGACTCCAATTCTCCCCTAGCATGTGTAGGGGGATGTTGAAATGTGCAATGTTTAGGTTTCTTCAGGAAGAGTCTTTGCCACTCTTGCTATCACCTCCTACTCCTGTAGGAAGTAGAGGTTTGTTCCTTTCTGTGGTTGCTGGTCCCCCACAAGGAGAACATCCAACCTGGCCAAAGGTCATCCAATCTGCCTGTCCCAGAGGAAGGTGGAAGCTGTGATCCTGTCCCTTTTATGGACCCAACATAGACCAGTATCCTGGCCTGGCTGAGATTGAGATTGATGGTATCTCAAGCTTAACATTCTCCCTGGCTTGCTGATTTAAACCCATTTCCCTGAGCCAATACTTGGGAACTCTGATGGCTCAGTCACATGGGTACTTCTGGCCTCCAGGAATATTGAGATCACATATTTTCCTGTGGTTTTGCACCCTTTCACCAACAAATCCCTCTCAGGCAGGGAAGTTTCTGAAGGAGCCGACTTCTAAAGGTCCAGTTTTTGAATATCAGGGCTCTTTCACTATCCTGTAGATACACATATCCCATCCCCTCAACACCTATCATCCTCTGATAAATCCATTCCATTTTGCTACTCCACACACCACCAGCAAATATTTTTCACTTTTCTATTTGTAGAGTTACCCATTCTTGCTGAGATTTCAGCTTGAATTCATTGGTATTCAGGATGGCTTGATAGTTATGTAGCTAAATTTAGGGGACCAGCTGACACAAGGACCAGTACTGCATGATCTTCCATCCTTCTGAAATTTGTTTTTTAAAACAAATCTGACTCAGATGATTAGTCCAAGAAACCCATATTTCCCAAAGAAATTCAAGTTCATTTTCAAAATATATTCAGCATTATTTAGGATGACTCAAGCTAGAGACAACTAAGCTGTCCCTCTTTAAATGAATGAAAAAAAAAACTTTCAATCCATTCAAGGAAATACTATTCTGCAATGAGAAGCATTCGAGCTCTTGGGGAGCCTGTATATCTTAGTCAGTTAAGCTTCTGACACTTTTTGCCAGATTTTGCCTCTGATTCTTGAGTTCAAGCCATGTGACAACCACATGCTGCACCTGGAACCTCCTTAAGATCTTTCTCCCTCTTCTTCTGCCCTTCCCCCCCTACACTTAGAGTTTTTCAATCTAAATAAATATTAGCAATAAAAATAACTGATCTATTAAGCCACAAAAAAGACATGGATGAATGTTAACTGAAGAGTTAAAAGTGAAATAAGGAAGGAAGTCCCAAAGAGAAAAACGTTTCATGTGTTTAATTGTGAAAAAAGGAGAGCTATACAGATGACAAATCTCAATGGTTAATAAGATTTCTATACAAAGTGCAAAAGCATGGATATTTGAATCATATGAATAAAAGGCAGTGAGCAACAGTGTACATGGTGCAATCATGATATTATGCACTTGTCACACCCATACTGTGACACAACACAGAGCTGAACTTCATAGAAATGGTAGCCTTAAATGAATAACAATATCACTCCCCTGATTTCTTCTTCATGACCAATGTTCCACAATGATGCTCATTTCAATAATGGTCAGTGAATAAGGATATAAGGAAACTGTCTATATTATTGTTCAATTATTTCAACTTATTCTAAATAATAAAATCTATTTATTAAAACATCATGAGATCAATCTCTGGTAATGTTTAACAACAAACTAATAATCAAATGCTAGCTTCATAATATCTACCATGGAATGAGATCAAACTTGATTTGTAAATTAAATTTGTGTACTGTGGTTATAAACTAGTAACTCACCAGATAATTAAAATGTACACACATGAAACAAAAATAGTGTTTATCTTAAGTATGCCACAAAGAGTAAACTTGAATAATGATTCATTTTATTATTTTTTATGGCAGAAAGAGTGAATACCAGGAGAAGAGGGGCAGAGGAAAAAAGATAAAATCTTGACTAAGCTCCATAGCCATCATGGAGCCCAACATGAGGCCCAATATCAGGACCTGGAGGTCATCACCTGTGTAAAAATCACAAGTTAAGACACTTACCAAGCAAAGCCACCAAGGTGCCACCAGAATAGTTAATCTTGAATCAACTCAGTGAATGGATTTCCATGGTATCTTCAAGTGAATCACTTGTATAGTACACACTTTGTTATCTCCAAGATGCGGGGTTTGCTGACCCACATGCCCAAGGAGATAACAGATTGATTTGACCTATTAGGAATGTTGTCCCAGGAACTTGAATAAGACACTGAGAAATGCATTAAAATACAATGGACTGTTGACACCTTGCTGTCAAAACCATACAACAATAAAGATACTTTTCTCAAAGTTCAAATATTTGATCCCATTGCTCATCATTTACCTTGAAGAGACAACTGTGTGAGAGTATGCTTTGGAAAGGTCTTGGAATTGACATAGATTTAAAGTACCCAATGTAACTGCTGACTTTAGTATGAAAACCAAAAGATAATCCTCAAAAGACTGTAAAAAGCACCACCATTTGGTCCATCAATCCCAATTTTGGGAAATATATCCCAAAGTCTCTGAGATATATCTCTGATGTACAGACTTCAGAGAGATATCCATATTCTAAAGCACTATTCAAAAATGCCACAAAACAGAAGCAAATTCACCCCCATTGATGAACACACAGATAAAGAATATGCAATCTTGAGTACTGATACTGATACTTTCTTTAGAGAAGGAAAGAGAATGTGTGAGCATTGGCAGGGGAGAGGGAAAGGGAGAGAAACTTAGCAGGCTGGATACCCACTATAGAGCCAAAGCGATGGCTACATGTCATGACCCTGAGAACATGAACTCAATCAAAATCAAGATTGAACATTTAACTGAGTCACCCAATTGCAAAATGAATAAACTGAAGGATAGACCCTCCATGGTACCTTCAATTGACTCCATTGCTGGATATATTTTTTTTTCTCAAGCATAAACTTATCTGGCCCAGTTTAACATTCAGAGAGATACACTTGTTTTCATAAACCTATTTGTCCTAATGAGTTTGACAGCAGACACTGGGATATGTCTTTCCATAGAAACAGATGTTGACAACTTCCTGTCCAAAGACCATAGGAAAATGAGTGATAACAATATCAGATTTCAAGCTTTTGAACCCATTCTTTATCATTTAGCTAGCTGAGCTAGCTGAAGACTTGAGTCAGAGTGAATTTAGAAAGGACTTGCAGGTGCTACATAAAATACTCAACAGAGAATGTCAACTGATGCAGTCACTATGACAAACATTATGCAAGTCCCTTAAAAAATTTGAAATCGACCTACTATGTAATCCACATAATTTGACTTTGGCAAACAGGTCCCAAAGACTTGAAATCTGACCTTCAGAGAGATATGTGCACATGTTCTGCAGCACTCTTCACAGAAGCCAAGAATACAGAAACAAATTCATGTCTACTGATGAGCAAATGGATAAAGAAAATGGAGTCTATCCATACTAGGATATTACCCTCCTTAAAAGGAAGGAAATCTCAAAGTTGATGATAAAACAGATGGACCTGGGACCCATAAGTTTAAGAGAAATAAGCCCGGCATAAGAATACAGATAATGCATGAAGTCATTTATATGTGGAGCATAATTGTCAAAGACATAGAAGCATGGAGTAGTTAGGGTTTGGGAGGAGAGACAAAATGGGGAAATATTGGTGATAGGGTACAAATTTTCAATTATAGAAATTAAATATATTTTGGAAAGCTACCTTCCACAAGGTAACAGTTGTCATTGTTAATCAGATCTGAATACAACAGTATAGTACATGTTTGAAAACCTGTGAGAGGTGCTCAGCCAAAGGCAAGACGGTGTGGATTAGGTTCATCAACTCACCTGGTCCCAACAACTTACTTACATAACTGTCAAACCATCCTGAAAACCTACAAATTCGACCTGAGATTTAAAGAGAGGAGAGCTGGAACTCTACAGAGAGAAGGCTTTTCATTCCTAACATGGTAGGAAGGCAGAAAATAAAATAAAAACAAAAAGAATCAAATGGGGGAGAGTACTACAAGGAGCCAGGCTAAAACCTATGTAGAAGGATTCCAGGACAGGAAAGCACATCCTGGGAGCAGTGGGAACTAAAAAAGCTGCACAGTTTCATCTCGGATGGAAAAGTGCTGAGCAGGGAAGTCTGGCAGAACCTCAGGAGGGGCAGTGGAGGCTTCAGGTTCCCCAAGTCACTAATAGAGGGAGTGAGCTGGGGGAAAGCACAATACATACTGCAGGCTGATCTCAGTAATGGGCTAGAGTGCAAACCCAGTGGGACCTCAGGGAGAGTCAGGTTGGTCAGGTGGGGGCTCAGGATGGATGGGTCAGCACCCTGCAGACTTCGGGACCTGACAACCAAGGAACACAAGCCCTGGATCCCAGGACAAAGGATGGACACAACAAAGGATCCCACACTTACCCTGGGACAGGCAGAGACGAGGAGGGCAAAGGACAGCGAGGCCTCTCTTGCCTCTGGGAACCCCCAAGCTGTGCAGATCAGCAACCCAGCCTCCAGGGAGCACCCAGGCCATGCAGACTGGGAGATGGCAGTCGGTACTGGCGGAGATGACTCCAGAGCTGGAGATCTGGCTGCTGCCAGTGTTGTTTTCCCTTTTATGTCACTTTGTGCCTGGAAGAGCGGAGCCACAAGGGGACAGAGGCCTCACAATACAAACAGAACTCCACGGAGCCTGGTACCTGGCAGGGGGTGGGGCAGCTCCCCTAGGTGCACACACACCTGAGAATCAGCACAGAAGTCCCTCCCCAGATGACCAGCCTGAAGGACAGGAAAGAAGCAAGTTCTTGACAAAGCAAGTTCTTGACAGCGCTGGAAAGCCCCGGGCAAATCAGATAGGCTTACAGTATATAGAAGTAGATGGTACCCTTCCTGTTTTTTCTTCCTTTTTCCAGTACAACTCTTTTCATATCAGAGTGTACTGATAGGAAATTTCCATTCTTTCTCTTATTTCCCACCTTAACTACAATATTTTACTACCTCTTCATTTTTTAGTTTCTTCCTTTTTCAGTTTGATATTTCTAAAATTACAGGTTCTAGATATATTTTCCACTTCTAGATTATCTTCAACATACTAAACTTAATTTGGGGATATATACAAGATATGTGGCATTTTTGTTGGTTTGTTTGTTTTGTGTGTTTTGTTTTCTCTGTCTCATTTTGTTCTTCAATGGTGGATGTTAATACCTTCTAAATCATGACCAGCAGGACCCAGAACCAAGGGGTATACTGTGCTGGTTCATTCTGTGAGATTCCTCATGCCCATTCTGCTCCCCTCCTTTATCCCATTTATGTTTTGGTGGTCAATGTTGAGGCCCTATACAAGTATATCTGGTTTACTAAATTTGGGACTGAGCATCTTCTAACATACAGAACTAAATATACACTGAACAAAGAGGATCAACCTCTTGGACCCCTCAGGGATGCCATATTCTCCCTGAAATGCTACTTCATCACCACCATCATCTCCAAGTCACCACTCCTTTTTTATTTCTTCTCCTTTTTTTATTTTTTCTTTATTTTCATCTTTCTTTTGTTTTTTTTCTCTTTCATCTTCCCCTCCCCCCCATCCTCTTCTCTGGGATTCCTGGCCTTTTCACTAATTTGTTTTAAAATTCGTTTTCCAGCTTAGTGGTCCTTTTCTTTTATTTCATTCTCACCTTTGTTTTCAAATTCTGGTCTCTGACCTTGTCAGAATTATCTAGGGTGAAATTTACTTAGGTTATGGTTGATAGTCTCGACTCAGCCCGCCCATACAGCCACTTTTCATTCAGCAAAATGACTAAAAGAAAGAACTAACCACAAAACAAAGAATCCAAACCAGTACTCTGCCACAGACTTACAGAATTTGGATTATAATTAGTTGTCAGAAAGCCAATTCTGAATTAAAATTATAAAGGTGGCTCTGGAAAAAAGCATAAAGGATTCAAGAGACATTATGAATGCAGAATTTAATCCAATTAGGCTGAAATTAAAAATCAATTAAATGAGATGCAAACCAAACTGGAGGTCCTAATGATGAGGGTTAGTGGGGTAGAAGAAAGAGTGACAGAGAAGACAAGATAATGGCAAGCATCAAAGTAACTTAGAAAGAGAAAATCAATTAAAGACCATGAGGAAATGTTAAGGGAAAGAAATGATAGACTCAGAGGGAAGAATTACATATAATTGAGGTTCCAGAGAATGCTGAGAGGGACAGAGGACCAGAAAGCATAGTTAAACAATTCATAGCTGAGAACTTCCCTAACATGGGGAGGAAATCAGGAATTCAGATTCAGGAGATAGAGAGGTCCCCTTCTGAAATAAATAAAAAACGTTCTACATCTTGACTTTTAATAGGGAAACTTGCAATTTCCAAAGAAATAGAGAAAATCCTTAAAGCAGCAAGAGACAAGAGATCCCTAAATTATATGGGGAGAAATATTGTATTAACAGCAGATCTCTCCACAAAACCTGACTGGCCAGAAAGGGCTGGCAGGATATGTTCAGCATCCTAAATGAGAAGAACATGCAGCTCAGAATACTCTATCCAGGAAGGTTCTTATTTTGAATAGAAGGAGAGATAAAGAGCTTTCAAGATAGGCAGAAACTGAAAGGATATGTGACCACCAAATGAGCTCTGCAAGAAATATTAAGGTGGACCATACAAAGAAAGAGGAAGCCCAAAGAAATAAGCCACAAAACAGGGACTGGAGAGGTATTATGATTACTCTAAATTCATATGTTACAATAGTTACTCTGAGCATGAATTGGCTAACAGATCCCATCAAAAGACACAGGTTTTCAGACAGGATGAAAATGCAATAACCATCTATTTTCTCTCTACAAAAGAGTTATTTGAGACCTAAGGACACCTCCATCTTGAAAATGAAATGGTGGAAAACAATTTGCCATTCAAATGGTCCTCAAAAGAAAGCTGGTGCAGCAATCCCAATATTTGATAAATTAAAGATTATCCAATAGACTGTAGAAAAGGAATAAAGAGGGACACTGTATCATACTTAAAGGGTATATCCAACACAAACACCTAACGTGTTGAATATGTATGCCCCTAAAGTGGGAGGTGCCAAGTATATCAATCAATCAATTAATAGCCAAAGTAAAAGCATACTTAGATAATAACACTCTATAAGTAGGAGATTTCAACTCGACACTTTCTGCAAATGATAGAACTTCTAAGCACAACATAACAAAAGAAAAAAGAGCTTTAAATGATACAAAGGACCAGATAGATTTCATACATAAATAAAGAGAACTCTCCATCCAAATGCAACTGACTACATATTCTTCTCAAGTGTACATGGAGCTTTCTCCAGAATATACCACATAGTAGGTCACAAATCAGGTCTCAAATGCTATCAAAAGATTTGCATTGTCCCCTGACTATTTTCAGACCACAGTGCTTTGGTACTAGAACTCAACAACAAGGAAAATTTTAGAAGAAACTCAAACACGTGGAGGTGAAAGAGCATCCTACTAAAAGATGAAAGGGACAGATCAGGAAATAAGAGACGGATTAAATATATTCATGGAAACTAATGAAAATAAAGATACAATCGTTCAAATCTTTGGGATACAACAAAAGCAGTCCTAAGAGGGAAATGCATTGCAATACAATCATCCCTCAAAAAACCTGGAAAAATTTAAATACATAAATTAACCTCACACCAAAAGGAACTGGAGAGAGAACAGCAAATAAACCTACACCAAGGAAAAGATGACATGTAATAAAGATATGAGTAGAACTCAATGAAATAGAGACCAGAAGTCCTGTAGAACAGATAAACAAACCAAGGAGTTTGTTCTTGAAAGATAATAAATACATGAACCATTAACTAGCATTATTTAAAAAGAAAGGAAAAAAGACTCAAATTAATACAAACATGAATAAAAGAGAGATCACAAACAATACATAGGGATAACAAATATTTTAACAATTTTATTATGAGCAGCTATATGCCAATAAATTAGGCAATGTAGTAGAATTCTATGCATTTCTGGAGAAGCACAAAAATGGAATAGGAAGCAATAGAAAACCTGGACAGAACAATAACCGGCAAAGGCATTACTGAGGCAATAATAAAAAACCTTCCAACACACAAAAGTCCAGGGGCAGATAGCATCCCAAGAGAATTCTATCAAACATTTAAGAAGAAACAATACCTATTCTACTAAAGCTGATCGGAAAGATTAAAAGAGATGGAATATTTCCACACTCGTTCTATGATGCTTGCATCTTCTTAATTCCAAAACTAGACAAAGACTCCACCAAAAGAATTCTAGACCCATATCTCTGATGAACAAAGATGCAAAAATTCTCAGCAAGATACTAGCTAATATGATCCAACAGTACATTATGAAGATTGTTCACCACGACCAAGTGAGATTTATCCCCCTATGCAAGGCTGGATCAATACTCATAAAACTATCAACGTGATAGATCATATCAACAAGAGAAAAAACAAGAATGATATGAACCTATCAATAATTTGTGAAAAGTATTTGACAAAGTACATCATTCCTGATCTATACTCTTCAGAGTATAGGGATTGAGGGAACATTCCTCAGCATCTTAAAAACCATATATGAAAATCCCACAGCAAATATCATTCTCAATGGGGAGACACTTGGAGCCTCTACCCTAAGATTAGGAACAGGACCATGATGTCCACTCTCACCACTCTATTCAGCATAGTACTAGAAGTCCTAGCCTCAGCAATCCTCAGCAAATGGAAATACACAGCATACAAATTGGCAAAGAAGAAGCCAAACTCTCTTTACAAATGACATGATACTGTACACAGAAACCGCAAAAGACTCCACCCCAAGATTGCTAGAAATCATACAGCAATTTGGCACTGTGGCAGGATACAAAATCATTGCCCAGAAATCAGTGACATTTCTGTACATTAACAATGAGACTGGGATCCCTGGGTGGCGCAGCGGTTTGGCGCCTGCCTTTGGCCCAGGGCGCGATCCTGGAGACCCAGGATCGAATCCCACGTCGGGCTCCTGGTGCATGGAGCCTGCTTCTCCCTCTGCCTATGTCTCTGCCTCTCTCTCTCTCTCTGTGACTATCATAAATAAATAAAAATTAAAAAAAAAAAACAATGAGACTGAAGAAAGAGAAATTAAGGAGTCAATCCCATTTGCAATTGTACGCAAAGGCCTAAGGCACGTAGGCATAGACCTAACCAAAGAAGTAAAGTTCTACACCCTAATTACTACAGACAGTTCTGAAGGAAATGCAGGAAGACACAAAGAGATGGAAAAATATTACATGTTCATGAATTGTAATAATTAATATTTTAAAAATGTCTTTGCTACCTATGGCATTGTACATATTCAATGCAATCCCTATCAAAATACCATGGATTTTCTTCATAGACTCGGAACATATAATCTTAAGGTTTGTGTATAATCAGAAAACACTCCGAATAGCCAGGGCAATATTGAAAGAAAACCAGAGCTGGAGGACATGCGACTGCCGGATTTCCAGCTTTGTTACAAAGCTGTGATAATTAAGACAGGGTGATACTGGCACAAATGTAGACAAAGAAATCAAGGGAGCAGAATTAAGAACACAGAAATGGGCCCTCAATTCGATGGATCACTAATATCCGACAAGGCAAGAAATACTGTTCACTGGTAAAGACTCTTCCACAAATGGTGCTGGAAAAATTGGAGAGCCATGTGCAGAAGAATGAAACTAAACCATTCACTTACACATTATGGAAAGATAAACTCAAAATGGACATGTGATCTAATAGTGAAACAACAATCAATCAGAATTCTTTGGACAACACAAGCAAAACTATTTTGAACTTGGCCACAGCAAGTTCTTGCAAGATACATCTATGAAGGTAAAGGAAGCAAAAGCTAAAATGATCTATTTGGACTTCATCAAGATAAGAAGCTTCTGCACAGCAAAAGAAACAGTCAACAAAACTAAAAGACAACCTACAGAATGGAAGGAGATATTAGCCAATGGCATATGAGATTAGGCTAGTATTCAAGATCTATAAAGAACTTATTAAACTCAACACTCAAAATACAAACAATCCAATCATGAAATGGGCAAGACACATGAACAGAAATTTCACAGTGGAAGGCATAGACATGGCCAACAAGCACATGAGAAACTACTCCTCATTACTGGTCATCAGGGAAATTCAAATCCAAACCACAATGAGACACTACCTCAAACTAGTGAGAACAATGAAAAATAAGAGTACAGGAAATATCAATAACAAGGAGAGGATGTGGAGAAAGGGGAAACCTCTTGCACTGTTGGTGGGAATGTGAACTGGGGCAGCCACTCTGGAAAACTGTGTGGAGTTTCATCAAAAGTTAAAAATAGAATTGCCCTATGACCCAGAAATTGCACTGTTGAGGATTTACCCAATTAAACAGATGCAGTGAAATGGCAAGCCACCTGCATCCCAATGTGTACAGCAGCAATATCCACATGAGCCAAACTGTGGAAGGAGCGTCGGTGTCCATTGAAAGATGAATGGATAAAGAAGATGTGGTCTATGTATACAATCAATATTACTCAAAAAAGAAAAAAAACAACAACAAAAAATATGACTCAGCCATTGGAAAGGATGAATACCAAACATTTCCTTCGACGTGGATGGAACCAGAGGGTATTATGCTGAGTGAATTTTGTCAATCAAAGAAGGATAATCATCATATGGTTTCACTCATATGAGGAATATAAAAAAAATGAAAGGTATCAAGGGGAAAGAAGAGAAAAGCAGTGGGAAGAATCTGAGAGGGTGATAAAGCATGAGAGGCTTATACATTTGGGAAAGGAACAAGGGGTAGTGGAAGGGGAGGTAGGGGGGATGCGGAGACTGGGTGAAGTGCATGGAGAGGGGATTGTGGCAGGATGAACACTGGTGTTATATGTTGGCAAATTGAACTACAATTTTAAAAAATACCAAAAAAAAAGATTATTCCTGATAACAAGAACAATGTAGAAAATTAGGGTCTCCCAGCAGAGTGTAGAGAAGTGGACAATGAGCCTCCAATAGTGGCTAAATGCCCTCATCCCACAGACTGACTCTCCTGCTGGTCGAACACCTCGGCATTACTTGTAACCACTCACAGGCTTCGTTTTCACATAAGTCCAATAAATATAGCCTGTGTCTTTGTTGTGATGTAATCAAACATACTGCACCGGGGAGACAATAAAGACTGATTTAACCTGGAATTTTATTATCCCAAGAAGTGCTTAGTGAAATGGTAAGAATGTTGGTATGTGACAAAAGGAAACCGCACTTGAGTTGGAATTAATGATCCAGATAGTTGCAAAAGACGTATCAGATAAAGGGCTAGTTTCCAAGATCTATAAAGAACTTATTAAACTCAACACCAAGAAACAAACAATCCAATCATGAAATGGGCAAAAGACATGAACAGAAATCTCACAGAGGAAGACACAGACATGGCCAACGTGCACATGAGAAAATGCTCTGCATCACTTGCCATCAGGGAAATACAAATCAAAACCACAATGAGATACCACCTCACACCAGTGAGAATGGGGAAAATTAACAAGGCAGGAAACCACAAATGTTGGAAAGGATGTGGAGAAAAGGGAACCCTTTTACAGTTTTGGTTGGAATGTGACCTGGTGCAGCCACTCTGGAAAATTGTGTGGAGGTTCCTCAAAGAGTTAAAAATAGACCTGTCCTATGACCCAGCAATTTCACTGTTGGGGATTTACCCCAAAGATACAGAAGCGATGAAACGCCAGGAACCTGCACCCGATGTTTATAGCAGCAATGTCCACAATAGCCAAACTGTGGAAGGAGCCTTGGTGTCCATCGAAAGATGAATGGATAAAGAAGATGTGGTTTATGTATACAATGGAATATTACTCAGACATTAGAAATGACAAATACTCACCATTTGCTTCAATGTGAATGGAACTGGAGGGTATTATGCTGAGTGAAGTAAGTCAATCGGAGAAGGACAAACAGTGTATGTTCTCATTCATTTGGGGAATATAAATAATAGTGAAAGGGAATATAAGGGAAGGGAGAAGAAATGTGTGGGAAATATCAGAAAGGTAGACAGAATATAAAGACTCCTAACTCTGGAAAACGAACGAGGAGTGGTGGAAGGGGAGGAGGGCGGAGGGTGGGGGTGAATGGGTGACAGGAACTGAGGGGGTACTTGACAGGATGAGCACTGGCTGTTATTCTGTATATTGGCTAAATGAACACCAATAAAAAATAAAAAATTATTTAGAAAAAGAAAGAAAAAAAAGAAACTAGCCCTTTATCTGATACGTTATATGCAAATATCTTCTCACATTCTGTAGGGTATCTTTTAGTTTTGTTGACTGTATCCTTGGCTGTGCAAAGATTCTTAATTTTTTTTCAAAGATTCTTATCTTGATGAAGTCCCAAGAGGTCATTTTTGCTTTTCTTTCTTTTGCTTTCGTGGATGTATCTTGCAAGAAGTTACTGTGGCCCAGTTCAAAATGAGTGCTGCCTCTGTTCTCCTGTAGGATTTTAATGGAAACTTGTCTCACATTTAGATCTTTCATTCATTTTGAGTTTATCTTTGTGTATGGTGCAAGAGAGTGGTCTAGGTTCATTCTTCTGCATGTGGATGACCAAGTTTCCCAGCAGCTTTGATTGAAGAGATTGTCTTTCTTCCAGTAGATACTCTTTCCTCCATTATTGAATATTAGTTGACCATAAAGTTCAGGGTCCACGTCTGGGTTCTCTATTCTGTTCCATTGATCTATGTGTCTGTTTTTGTGCCAGAACCACACTGTCTTGATGACCACAGCTTTTTAGTACAACTTGAAATATGGCATTGTGATGCCCTCAGCTATGGATTTCTTTTTTAAAATTCCCCTGGCTATTTGGGGTCCTTTCTGATTCCACACAAATCTTAAAATAATTTGTTCTAACTCTCTGAAGAAAGTCCATGGTATTTTGATAGGGATTGCATTAAACATGTAAATTGCCCTCGGTAACATTGACATTTTCACAATATTAATTCTGTCAATCCATGAGCATGAAATATTTTTCCATCTCTTTGTGTCTTCCTCAATTTCTTTCAGAAGTGTTCTATAGTTTTTAGGGTATAGATACTTTACTGCTTTGGTTAGGTTTATTCCTAGGTATCTTATGTTTTTGGGTGCAATTGTAAATGAGATTGACTCCTTAATTTCTCTTTCTTCAGTCTCATTGTTAGTGTAAAAAATGCCACTGATTTCTGGGCATTGATTTTGTATCCTGCCACGCTACCAAATTGCTCTATGAGTCCTAGCGATCTTTGGGTGGAGACTTTTGGGTTTTCTATGTAGAGTATCATGTCATTGGTGAAGAGGGAGAGTTTGACTTCTTTGTCAATTTGAATGTGTTTAATGTCTTTTTGTTGTCTGACTGCTGAGGCTAAGACTTCCAATACTATGTTGAAAGCAGTGGTGAGAGTGGACATCCCAGTCTTGTTCCTGATCTTAGGGGAAAGGCTCCCAGTGCTTCCCCAATGAGAATGATATTTGCTGTGGGCTTTTTGTAGATGGCTTTTAAGATGTTGAGGAATGTTCCCTCTATCCCTACACTCTGAAGAGTTTTGATCAGGAATGGATGCTGTATTTTGTCAAATGCTTTCTCTGCATCTAATGAGAGGATCATATGGTTCTTGGATTTTCTCTTGCTGATATGATGAATCACATTGATTGTTTTACAAGTGTTGAACCAGCCTTGTGTACCGGGGATAAATCCTACTTGGTCATGGTGAATAATTTTCTTAATGTTCTGTTAGATCCTATTGGCTAGTATCTTGTTGGGAATTTTTGCATCCATGTTCATCAGGGATATTGGTCTGTAATTATCCTTTTTGGTGGGTTTTTTGTCTGGTTTTGGAATTAAGGTGATGCTGGCCTCATAGAAAGCATTTGTAAGTACTCCATCTCTTTCTATCTTTCGAAACAGCTTTAGTAGAATAGGTATGGTTTCTTCTTTAAACAGTGATAGAATTCCCATGGGAAGCCATCTGGCCCTGGACTCTTGTGTCTTGGGATGTTTTGGATAACTGCTTCAATTTCCTCCCTGGTTATTGGCCTGTTCAGGTTTTCTATTTCTTCCTGTTCCAGTTTGGTAGTTTGTGGCTTTCGAGGAATGCATCCATTTCTTCTAGATTGTCTAATTTATTGGTGTATAACTGTTCATAATGTGTTTTTAAAATCGTTTGTATTTCCATGGTGTTGGTAGTGATCTCTCCTTTCTCATTCATGATTTTCTTCATTTGAGTCTTCTCTCTCTTCTTTTTAATAAGGTTGGCTAATGGTTTATCTATCTTATTAATTCTTTCAAAGAACCAACTCCTGGTTCTGTTGATCTGTTCCACAGTTCTTCTGGTCTTGATTTCATTGCATTCTGTTCGAATCTTAATTAACTCTCTTCTTCTGCTGGGTGTAGGATCTATCTGCTGTTTTTTCTCTAGCTGCTTTATGTGTAAGGTTAGCTTTTGTATTTGAGTTCTTTCTAGTTTTTGAATGGATGCTTGTATTGTGATGTATTTCCCCCTTAGGACTGCTTTTGCTGCATCCCAAAGATTTTGAACAGTAGTATCTTCATTCTCATTAGTTTCCATGAATCTTTTTAATTCTTCCTTAATTTCCTGGTTAACCCTTTCATCTTTTAGCAGGATGGTCTTTCACCTCCACGTGTTTGAGGTCCTTCCAAACTTCTTGTTGTGATGTAGTTCTAATTTCAAGGCATTATGGTCTGAGAATATACAGAGGACGATCCCAATCTTTTGGAATTGGTTCAGACCCAATTTCTGACAAAGTATGTGGTCCTTTCTGGAGAAAGTTCCATGTGCACTTGAGAAGAATGTGCATTCAGTTGAGTTTGGATGTAAAGTTCTGTAGATATCTATGAAATCCATCTGGTCCAGTGTATCATTTAAAGCTCTCATTTCTTTGGAGATGTTGTACTGAGAAGACCTATTGAGGGTAGAAAGAGCTAGATTGAAGTCACCAAGTATAAGTGTATTATTATCTAACTATTTCTTCACTTTGGTTATTAATTTATTTAAATATTTGGAGCTCCCACATTCTGGGCATATATATTGAGGATTGGTAAGTCCTCTTGTTGATAGATCCTTTAAGTATGATATAATGTCCCTCTTCATCTCTCACTACAGTCTTCGGGGTAAATTTTAGTTTATCTGATATAAGGATGGCTACCCCTGCTTTCTTTTGAGGACCATTCGAATGGTAAATGGTTCTCCAACCTTTTATTTTCAGATTGTAGTTGTCCTTCTGTCTATAATGAGTCTCTTGTAGACAGCAAATAAATGGGTCCTGCATTTTTATCCAGTCTGAAACCCTGCGCCTTTTGATGGGATCATTAAGCCAGTTCACGTTCAGAGTTACTATCGAAAAATATGAGTTTAGGGTTGTCATGATATCTATTCAGTCCTTGATTTTGTGAATTGTTCCACTGAACTTCATCTTTTTTTTTAATTTCTTTTTTTTAATTTTTATTTATTGTTATAGTCACAGAGAGAGAGAGAGAGAGAGAGAGAGAGAATGAGGCAGAGACACAGACAGAGGGAGAAGCAGGCTCCATGCACCGGGAGTCCGACGTGGGATTTGATCCCGGGTCTCCAGGATTGCGCCCTGGGCCAAAGGCAGGCGCCAAACCGCTGCGCCACCCAGGGATCCCTGAACTTCATCTTAAAGGGAATTTTAAGAGTCCCCCTTAAAATTTCTTGCAGAGCTGGTTTGGAGGTCACATATTCTTTCAGTTCCTATCTGTCTTGGAAGGTCTTTACCTCTCCTTCCATTTTGAATGAGAGCCTTGCTGGATAAAGTATTCTTGGTTGCATGTTCTTCTCATTTAGGATGCTGAATATATCCTGCCAGCCCTTTTTGGCCTGCCAGGTCTCTTTGGAGAGTTCTGCTGTTACTCTAATACTCCTCCCCTTAAAAGTCTGGGATTGCTTGTCTCTTGCTGCTTTAAGGATCTTCTCTTTATCTTTGGCATTTGCAAGCTTAACTATTAGATGTCGAGGTGTTGAATGGTTTTTATTGATTTTAGGGGGGGATCTCTCTATTTCCTGGATCTGAATGCCTGTTTCTTTTCCCATATTAGGAACGTTTTGAGCTATGATTTGTTCAAATACATATTCTGGCCCTCTGTCCCTTTCAGCGCTCTCAGGAACCCCAATTAAACATAAGTTTTTCTTCCACAGGCCATCGTTTATTTCCCTTAATCTATCCTCATGGTCTTTAATTGTTTGTCTCCTATTTCCTCAGTTTTATTCTTTGTTATCAACTTCTCTTCTATGTCACTCACTTGTTCTTCCACCTTCTTAACCCTCATCGTTAGGACTTCTAGTTTGGATTGCAACTCATTCAATTGATTTTTAATTTCTGCCTGATTGGATCTAAACTCTGCAGTCATGAAGTTTCTTGAGTCCTTTATGCTTTTATCTACAGCCACCCTAGCTTTATAATAGTGCTTCTGAATTGGCTTTCTGACATTGAATTGTAAAAATTTTTTTTTAATTTTTATTTATTTATGATAGTCCCAGAGAGAGAAAGAGAGACAGAGACACAGGCAGAGAGAAGCAGGCTCCATGCACCGGGAGCCCGACGTGGGAATCGATCCAGGGTCTCCCGGATCTGGCCCTGGGCCAAAGGCAGGCGCCAAACCGCTGCGCCACCCAGGGAGCCCTGACATTGAATTGTAATCCAGATTTTGGAACTCTGTGGGAGAGAGGACTGTTTATTTCGAGGTGAGGTTTTCCTTCTAGTCATTTTGCTCAGTGCAGAGTGGCCAAAAACAAGTTGTATTGGGAAAAGATGAAAAAGAGAGAGAAAGAAGGAAAGAAAAGAGAAAAAGAAAAAAGAAAGAAAAAAAGAAGAGAAAGAAAAAGAAAGAAAGGAAAAAAAGGGTGGGGGAAGCAAACAGAAATCAAAAGGAAAAAGAAAAGAAGAAAAGGAAAGGAAAAGAAAAGAAAAGAAAGGAAAAGAAAGGAAAGGAAAGGAAGGAAATAAAAGAAAAGAAAAAAAGAAAAGAAAAGAAAAGAAAAGAAAAGAAAAACAAAAGAAAAAACCATGGGGGAGTATCTTCTGATTCTGTATACTTTAAGTCCCTTGACTTCCCCTGGAACATCTAGCTGGTCTTCTAGGGAATGGGCCTGTTGTGCTGATTTTCAGGTGTTAGCACTTTGGTGACCCAGGAGAGTGCGCTGGTGTCTGTTGGTGTCCCAGGGAGCCTGAGGTCATCCCTGCCCTCCTGGGGTCCTGCTCTAACTCCCTGATAGCCCCTTTCCACCCAGGAGGATTGATGAAGCTCCTGTTTCTGCAGGACAGAGCTCTCCTGTCCTGGGGACACTCGCCCCAGGCTTAGCCTGGCTCCTCGTGGGGCCCCTCCCCCTTGGATGACTTTTGTTTCTTTATTTCTTTTTCCCCATCTTCCTACTTTGATAGAAGCGTGAACTCTTCTCACTGTAGCCTTCCATCTGGTCTCTCTTTAAATCTCAGGCCGAATTCACACATTTTCAGAATGATTTGAAGGTTATCTAGGTAATTTGGTGGGGACAGGTGATTTGGAGACCCTACTCTTCCGCCATCTTTCCCCTCCTCAAGCTTATTTTTTTAAAAAAAGTTTATAAAAAAAAATAATAAAATAAAAAATAAAAAAGGTTTATATTTCTAAGAAAGGTGTCAGGGATTGAGGGGCTTTTGCAATATTTGTGGTCCTAGAATTTAATAGCTATGATTTTTCTCAAGATATTTTACTTTTTGTGCATTGGTTTTAGTTATAAAATAGTAAATATAAGGATGCTTGGAGGTTCAGTTTCATCATTTCAGCTCAGGTCATGGTTTTTGGGTTCTGAGAGCAAGCCCTGCCTCTGGCTCCCTGCTCAGCAGGGAATTTGCTTGAGATTCTAATTATCCCTTTCTCTCAAGCCCTCTACTCCCCTACACTCATTCATACAATCTCTCTCTCTAAAATAATAAATCCTAAAAAAATAGTAAAAATGATATCTATTCCAAAGGGTAGTTTTTCAGACCTATGAAAGATAATACATGAAAAGTAGACCAGCAGTGTGTGGCAAAAAATATTGGTAGACATTGAATCCAGGGGTACCTGCTTGTGAGATATCTCTAAGGAAATAGTTGTAAAGTTAGAGTGTCAATTTAAATGGAAAATTCAAGTTTTAACTAAACACCTAAATAAGGGAATTTACTGTAGAGCTATGTCTGATATTGTCACTTGCTTTGCTTTTTAGTCACACATCCTTCTTAATTTTCCTTTTTTGTTCATATTTGCAAAAACTCTGGTTCCCAATTGTCTAGCAAATATTTCATATTATTTATGTGAAGGAGTCAATGAGTAATAATGAAGGACAATATATTCATATACTACCATATTCTCATGATAGATTTTCTGCTAAACTTGTCATCAGATAAGAATAGCTTAGATTTACATCATCCTCTGTGACAGGTATCATGCAAGGTGCATTGACATAGCATCCAGCCCTGTAAAATAGGTGTCATGCACTTTTTTGATGAATAACCCAAAACAGAGAGATTTAAAGCACTTACTCATGTTCACATACTAAAAGCAATGGTACCGATGTTAAAATCTGGGTCAGTTTAACTAAGAGGCATATTCTCACCTCTTTGCCAATGTTTGCCATGGTCCTAACCTTATTAAACATTTGACATAATAGTCTATAATATTAACTATTTACATGTTATCAATTTTCCATTAGTATATCATTTGAGATTTTCTATATTTTAATATAAAATTCTAGAGAAACCACAAGGTACACATGGATTATGTCCCAACAGTTCATTTCCAAATCAGCTTTCAAAGATAAGGATAAGAAATAACATTTAAAATTGCTTTAAAGGTGCTGAAAAGCTAGTGTAATCAGAAGGGACAGAGAAGTATATAGGTACAGTCCCAAAGGGGGCCTTCTAGGACTTTGAAAAACAAATGGAATTCTGAGAAGAACACACAATTTTATTAAGTCCATTCAGCAATTGGAATAGACGTTTAGGGGAAACATCATAATCTTTAGGTGTGTGTACATATGAGGTAGACTTAACTGGCAGAGAATGGTTTTAAAAATAGGCATAGATGTGCAGTATTTGGTAAAACCCCTGACGTAACAGACTAAGCAGATGCTAAGAGGAAGCAATGGGAATTGGGGGGAGTATGTCTTTCTTGTGTTTCCTGCCATAGGTCTGGGGTAGTTCAGTTGATGAAATAGTGTAAGTGGCTGGTGAGGAGCAAAAACTTGAGTAGAGTAGACTTAGGCTAAGATGAAGTAGACGTCTTGGGAACTTGGCTTATTTTGTGCTCATAAATAAAATATCCATGTCTTTTATCTTCTGTTTCAGAAAACATTTTCATAACACATTGAAATGATTGTAAATTTGTTTTTTTTTTCTTTTCCTAGTTAAGTAGTAGATGATAGTACAGGGATACTTTCAAAGTGGGCACATTCTATGAATTCTAAATTGGAACAAGGTGTAAATAAAAGGTTATATTTTTACACTGTAAAATTTTGGCATCTAGATTTCTGGAATTTTTTGATTAAAGAGCTATAACTAGATTTAAATTAGTTTTTAATTGAAATCGAATCAACCTCCTTTTAAATGCTCATTATAAAAAAATAAATGCTCGTTATATTCAAATGATAGTTATGGCATGAAACACGGGCATGTTAGAATTTGTTTTGAAAATGTTTATCATTCACAAATTAAGGAAAATGGTAAATTTTAAAGTGGTTAACAATTTAGAAAATGGGACTTTGAAAAATGTGATGGTTAAAATGAGTTTAAACAGAATCACATAAAAGAGACATGGCAGGGATGCCCGGATAGCTCAGCGGTTGAGTGTTATCCTTCATCCCAGGGCCTGATCCGGGAGTCCTGGGATCTAGTCCTGCATCTTGTTCCCCATAGAGAGCCTGCTTCTCCCTCTGCCTGTGTCTCTCTCATGTATAAATAAAATCTTTTTAAAAAGAGAGACATGGGAAACTTACTAAATAAAATGCAAGATGTTCCAATACTTTTAAACCACATCAACATGTAGAGAAATATAGGAGATCAAAAACATGCTCTGCATCCAGATTGTCTCATTTAAATCCTAGTCCAGCAATTTTTCTAGCTAATGTGCTTTTATGAAATTGAAAGGATATTTAAAAAAATAGAAGAGGATTAAAAGATGCATAAATAGAATACAGTTCTGGCCCAATCAAGATTCATGGGGTCTCCCTCAGGCACTGTGAACGTGCAGTGTTGTGTTACATCCACGAGCCGGCCCATGACCAGCCCATCGGGCAGAGGCCGCAGGACTCTCGGGTCACAGACCAAGAACCATCTCATTCTTGGCACAGCAAGGAGCACAAGCATCAATATATTTGGGTGTCTCTTGGCCTTAAGTGCCAGGGAGGTCACACAACAGCTCCAGATAGACATCACAAACGCAGTGGGTTCGTTTCACAGCTGAGAGACCCAGGGCCAAAGCGCTTTTCAAGCCAGCAGCAAACACTCTAGCAAATGGTGAAGCAGACAGACTCGCCTTCCACAGGAGAGCAAGCAGTTCCATGGCTGTCACCCGCTAGTGGACTTGGCCTACTTAGTTGGTATGTAACAAGCTAAGAAATCTGCTCAGTATCAGGAAGTGGGTAAGGTTCCAGTTTGTCTTGCTCAGCAGGAATCTGCAGGGCTAATCAGAGCCCTGGCACTCTGCCTCTCCCCCCACCTCCCGTGGCCCTCTGCATTTGTCACTGATCACAGTGGTCATGGGAGCCTGCATGACACCCTGTGGGCTATTCAGATTCATTCCATCCATAGGAACTCGACCTCTATTTGTTCAATTTGTCTCAGACAACGTTTAATTAAAACTACTATCAGTAGTTCTGCAAGTGGCAGGATGGAGCAAACCTGCAGTCATGACTATCTATGACCCATGGAGCCCCAGACTAAGCAGGCTGAAGAAATCCCACAAACAGAGACAGGATTATAGATGCAGGACTCCCTATTTAAGTCTCTGCACTGCCCTTGCCACCCTTCCAGAGGAATTAATCCAAGCACAGCAATGTGTAAGTGGCCGCACCGGGTGCACCTTGGCTTTAAAAGATGACTGTGTGGGACAGTTCTGTGTGCCTTAGCAGTTCTGACCAGTGGCTTGAAACTGACCCGTAATGGCTTTTGTGTCCAAAATGGCGTCATTGACATTTTCAACTCAAGTTTCAGCTGAATTTCAGGGACATATTTCTTACTATATTTTCTGACTGGATGGCTCCTGTTGTAGGGATAACTGCCCAACAAGTTCATGTACAGTGAGTAATTCATTCCTTCTGGAACTCTCCAAATAACTAAGGGTGTCCTATTCCAGAGAGATCTCCAGGCACCTGGGAGCCACATGATCTACTGGTGGTGTTTTCTTAAGCACTTGAAGAGCTCTTGTGATCACTCCTTAGCTACAAATTACAGCAAGTACAGACAAGTGAATGTCTAGTTTCCACAGAAGTAGTTCAGTCCCAGAGGCACTCAGGTGCCCCCAGAAGGAAGGTGTTAGCCACAGTTGTTTTTCACTGCAAATACGACCTACGTCAGTCAGAGGACACGGGATCAGGCTCCAGGGTGCCTTCCTGACCAGCTGCTAAATCCTAGTTTTCCCAATTCTGGCTCAGCCTGTGTCTTTGGAGGGATTGCAAGAGTCCAGTCTGACATCAAGTGTTTTTCTCCACCACCTGCTAGGTGACATTCATCCATCCCATGTCATGAACTAGTATTAGAGATGGGAAAAGATATGGAAAGATATTTAAAGTTGATGATAGCCATTTTGTGTGGGAGATGCGGGGCTGGAATCACCCCCTATTTCTGTTTGACTTCTCAGAGACATTAGAGAGACTGGATACCAAGTGATGGTCACCACCATTTGGTGGCAGGGTGCAGATGTAGGAGTCCTTTAAATCAAGCAGCTTGTGATCTTCTGTGAAAGCTGCACTGGGATGTTTTTCTTTCTTTTTTTTAAGATTTTATTTATTTATTCATGATAGTCACACAGAGAGAGACAGAGAGGCAGAGACATAGGCAGAGGGAGAAGCAGGCTCCATGCAGGGAGCCCGATGCAGGATTCGATCCCGGGTCTCCAGGATTGCGCCCCAGGCCAAAGGCAGGCGTCAAACTGCTGCGCCACCCAGGGATCCCCTGGGATGTTTTTCTTTATGAAGAATCTTCCAGGATGGTTCCAAAAGACCAAAGATCATTAGTGTCCTTCCTGATCTGCACCCAGACTCTACAATGTTCCTGCCCAGATGTCAGAGTTGTGGCTCTCCCTACAGTCACCCACATTTGTGTGTCCCATCCTAGGAGCTATCCATCCTCATTTTCTCTAGTCAGCATCTCTCTGTACTCAGACCTCTCAGCTGGAGTGTTCCATGCCAGGGGGATAAGAGCATCTTAGCAAAGTGTGTTGAGGTGCAGGACTCCCCTCCCTCCCACCTGGCCCCACCTGGGTCTCTGCCAAGGGCCCAAGGCTCATCATACGCCACCGAGGAGGTATTCTCTATGACTCAAACAGCCTAGCAAGAGAATTAAGGTGGCTGGACTGGAATTCAGTTTGAATGTGGTTGGCCACCATTTGGCCGGGATGCCACACAGATATGCTAGGCTGACCTGAGGCTTTTGTTAGGGAGTAAAAAGAAGTGACATGGAAAGGAATGGCAGAGTGGAGGCTGAGATTTTCAAAATATGTCCGGACAACTCCTCAACCCTGCGATCCTGATTATTACTCAGGAGATGACCAGGGAAGTGCAGCCCTTCCAGAGCAAGCCACCTTAACTGAGGTACCTGGATCAGGAGAAGGTGAGGGAGGTAGAGTTAGAAATCTTTTCAGTGTTGTGTTGTTTTTATAAACTGTGACCTTCTTAATGACAGTATTTCAGGATGAAAGAAGTATGGAATGGCCATGGACTACCTTGACTTTTGACCCCATGTTGGGTGGCCTTTGTGACAAAAGGTGCACCATTGTCAGATGGTTAATGGGTAAATGATCTCAAAGGCTGGAAACACAAACAACTTATTTTCTCAGGCCCCAGTGCCATGGTGGGCAGTGGCCAATTGGCCAGTGGATGGGCAGTGGGCAGCCCCGTGGGCAGGGGCAGCCAGTGGTGGGGACAGGCTGGGAAGGTGGTGTGCTGGGGGGAGAATGCTGGGGAGTGGGCAGCAGGGAGAAAATCTGCAGTTCCTGATAAGTCACCTGGCTCCTTCTCCAGATCACACCATCCATTCAAATACGGGAGTTTCCCCAATACTTTTGAGAAATCAGAACCTCATTCCAATAGGCAGAAAACTGGGAAAAAGAGGGAGTGACCTCCCTTACAACCCTGTCTTAACAATGACTAGGCTAGACCTGGCTGATGACATCAGATAATCAGGTTAATTAAAAAATTGAGATGCAAACTGAATTGGATACAAAGCAATTACACTGAAACACTGGGCTGAGAATAAGTAGCATTGGAGGGACAAAGAGTAGTCAGGTTTTTTTTAACTTTTTTAAAAATCTAATTTATGTGTTTGAGAGATTGAGCACAGTGCGGGGAGTGGGAGGTCCCGGCACCCAGCCCCTGGAGCCTCCTGCACAGCAACTTAGTCCCAGACCCCCAGGATCCTGACCTCAACCCCCCACGTGCCCTGGTTTAACTTGCTTTACAACAGAAAGCATTGGCTTGGTATTTTTCCTTTATTCTCCGATTTTGCATGAGAAGAAGAGGGGTTAATTGTGTTTTCTATTTTTTGTCTAATATTCAAAGAGCCAGTATGCATACCCAATTTATACAAGTTTTATACCTGTGTATGAATTTTTGTTAAAAAAACCCCACTATTTCTGGGATTTCCTGGGTTGCTCAGCAGTTTAGTGCCTACCTTCAGCCCTGGATGTGATCCTGGAGTCCTGGGATTGAGTCCTGCATCATGGTCCCAGCATGGAGCCTGTTTCTCCCTCTGTTGTGTCTCTGCCTCTCTATGTTTGCTGCTCATGAATAAATAATCTTTTTTTTTAATTTTCACTTATTTATGATAGTCACACACACACACACAGAGCGAGAGAGAGAGAGGCAGAGACACAGGCAGAGGGAGAAGCAGGCTCCATGCTCCGGGAGCCCGATGTGGGATTCGATCCAGGGTCTCCCGGATCATGCCCTGGGCCAAAAGGCAGGCGTCAAACTGCTGCGCCACCCAGGGATCCCAAATAAAATCTTTTTTAAGAAAAACACTATTTCACATAAAGCATATGAACTTATATATCATGTAGATTACAGATATATACACATCCATGCATACACATGTTTATTTTCCTTACATTTTTCTGAGATTTAGTTTAGTACACCATATATGGAGCATTTTTTATGCACAGGGCATTAAATAGAGTTTTTAAAATGGTTAAGATGTGTTCTCTACATTAAGGTCAAGGAGTATGAAAAACAGGCAGACAAAGATACGTTAAAAAAAAAAACTATATAGACGCACATGGGTAGCTCCATAGGTTAGGTCTCTTTGGCTCAGGTCATGATCTCAGGGGCCAGGAATAGAGCCCCACATTGAATCAGGCTTCCAGCCCACTGGAGAGCATGCTTCTCTCTTTACCTCTGTTCCTCTCCCACTCATATCTCTTTCTTGCTCACTTTCTCAAGTAAATAAATAAAATATTTAAAAATTAAATATAAAACATATTAGATAGCATACCATAAAAGAAATTCTTAATGAAAGTTATGAGATTAAGAGATTACGTACTTAAAAAATACAATCATAAGACTAAACCAGAAAGTTAACCAAAACAGATGACCCAGAAACAGTTTCAGCATATCTCAAACCTGGCTTCCCAAATAAATTTATATTAATGAAATCATTAAATGGTACTATAGCAGTTGTTTTACCCTTTGAAAAATACTCACAAGTGTACTAAATTACAGATGAATCAAAAAATAAATAAATAACCAAAATTAAGTAGATTGGCATCTAATTTAAATATTTGTTTGAACTCATTGTGGCTAGGCCATTTATTAGATGAATTAAAAAGAAACTGTGATAGGTACAGACTGAGATCTAGATATATAAAACTTTTGGAGCAAATGCTTTGATTTCAAACTCTTAAAAAACTGTTGGAATGAGACATTTTATTTGCTATTGCTCATATCTTACTATTCTAATTAAATGTTATTTTAGAACATTTTGTTGTGATGTCTTTTGCATCCTCTTTTCCAGAGTGGAAATAGAATACTAGGTTTGTTCCGATGTGAGATAAAGCTTGGATAGCTTTCTTCACATTTATAAATTCATTACCTTGATTGTATATTTAATAAGTGCCAAACACTAAGCACAAATAATAACTTATTTAAAATCCAGCCACAGTCCAATTTAAGTAAGGGACCTGAGTGGGGAAAGAACATGGTATACCCATTCAGAGTCTTGTGGGGAAAAAGTGTGTTTGGGGACATCTCTCCCCTCCCCTCCTAAATCATCTGGAATACATGGTGAAAGGAGAGACAGGAGATATGATAGGTGTTAAGTAACAGATGATGTTAAATGTGATAGGGATGAGAGGGTGGTAACTCTGAATTGGTTCTGTATGTGTTTGGAGTCTTTGCCAAGAAAGGAACTTCCTCAGTAAAGATAAGAGTATTTGGGGACAGTTTTCAACTTGGTTTCAAGTCCACCCCTCACTTCCTTAGAGAGTAGCAGTTTTGTCTGACTTTGGTCCCTGGTCCAAATGGTAACCACACCATTGTCCCTTCCCAGTATGAGTTGCTCCAGTAAGACAGCCTTCTTCAGAAATGTCCAGGTGAGAAGAAATTCTTAGTGTGCTTTTCAGCCATCTTAGAGAAATGGGATAGTAGAAGGAGAACTGGATCTGGTGGTATTGTGCAGTTGTACCACACTTGACTAGTCTGGTGTTAGGATCTAGCCCTGTTGCATGTAATTCTCCTTAAAATGAAAAATACTTACAGCTTTCTTTGGGTTTTCATAAAAAGTTGTTCCTATGCTGCCAATTGTTGGGAAAGGAAAATTTCTGCTCAGCATCCCTTAAACTAGTAAATAGTGACACTTAAATAGAGAATTCTGCAGGAAGAAAAAGATTTAATTGACCAAAAAGACAAAATGCTTTGAAATAACCTTGAAAAGAAATGTTAGGACCTTTCTTAAGAGCATTGTAAAAAATAATCGGGTAGCATGTATTTTCATTTAATAAATGCTTATTTACTGTTTATTATACGAAATTTGGATGCTGTTGTCCTGGACAAGAAGAGTGAATATTAAGAAGGGAAAACTTTTGTTTAAAGTGATCTCAAAAATTAATGCAATTCTAATCAAAAGCACAGTAGACCATAGAGGCAGTTATACAATCAATGAAATTTTGCCAGACTGCTGTGTCATAGTGTGTAGGGCACAGAGTATATACAGTTTGTTAGTTGAAAAAGAAGAGTAAGGACAAAACTTACAACAAATAGGTTACATATATTTATATACCATATATATTTATACTTTTAAAGCAACCTTAAAAAAATCTCTAAGCTTTCCTAGTGTATCGTGCGTGCTGTACTGTAAAAGCTGCAGAATCTTTTGAATCCTGTTGAGAAGATAAATTAGAAATTTTTTAACGTTGTTTTATATTTCTTGTAGGATGTTGCTTTCACAATAAGACAGTGGTTCCCAGGGTAAACCCCTTGTTTCAGTCTAAAGAATCTTTTTTTAAAGAATCTTTTCTTTTTATCAAAACATGGTGATCTTTCTGTTTTCTTATTTGTTTAGGCACAGTTATTGGAAGTTGATGTAAACTCTAGAGAATTTTGTTTGGATTTAATATAGTTCTCCATAATCTGGTGAAGAGATACTGAAATAGTTTGTCTGTCATCTACTTTGCCAGATCCTATGTCCACTTGCCTGTCATTTGACATAGTGAAGCCACACAAAGGACAATAAAAGCTTCGTTATAGATGTTATGGACATTAGTAATGATCTTAACCAATATTTATTGAGCTCTTCCTGTGTGTCTCATATATTTTACTGCTTTCATTCTGTGTCTCCACCAATCCAGGCAGTATCCACAAGTTAATATTATTATTATTATCATTCATGTTTTTCAGATGCATGAATTGATGTTGGTAATGACGTCTCGTTAACTTATTAACCCAAGTTACACCGCTAGTAAGTAGCTGGAACTCACATTACCAAGTGGTGTGTTGGGATAGCTTATGAGTTTCATATGTTTAGTAGTGGGGAGGGGCAGTCCGCCCTCATTTTGTAAGCCTGTTTGCCCACATTAGCCCCTCTTTCTGCTGGCACAGTGGTCTTTTGGAGCACAAACCATAGGGGAAGCCCTCTGAAGCCTCTACCCAAAGAACAGCTGCAAAGGACCCACCGCCCATGACCTCTCAAGCTAGAACGTGTGGTTACTCAACCTCTAAGGACTACTCTCCTTGTATCACAAACAGACTTTTTCATCACACCTAGAATCATGGACCAGAGTCCTCTTTCTATTGTCTGATACTTTCTATGCTCTATTTAGCAGAATTTATTTAAGATCCAGAGTTTAATTCATTCTCCCTCCCACCTTTTTAAATAAGTTTTTGCCTACTTCAGAGAATTCTGGTAGAGTGCAGGTTTAGAGAGATGTGCTAATTAACCACTATTCAAGTTGTAGTTGTTATTATTTGGGACCTGTTTTATAAATTGCTGAGCAAAATATGAAATAACCTGTATTTGGTGTTGATATTATCCAGTGAGCTGAATCAGATTTCACATTAGAGATGGAAATATGTAACTCTTCATACTGATCTTGTAAACTCAACCTTTTTGCCCTAAACAAGGTGTTAAGACTCAGGGATGGCTTGAGTTTTAAACTCTGATGGTGTCAACTGGCATCTTCCTCATATGTAAACATCATAAATGCATTGTCCCTATAATATATTCCAAAATTGAGCTTACTTGCTCTGGATGAATAGTCACATCTTGTAACTTTTAAAGATGTGTATTAATTAACTTGTAGTGCTGTCTACATAGCTGCCCCTCACTGGTCAATGACCACATGTCTCTTTATTTTTTTTCCACATGTCTCTTTAAACTATGTCATGAATTCTGGTCTTATCACATTCTCTCCCACCCTGTCCCTGTCATTAATGCCTCAATACTTCTGTGGAGATTATTACCTGATACACATTATTTTAAAGAAGTAGCTTAACTTTTTAAATTAAATGATCTCATTTTTAAATTTCATTATTTCCCTTGTTTTTTACTTAAGTGTCTGACTTTTGATCAAAGATAACATCACTCCATTCTAGGGGGACAGATGTAATTCCATACATTACTAGCAAAACTTTCAAATAAATATATAGTGCCTGGTATGCGAGTTGTATAGGTCACAGTGAATGTATAGAATATAAAGAATAATGTCTGATAAGAGAGGAAATCCTTAAAAATATTACATTAATAAAAATTATTTTTGCTTACTTCTCAATCATTTTCTTTTATTATGATCTGAGTAGAATGTCTTCCAAGGCCTTCAGGTGAAAACTTGTAATCAGTGATGGTATGTGTCTTATTGTGAAAGGTGGCAACCCAGAAAGTTTTTAGGATCTTTGTAAAATCATAAGAATAAAGTAAGGATTTATTGTAAGAGAGATGAGTTAACAAATACTTTTGAAGCCAGAAAGCCCCAGAATGGAAGCCAGAATGGAAAAGATCACAACCATAAATAGGTAAGGCAGTTAAAGCAGGTACCGTGACTTACCCAGAAACAAGGCTTGTGTATTTATGACATGTTGAATATGCAGGAATAGCTGCTGTCCTCCCAGAGTCAGGGAGATCTGAGAAGAGTGGCCTGATTTCACTTCTATTTGATATAAACATTTCCTTGAAAGCCATATTTCTCTATAAATTATTATCCCGTATCATTTTTTTCTCCCTAAGAAGAGTTTCTTCTCCGTTATTTCAACATATGTTTCGAATTTAGCTCAGTCCTAAAAAGGTGACTACACATGTTCTTAAATCTGTAGTAGACAATACCCAGGAAATAAAAAAAAAATCTCAACAGGTACCTCTGTTCACACATCAGTATTAGTAACTGGTAATAGCAGAAAGTTCCTGCATATTTTATTCAGGTCTTTATTTTTACTCCTCTTTTTTTCTTTTAAAAATTGCGTTAGATATTAATATTGATTACATAGTTACCTTTCTACACTGTTCTTATTTGTAATTTATTTGTAGGTTTTTTACAAGTGCCTATGTTCACCAGAAATAGTCAGTGATGGATTTATGGAAAATGTATGCGTCAACCCAGATTGACCTTACCTGTACATATGCATATGTGTATATGAAGTGCTCATGCATTTTGACTATGAAGAGACCCGCTTCCTATCTTCCTTATGCCCTGTAACTCCTTCCTTCAGTCTACAAGGCCATGGAGTTCTCATGGACCGAGTGGCAACATAAAGTGATAGAACCATCTTGGAAACTTCTCTAGCAGGAGCTTTGGGAGGTAAACTTTATGATCTTCATACTTTCAGACCCAGCAGTTCTGCTCCAGAATATATAGCCAGTGTATAGATGTACTCTTCACCAAAAGACTAAAATATTTGTAGCAGAGCTGTATGATGCACTCCAAATGAAAAACTCCCAAATTCTCATTAATGATAGAGTGCTTTGTGTTTATTCATACATTGGAATGCTATGTAGCAAAGGGAATGAATGATGTGTAGCTTCTCATAGCAGCAGGGATGGGTTTCACAAGTATGTTGGATGAAATAAGGCAGACTAAGAATACTGTGCTATATCTCTTTGTATGTTTCATATGTGTCCTGCTCTATGGAGTAACAAGTCGGATAGTGGTTATCCTCTGATGGGGATGGAGTGATGGGAAGGAAACTTGCTTGGCCTTTTGAGGATGCTAGCAAAGTTCTCTTTCTTGATTTAAGGGGTTAATCTGGGCACACAAATGTGCTCATTGAGTGGTACACTTATATATACTTTTTACATGTATACTATGCTTTGGTTAACAATTTTTTTAAATATGAGTGATCAAACTGAGAAAAAAAATTGCAATTTATATTACAGGTTAAGGGCTTATTTTCCTAATGTGTAAGTAATTCTAATAAACAATGAGAAAAGGACCAGCTGCATGAATTGGGCAAAAGATATAAACAGTTTGGAGAAAAGGAAATGAAAATGGTTACTAAATGTTTAAGAAAAGTTCATAGAACTTACTCATGGATAGAAACCACTCCATAATAGTATTTTTCAGTTATTTCACTTGCAGTGATCCTAAAGTTTGGTAATGAAGGAAACAAGTGTAAAGTCCTTTATAGAAGAGGGTCTAGGTCGAGCAGTGTTATAGCATTTAGCATAATTACATATGTGCATACCCTGTAACCAAGGGGTTCTGCTGGGAATTTATTCTTCAGATATGCTTGCAGAAATGGTGTGTGATATATGTGCAAGATTATTACTTGTACATTGTTTATAATAACATAAGTCAGAAGCAATTTGGAAGTACAAAATAAGTACTAATTAAAGTACAAGAAATGTACTGTGGTCATTAGTAAAAGTGAAAGAGGCTCTTTAGGTACTAATATGGAATAATCAGAAAAAAATATTTAAATTCTAAGACATAGAAAAACATGTAAAATATTCTGACATTTGTGTAAAAAGGTGAAAGCAGGGATGACACACTTATATTTATAAATACATATGGTGGAAAGCTATCGTAAGAAAAAAGAAATGGATTGCAGGAATTCCTAGCTACTGAGCTCAAAATCAAATAGATTCATTCATTTGGAGATTTCAGGGGGCCTTTATATATTGGTTGCTTTTGGAGATGTGGGATATAGGATCAGGGGTGATGGGGAGACATTGTAGTGTCCTATTCTCTTTTGTGTCTTTGGATACCTTCTGAAAACTCCTTGTTGAAGCATAATATACATATATGTACCTTTGCTTTTTAAAAGATTTTCCTTATTTATTCATGAGACACACACACAGAGAAAGAGAGAGAGATGCATAGACACAGGCAGAGAGAGAAGCAGGCTCAATGCAGGGAGCTGTATGTGGGACTTGATCAGGCCCTGGGCTTAAGATGGCATTTAACCATTCATCCACCTGGGCCTCCCCTGTACCTTTGCATTTTGAGGTAGATTGGCATGTTAGTATTAAAGGAAAAATAAAATAGATAAAAGCCGAAGTTTAATGAATCCATCCTTGTGGTTAGGGAATAAACAATGGCTAGCTTGGAAAGGATGAGTGGTGAAGAAATATGGAAAGTGATTATGGAATACTCTAGGGGAAAATCATAATAGAAGGAAAGAAAGAATGAACTAGGTCAAGGGAAATCAGGGCCAGGGGAACATACATGCAGGGGAGGCATTTTTATAGGAAAAGGGAAGGGAATTATTTAAATAGAAGAGGAGAGAATTTGGAAGAGAAAGGTAGGACCAAGGTGTAATTTCATAATGTCAGAGTCATTCAAAATGAAAAATTATCCACTTCACCAACTTTATTCGGAAAATAAGAGATCTGACACCCTCTTCCCCATTTCTGCCTTACCTCTCTCTCCCTGACAGCTCCATGTATCTGAGTCACTACATCACTTGGGCTGTGCCTATGATTTCAACATGATTAGTGGGTTGGGATATATGGCCTGCTTCAAAATTTAACAACTGAAACATCAAGGCCATTCTGAAAAGACTGTTTTACATTCTTACAGGACATAGATTAGTATAAAACATGAAGTTCTTTTTTCACAAAATTGCTGATTTCTAATGATCATACAAATTAGCAATGTTACTGTAGATTTTTCTTTAAGATTCTTCAATTAAAGTTCAGAGAAAAACACTTCAGAAAGTAGGAAATAGAAGTTGGAACTGTTTACTTAGTGATGTGAAAAAATACATTTTTAACTCATTGAAGTAAATTAGGTTTATGTGGGTTAGTGCCTTTAATGGTCGGATTTCCCACTTCCCCTCCCTTGGCTGTTGGATTTGCTTAGCTGATACTTTCATATTACAGGACAATGGTTTTTAATGTACTTTGGATCATGGACCCCAAAGAGAATCTTTACAGAAACATTTTTATGTGAAAGACTGTATTGTTCATGTAATTTTGAGAGTTTCATGGTTCTACTGATGCCTATTCATACACGCTAGGTGAAGAATATGTTTATATAAGAAATGATGGGTTTATGAGGTAAAGAAACAATACTACCCTAACATGTGAAGATCTCAGCTATCTTTCATGTTCTGTTTTTCCTATTGGAAATATTCCACCATTTCAAGTCTAATGTCTGTCAAGATATTAATTTTGAACTGTCCGACTTTCCACAAGGGCAGTTGGTTCTGATTACCCCTGGTGGACTAATAAGAATGGGGGACATCTCTCCTGTTTGGGATCCAGGAGACCATCTCTCCTGGGTTGTGTGAAACGTCCATTGCAGCCAGTCTCCTAAAGTATGAGGCACAGGACCAGAGTGGGCAGTGAGCAGGCAGAGACCCTGGGAGTTTTTAATTAGGCAACAAGTTTAAAATCCTTTCTGATTGTAATGCCTTGAGCAGGATCATGTGCTTTCTAGTTTATCACTACCCCACTATTCCCTGTTGTCACACCTTTACTCTGGCTTCTGAGGTCTTGTCACTCATGGCTTTGGTTTAGAGATTAAAGGTGTCTAGGCCCATTTGTTTCCCTAAGGTGAACCGAGTTGCTCAGTAGGAACTTTGAGGGCAGCTGGTGGATAACCACTTGTTTTAGATTGCAGAGGCTGTGGGATTTGCTGGAATGTGGGACTTTGCTTTCTAAAATTGATAATGCTGGGCAAACAGGTGTTTGGGTGATCCAGGACATCTCTTCACAATTAGTTTACAGAATGATTAATTGTTCTGATGGTTTCAGATAAAACTTCACATGTTTTCACGTTGACTACCTTCAATCATGTGTGCCAAAATCTTGAAAAGGTAAAACTAATGTGATTCTTGTACAAATGAAAAGCTTACATTTTAAGGTCTTTTAGTAAGTTAGGACAGGTTAGTAACTGATAAAATCAGTAACAGTAGAGTGTTCACTACCAGATAATTGAGACTACAGACTTACATTTTTTTCTAAAGCCTGGCCTGGGCTGCTCCGTATTACCTTAGGGCGCCTCCTGGCAAACGCCCTGAAGCCTGGGGTGTGACGGTGGAACCAAAGTCTACAGCAAGAGAAAGAGCTGCATCCCTGGGCTTTCTGGAAGCCACAGCCCCCAGAAAGTCAGCAGGCAGCAAGAGAACATCTTTCACTAGTGGATGTCTCCAGCCAAGTGAGCCTGATGTGGGGCTGCACTAGAATGTGGGTGCCTAGTTGCAGGGGTTCCAAGTTCTGTTGGGCTCTGTTGTCAAAGAAGTGACCTCACTGCCTGGAATCCCCTACCTGAGTCCACTCCTGGTTAAACCTTCGGTTTTTTCTTTTCACTTTTCCTCTATCCCTACCCTGTGGAGTTTTCATCAAGAAAGGGTGTTGTACTTGGTCATGTGCTTTTTATGCATCTATTGAGAAGACCCTATGGTTCTTGTTCTTTGTTTTATTGATGTGATCTCTCAGATTGATTCATTTGTAGATGTTGGACAACTCTTCCAGCCCAGGAATAAATCCCATGAGGTGGTGGAGAATAATCTTTTTAATATACTGTGGGATCCTATTATCTAGTTGTTTGGTGAGAAATTCTGCATCCATGTTCATGAGGAATATTGGTAGATCATTCTTTTGTGGTGGAGTTTTTGTCTGGTTTTGGGATCAATGTAATGCTGGCCTCCTAGAAAGAGTTTGGAACTCTTTTCCTATTTTACTCCATTTCTATTTTTTGAAACAGATTCAAAAGAATAGGTAGTATTTTTTTTAATTTATTTTTTATTGGTGTTCAATTTACTAACATACAGAATAACCCCCAGTGCCCGTCACCCATTCACTCCCACCCCCCGCCATCCTCCCCTTCCACCACCCCTAGTTCGTTTCCCAGAGTTAGCAGTCTTTACGTTCTGTCTCCCTTTCTGATATTTCCCACACATTTCTTCCCCCTTCCCTTATATTCCCTTTCACTATTATTTATATTCCCCAAATGAATGAGAACATATAATGTTTGTCCTTCTCCGACTGGCTTACTTCACTCAGCATGATACCCTCCAGTTCCATCCACGTTGAAGCAAATGGTGGGTATTTGTCATTTCTAATAGCTGAGTAATATTAGATGTTTGACAGATTTCCTCTGGGAAGCATTTTCTTTGATCAGGATTTTATCGAGCTTATTCTCTTCAAAATCACAGAAATCTCTTATAAGCAGCGTATCAGTCTTGTGATCTTATGTACAGTCTTTGGTTTCTGTTTCATTGATTCCTGCTCAAATTTATTATTTGTCTTCTCTTGCTGGTTTTAGGCTTTATATGCTGTTCTTTGTCTACCTCCTTTTGGTGTAAGGTTAGGTTGTGTATTTGAGACCTTCTTCTTTCTTGAGAAGGGCTTGTATTGTGGTATACTTCCTTCGTAGGACTGCCTTTTCTCTCTCCTGACAGTATTGAACAGTTGTGTTATCATTTTCATTTGCTTCTATGACTTTTTAAAATTCTTCTATAATTTCCTCATTGACCCTTTCATTCTTTAGTAAGATGCTGTCTAGCCTCCATGTATTGCAGTTCTTTGCAAATTGCTTCTTCTGATTGAGTTGCTTCAAAGCACTATGGTCTGAAAGTACACAGGGTTTGATCTCAACCTTTTGGTTCTGGATGAGACCTGATTTTGACCCAGTATGTGATCTATTCTGGAGACTGCTCTGTGTGCACTCACAAAGAATGTGTATTCTGTTCCTTTATGATAGAATGCTCTGAATAGGGAAGGCTGGGTGGCTCATTGATTTGAGAATCTGCCTTTGACTCAGGGCCTAATCCTGGAATCCTGGTATTGAGTCTCACATCAGGCTTCTCACAGGGAGCCTGCATCTCTCTCTGCCTATATCTCTGCGTCTGTGTGTGTGAGTGTGTGTTTGTGTGTGTGTGTCTAATGAATAAATAAAATCTTTACAAAAAGACTACTCACTATATCTGTGACATCCATCTGGTCCAATGTGTCATTCAAAGCCCTTGTTTATCTTTTTTTCGGTGATCTGTCCATTGAAGTGAATGGGGGTTACAGTCTCCTACTTTTGTATTATTATCAATGTATTTCTTTAATTTTGTTATTAATTCGCTAATATATAACTGGCTGCTCCCATGTTAGTGGCATCAATATTTGCAATTGTTCGACCTCTTGTTAGATGGACCCTTTAATTATGCTATAGCATCTTTCCTCATCTCTTATTACACTCTTTGGTTTAAAATCTAATTTGTCTGATATAAGGATTGCTACATGAGGTTTCTTTTGATGTATATTAGTATAACAAATGATTCTCTACTCCCTCTGCCTTCCAATCTGGAGGTGTCTTTCCATCTCAAATAAAACTCTTATAAGCTGCATATCAGTGGGACTTGCTTTTTTATCCAGTCTGCTATCCTTTGTGTGTTGACTGGGGCATTTATTCTGTTTGGCTTGAGTATTGAAAGATAAGAATTTAGTGGTACTTTAGTAGCTCAGTTTAGTTAAGCCTCTGCCTTCAATTCAGGGCATGGGCTTGGAATCCTGGGATTGGGCCCTTTTTTGCCTCCCTGCTTAGTAGGGACTCTATTTTTCCCTCTTTTGTGGGCTCTCTCTATCTCTCTCACTCTCGTAAAGAAATAAAATATATTTCAAAAATACATAAAAACAGTGCCATTGTATTACCTGTAAAGTCACTCTTCTTTTCCTTTCTTGTCTTTGTTACTTTTGGGATCTCCCTTTGCTTAAGGAATCTCCTTTAATATTTCTAGCAGGGTTTATTTAGTGAGCCCCAATATAGTTTCTGTTATATATAGTTTATATATAGTTTAAATATACTTTAGTTTCTGTTTATCTCAAAAGCTTTTTATCTCTACTTCTATTTTGAATTACAGCCTTGCTGGATAAAGTGTTCTTGGCTGCATATTTTTATCAAACATCACACTCAATATTTCTTGTTGGTTTCTTGCGTTTTTTGACTTTAGTTATTCTGACAGTATGAATCTCATTGTGGTTTTGATTTGCGTTCACCCGATGATTGATGTTGAGCATCCTTTCATGTGTCTGTTGCCCATGTGTGTGTGTGTGTTTGTGTGTGTGTGTGTGTGTGTGTGTGTGTGCAGAAACGTATGTTCATGTTTTCTTGCCCATTTAAAAAATGGATTATTTTGTTTTGGGGGGTTACAGTAGTTCTTCATATATTTAAATGGGAACACTTTATCAGATAGATATTTTGTTTATTGTTACTTTTGCTTTTCAGAAGTTTTTTAATCTGATGTAGTCCCAATAGTTTAATTTTGATTTTATTTCCCTTGACTCAGGATACATTGATACAAAAATATCTTGGCCGACATCAGAGAAATTACTGCCTTTGTTCTCTTCTATAATTTTTATGGATTCAGTTCTCCCATTTAGGTCCTTAATCGATTTTGAGTTTTTTTTGTGTGTTTGGTGTAAGAAAGCGGTTCAGTTTTATCATTTTGCAGATTGCTGTTCAGTTTTCCTAACACCATTTGGTGAAGAGATATTTTCCATTGTGTATTTTTAGGTCATATGTTGAAGATTAATTGACCCTATAATTGTGGGTTTGTTTCTGTCATTTCTTTTCTGTTCTCTTGATCTATGTGTTTATTTTTGTGCCAGTACCATTTTTTTAAACTGTTTTATTGGAGTTCAATTTGCCAAAATACAGCATATCACCCAGTGCTCATCCCATCAAGTGCCCCGTTCACAGTGTCCATCACCCAGTCACCCCAACCTCCCGCCCACCTCCCTTTTTACTATCACTTATTTGTTTCCCCAAGTTAGGAGTCTCCATGATCAGAAGTCCAGTACCATTTTATTTTTATTCCTACAGCTCTGTTGTATATCTTGAAATCTGGTTGTGATACCTCTGATTTTGTTATTCTTCAAGATTGCTTTGGTTCTTGGGGGACTTTAGTGGTTCCTTACAAATTTTAGGCTCGTTTATCCTACCTCTTGGTGAAAAGGAGTGTTGGTATTTTGATTTTTCATAGGGATTGCATTAAATCTCCACATTGCTTTTGCTCATGTACACATGTTAACAATATTTGTTCTTCCAGTCCATGGGTATGAATATCTTTCCATTTGCTTGTGTTGTCTTCAAGTTCTTTCATCGGTGTCTTACAGTTATCATAGTACAGGTCTTTCACCTCCTTGGCTAAGTTATTCCCTGGTATTTCATTATTTTTGCTGCAATTGTAAATGGGATTTTTAATGTTTTCTTGTGCTACCTCATTATTAGTGTATAGATATGCAGTGGATTTCTGCATATCGATTTCATATTCTGTAGTGTTACTGAATGTATCAATTCAAGTAGGCTTGTTTTGCTTTTTGTTTTCATTTCTGTTTTGTAGAGTGTTTAGAATAGCCTATGTATGGTATCATTTCATCTGCAAATAGTAAAAGTTTTACTTCTTCCTTACCAGTTTGGGATCCTTTTATTTCTTTTTGTTGTTTGATTGCCGTGGCTAGGACTTTTAGTACTACATTGAATAGAAGTGGTGAGTTGACTTTTTGTCTTGTTCCTGACCTTTTGGGAGAGCTCTAATTGCTTTCCCGTATTGAGTATGATGTTTGCTTTGGGCTTTCATATATGAAATTATTTATTTTGTTGAGGAGTTTCCCAGTAAAACTACTTTGTGGGTTTTTTTAAAGATTTTATTTATTTATTCATGAGAGACACAGGGGGAGAGAGAGAGGGAGAAAGAGAGAGAGAGAGAGAGGCAGAGACACAGGCAGAGGGAGAATAGGCTCCATGCAGAGTGCCCGAAATGGGACTAGATCCCGGGTCTCCAGAACCGCACCCTGGGCCAAAGGCAGCACTAAACCGCTGGGCCACCTGGGCTGCACTGTTGATGGTTGTTTAACATGAATGGATGCTATACATTTTCCAATGCTTTTTCTGAATCTAATGAAGTGTTCATATGGTTTTTCTTCCTTTTCTTGTCAATGTGATGTTTCTTTTTTTTAATTTTTTTTTAATTTTTATTTATTTATGATAGTCACAGAGAGAGAGAGAGGCAGAGGGAGAAGCAGGCTCCATGCACCGGGAGCCCGATGTGGGATTCAATCCCGGGTCTCCAGGATCGCGCCCTGGGCCAAAGGCAGGCGCCAAACCGCTGCGCCACCCAGGGATCCCTAATGTGATGTTTCTTGTTGTCTGATTTGTGAATTTCAACCGACTCTTGCATCCCAGGAATAAACCTCACTTGATTTGATGAGTGATTTTTTTTAATGTATTGTTGGGTTCCATTTGCTCATATTTTGTTGAGGATTTTGTATCTGTATTCATCAAATGTTGACACGTAGTTCTTTTTCTCATAGTGATGTTACCTGATTTTGGTGTCACGGTAATGACAGAGTGAATTTGGAAGCTTTCTTTCCCATTTTAGTTTTGGAAATAGTTTGAGAATAATAGAAACTATCGTCTCTTTAAATGTTTGGTGGAACTTATGTGTGAAGCTATCTGGTACTAGACTTTGGTTAGGTGCCTTTTTTCTTTGTTTCTTATTTCTTTGTTTGTTTTTGTTTTTTAGTATTATTAATTTTTTTACTGGAGTTCAATTTGCCAGCATTCAGCATAACACCTATTGCTCATCCTACCACGTGCCCCCCTCTGTGCCTATCACCCAGTCAACCTCTCACCCCGAGCACTTCCCCTTCCATCACCCCTTCCACCACCCCTTGTAATGTCTGAGTTTTGTCCCCCTCACTGATATTTTCTTTTCTTTTTTTTTTTTTATTTATGATAGGCACACAGTGAGAGAGAGAGAGGCAGAGACACAGGCAGAGGGAGAAGCAGGCTCCATGCACCGGGAGCCCGATGTGGGATTCGATCCCGGGTCTCCAGGATCGCGCCCTGGGCCAAAGGCAGGCGCCAAACCGCTGCGCCACCCAAGGATCCCCTCTCACTGATATTTTCACACATTTTCTCTCCTTTCCCCTTTATTCCCTTTCATGAATTTTTGTCTTCCTCATATGAATGAGACCATATAATGGTTGTCTTTCTCTGATTGACTTGTTTAACTCAGCATAATACCCTCCAGTTCCATCCATGTTGAAGCAAATGGTGTGTATTTGTCGTTCCTAGTGTCTGTGTAATATTCCATTGTATACAGAGACCACATTCTCTTTATCTATCCATCTTTTGATGGACACCAAGGCACCTTCCTCAGTATGGCTGTTGTGGACATTGCTGCTATAAACGTTGGTGTGCAGGTGTTCTTCTGCTTCACTACATCTGTATTTTTGGGTAAATCCCCAGCAGTACGATTGCTGGGCTGTAGAGCCATTCTATTTTAAACTCTTTGAGGAACCTCCACAGTTTGCCAGAGTGGCTGTACCAGTTCACATTTCCACTAACAGTGCAAGAGGGTTCCCCTTTCTTCACATTCTCTCCAAAATTTGTTGCTTCCTTTCTTCTGTTTGGTTTTTACTGACATTCAAAAATTGTAAAACTTCTAGCTCATAAGTTTGTTGCATTTCTGTCTTTTCAACAGCAAATGGAAGTCGTATATTATGATTAGAAGTTTAAGTGAGTCCTAAACTATTAAAAGGAAATTTTATAATATACATTGAGGTTCTATAAGGAAAACATTGAGTTTAAACAAAAGAGCAGAGCTCATTCTTCCAGAAGGTTTGTTAACTTGAATACAGAGCATTGTTACAAGTATATTAGAAAAATAAGTAGTCCCAAAGTATCAGTCAATTCATGTATAAATGAGAATAGAGCTATCATTAGCCAAACTAACTCTAAAGTACTTGACTGCCAAGCTGATTGTTAAATTAGTTATTAATAAAACAGGTGAACAATCCCACACACTTAGCAATGAGTTCCCAGAGTGGAAGAACAGGTAAATGTAGCTGCTCATAATCTAACTTAAATAATTGCTTCACAATTTGAGTAGCTGTATATCAAAATGGCAGCCTTATATGTAATTTATGGTGTTTAGGAAATAATCTGATGGACATCATGATTCCCTAGAGCTTATTTTTGAGAGATTCTAGTGAATCTGGAGGGAAAAAAATGAATGCTCCATAAAGTCATATTGCTATCTTATACATTTGGGGAAACTGTAAGACAATGTCCAAAGAATCTTGGTCTTCAATACATTTATATATAGTAATACTAACACCATAAAATAGCACCCGTTTAGATACAATTGATGGTAGACGTGGCAGTACTACATCCTTTTCTACAATGTCTGACCTATGTAGTACTTAAGACCTTTCCTCCAGGCATCAACATTAAATATTGAATACCTCTAGAAAGTGTGAAAATAATTTTGTCTTAGGAAGTAGTTTATGTGAAGTTTTCCTGCTTGTCCCATTGGACTTTTGTAGTGATGATTCTCCTAGGATGCATTATCAATAGTTATCTGGATTTTATGCACTAAAAAACTGATATTTTCTTTTACAGTTGATCTGTAAATTATCTTTATACTTAATTTCTATGTCCTTTCATAGAAAAAATTAAGCAAAATACCCCACACAAAGAATGATGGTCCCCCCTCCCAATCCTTTAGCATAACCTTTGAGGAACAAGAACTGTAAGAGATCAATGTGTTTGTATCTGTACATACATTGACGTATACATGGCAAGATTGAACAGAAATCAAAATTCCAACATCATCTTTAGTTTATGTCTTACCTCTTCTTTGTTGTCAGTATCTGTTTTTCTCTTTGGGCTTTATTTGAAAAATACTTGGCCTCATATCTTTTGCTCTGAGACTTTAACTGTTATCCTTGAATTCTTAATTTCAGTTCAGAAACCCTAAGCTTAGAACTCATGAGTCTCCAGGTTTCCTGACTTTCACCAAAAATTGAAAAACGTGTAAGTATTATGCTGAGTGAAGTAAGTCAGTCGGAGAAGGACAAACATTATATGTTCTCATTCATTTGGGGAATATAAATAATAGTGGAAGGGAATATAAGGGAAGGGGGAAGAAATGTGTGGGAAATATCAGAAAGGGAGACAGAACGTAAAGACTGCTAACTCTGGGAAACGAACTAGGGGTGGTAGAAGGGGAGGATGGCGGGGGGTGGGAGTGAATGGGTGAGGGGCACTGGGGGTTATTCTGTATGTTAGTAAATTGAACACCAATAAAAAAATAAATTTAAAAAAAGTTTACCTTTCTTATTTTTACACTAAAGACATAAAAAAAAGAAAAAATCCTTCTTCCTGTCTTGACAAACATGAGGAAGAAACTGCCAATAGAAATAGAGGTGGAAGCAACTCCTCTAGTAGCCTCCCCTTGTACTTTTAACAGAGCTTTATCATAGGGCTAATGATGGAGAAAGTTGACAACATGCATTGTATATGTCTGCTGTCAGCAAATTGTATTTTGTGACCGTATTTTTTCCAGTGCTTGAAAGGATTCTCCCAGTGTGATACCTCTTAATTTAAAGGAAAAAGTAGTGTTTTATTTTCTCCTTAAAAATAAACATCAGGGGGATCCCTGGGTGGCGCAGTGGTTTGGCGCCTGCCTTTGGCCCAGGGCGCGATCCTGGAGACCCGGGATCGAATCCCACGTCGGGCTCCCAGTGCATGGAGCCTGTTTCTCCCTCTGCCTGTGTCTCTGCCTCTCTCTCTCTCTGTGACTATCATAAATAAATAAAAATTAAAAAAAAAATAAATAAATAAACATCAGGGCAGCCCACATGGTTCAGGGGTTTATCACCACCTTTGGCCCAGGGAGTTATCCTGGAGACCTGGGATTGAGTCCCATGTCAGGCTCCCTGCATGGAGCCTGCTTCTCCCTCTGCCTATGTCGCTGCCTCTCCCTCCCTTTCTGTGTCTTAAATAAATAAATAAATAAATAAATAAATAAATAAATAAATAAATAATAAATAAATAAATAAAAATTTTTAAAAACTAAATAAATAAATCATTATTATTTTATGATATGTATTAACTGCAGTAAAAGATGAGGAAATCATCCTGAGAGGCAGGATGCCTCTCTCATTGGCCATCTTTTTAACATGTTATACTTATTTTATTCCCTTGTTGAAGGCTTGTTTTGTACGTATGCCTTGACTTTTTTTGTTAGCTATACTTTTGAGGAAGAAGGTCTTAAATTTAGAGGTGCTGTATCTTTTTTTAGCCATAAATTCATTGTCTTCTAGAAATACACATTTGCTTCAATGTATCCCTTAGAGTGCAACAATCCTGAACTCCTATGGGATTTTTCACCAATGACCAATGAAAGTTGTTTTCTCAACTTCCCTGTTTTATTTAATCAGGTTTGAAGACCAGGAAGAAAGCTGAATAGTGATCTGAATTGCAAAAGTTTGTGAACTAACCAGTGAATTGTTATGGTGCCTAATGACTCTTAAGCACAAAGGAAGTTTATTATTTGAAGTACAGACAACACAGTCATTTGTAGGAGATCCTTAGCTAGAAAGTTTTGATATTCTTTGAAGAAAATTAATACAACAAAACCTTAGAAAGTTTTAGAAGAAGTTACAAAAACATCAAAACCTGAGCTGCACAAAAGAAAACTCACGTATCTGAGGTCACAAACGTAAGGGAAGCAAGTAAGTGCAGGAAAGCTGGAAGCTTCTTGATTGGTTGTGGCCATAAAGAGTTTGGACAAGACAACAGGATGCCACATTTATTTCGTAGGGAGGTGTCATTTGTGACCATCATTTGTAAATGGGTTTTCCATTGGTTTTGGCAGCAACAGTGTTTGCCACTTCTCTGGTCTAACTGGACTAAGACATCCCTCACTCCTGTTACCACTAGTCCATGTTTATAGTGCTGTTCGTTGGCTTTGGAAATGTGAAATTTGTGGATAAAACAGGGAAGTTTCTCTGGCATTGAGTGGAAAACAAGGAACCTACACAAGGCTGTGTATGGATGGTGTGTATGCATGCATGCATGAGATACTCTCATAACAGGAGCTCTTATGAAATATTTATATATATTTATATATATAAAATACTGTATCTTACAATGAAGTGAGCTGGGAAAAAGATGATGTTATTAAGAAAATCATAAGGAAGAGGGGCGCCTGGGCCATGCAATTGTTGGGCTCCTGGGTGATGCAATCAGTTAAGTGTCTGACTCTTGGATTTGGCTCAAGTCATGATCTCATGATCTTTGGGTCAAGCATCAGTCTTCATGCTCAACAGTGAATCTATTTGGAATTCTCTCCCTCTGTCCCCCTACTCATGTGTACACACTCTCTCTCATTCTCTCTCTCTTAAATAAGAAACTAAATCTTCAAGAAAGGAAAATCACAAGAGTAAAGACATATATGGTACTGTAATGTATAAAGAAGGGGACCCATTCAATCCAAACACCTGTTGTTCAAGGAGCAGCTTTATTCTTATCTTTATATCTCCCACTTATTAAGCTGTGATCATTAGAAAGACATCAGCAGTTGTCCTAAGACTAATGACATCTCTTTTTTTTCTCTCTCTCCTACTCCTAGTCTGCATAACAGGAATGCTGCCCCTGTCTACTGTATTAATGGGAAAAGATCTCTGAGAGCAATTTAGAAGACCTGGTGTCTGTTTCCATGCTTGCCCTTTTCAGGCTGGGTCACCTTTCCTCACTCCATGGGGTTCTTTTATGTATGCTTAAATAGTAGATGTTCCTCAAAGACTCTTATACAGTATAAACCAATTGGAAAATTGTGCGTTTACCACTCTGTATAAAGACGTAAACATGGATGGAACTGGAGGGTATTATGCTGAGTGAAATGAGTCAATTGAAGAAGGACAAACATTATATTTTCTCATTCATTTGGGGAATATAAATAATAGTGAACAGGAATATAAGGGAAGGGAGAAGAAATGGGTAGGAAATATCAGAAAGGGAGACAGAACATAAAGACTTCTAACTCTGGGAAATGAACTAGGGTAGGTGGAAGGGGAGAAGGGTGGGAGGTGGGGGTAAATGGGTTATGGGCACTGAGGGGGACACTTGACAGGATGAGCACTGGGTGTTATTGTGTATGTTGGCAAATTGAACACCAAAAAAATAAATTTATTATTTTAAAAATGTAAACATGGGTGTGCAGTCACATATGACTGGATTCGGAGTGACCCTTGCTGTAAGCTTTGTTTTGTTAGAGCCCATGTTCATCTCTAAGTGTCTGCCTTATAGAGGCCTGTGGGGAGTAAATGAGGCCATATGTGAAAATTTCTGAGAGTGTCTACCTGGGAGGAAGTACATATGATCCCAGATGGGGCCGTGGGACTGGTAAGGCGGTGGGTGACCTTGAAAGCAGTCAGACTTGGTGCATTGAGTTTTCCTCTGCAGCAACAAGCAAAGCAGAACAACAGAGATGCCATGGTCCCCAGTAGCCCCACTGTCCTATGTCTTCAGCATATCCCTAAATGCTACTGGACACCTACTTGGACAGTAATCATCCCAAATAGGTGGTTCTAAGCAAGCAGCTGTAGGGGTGCTCTGCAATCTCAGCATGTTTAGCCTGTTTTCCTGGGGTTATGAGTTTTATTTTCCAAAGACAATACAAAAATGGAACGTGTTGTTTGTACCCATGTGTTCTTAAGCCGTGGCATATTGAAATTCCATTGTATGGCATTGAATTCCCTTTAGTGCCTATCAAGTAAGCTAACAGTCAAAACCTATTTTATTTTTACTGCTCTGGGTCTATTTCTTTAATGAATAAGTAATTTTTTTGTCCCTAAAGAGGCTTATTGTGAAAGAGAGAAGGCTTTTGGGCATCAACTCTTATGTTAAAATTAATGGAAAAAGGAAAGCCACATTCATAAAAGTATCTTGAAGCTATGGAATATACAGTGAGAAATAATTTACAGAAAGATGAGACTTGTAGCTTAATTAGGTTGAGATATATGAACTTGCTGTCTTTGTTTTTCCTATAAAAACCAGCTTTATTTAGTTCAAGGTAGTATTTTCCAAAGATACCCTGATTCATGATTTATTCTATTTTGAATGCCTGTTGATGATAGTACTCAACTAGACTCGTGGCTGTTTGTTTAAAGTCAGATGTCAAAAATAATCATCTTCTTGGTGGACCCTTTTATTTTACAAAGATTGACAGGGAATGTATGTATGTATGTATGTATGTATGTATGTATGTGTTTTCTTTCATCCTGAGTTGTAGAATGTACCTCATGGTGTTGACCTATGGTCTCGTAGATTTTTCTTTTTCTTCTTTTTTTCCTTGCAGATTTTTCTACTGAAGCAACCAAGAAACTACATCTCTGCTATCCTAATGTCTTGTCTGGTAGCCCCATTTCTGTATTGTGTTATCTATCTTTTGTATAAAAAATCATGTGGTTACCTTATGCATTGTATGACTTCACCATAGTTCATGGCTGAATTAAGAATCATTAGAGACATTGAGGCCAGTTAGGATCTTTCTTTTAATGTTCAGAAAATGGTTGATGAAATCATTAAGTAAGGGAAGAAATATAGATGGGTAGAGGAGGAGAGACCCAGGGGATGTGGGACTGAGACTTGCTCACTGTTGCCATGAGTGTGACTTGGCATGGTGAGGGTTGACTTTAGATTTGTGATTTGGATGCATCATTAGAAAGTGGTATTTTATTAACCAAGATAGAGAACACAGAAGAAAGAGGAAGTTACAGGGATTAGGGATTGCAGTGTGGGAGAGAAGATGACACTTTCAGTGTTTGTGCTGAAATTCAATGACCGTCGAGTATTCAGATTGGAGATATGTAGCAGGCAGCTGAAAACCAGAGTGCAAACTTGAAAGATGGGTTTGTCTGTTTGTGTGTCATTTTTACGTGGTGTGGATTCACCATATAGAGGAATGATATTAAAAAATGAGAACAGCATTTTTTTCCCTCTTTGATACTCTTTTTGAAGAAACATGGATGTGTTTGGTAAGGGTTTATGCTGTCATAGGAGGGGTGTGTGTGTGTGTGTGTGTGTGTGTGTGTGTGTGTGTACAAGGGATACCCATTCTTGTTGAACATTTTGGTTAATCTTTAGTTAAATGCAAGATCATATGATACTCTGAAGTTTTCATATTTATAATATAGGACATTCTCTCTGAGGTTTATATTACTAAATCAGATGAGGACCCTTGGGAGTTTATTGGAAGTATATAATATTCTCTTTTAGGATAGATAGTGATAAAATCCTAATGAGTTATCACTGTTTTAAGATCTGTGAAGTTCCCTAATTGGTATTCATACAGGTATTTTTGAATTAAGACACTAATTAGAGAATATTTGGAAATTAAAGAAAATCTTTAAACTTCAAGCATAATCTTACTGCACAGCAATTGTCATGGTGAATTTTTAATTGTATATACATTTATTAGATAATTTTGTCTACATTTACATATGACATGAAATTGAAAAGTAATATTTTCCAAATTATTCTAAAATGTTTTTTTAGTTCTCTTTAACTAAAACACCACATGTTGATATATTCTTTCTTGTAGAATTCTAATTTCACTTGCCTTTTTTTATTTTTTTGGTCTGAATAATAGGTATATTTAGATTTATTTTTATTCTTAAATATTTATTTATTTATTTATTCATGAGAGGAGAGAGAGAGAGAGAGAGAGCCAGAGAGGAAATATCAGTGAGTGTACATTTTTTTTAATTTTTTAACTTTTATTTATTTATGATAGGCACACAGTGAGAGAGAGAGAGAGAGGCAAAGACACAGGCAGAGGGAGAAGCAGGCTCCATGCACCGGGAGCCTGACGTGGGATTCGATCCCGGATATCCAGGACCGCGCCCTGGGCCAAAGGCAGGCACCAAACCGCTGCGCCACCCAGGGATCCCTGAGCGTACATTTTTATGAGTACGTTGCACAAAATAAAACTACTATTTGTTTCATAGAAATAGAGCAGTGGGGATTATTATGAGTATTTGTAGAAGTATTGAATTCTGTCTCAGTGGATTCATGTGAGTGTGATTTTTCCTAATTTAAAAATGTACATTCAAGTTATTGCTGTCCTTTTTTTACTTCTTGGCTGATTGACAAATGATTTCTTACTACAGAGTGTCAAATAGGAGGATGAAGGATGAAGTTTTCTCTTTGGAGGGAATTCCAGTTTTACTTTGTACCCACTCCTTTTAATCTAAAAATTGAAACAGAAGTTGTGTTCCAAATCCCCATTGTTGTAATCGGTGACTAGTTAGAGTCTACAGTACTTGAGGCTATTAGGTCTACAAATGTCATCCTATAATTACATTATTATTATTACTATTTATTATTATTATTATTATTATTATTATTATTATCTTAACGTTATGACTTTGGAAGATTTAAGTGCTAGGTTTCTCCTTTTGAAAGCAGATGTGGAAGTCATAAAGGACTGGCTGGATTTGTTTATTGAAGAGGTACTTTTTTTTTAATTTCAGGTTTCAAATTCAAGTAGAATTTTGAGGAAATTATAATATGTACAATTGATCTTTTTATTCTTCTGGTGTTTCAATGTAAATTATTGCTTGAATTGCTGTTACAGTCTTTTTTTAAGTTTATTTATTTATTTACGATAGTCACAGAGAGAGAGAGAGAGAGAGAGAGAGGCAGAGACACAGGCAGAGAGAGAAGCAGTCTCCATACACCGGGAGCCTGATGTGGGATTCAATCCCGGGTCTCCAGGATCGTGCCCTGAGCCAAAGGCAGGCGCCAAACCGCTGCACCACCCAGGGATCCCCCTGTTACAGTCTTTCTATCGGTGTTTCCGGGGAACATATCATCAGCTGTTCCTGCCTCCTGGCACTTGGTCATCTTCTGTGTGCTGTGGCAGCCTGCTGTTTATGGATGCCCAGCAGAGAAGTACTGAGGCTCAGTTCTCCCAAATGTGGAGACCACGGTGGATTGGAGAGAATGCCATCGTGTAGACTGCCCTCAACCATCCCATTGTATGCTCAGTACTGTCTCTGGAGTGGGAGGAAGTTATTTCTTCCAAAAGGTTCAAATAAATTTTTAGTTAATATCATTTAATATCACTTCAAATAAATTCGACTACTTGTAGGTATGTTGCCTATTGTTTGTGAATGTATTTAAATTTTGTGTAATGGAAACATATTTGCTGTTCTTTTTTAACTTACAGATTTTTTATAGGGGAGAAAATGAGAATACGGACACAATAGGAATACCTGGAAGTTGATAGATTTAACATAGAAGTTTTTTTCTGCAGTAGAAACTATTTAAAAAGCAAGATTTATGTCCAGGAATCAGGAAACATTGGGAAAAAACTAATGTCTATTTAGTACTGCCATATGATCCAGTTTTTGAGAAAAAAAATAAGCCAAATTAAGCCATATAGTATTTATTGTATTATTTTATAATATTACAAAATATATTGTTATATTATAATGAGATAATATAGTATTTATTAGATTATATAAAAGATATGTACATATGTTGTAAAACTATCAAACCAACTGAGGGAATGATGAAATTATACAGCATACATTTATCTTTCAGACAGTAGGCTGTGAGATGAGATTAGGGGAAATCACACAGCTTAGTAGTATGCTCCATAATTGCCTTGCTTACTGAATGTTCTTTGCTCATTTAATATATTATATAAAGAAAACATTTCGGGCAGCCCCGGTGGCTCAGCGGTTTAGTGCTGCCTGCAGCCAAGGGCATGATCCTGGAGACCCTGGATCGAGTCCCACGTCAGGCTCTCTGCATGGAGCCTGCTTCTACCTCTGCCTGTGTCTCTGACTCTCATTCTCTCTCTGTGTCTCTATGAATAAATAAATAAATAAATAAATAATCTTAAAAAAAAAGAAAACATTTCTTAAGATCTGGTTTAAAAAGGCAGCACGGGTGGCTCAGTGTTTTAGCGCCACCTTTGGCCCAAGCATGATCCTGGAGATCCGGGATGGAGCATACTTCTCTCTCTGTCTGTGACTCTGTGCCTCTCTCTTTGTGTGTTTCTCATGAATAAATAAAATATTTAAAAAAGGTATCACAATAATTGGTTACTTTGTTGCCTTGGTGCTGTAACAGAATAGCAGAGAGGATATTGGGTGTCTCATACACAGATATAGATTTTGGGTGTCCATGGCCCAACCACCTGCAGATTTGGTGTCTGGTGGATGCCCACTTCCTGCTTCAGAGGCCACTTCTTTCTTCTTGTGTCTCCCACATGGCAGCTCTGTGGGCTATGTTATGTTTTTACAAGGGCACAAATCCCATTCATGAGGGCTAAACCCTCGTGACCTCATCACCTCCCAACTACCACAGGTTCTAATACCATGAGGACTAGATTTTATCATGTGAATCTTGTGTGTGTGTGTGTGGGAACACAAGGATTCAGTCTGCAACATGTTTGGAGACTCATATATGGACCACCTAGGAGGTGAGTGAAAAACAAACTCACCTAGAAATATATGACTAATTTTGTCTTTTAGGATATTTATAAGTTATTTTAATGGTGTTACAGAAAGCATCCAATTATATGGAAATTTTTCTGATGTAGAACAGCAACTGAAAATTGCAATTCCTCACTAGTCAGTAAAAACTTTCCTGTTGATCTCACAGGATAATTATCAGAATCAGATGTAATACAGGATATAGGAAAAATTGTAGGATTTATTTTTTTTATTTTTTATTTATTTATGATAGTCACAGAGAGAGAGAGAGGCAGAGACACAGGCAGAGGGAGAAGCAGGCTCCATGCACCGGGAGCCCGATGTGGGATTCAATCCCAGGTCTCCAGGATCACGCCCTGGGCCAAAGGCAGGCGCCAAACCGCTGCACCACCCAGGGATCCCAAATTGTAGGATTTAAATGCTGTTAAAATATAACACTATTCCTATTCTGGTATTCTTTCCAAACATAATTATTTGATATTAGGAGTCACAGTATTTCTGCTTTGTTTAAAACTGTCTTCTTGTTCTCAACTGTCTGTTTCTAATAATAGAACACACACCCTTGTTTTGTATTAGTTACTTCAACACACTTTGGGTTCCTTTGAGAAAAAAAACAAGCACTGCCAGTATTGAGGAGTATCAGTTATGAATAAGTAAGCATTTAGAGTAGACAGGTGTCAATTTTGTCTGGTTCAGGATACTAGTCTGTGGGTCTGTGTCTTCACTTCAGATGACTACCATGCCACCTGGTTCAATTTCTTTGCTCAGGATCCTTCTTCATGGAAGGTTGGAGTTTTGCTAATTCTGTCCTTCTATAAGCAGTATAGGTTTCCTGTGTGTATCAGTTGGTGTATCCCTGCAACTGACATATATGACATACTTCTTGCTCATAGGCCTTCCAAATGTTTTCATTCAGTTAGTAATAGAGTTGATTCTTTTCTTTACTTCTTTTTGCATAGAGAGACCTAGTATTAGCAATTGAATACTCACCCACTGAAACAGAAACCACCCCACGATTTCATTAAAGGCACCAAGCATCTGCTCATTTACTGAAGGGAATTACATAGTATTCTCTGTACAGCATCTCAGTTCACACTTTTAGACTATTTGCCTGAGGAAAGGACAGTGTATGAAATTGGGTAAATTATTGTTTCACATTTACCTGATTGATAAGAGTTTAAGTGTTGTCAAGTACAACCACTGAGTACTCTTTTTTTTTTAATTTTTTTAAATTTTTATTTATTTATGATAGTCACAGAGAGAGAGAGAGAGAGAGAGGCAGAGACATAGGCAGAGGGAGAAGCAGGCTCCATGCACCGGGAGCCTGATGTGGGATTCGATCCCGGGTCTCCAGGATCGCGCCCTGGGCCAAAGGCAGGCGCCAAACCGCTGCGCCACCCAGGGATCCCATCTTTTACATTTAAAGTTAGGTTCCACAAACTATAAGTTTGGCATTTTATTAGACTGCTGAAGAAAGTTATGTAGGCTTAATAGAATTAAAAACTGCCTTATATACCTGGCACATGTATATATGCCATTGTACTCATAATTAGTTTCAAATGCACTTAAAGTATAAGCAGCTCTTCTCATGGGAATCTTTTGATTATCCTTATTTTAGAAAAATTACCTGGTTGATGTCAGAGTGAAATGCTATGGAGATTAATTCTGCCCATTTGTAAATTACTGACACATCTGTTTTTATTAATAACTTTTAAATATTTTATGTACTTAGGTAAGGTGTTCAACAATGTTTCTAAGGAAGTTTTGTATGTGGAAACATCTAGCTTATTAACTTACATAGTAGAAAATCCACACCCTTGTTACTGTTTGGCAATACAGAGTACATAACAAGCACTGAATTTAGTACTCATTTGGCCACACAAAGTTAACAATAATGTTCATGCTTGGGAGTATTAGTTAAGTTCATGTTATCTTCCTTTTGAACTAAAACATGAATGTTTCGAATATTAACAATGACTGGAAGTCTCATGGTGGGACTGAGAAATAAAAAATACATATCTGCTTTGAGGAGACAGTAACGTAAAAGAAATCACTTCTATATTTATATACATATATACATCTGTAGGTAGAATTTTAAATAAGTTTAAGTGTAATTAATGACTGCTAACATTGCAAAGTTTGTGAAGTTTGCCACATGGGATGCCACAGAAGAAGTAGTACATACTCTGTTTTTAAGGCATTAAAATTAAATATTACTTGGTTATGTTTGAATATTTTCTTTTTTAATATTTTATTTATTCATCAATGAGAGAGACAGAGAGAGAGGCAAAGACACAGCAGAGAGAGAGAGAAGCAGGATCCATGCAGGGAGGCCAACGTGGGACTAAATCTCACGTCTCCAAAATCATGCCCTGGGCCAAAGGCAGACGCCAAACTACTGAGCCACCTGAGCATCCCTGTGTTTGAATGTTTTCATAGAAATCACTAGTGTGCATGAGTGTGTACCTGGGAGTATGTTGAGATATTTGAATGCTGTGAAGTTTCTTTTTCTAGATTAAAGTTTTATTATCAGGCATGAGCTAGTGTTTATAAATTATAGAGATGTTTTTTGGTAATTTTGACACAGTAAGCTTTGAGAGTTGGTCAGCTTTTTCAGTGTTCCTAAATTTTAAAATTGTCTCAAAAGTTGTCTTAAAATTGTCTCAAAAGTTTATACAGTCAAATCTTTGATGATGATTTTTTGTATATGTTTGGGCAGCAATTATAAGAAAAGGATGTGAAGTCTTTTGATATTGAACCCATCATTATTTGAGTATATCCTTCTTACCATCAAAATTGTATAGGAGAGATTCATTATGAAATTAGCTGATATATCTTTGTTGCGTTTTTTTATTAAAAACCATTAAACAGGGATCCCTGGGTGGCGCAGCAGTTTGGCGCCTGCCTTTGGCCCAGGGCGCGATCCTGGAGACCCGGGATCAAATCCCACGTCGGGCTCCCGGTGCATGGAGCCTGCTTCTCCCTCTGCCTGTGTCTCTGCCTCTCTCTCTCTCACTGTGTGCCTATCATAAATAAATAAAAAAAATTTAAAAAAAAATAACTTTAAAACCATTAAACACAACTAAAGAAGTTTCTGCTTAAAATAGTTTATATTGATACAAAGAAGATTTTGATTGCCCTTTAGTTTTTATCCCTCTTTACTTGAAAAGCAAAAGAAAAAAAATTGTCCCTATGACTTTCTATAGAAGATGAAAAGAATTTTAGCAGAACAATGGACATGCCTGGACATAGAAATCTGGAAAAGAATTGGGAAGGACCCAGCTCCTTGGAACCTCTATATGTTTAGGAATAACAACCTGCAAGCAAAATCCATGACATGAAAGATTACATCACAAGCAAACAGTTTTTTTTTCCTTTCCAGGCACTGAATTGCTTTAATCCTTATGTGAATACACAAAATAACTGGAGTTGTCTTCTTTAGCCTTACATTTTACTCTTGCAAAATCAAATGCCTAACCTTTTAAATGTGGTTTTTTCCTCTATGAAACCTCTATGGGAGGTTCAATCAGAAAGGGAAACTGAGGCATAGTTTGTTACTTCCTTTTCTGTCTACAATGCACAAGGCCACAATTTTCTGAAATGACATGGAAACCAGTCACTTAAGGAATGGAGGAGACATTGAGGGTGGGGAGTGTGGAAAACAGGATGAACTTTGCAGTCCCCAAATTGGAGTTCCAGTCCCAAACCCTCTCCTGTAAGTTGTGTGTCTTTATAGATAAGTCACATAATTTTTATTTTTATTTTTATTTTTATTTTTATGTATTTATTTTTTTTATTTATGATAGTCGAACAGAGAGAGAGAGAGAGAGACAGAGACACAGGCAGAGAGAGAAGCAGGCTCCATGCACCAGGAGCCCGATGTGGGATTCGATCCCGGGTCTCCAGGATCACGCCCTGGGCCAAAGGCAGGCGCTGAACTGCTGTGCCACCCAGGGATCCCCTTAGTCACATAATTTTTAAAGAATCTTTTCCCTTAACAATGAAAGAGATGACTAATGTCTCCCTAATGGAATAAAATAAAATACATGCAATTCTGCTTTAATTAGTAGGCATCACTTGCCATCAGGGAAATACAAATCAAAACCACAATGAGATACCACCTCACACCAGTGAGAATGGGGAAAATTAACAAGGCAGGAAATAACAAATGTTGGAGAGGTTGCAGAGAAAAGGGAACCCTCTTACACTGTTGGTGGGAATGTGAACTGGTGCAGCTACTCTGGAAAACTGTGTGGATGTTCCTGAAATAGTTAAAAATAGATCTGCCCTATAATCCAATTGCACTGCTGGGTATTTACCCCAAAGATTCAGATGGAATGAAACACCGGGACACCTGCACCCCGATGTTTCTAGCAGCAATGTCCACAATAGCCAAACTGTGGAAGGAGCCTCAGTGTCCATCGAAAGATGAATGGATAAAGAAGATGTGTTCTATGTATACAATGGAATATTACTCAGCCATTAGAAATGACAAATACCCACCATTTGCTTCAACATGGATGGAACTGGAGGGTATTATGCTGAGTGAAGTAAGTCAATTGGAGAAGGACAAACTGTATGTTCTCATTCATTTGGAGAATATAAATAATAGTGAAAGGGAATATAAGGGAAAGGAGAAGAAATGTGTGGGAAATATCAGAAAAGGAGACAGAACATAAAGACTACTAACTCTGGGAAATGAACTAGGGGTGGTGGAAGGGGAGGAGGGCAGGGGTGGGGGTGAATGGGTGACAGGCACTGAGGTGGGGGCTCATCCCATTGGATGAGCACTGGGTGTTATTCTGTATGTTGGCAAATTGAACACCAATAAAAAATAAATTTATTATAAAAAATAATAAAATATAAATATTAAAAAATATTTAGTAGCTACCTTATTAATGTGTAATGATGGTTTTTCTTTTATATGTGAGTGAAGGTCTAATGAAGGAATCGGGAAACACAGCAAAGAGTGATTTACCATCTCATTCCTGGGATGTTTAACTCTCTCTACCACCATCAGGACAATAAAGGAACAGTCTCCCAACACTTGCTTAGTCAGTGGATCCTAGTCCTGTTTACACTACTGTCTTCATGCTATTTGGTGCAGCTCTTGCGTGGCCGTGCTACTAATAGACACACTAATTTTTCTGTCAGTATGGGGTAGTAAGATCTTTCCGAGTTTAGTGCATGATCTAATTGAAACAGCTCATCCCACATCTACCAACACAAAGCCACCAGAAAGAGAGAGACAGGTCTTTTCAAACACTGCTCTAGTCCCCTTAGTTCCTGACTTCTCCACTCATCCTCCACTGCGTGGATTCTTAATCTTTCTGCTTCCTGAGTTATGCCACCATAATTAACCTCTCTACCAATTTATGTTTCCTGGAAGAAGATTCTTTCCTGTTTTCCTTTTTTCTCTTGGTTTGTTTTGGGGTTTTCTATTTTTTTTTATTTTTTATTGGTGTTCAATTTGCTAACATACAGAATAACCCCCAGTGCCCGTCACCCATTCACTCCCACCCCCCGCCCACCTCCCCTTTCAACACCCCTAGTTCGTTTCCCAGAGTTAGCAGTCTTTACGTTCTGTCTCCCTTTCTGATATTTCCCACACATTTCTTCCCCCTTCCCTTATATTCCCTTTCACTATTATTTAAATTCCCCAAATGAATGAGAACATATAATGTTTGTCCTTCTCCGACTGGCTTACTTCACTCAGCATAATACCCTCCAGTTCCATCCACGTTGAAGCAAATGGTGGGTATTTGTCATTTCTAATAGCTGAGTAATATTCCATTGTATACATAAACCACATCTTCTTTATCCATTCATCTTTCCTTGGACACCGAGGCTCCTTCCACAGTTTGGCTATCGTGGCCATTGCTGCTATAAACATCGGGGTGCAGGTGTCCCGGCGTTTCACTGCATCTGTATCTTTGGGGTAAATCCCCAGCAGTGCAATTGTTTTGGCTTGTGAGATGATGCTTCTTCAGGCTGTCTCTTCTCTTGCTCAATATTTGAGGACTACTGAAATGCCTGTTTTCTCAGTTCTTGGTATGGCACTCAAAACGCTGCCTTCTATTCATTTCACATCTGCTTGCTGCTTTCCCAGACTACTAAAAGCTTGTCCTAGCTCTCCTCCACGTGAACCAGCTGAAACTCCCTTCTTTTACAGTCTTTGTTCAGCAACACTCTCATGGTGTTCTCCTTCAGGTTTCTCAGCAGACACTGGCATCTCAATCCCATTTTCTGGCAATACTTTCCAGTACTTAAGACCCTGTAATTTTCTTATTTTTTTTACAGTTACACAGCTATTGTTCATAGTAGGAGAACCTTGTCCCTGACACTAAAGAGAATTTTCTCTAAAACATAAGTCCACCTGTCATCTTACATACTCTCTAATACACATGAACAACCACAACCCTAAAAAATGACCACTCTCTATTCTGCATGGTGAACTTGGGATTTCTCTCTACAACCATCCCCACCACCACCACCACTCTCCTGTTAAAAGAGGACAAATACCACAAGTTCTGTAGCCATACGATGCCTTGACAAAGGACCTGCTAGCCTGGTGATGAGGTAAGAGTTTGTGCCCTTGAGAAGGAAACAGGAAGCAAGTAGCTCTCCATCATTTTGACAAGCAAAATAAGCAGTTTACCACAGGTTATTTAGAATACAGGGGCTGCCTGAAAGGTGGGAAAACCCACAGTTTCTGAATCCATCCTCCTAGCAACATAGACTGCAGAGAATGCTGTAGCAGCACTTTCTGAAAAACATCAAAAAAGAGATGGAACACCATAAAATATATGAGGTGAAATGCAATTTCAAATTTTCCAGCAATGTGCTTAATATATAAAATAATCTACACCAAACTGTACTCATAAAGCTGCAAGCCTGCTGAGTAGTTCTGTAACATTATAACCTCCAGAATAGAATAAAAGCCTTATTCTGAGCTTAATGGCTTTTGAAGTCACATGACAATATTTTAAAGTACCATTTTAATGGTTTTCAGGTTCTCTCCCCCAAAAGTTTGTCTCCATCTGTGCACAGTGAGCCTTTGAAGTCCTAGCTGATGGTAATCAAACTTCTGGCCAGCTCTGCCAGCTGTCAGCATTCATCTTTGATTAAGAGGCAACTGTTGATTTTAATTTTCTCACTTTTGGGGTTTTTATTAATAGAAAATGGGTTGTAGAAGCTGCATAACCTTGGGCAATCGCTTTTGAAAGCTATAACACACAACTTTTTTAAAAAATAAATTAATTTTCTATTGGTGTTCAGTTTACCAACATACAGAATAACACCCAGTGCTCATCCTGTCAAGTGCCCCCCTCAGTGCCCGACACCCACTCACCCCCACCCCCACCCTCCTCCCCTTCCACCACCCCTAGTTCATTTCCCAGAGTTAGGAGTCTTTTTCTTCTCCCTTCCCTTATATTCCCTGTCACTGTTATTTATATTCCCCAAATGAATGAGAACATACACTGTTTGTCCTTCTCCGATTGACTTACTTCACTCAGCATAATACCCTCCAGTTCCATTCACGTTGAAGCAAATGGCGGGTATTTGTCATTTCTAATGGCTGAGTAATATTCCATTGTATACATAGAACACATCTACTTTATCCATTCATCTTTCGATGGACACTGAGGCTCCTTCCACAGTTTGCCTATTGTGGACATTGCTGCTAGAAACATCGGGGTGCAGGTGTCCTGACATTTAATTCCATCTGAATCTTTGGGGTAAATACCCAGCAGTGCAATTGCTGGGTCATAGGGCAGGTCTATTTTTTACTCTTTGAGGAACCTCCACAGTTTTCCATAGTGGCTGTACCAGTTCACATTCCCACTAACAGTGTAAGAGGGTTCCCTTTTCTCCGCATCCTCTCCAACATTTGTTGTTTCCTGCCTTGTTAATTTTCCCCATTCTCACTGGTGTGAGGTGGTATCTCATTGTGGTTTTGATTTGTATTTCCCTGATAGCAAGTGATGCAGAACATTTTCTCATGTGCATGTTGGCCATGTCTATGTCTTCCTCTGAAACACACAACTTCTATTTAAGACCAGTCTTTACTACTAATTCCCTTTGTTTTCCTCAACTCTGGCTCTTTCATACCGCCATGCATTGTTATTACTCTTTTATATCACTTATCACTAGCACAGGATGTGACTTTGCACGTGTGACAGTTTATCCAGTCTTAGTGAGGATCTATTGGACTGTGTTTTCTGCAGCCCTTGCCATGGTTGTATTATTGACGCCATTGGCTTCAAGCCTGAAAACAGAGAGTGGGTTCTGAATTGTAGAATGAATGCAAACACGTGCTCCTCTTCAGTTTATTATTTGTGAATTTGAGGTTTTCTGAAGGTAAGAATTTAAATTTTTGAAAGCATGGAATGACTCTAACACCTTTCATTTTGAACATTCTTCTCCTAGATATTAACAGCTGCTAGTGACACTTGGCTTCCATCTGGAAAATGCTATTCCTGTATTCCCTGTTCCCAAATTCCCTGTTCCCTTGTTCCCAAATTAACCGAGCCTTCTAACTAACTTGTGCAGAGTCAGCAGTGGGATGATGTACAGGTAACAAACAAAAAGCAAAACTAGGAAAAGGTGATAGATGGCTTCTGTTTCTTATTTATCCATTTAATCAAACTGCCCTTGTGAAAGCTGCACCAAAGACAGTTATTATTATTTTTTTTTTTACTCTTTCAGGGTAGAGAAAATGTCACATTTCTGCTCAGCAAACCAGGGGCCTGTTAAACAGGCTTAAATCTGCTTTTGGTGATGCTAGTTAAAACATAAAAAGACATTATCAGAAAGTAATAAAATGAGGGAGCTCATTTTTGAGTGCAAGATTTCTACAGAGAACCCCCAGGAACTACATTTATAGCACTTGGGACCTTAAGGCAAAGGACACAATAAATAGGAGGACAGGTGATTCTTTTTTTTAAAAAGATTTTATTTATTTATTCATAGAGACAGAGAGAGAGAGAGAGAGGCACAGACACAGGCAGATGGAGAAGCAGGCATCATACAGAGAGCCTGACATGGGACTCAATCCAGGGTCTCCAGGGTCATGCCCTGGGCTGCAGGCTGCGCTAAACCACTGCACCACCAGGGCTGCCTGGGCAGGGTATTCCTGTTACAAATTAGCAACCTACAAACAATGTCACAAAGTTCAACTTCTTTAAAATATGAACGGTGTTTCATTCATTTGGGGAATATAAATCATAGTGAAAGGGAATATAAGGGAAGGGAGAAGAAATGTGTGAGAAATACCAGAAAGGGAGACAGAACATAAAGACTCCTAACTCTGGGAAATGAACTAGGGGTGATGGAAGGGGAGGAGGGCGGGGGGTGGGAGTGAATGGGTGATGGACACTGAGGGGGGCACTTGACGGGATGAGCACTGGGTGTTATTCTGTATGTTGGCAAATTGAACACCAATAAAAAATAAATTTATTATTTAAAAAAATGACCATTCCCATGAAAGAAATTATAGTGCACATTCCTTTTACCCTTCAAGGCTGATGGAGATGAAAGGAATCCATGATATTAGAGCAATTCCACATCTTCTCCATACCAAAAAAGGGCAAACCATTCTTTTTATCCAATGTATGCTGGTTTGATACTTAAAAGCCAGCATGGGGAACACTTGGAACACTTGAAACCAAAACTTGTCATTAAAGAAAATTATATACTACCAAGTAGCAAGTTCAGCCCCATTTTTAGTTCCATGTTGAGAGAAATGGTACCAAATTTTGATCTTGTCTCTGGGGACTGATGTTGCTATCACAGCTACTATTATTTCTACTGGCATGCCTGTTCTTAGATACTGCCAAATATGGATGGGAAGGAGGGGTGGTGACAGCTGGTGACATGGTCCAGCAGTCTGCCAGATCCTTAGAGCAAATTGCAGGGGATGTTGTGAAGTGAATACAGAAGCAAGCACTCTTGCCATCAGAAACCCAAATGTAGCTTATGCCACTAGAACCCTGAAGAGTGACACCCTGAGGTTTTGGCAACCTGGGCTATAGTTCTTAGCATGCCTGCCATTATTGGCTAAATGCTGTTTAATATTACAAGAGCAAGCAAAGATTCTCACAAAGACAAAAAAAATAAGAGATAATATGAGAACCAGAGTCTGGTTCAGAAAAAAATGGGCTTAATAAAATATCATCCTGAAAATGTCTGCAAGTCAGTTCTGTGTATGCCTCCCAAACCCTGAAAGTCCATGGAGGTAAGCTAAGATCTAGAGTTTTCCTGTCTTGTAAATCACCTTATATCCACCATGGTACAGTTTCCCAAAAATAATCTTTCTGAGAAAGAGTCATTAAGAACATGTTATCAGAAGTTGCTGGAAAAGAAAATCGGAATCTGACCTTTTACAGTTAAGAGCACAGTTTTAAACACAGATTGCCCATGGTGTCTTGTGGAACTTTGTTTATACTAAAAGAGAACCAAGCCCCAGTCTCAATTCTGGCTCTAACTAGTTGTGGGACCTTGGCAAGTCACTGGGCTTCTCTGAAGCTTAGATCTCCCATTTTTATAAATAACAAAAGAACTTGCTCAAAATGATCTCTAAGGTCTCTTCCAGATTTAAATTCTTTGATACATCAATATGTTTTAAAAATGTCATTTGCTTTTATTAACATTATTGTTATTTGAGCATTTATGTGCCAAGCATTCTATTACATATCCAGATTATATTGGTAAACTAGATAGACAAGACCCTTGGGAATGTCTTTTTAGATCCAAACTGTCTGCCATTTCCTATCTCAGAGTCATAAGTGAACCCAGAACAGAAAGTCTTTGGCTAGGGATGCTATCACATTAGTAGGCACCAAAAATGTGAAGCCATCAAGAAAGGATACAGTTCCTAGGACTGGCACAGATAACAAAGACACTTGACCACTTATTTCTCATTTCTGTTGCTAGTATTACATTATTGCCTTCTATTTTGACATTAATCTTAGTCCACATTTTCCTCCTTTCCATTATGACAGCCTACTGTTTTCAAGGCAAAAGTTCTTTAAAAGATACATGCCTGTAATAATCATCTTACTGTTGTATATCCTAAGTAAATGGAAATATCCTGCTTCAAAATGATCATAAAAATAACTGTAACGGGTTGGTTTTAGATATTGAAAGATTGTTCTTCTCATTCCTTATTGTTAACTTTCTTTTACCCATTTCTTCTCATTTAGAAATTTTGCCCTCAGGGAGTGGAGCAGATAAAAAGGAAAAGGTAACTTCTTGGCTTAGAATTCTAAAATAGAATCTTCTTTTATTTCTAATCTAGGCACTCACTCAAGGAGAAAAATTGCTTTCTTTCAATTCCCAATGGCATCTGATGTGGAAGCTGATCAGAAAGGAGCTCAAGTTCTGAAGATGTGTTACTGACCACCTTAGGGCAGGGGGAGAAACAGAGACCAACCTAAGACTCTTTCTTGTTTTCAGCAAATGTTACATTAAAAACTAAGATACGATGATTCTCTAACTTTAGACTTTGAGGATTTGGAAGGGCATTTGGGGAAATATTTTAGGACAGTGAAATGTAGGTCATAGTTTGTTGGCCTACCTACAGATGCACTTCCCTACTGCGCGGTTTTGCCTTTCAATGTAAGCATTTATCAAAGGATTAAAGAATTTTATGAAACCATGAAAGAACTAGCAAAAATATAAAGAAATACTTAAATAGTCTTGGGGTAAAAAGATGTTTCTAAGCTTAACACTGAAAGTATACAAAAAGAAAAAAAATTACCTCTTTCACTGAATACAAATTTAAAATTTATATGACAGTAAAAAAATCATAAATTAAAATTGTTGCAGTACTTTACTATGCATATGCTATATATATGTTAACATGTTATATATGTTTTATATGGAAGAACACTTAAACTAAAAAATAAAGACCTTAATAGAAAAAGTCAAAGGGCAATATAAGGCAACTGATAATTTAAGTGACACTATAGATTTAATATATTAACTTGGAAAGACATGTCTCTAGCAGGTTTCTTGGGGTGCATATATGTGTATGAATATATATTCATTTATAAATATATATGTAAATACATAAGAAATAAGTAGAGCCCATAAAAGTACAGACACATATTCATAGTGAGTATTGCTGGGGAGCAGAACTACATGTACTTTTTATTTTGTTCTTTGTATTAAAGTTTCTTTTTGGTGAGTGGTGAGTGCATGTTACTATAGCAACATGAAAAAACTCACTTTAAAGAGTTAAACTTGCAAAATTAAACTTCAAAGGAAAACAGGATGTTCAGAAAGCCCTGCGTCCTCTTAGGTGAAGCAGAGACAAAGTAATAATTCTTCTTCTGATAGGAATCTCATTTTCTGAATGTGCGAAAACTGAGACTTGGGAAAAATATTTTATAAATTGTGAATTAATTTCTTCCTCTGTTAATTTGCTGGATTTAATTTGCTGGTATATGGTGAAGTTGAGAACACTAAACGTCTTAAAATTTCCCAACTTATAGCAAATAATATTAATAGATTAATATTTATATACTCTGTACAATGTATTTACCACTGTGATAAGTTCCAAGGAAGTAAATAAAAGTATTTATTATATGTTAAATATTCAATAATCCAAACTTTCTACCAAGTCACTCTGGCATGACTCAACAAACAAGGATGATTTGGTAACTTCCCAAGTCAAGAATCTCAGCAACATAAACTCATTGTTTCATATTTTCATGTAACATGCCATCTTCAATAGAGATAATACTATTGGCCCACCATCAACAAAGTGTGCATTTTGCATAATGGTAAAATATTCATTCTTCACAGAAATTTGAAAACTCTGGTTACAATCAGAAATCACCAACAATGAGCTAACTTAAATCTATATAGGATTAAATCTGTTAATTGTCATTTAGTATTGATGACACTATACAGATAACATTTAACATTTTTTCAGTGTTTAACACTTTGCAGGTACCAACCTAAGCACTTAATCACTATCACTATTTAACTTCTTGAAAAATTTAGGTTCAGAGATTATGCAACTTGCTCCAGGTCACATAGCTTGTATGGGGATTCCAACTCTGCGGTCTGGCTAGAAAGTGCCACATTGCATCTTCATTAAATATTTTATACATTTAGCTACTAAGCAATAATAGATTAATGACAAAGAGCTAAGCACTAGTAAAATTGTTTAAAATCATATACTTATAAAAATATGTGAATACTTAAAAATCCACACTTGAAAACTATTCAGTGCAAAAATATACAGAAAATAGTCAACACATCAAGTCAAAGCAAATGCAGATGGATAGGATGAAACCTAAAGGATCAAACTCATCTTTTTTCCATTACTAGGTCTTCATATATGGCAAAACCAAAGTTCAACTGTTAGATCTAATAACTGATAAGTTGTTAAACTTGTTAACTTTGGGGAACAAAAGAAAATAGTTACTTATTCATAGGTACTTTTGTTAGGCTTGATCACTTAACCCATAACCAATCAGCAGTATCATGAGATAGGTATTCTTCCATTTAAAAAAAAAGAAAGAAAGAGAATGGGGTTCAGAAAGTCTGAGCAACTCATATCTAACTGATAAACAACAAAGTTACTTGCTTCTAGGCCCAAATGACCCCAAAGTTGCACTAGGCATAGGCTAATGTCAATGTAGAAAAGCACAATTAGGAAAATAATGAACTATACTTTAAAATAATGTTTATGTGTGTGCTAAAAAATGTTTATGTGTGCTGACTACAGATTACTACACTTATCTAAGTTACAGAGGAAACTAGCTTTCTTGTATGAAATGCAAGATTTAGTCATGAAAACATTTGCAAAGTGTAAAATCATTTGCTTTAAAATCTCTATTTGGGGTATCCCTGGATGGCTCAGTGGTTTGGTGTCTGCCTTTGGTGTGATCCTGGAGTCCTGGGATCAAGTCCTGCATCAGGCTCCCAGCATGGAGCCTGCTTCTCCCTCTGCCTGTCTCTGCTTCTCTCTCTCTCTCTCTCTCTCTCTCTCTCTCTCCCTCTCTCTGTCTATCATGAATTAATAAATAAATCTTTAAAAAATAAAATGTCCATTTGAAGATTTAAGAAAGAAATAACTCTTTGATCATAATATATGCACTCATTTTTCATGACTAAAAATCTAGTAATAGAAGATAAATTCAGATTTTTCCAGAATTTTGGACTGAAAAGATTTTATAGGTTAAAAGGAAAAACATTATGCTTAAGATAAATATCTGAAAATAGACATTTTAGTTTCTACTTTTTTTGCATCACAGCATACAATACTCCAACAAGGCAATACTTCCAGGTTTTTGAAATCTTCTCTTTTAAATGTTTCTTTTAAAAAGTAGGAATTTAGAAAAGTATCATAGTGAACTATCATGGAAGATCCATAGTCCCTAAAACCATTTCATATAAAATCAGAAGCAGAAGCATTTTAATGTACATTTGTGCTACTTTTCTGATACATACTATATTCTCATCATCCTTTAAGTTCCTACTTCATAGAATCATAGATTTTAAAGCTATTTAAAACTGCCTAGTCCAATAACTTCAGTTTTTAAAAGGAGGAAATTGAGATCCAGAGAAATCTGACTGATTTCTCCATAACTGTTTTGTGAATTAGTGCCTGAGTGGCAAATTAATGCCAGATTTCCTGATAAAGAGTCCAAAACTTATTGGACTCTTTATCAAGTATTTATACAGTATTGTATACCACAATACTGCCTCTATTTCTATTTTGGATAGTCAAGTAGTAACTATAGCATGTTTAAATCCTTGAAGCAAAGATTTCAGAAGTCCCTACTCTTCTGTGGAGGAAGTTAGACATATTTTTGGTCTTAACATTTTAGTCTTAATATTTATCCTAAATATATACTGGTCAGAATAAGCAACCTCCTGATAAAAGGTGGTCCCACCTACAATGTAAAGTACCCTTAGGGAGTACTCAAAACAGTAATAACATATTTGGATACTTATTTACAATTTACAATGTCATTTCATTTATTGTATTAGCCAAAGACTCTCACCTAAGTTTGTTTTTAAAAATTTGTCTTATTGAAGTATAACAAATACCATAAACTAAAGCAAAACTCTTTTAAAATGCATGGTTTGAGGGGTTTTTTTTGCTGTTATTTTGGCTTAAGACTACAAGGATTTATTTTTTTTAATTTTTATTTATTTATGATAGTCACAGAGAGAGAGAGAGAGGCAGAGACATAGGCAGAGGGAGAAGCAGGCTCCATGCACCGGGAGCCCGACGTGGGACTCGATCCCGGGTCTCCAAGATTGCGCCCTGGGCCAAAGGCAGGCACTAAACCGCTGCGCCACCCAGGGATCCCACTACAAGGATTTATTAGCAGTTTCTATGAATAGGAATTTGGGAGGGCTTAGTTGGATGCTTCTGGCTCCAACACTCTTGTAAAGTTGCAGTAAGCTGTTAGCTATGGTATAGGGTAACCTGAATGAGTGGGGCTAGCGGATATGTTTTCAGGACGGCTCATTCACTGGGCTCTTGGAAATAGACCTTAGTTTCTCTAACCCACAGACCTCTCCACTGGGCTGCTTGAATATCCTCACAAAATGTCAGGTGGATTCCCCAAGTTCAAGGAGTTCTGAAAAACGTAATACATCTGTATAACGTTACACTTACAATCAAGATACAGAACATTTCTTTCATCTAAACGACTCAGGAACTAGCTGCCCTTCTGCCCCTAGAAGTGTGTTTGGGTTTGTTTTGTATTACTTCATGAAATCCATTGCAGTCACAGACGCAGCTACAAAAATATCCATATACTGGATTACTACATAAACTTATTTCAGCTGTGCAATTCATATTTTTAATTTATTTGACAGAAAGAGAGAGAGAGAAAGAACAAGCAGCGGGAGTGGCTGGAGGAGGAGGAGAAGCGGGCTCCCTGGCAGGCTCCATCCTTAAACCCTGGAATCCTGACCTAAGCCAAAGGCAGACACTCAACCAACTGAGCCACCCAGGTGCCCTACATAGTACATATTTGAATAACTGTACATCCGAGGCAGGAAAGACCTTCCATATGCATGTGAGGAGAGGCTGGGTGGAAGGTTATACTTTCCAACAAACTTGATCTAATGTAACCTGCTTAGAAATGGTATCATTCTCCAGTTTTAAAATTTTTCTGCATCACAGTAGTAGAGTTCCTACTTCTGTTCAAGATGCTGCTATGGTTTGGCTTTCTTCTATTCCAAATGCAGCAATTTTATGGAAAGCCCACTAGTGAGGAACTCTTCTTCCTTCTTGTGATCTACAACACGGTATCTTTCTCCTTCTGCAAAGGAGAAACTTGGCTTTCTATTACTGTGGATCAGTTTGTATTTTCTAGAACTTCATGTAAATGGAATCTCAGAGAATATAATTTTTGTGTAAGGCCTCTTTACTCAGCATGTTTTTGAGACTCAGTCCTGTTGTGTGTATTGATAGATCATTCCTTTCTATCTCTGAATAGTGTTTTGTTATATGGAAATACCACAAAAAATAACTATTAGTATACTCTGAATTTCACCAATAAAACATTTCCATACATTTTTTGTCTTATGTAAACACCTATGTGATATCCTTATTGTAAAAAGTCTAAAATATTTGCTACCAAGACCCTTAAAGAAAAAGTTTACAGACTTCAAACTAGCTGAATGGTTATGAATGGAAAACTTGCTAGAAATGCAGAATAACAACAATACCCTATAACTATTGAATCAGAAATTGGATTTTACCAAAATCCCTAAATAATTCATATCAAAGCCTGAGAATCCTGTTATTTTCCTTTTCTTACAAAAAAAAAGACATATCCATGTCTTTCAGAAAATTATTACTGGTATCTAAAACTCATAAAAAACACAATATTGAGATATATGCAGGTTGAGAATTCGAAGTCTTATTTTAAAATTCTCTTAGATATAAAATGTTCATTATTTTACAATCTTAAGATATAAAATAATTTTTAAAAATTCCTTGTTAAAGCAATTTCCAAAAAAGCAAATGTAGCACAAATAAAAACCATTCTGTCTTCTGTACAAGGATGTACCAGTGATTAGTAGAGATTAACAGATGATTATCTTCATGCATGTGATCAACAAGACCAAAAGGTCAACGGGTTTTAGTTTACCATACATTGCAAAATTCATGCTGCAAACCTACTTGGCATGTGGTTTATTATACATACTTTTTAATCAACAAATTAGAACTTAGAGAACAAAGCATTCTCTTACATTCCTATTAACATTTCTTCAATAAGTGCTAGAATATGAAGATTTTTCTCTTCTTTATGCAAAATAGCATGGTAATGATATTTTCAAAACCAGAGAAAACTAATTTATATGTAATTGTTTTAAATTTGCTATAAGCCTTAACAAATGACATTTTATTACTAAACTCAGATGTTCATTTTGTAATCATCTCATATAACAAACGGCTGTAACTTTTTGGGTTTCCTAGTCAATGAAACTATATTTATGTAACTACATTTTCAGCTAAAGAATTTCATACTTTCAGGGGATCCCTGGGTGGTTCAGTGGTTTGGTGCCTGCCTTTGGCCCAGGCTACAATCCTGGAGTCCTGGGATCAAGTCCTACGTTGGGCTCCCGGCATGAAGCCTGCTTCTTCCTTCTCCTGTGTCTCTGCCTCTCTCTCTCTCTCTCTCTGTGTGTGTCTATCATAAATAACTAAATAAATCTTTTAAAAAAAGAGTTTCATACTTTCACTGATTTAATTCTATTAATTCTAAGTTACTATTTGAGACTCAATAAATTCTTCAAAATAAAGAAAACTTTAAATTTCTTTATTTCATTAGTGCTAACCAAAAAATAGAGATTTCTCTTTTTTCAAATGATCTTTTCTAGAATTTCTTGATTCACTTTGTATCTTTTTGCCCACATGTTAGTTCTAAATATATATCTGAACTCTAAATGACTTCTGTTCATATTAATAGTCCATAACAAGCTATTAGATCTTCCGTACAACAAGCAACAATATGCCAAAACACTTGCTCTGTATTTTGGTACTTTCACAAAACAACCTTTGATTCCCTAAAAAAAGTAGTTATAAAACCATCCCTTCATTAATATACTGTTCTATACTCATATAACAAAATTCAACATTAGTCAGAAACTTTCAAAAGAATTATTCAAAGTCCAGGAGTTTGGGGGGTTTATTTAATCTCATTTGAAATTGTATGTGTATTATGCTTAAAACAAGATTTTTTTTTAGGTCCCTTTAAGTCCTTCAGTTCTTTACTTAAATTAGTTCCACTTTGGAAAGTAAAAGTCCTTTCCAGATTATTGTTAAAATCTTATCAGAAAACCAGTTAACATGAGAGTACATCTTTTTGTTTCTGTTTGGCATTCTACTCATTTATTTCTCATTCTTCAGATAAAGTTGAATATGAGGAAAAACATAAATAGATAAATTATATACTATAATATCTAATTTAGAAATAAGAAATTATCATTGATAAGAAAAATATAATAAAAAGGATTACATTTAAAACTGCATGCTCCTCTGAGAAATTAAAAAATGAGAAAGATTATGAAAAGAGAAATATAAGCAAAAATATATAAATGGGTAGCTAAGTTGAAATTCTAGGTTTAAACATAGGTGTTTGGAGAATACATAGGTTATAATGTAATAAGCCCTGATTTTTAGCAATCAAGTTTTTCATTCTGAAAGATACGCTTTCATATTTGTAAGGTAATATATGGAGAAAAATAGAAATCATTAATGATGCGTGGGTCAGAACATTAGAGTTAAGGCCAATTCCAATTATGGAATCTGCATCTGTTCATTATAACTTTGTCAATTTTCCAGAATATGAGGCTAGGCAGTTTTTATAAATGACGTAAATGGAAATGTGTTTAGAAATGCCTAAAGAATTTGTGCAACATGCGAAAAATGTGATGCTACAGCTAAAAAGGAATTCACTCTTCTTCAATTACTATTTATATAGATACCTCTTGGTTCTATGTCTATGGACTTTTTTCTTACTCTGTACAATTTTGCCATTAAGAGACTGACTCAACATTCCATGAATGTTGAAAATTTTTACTACTATTTTATTTTATTTTATTTTATTTTATTTTATTTTATTTTATTTTATTTATGATAGTCAGAGAGAGAGAGAGAGGCAGAGACACAGGCAGAGGGAGAAGCAGGCTTCATGCACTGGGAGCCTGACGTAGGATTCGATCCCGGGTCTCCAGGATCACGCCCTGGGCCAAAGGCAGGCGCCAAACTGCTGCGCCACCCAGGGATCCCTACTTTTTCTACCAAAACACTAAACATCCCCACCAAGGTGTATAGAATGGTTTACAAAGAATCTAAATGACTTTAAAATGCGTTAAATTGTCTGATGAAAGTGTGACAAATGTTTAGATGAATAATCTCCCTAAAGTCATCTGAAATACGTGGGCTCAGCTTTTTGGAAAATCAGTGGACTTTGTAAGACATGTCATTTAGCTGAAAAGAGGCTGTCTGGATTAATAAGAAAGAAAAGTCACTTGGGCTGTATCAAGTAGACCAAAAATGACAATATGAAACAAAGAAAACAAAGGTATTAGCCTAAAGAAAATTAAAGAGAACTTTAGAGATCAGAAAAACATTTCCTGAAGTGTGTTCTATGACACTATGGTCTGTAACAAACTGAGGAAATTGGTTTTATCATTAAGTAAGCTTCAAAGATACTGAATATTCTCCTTCCTCTAAGAAATTCACAGTGTACAATAATAGTATATAAAATTCTCTGTGAGAAAAGTGCTGGATAAAATATTAGCCTGACTTTTGTGCATGAAATTACCACCCCTTTTTGAAAATTGCAACATACATATTTTTCCACAGAAGACAATTTGAGAATGTTTTAATGGATAATTATAGATGTGTAGGCAGAAAATGTTAAAAGTAAAAGTGGCCCACATATGAAAGATTATTAAGTTAAATCATGATCTGAAGGAATTTAAGATAAAAAAAGACAAACAGTAGAGAGTTAAGTCCTTCTTTCAGTCATCATTCATTCATTCATTCAACAAATATTTATTGATCACTAACTTAAGTGCCAAACATAATGCTTGGCACTGGGTATAGTTTTGGTTTTCTTAGAAATTCTTCTGACGTCACCTTCATATTTCCCCCAAAACACTAGGTATCTTTTTTAGGGATACCTGAATAAACTGCCAATTTCTACTCTAAAAAGAGATAACCCTGTTTCACAAGGACTTATATTAGTAAGGTAATAACTAAATCCTAAGAACAAATGTAAAAGTAAACAAGTGGGACTACTATAGATTAAAAAAGCTTCTTCACAGCAAAAGAAACCATCAAAACAATGGGGGATAATATTTTCAAATCATATATCTGATAAAAGATTAAATCCAAAATAAAGAACTTACATAACTCAGTGGCAAGAAACAATCTACAATCTACAACAATGGACAGAGAATATAAATAGATATTTTTTCAAAAAGACATGCAGATGCTCACATATACATGGGAAGATCCTCAACATCATTAATCATCAGAGAAATGCAAATTAAAACTACAATGAGATATCACCTCACACTTGTTAGGATGGCTATTACTAAAAAGACAAGAAATAACAAGTATTGGAGATGATGTGGAAAAAAGGGAACTTTTGTGCACTGTTGATGGGAATGTAAATTGGTACAACCACTATGGAAAACAGTATGGAAACTCCTCAAAAAATTAAAATATAACTACCATGTGATCCAACAATTCTACTTCTGGGTATTTATCAAAGAAATTGAAAACACTAACTGGAAAAGATATGTTTACTACAGCATTATTTATAATAGCCAGGGTATGGAAGCAACTTAAGTATCTACTGATGGATGAATGGGTAAGGAAATCATGGTACATATGTGTGCATGTACGTGTGTTTCTGTGTGTTTAGGTGTATGTGTACACACACACCAGAATATTATTCAGCCACGAAAGAGAATGAAATCTTGCCATTGGCGACAATACAGATGGACCTCAAGGGCATTATGCTACGTGAAACAAGCCCAACAAAGGCAAATACTATATGACCTCTCCTCTATATGGCGTCCAATACACACAGAGAACAGACTGGTGGTGGTGGAGTCTGGGGGAGTGGTGATGAGAGGAATGGGTGAATTGCTTTTTTTGCTTGAGTTTAAATAAATTGAATAATAATAATAAAGTCCCAGGGCCAGGGCATTTCTTTTAAGCAAAAGAATCTAAAGTATATGACTTCTGCTCACGTTCCATTGGTGAAATCTTTGTGTCACAGAACTATGACTTTGCTGCAAGGGAACCATATCTCAGCTGTGGTTTTACTGTTATGGAAGAAGGGAGAATAAAATTTAGTGACCGTGCCTCCTCCAGGTCTATATATACCTACAAACAGACAGACAAATTATCTGTTCCCTCCCTACTCAATATCCAATGGTGATGTGAGAATAGGATAACTATAACTAAACTCCTATGTGGAAAAAAGAATTAGAAAACTAACAGTCACCAATCCATATTAGTGGTTAAACCACTAAGATTACTTAGCAGGTAATCTCAAGCCTCCTATCTCTGACAGTAAATTAAATTCCTTAAGTAGACTGACTGCCCAGATTTTGCTGGTGAGGAGAATTCCCAAAACCACTATGCTCCAGCGGCCTGTTTTTGCTCTCTGGGAGTTTCTTCTATTATTCCCCATGATCACAGATAAAGAAATACTCTTCTTGGGAGCTATCTCATTTTCATAGCCTGGTTCTTGCTGCAGCAGTTTTTTCCAAACATTACCCTTTGTGTCACCTAGACCGTTTCTCATGCTGCTTTGGTTAATGCTCAACTATTGTTTCCGGAATTTCCCCAACCACTGACACCCACTATGCGTGTTCTGATGCTGGCACTTCCTAATCCTACCAGAACTTAAACCTTCACTAATATCAAATTTATGTCTTGCTGCCCTGGGCTTTTTGCAGATAATGGTGTGTATAACAGAAAACTATCCAGTCATTTAAAAAGGGAAATCTTGCCATTTTTGATAACATGAGTGGAATTTGAGGGCATTTTTTAAGTGAAATAAATCAGAGAAAGACTAACACTGCATGATTTCACTTATGTAGAATCTAAACAAATAAAAGCCCCTCAAAACCCAAACTCAGGAGTTCAGATGTCTGGTTAGAAGGGTATGGAAGTAGGGGAATTAGATGCAGGTGGAGGTTAAAAGATACAAACTTCCACTTATAAGATAAGTAAGTACTGGGGATGTACAACTTTAATATAGTTACCACTGCCACATGGCATATTTGAAAGGTGCTGAGGGTAGATTCCAATAGTTCTCATTACAAGAAAATTTTTTCTTTTCCTTTTTTTTGTATCTATATGAGATGATAGATGTTAACTAAACTTCTTGTGGTAATAATTTCACAATATGTAGAAGTCATTATCCTGCACATCTTAACCAGTGCTGTATGTCAGTTCTATCTTTAAAAAACTGAAAGACGGGGATCCCTGGGTGGCACAGTGGTTTGGCACCTGTCTTTGGCCCAGGGCACAATCCTGGAGACCCGAGATCGAATCCCACATTGGGCTCCCGGGGCATGGAGCCTGCTTCTCCCTCTGCCTAGTCTCTGCCTCTCTCTCTCTCACTGTGTGCTTATCATAAATAAAATAAAAATTTTAAAAAACTGAAAGAAAAAAAGAACTGTTAAAAAAGGAAAGAATTATATGAAAACTCTTCTCAAAACTTAAGAGGGAATAAATCAGTGAATATTTGTCCAAGTTAAACAGTAACAAAGGATTGTAGTGAAAACACCTTGCTCTCAATAATTAGTGTGAGATATAGGATAATCTAAATATGAGATACAGACAATTATATGATGAATAATATTTGACTTTTAATAATTTAATAATTTAATAAGATATTTTAAATAGGTTAAAGATATTCAGCAGATAAAGAATACCATAATCCATACAACTTTTATCAATACTGCATAACAATCCCCTTTTTATTAGGACATATTCAGTACCAATATAAACCAGCCTGAAGGGCTCTCTCTCACTTTTCTAACCTGGGATGATTTGAGCATCAAATAACTAATGATGGCAATGGATTTTAACCACAGAATGAAAGAATCTGTGAGTCCCTACCAGTAGAAATAAATAAGAAGAGAAAGTTCTTTCTTAAAATTGAATTGCAATTAATAAGTGTGGTAGATGTGTTCTACCTGGGTGGCTCAGTCTGTTGAGTATCTACCCTCAGCTTGGGTCATGAGCCCAGGGTCCTAGGATCCAGCCCTGCATTGGGTTCCCTGCTCAGCAGGGAGCCTGCTTCTCCCTCTCCCTGTTTGTGCTCTATCACTCTCTCCAATAAATAAACAAAATATTTTTAAAATATGGTCATTTTATAGAATTAGAAAAAAACACAACTTGTCATGAAATAAAGAGAAAGACTGAGGAATTACTTCAGAGTGGAGGAGACTAACAGATAATAACTAATTATCTGTTATTATTTAGTTATTATCACATTATTTATTATCACATTTAGTTATTATGTGATAATAAATGCAATAAGGAAGGAATCCTGGATCAAAGTAAGAACAATAGGATATTTAGCAAAATTTGGAAAAATTCCTTTTCTTTTTTTTAAATAAATTTATTTTTTATTGGTGTTCAATTTACCAACATGCAATCCGATGTTTCTAGCAGCAATGTCCACAATAGCCAAACTGTGGAAGGAGCCTCGGTGTCCATTGAAAGATGAATGGATAAAGAAGATGTGGTTTATGTATACAATGGAATATTACTCAGCCATTAGAAATGAAAAATACCCACCATTTGCTTCAACATGGATAGATCTGGAGGGTATTATGCTGAGTGAAGTAAAAATTCCTTTTCATTTGCTATAAAAGGCATCAGTGGAATAAGTGGCACAATTAGGATCTCTAGACCATTAACTGTATAATAGAACTTTATGCAATGAAGAAAATGATCCATAGCTATGCTTTCCAATATGGCAGCCACTAAACTGCTAACTGATTGAAATGTTAAGTAGTGTGATCAAAGAAACAAATTTCTAATTAATTTAAGTAACCACGTGTAGCTAGTCATTATTGTATTGGACAGCACAGCTATATAGATTAGATAATGATACTATATCAATGTTAATTTACCAATTTTGATAATTGTATTGAGTTCATCAAGCTGTCCTCGGTTTTAGGAAATATAGAGAGAAATTTTTAGAGGTTAAGGGGCATTATGTATGCAGCTTAAGTACTTAAAAATTCTCAGGGGAAGGTGAGAGGAACCTAAATCAAATGTGGTAAAATGTTAATATTTGGAGTATTTGGGTAAAGGGCATAGCATTCATTGTACAATTTTTGCAACTTTCTTGTAACTCTAACGTTACTTCAAAAGTTAAAAAAGAGAAAACAATAAATAGGTACATAAAACCAGTGTTATTCTAATCAGAACTTATTCGTAAATAATGTTATTAAGATCCCATTTATCTCTGTATTTACTTAGTTTCACTTGGTTTTCTTTTTTTTTAGTACTTTCTTCTTTTTTCAAATAAATTTATTTTTATTGGTGTTCAGTTTACCAACATACAGAATAACACCCAGTGCTCATCCCGTCAAGTGCCCCTCTCAGTTCCCGTCACCCATTCACCCCCACCCACCACCCTCCTCCCCTTCCACCATCCCTAGTTCATTTCCCAGAGTTAGGAGTTTTTATGTTCTGTCTCCCTTTCTGATATTTCCCACACATTTCTTCTCCCTTCCCTTATATTCCCTTTCACTATTATTTATATTCCCCAAATGAATGAGAACATATAATGTTTGTCCTTCTCTGATTGGCTTACTTCACTCAGTATAATACCCTCCAGTTCCATCCACATTGAACTCAAAGAGTTAAAAATAGACCTGCCCTATGATCCAGCAATTGCCCTGTTGGGGATTCACCCCAAAGATATAGATGTAATGAAACGCCGGGACACCTGCACCCCAATGTTTATAGCAGCAATGTCCACAATAGCCAAACTGTGGAAGGAGCCTTGGTGTCCATCGAAAGATGAATGGATAAAGATGTGGTTTATGTATACAATGGAATATTACTCAGCCATTAGAAACGACAAATACTCACCATTTCTTCACTTGGTTTTCTACTTCGCTTTTAAAGTTTAAGAATTCAGTCAAGTTGATTTTCATAAAAAACTACTCTTCCAACTCTCTAAAACAAAATATTCACTCTTGATCGAAAGTGTGTGTATTTAGTTATTTCAAACTTTCGTAGTTAGCAGAGAAGGAAAGAAGATAAAGATCAGATTTTGGCCTGAGTACTGAATGTTAAAAGAAGCAAAGATATTTAAAAGTTGATGTCACTCAGGAGAGCACAAATAACATTTTGAGCATCTTTCTGAGGATGCGGGATATAAAGTACATCCCTACAGAGTAAAATGAAGAGGCCTGCAAAGTAAGATTTAGTGGGTTCATCCTTGAGAAGATAATCAAGAAAAAATATCTCTATTTTCACCTGTATATGATCAATTATATGTCAAGGACCAATAATGCAAAAGTTGCTGGATACAAAATCTGGAAAATAAGGAAGAAAAGGTGCCTACTTTAAATCAGATTTCTTTTTGAAGAATATGCAAATCCAGTATAATCAAGTCTTCATTATTCCTCTAAAACTATTCTCAGTAAGTTAATTTATGTACTTTTCACTAAATCCAATGGATAATTCTTCATTCTTAATATCTGGATAATTTTTGATAATACAGACTGTCTTTTTTCTTGAAAGATTTTCTCCTGATTTTAATGATGAATATTTTCCTGATGTTTTTATCTCTCTACATCCTGCTTCCAATATCCTTTGCTCATTTCTTAACTATTTATATTTCTCCAGATTCTGTTCTAGACCATCATCTCTTCTCATTTATACACTGTTCCTGAGTAATTTCATTCTATATTCCTGGCTTAGAAAACCATATACTGCACATATGGGAATGAATTCAAAGTGCATACCATCCTAAGTCATTCCAGAGGTTCATGCCCACAAATGGACTCACGAACATATCTAGTTTATTTTTAAAGAAGCCACATACTACACTTATAAAAGCATCTTGACCCCTAAAGAAAATAATGGGCTCCCAAAAATGTAATAGCAGAAAGTGGCTCTCTAAGTGGTTGCATATCCCACAAGATAGTGTATTCTTTAACGTACACTTTAAATATGGCTACAAACAAGAATCTTCTAATAGAAACGCTTAAGATCACAGAAGACAATGGATAAAAATATTCCTCCTAACAAACATAACTGTAGAGAGAGGAGGAGCTAGGTGATGTTATATATATATATATGTGGGAAGTGGTTATGGCTATTTGGATTGTCTTTTAATTATCTTGTGTGGTGTAATAATCACCACAGATCTAGCATCTCTAAACAATGCACATTTATCTCATAGTTTCTGAGGACAAAGTGTCCAAACATTGTTAAGGTGTGTCCCCTACAAGGCTACAATCAACATGTTGTTGATTAGGGCTGGATTCTCATCTGAGCACAGTATTCTATTCCTTAAGATTACAGACCTGAGCTTTATATACCTGCCCTACTCCAGTCTAACATCACAGAAAAGCTGTGGCCATACCCTCACCCTAAAGCCTGACAGATTTCTACTCTGACATGTGTTTTTTTTTTTAAGGTTTTATTTATTCTTTTTTTTAATTATTTATTTATTTATTTATGATAGTCACAGAGAGAGAGAGAGAAGCAGAGACATAGGCAGAGGGAGAAGCAGGCTCCATGCACCGGGAGCCTGACGTGGGATTCGATCCCGGGTCTCCAGGATCACGCCCCAGGCCAAAGGCAGGCGCTAAACCGCTGCGCCACCCAGGGATCCCGATTTTATTTATTCTTAATAGATATTGAGACACAGAGAGAGACAGAGACATAGGAAGAGGGATAAGCAGTCTCCATGCAGGGAGCCTGATGCAGGACTCGATCTGGGACCCCAGGACCACACCCTGAGCCAAAGGCAGGCACTAACCACTGAGCCACCCAGGGATCCCTCTACTATGACAGGTAATAACAAGGCAACTCTCAACTCTGCAGAGCTGGAGTCAAAGAAGACCAATAGGAAGCCAGGACATTCATCCCTGCTGGCTGATAAAAGGCCCTACTCCTGGGATGTCAGGGGAGGGCTTGTGAGAAGATGAAAACTGTATACCTACCCAGTTGTCATGGGAAGCTCCTTTCCACAATCGCCGTTGGGAATCAACAGAGGACAATTGGGAAACCTAACACTTCTAGCCCCACATGGAAGTAATGAGGCTCCTTCTACTGCTGAACAGGTGATCGAGAAAACCAACTGAAGTAATAGGTTAAATAATATTTGGAGTCTCATACTCTAATTCTGGACAAAAAAAAATTGACAGAAAGTTGCTCATCATATGAAGAACCAGGAAAACCTTAAACCAATTGAAAAAGACATTCAATAGATACCAAAGCCCAGATAATAAAGATGTCAGAATTCTCTGACAAAGATTTTAACGTGGCCATCTATGCTTCAGGGAGAATTAAGAATACACCTTAAACAATAAAAATTAGAAAATTCAGCAAAGAAATAAGAGATACAAAGAAGAACAAAAAACCTAATACTCATGTCATCAGAGTCCCCAAAGAAGAGGAGAAAGGGGCTAAAAAAGTACTCAAATGAATAAATGCAAAAATCTTTCCAATTTTGGAAAAACCTAAACTTACAGATTCAAGAAAGTGAATAAGCCCCCAAAACATAAACCCAAATAAATTTGTACCAATACATATTTTAGTCAAACTTCTGAAACTAATGTTAAAAAAAAATCTTGAAAGCAGCAAGAAACAACCTAGATGACAGTAGATTTTTCATCAGAAACCATGAAATCTAGAAGTAGGATAACATATTTCAAGACCTAAAAGAAAAGTGCTGTTAACCCAGAATCCAAATCCCTTAAAATTCCATCAGAAATGACAGATTAATCAAGACATTCTTAAATGGAGAAAAACTAACAGAAGTTGTCACCAGCAGATCTAATGTATAAAAAAACTATAGGAGGGGATCCCTGGGTGGCTCAGTGGTTTAGTGCCTGACTTTGGCTGAGTACCAGCATTGAGTCCCATATCGAGCTCCCTGCATGGAGCCTGCTTCTCTATCTGCCTCTCTCTCTCTGTGTCTGTCATGAATACATAAATAAAATCTGAAAAAAACAAACAAAAAAACGATATGAAATCCTCTAAACAGAAAGGGAATAATAAAAGAAGAAAACATATGGGTAAACACAGTACACTTCACTTCTTGAATTTTATAAATTATATTTGATGGTTGAAGTACAAATTAAAATGTTAACTACTATGTTTCTAAATGTATGTAGAGCAATACTTAAAACAATTATGTTATAATTGGGAAAAGATAAAAGAATATTAACAGAAGTAAGGTTTCTATACTTCAGCTGGTAAAATGACAACAGCAATAGACAATAAAGTGTGTGTGTGTGTGTGTGTGTATGCACATATATAAATAGTAACACCTGAGCAAACTCATAAAAAGCTATACAGAGATATTCCAAAACACTAATATTAAATCAAAATTCTAAAAAATGTTCAGGTAGCCCATAGAAGATAGAAGACATAAAACAAAAATGAAAACCATATTAAACAGGAAAACAGAGGCAGACCTAAGTCCAATCTATTCATAATTACATTAAAGGCAAATGGCCTTATTACACTAATAAAAGACAGAAATTGGTGAGTGGATGAAAAAACATGATCCAAGTATATGCTGCCTAAAAGAAATTCAACTTCAAAAAAGTAACACAATCAGGGTGAAAATAAAAGGATAGAAAAAGATGTATCATGTAAATACAAAGCAATAAAAAGCAGGTGTGACTCTAGTAGACTTCAGAAAATTATGAAATACAGTGATGTTATATGATAAAAATTCAATACAGCAATCTGAAATGTGCACACAACAAACAGCAGAGTTTAAATATTTGAGGTAAAAACTGGTAGAACCAAAAAATGAGTAAATAGAGAACCCACAATTACAGCTGGAGTACTTCAACACCCACTCTCTCAACAATTGACTGAACCAGACAGAGAATCAGGAAAGATATAAGATCTGAACAACACAATCAACAAACAGGATCTAATAAGTATTTATAGAAAACTCCACTCCTAACAACAGAATACACACTCCATTTAAATGCCCACAGAATATGTACCAAGATAGGTGATATATTGGGTTTTAAAATAAACCTTAAAAAATTAAAAGAATTGAAATATAATAGAGCATGTTCTCTGACCACCAAGGAGTCTACCTAGAAATCAAGTATCAGAATGATAATGGGATTATCTTCAAACACCTAGAAAGTTTGTCAAAGACAAAGTCTCTGAGTTCAAAAAGGGTGTTACCTGTGTTCTCCTCTAGGATTTTGATGGAATCTTGTCTCACATTTAGATCTTTCATCCATTTTGAGTTTATCTTTGTGTATGGTGAAAGAGAGTGGTCTACTTTCATTCTTCTGCCTGTGTATGTCCAATTTTCCCAACACCATTTATTGAAGAGACTATCTTTCTTCCAATGGATAGTCTTTCCTCCTTTATGGAATATTAGTTGACCATAAAGTTCAGGGTCCACTTCTGGGTTCTCTATTCTGTTCCATTGATCTATGTGTCTGTTTTTATGCCAGTACCACACTGTCTTGTTGAACACAGCTTTGTAGTACAACCTGAAATTGTGATGCCCCCAGATATGGTTTTCTTTTTTAAAATTCCCCTGGCTATGCAGGGTCTTTTCTGATTTCACACAAATCTTAAAATACTTTGTTCTAATTCTCTGAAGAAAGTCTCAGCCACAGTAACTTCTTGCAAGACACATCCACAAAGGCAAAAGAAACAAAAGGAAAAATGAACTATTGGGACTTCATCAAGATAAGAAGCTTTTGCCCAGCAAAGAATACAGTCAAAAAAACTAAAAGACAACCTACAGAATGGGAGAAGATATTTGCAAATGACATATCAGATAAAGGGTTAGTTTCCATGATCTATAAAGAACTTATTAAACTCAACACCAAAGAAACAAACAATCCAATCATGAAATGGGCAAAAGACATGAACAGAAATCTCACAGAGGAAGACATAGACATGGCCAACATGCACATGAGAAAATGCTCTGCATCACTAGCCATCAGGGAAATACAAATCAAAACCACAATGAGATACCACCTCACACCAGTGAGAATGGGGAAAATTAACAAGACAGGAAACAACAAACGTTGGAGAGGGTGCGGAGAAAAGGGAACCTTCTTACAATGTTGGTGGGAATGTGAACTGGTGTAGCCACTCTGGAAAACTGTGTGGAGGTTCCTCAAAGAGCTAAAAATAGACCTGCCCTATGACCCAGCAATTGCACTGTTGGAGATTTACCCCAAAGATACAGCTGCAATGAAATGCAGGGACACCTGCACCCCGATGTTTATAGCAGCAATGGCCACAATCCAAGCTGTGGAAAGAGCCTCGGTGTCCATCGAAAGATGAGTGGATAAAGATGTGGTTTATGTATACAGTGGAATATTACTCAGCTATTAGAAATTACAAATACCCACCATTTGCTTTAACATGGATGGAACTGGAGGGTATTATGCTGAGTGAAGTAATTCAGTCAGAGAAGGACAAACAGTGTATGTTCTCATTCATTTGGGGAATATAAATAATAGTGAAAGGGAATATAAGGGAAGGGAGAAGAAATGTGTGGGAAATATCAGAAAGGGAGACAGAACTTAAAGACTCCTAACTCTGGAAAATGAACTAGGGGTGGTAGAAGGGGAGGAGGGTGTGGGGTGGGAGTGAATGTGTGACAGACACTGGGGGTTATTCTGTATGTTGGTAAATTGAACACCAATAAAAAATAAATTTAAAAAAGTTTAAAAAAAATAAAAAATAAAACAAAGTCTCAATGTAAATTTTAAAAATACACTAAATTGAATGAAGGTAAAATAAAACATATCAAAATATGCATGACTCAGATAAAACAGAAAAAAAACTATACCCGTCAAGTGTATTCATAAGAAAATTCTCATCAATAATCTGTTCTTACCTCAAGATATCAGAGACAGATCAAAATAAATCCAAAGCAAGTAGAAGGAAGGATTTAAAAATAAAGATATTTCCCACTCATTTTTTCTCTTTTCTGCCTTACTCCCTTTCACTATTTTTTATATTCCCGAAATGAATGACAACATATAATGTTTGTCCTCCGATTGACTTATTTCACTATCAGAAAGGGAGAGAGAACATGAGAGACTCCTAACTCTGGGAAATGAACTAGGGGTGGTGGAACGGGATGTGGGTGGGGGGTGGGGGTGACTGAGTGATAGGCACTGAGGGGGGCACTTGATGGGATGAGCACTGGGTGTTATTCTATATGTTGGCAAATTAAACACCAATAAAAAATAAATGTAAAAAATAATAATAAAATAAAAATTAAGAGAAAACATCAATATTAAAAACTGAAAAACCTATAAGAAAAATCAAAGAAATTACAAGTTGGCTTTTCAAAAAGATGAATAAAACTGATCTTTCATAAAACTAGCAAAGCAAAAAAGACATGACATATATTACCAATATCAAAAATGAAACAGTGATATCCTAATAGACCTGCAGGCACCAAAAGTATAATAAGAAAATATCACAAAACAAACCATGCACACATAAATGTGACAACTTGGATAAAATGGGGCAATATCTCAAAAACCACAAACTACCATAACTCATCCAATATGAAACTGATAACACCCAACATAATCACAATTAACTTAGATTGAATAACCAATCATCTAAAAAAACTCCCACTGCAATAAATCTCCAGGTCCAGGAGTCTACCAACTGTTTGAAGAACTGACACAAATTTTGCAGTCTTTTCTGGAAAACAAGAAGAGGAAACACTCTATATCATTTTATGAAGTTAGTAATACCCTGATGCCAAAATAAAAAAAAACAATATATAAAAAGAAAACTATAGACCAATATCCCTATAAGTACAGGTGCAAACACCCTTAACAAAATATTAACAAACAGAAATCAGCAATCTACAAAAAGGTTTTTTCACTATGGTCAATGGGGTTTATACATTGAAAATCAATGTATTCCTTCATTATTAACAAGAAAAAGAAAAAAAATCACATGATCATAATCATTAATGCATAAAACACATCTGACAAAATTCAACACCCACCCATAATTTTAATAAACAACTCAGAAAAATTAATATTTTTTTTAATTTTTTTATTTATTTATGATAGTCACAGAGAGAGAGAGAGAGAGGCAGAGACACAGGCAGAGGGAGAAGCAGGCTCCATGCACCGGGAGCCTGATGTGGGATTCGATCCCGGGTCTCCAGGATCGCGCCCTGGGCCAAAGACAGGCGCCAAACCGCTGCGCCACCCAGGGATCCCAACTCAGAAAAATTAGAGGGGACTTCTTCAACTTGACATTTTATCTACAAAACCTATAGCCAACATTATTGTTAATGGTAACACTGAATGGAGAAACTTAGGGAGAAATCCCAAGATAGGGAACAAGTAAAGGGATATCCTCTCTAAACTACTACTACTTAATATAGGGCTGGGAGCTATAGCCAGTGTAATGGTAGAAAAAGGGAAATGTAAAAAACTTAAAAGAAAGCTGTCCATATTTGCAGATAACATGATTGTGTAGGAAAACTCAAGGAATCCTTTAAAAAACTAGAACTAATGAGTTCAGCAAGTTTCCAAGGATACATGATAAATATAGATGTGTAATGACCATGTAGACATAAAATGTGAATATACAAGACCCTTTATAACCACTCAAGAAAAATGAATTAGGTATAAAGAATACTAGTATGCAGGATGTAGGGCATCTTACTGCTTAGAGGGTCCTTCTTTTCATCCTCATTTGCTTCATATCATATAATTGTAAAACATTTTTATATATTCAAAGTATACTCTGCAGGAAAATTTATTGTAGTACTGTGAAACTGTAAGGAACTTTAAAGGGGGCATACATCCAATTCTTTTGCCTTTGGGCAGCATAATATCTCATTTGTCTTTCTTTGAGGCGTACTTAGATTGTGTATTTAAAATTTCTCTCAAAATGTCCTGAAAATGTTCACTGTACCTTGGAACAGCTATGTCTCACTAATCTAAGTATGAATTTGTTCAAAACTATATTATCTAGGGTCAAAAAACCTCATACATGCTATTTTGAGGAATTTTTGATACAAGTTTTAACATAATTGTTCTGAAAATGTTATTTTTAAATATCTCTGGAAAATATTTTTTGAATCATCACAACATTCTGGATCATCAGAGTTGTTAAGTATTTTCTATGGACTAGATACTTGAAACAGTATATGAATAATATCTACAACAAAACAGTACAATGTTGGAATAGTCACTTCCTTTGTAAATTTTAAAACCAAACCAAATTCAAACAACAAATTAAAAATCTGCAGTTTTCTAAGAGCATTGTAGCAGAACATAGGATGATCATATAATATGTCATTCAAACCAGGGTAGTTTTGAGAAATACTTTTAAAGTGCCCTGGATTGAATGATAATAAGTAGGCTTATACAGGATAAGTTTAATACAAAACATTGTATGGTTTCCATAAAGAGACTGCTAGCATTTCACCACAATCTTTGTGGAGCTGGTAGGACCATTCTGGGTTCCCTGAAATCATCTGACTCCTTTTCAGGAATGAAATGTGGAAGTTGAGTGATCAGTGTCACATTTGCTATGATAGTTAAGAAGAGCTTTTCTATTTCTTTATTTCTTTCTGCTAACTGGATGGGTAGGATAAAGGCCCTAGAGAATGGCAGAGACATATGATGGAAGGTGCCAGTAAGCCTTCATCCCCAGAGGGAAGGCTGTCAGTGTTTGTCAGTTTAGGTGAGTAGCAAACCAATGTTAAATGTGTTAAACCATAGTGCTTGTGAGTTGACTTGCAATAGTGATATACGTTATCCTAACTGACCCAATCATTGAATTGAAAAGCTTAGTACTGGACATCAGTTTATGGGTTCTGATCTTAACTTTGAAAATAACTAGGATTGGAACAAGTCATTTTAATATTCTGAGGTTCTAGGGTTTGGTTTGATTTGATTTTGCTAAATGTGACAGTTGTCCCTTATTAGAGCTTCTAAATACAGATTTTTGAGACTCATCTTATTTTTACATATATTAATAGATAAATTGGCCTATAACTTTTTTATAGCACACTCATTAGGTGTTTGCATCAATTTTAGCCTCCTAAAACAAAGGCAGGTAAACTCTCTTTTCCTATTATCTGGAAACATTTTTTGAGTGTTTATGATTAATTTTTTTCCACTTAATATTTCATAAGACCTACAGCATTCTGGCTGTGGATTTTAACTACTATAAAGAAAACAGTGGCCTAAATTTGTTGAATTTCTATTTTATGTAACAGTTTTTATTGTGTATACAACAGAATGAAAAATACAAAAAGCGTCTCTTAATAAGTGATCTAGCATGATTCATGTGACTATTTGGACACATTAACAAAAGCAAAATGTGTAAGTAATTATTTACAGGGATAAGATATTAATCAAATCTATTTTTTACAGCATATGTAATAAACACCTTTTATTTCCTTCATAAAACTAAAATGAAATAAAAGAAAGCCACATGAGGGATCCCTGGGTGGCGCAGTGGTTTGGTGCCTGCCTTTGGCCCAGGGTGCGATCCTGGAGACACAGGATTGAGTCCTACATCGGGCTCCCAGTGCATGGAGCCTGCTTCTCCCTCTGCCTATGTCTCTGCCTCTGGCTCTCACTGTGTGCCTATCATAAATAAAAAATTAAAATTAAAAAAAAGAAAGTCACATGAATGTGCACAGGGCTGGCCTAGACTCCCCATACTTATGAATGTAGATACACCATTTGTTGATGATTTCAGTTGTAAGAGAAGAAATCACTAGAAATGGGGCTGCGTTACTCTCCACAATCTATAAGCTGCTCAACAACAAGGGAATACCTTGGGTTATGTTAGATTTCACCTGGTGATAGTAATGAATCCCATTATTCAACTCCTGAGCAAATCAGTTCTACCCTCAAGGGCACTCTAAAACTAAAATGTACTTTAGGTTAAATTTTCCAGGTTTCAAAATATATCTGTGTGTATTCAGGTCCCTTCATATAACTACTGCTGCTGCTGACAGCAGAAACCCTTTCGTGACAAACAGAGGCAAACTTTTAAAATAGAAAGAAAAGGAGTATATTTACCCTTTGATGATCTCAGCACTTTTAGAAATAAGAGTAAAAGATTCTTTTTTAAAACTTCATGATTCTTTGCTATTGTCTTGTTTCAATGGAATTCTTATCTTCAGTATATACCTTTTCCCTTGACTTCCAAGGCTCCAGGCTACTCAACTCTCTTCTATCATGTTCAGGCACTTTCTAATTTCCTTTCTCAAATCCTTGTTACCCTGACCTCTGATCCACAAGGGTTATCATCAGTTCTCAGTATTTCCCCACAAGGAGTGAGCCCTAGTTGACATTTCCTCTGTTCCTCCACAACTGGCACCCGCAGCCCTCTTCTTTCCTTGTGAAATTCCTGTCCACTTCTAGGGTCTGGTGTGGATGCAGAGCTTGTTCTTCCAGCCTTGGATGTTTATTTCCCTAATTCTACATCTCTTATGATGTGTGAGTTCTGTATTATTTTTACTTGTTTCTCTGTTTTTACTCTGTGGAAGGAAGTTCATATTTCAACAATTATCATTATCTTATGGAAACCTATGAAGGTGGGAAAGTGGAGGAAATGCAAATAATACAAAGCATGGCAGGTTTTATAGTGTGGTGAGAATCATACTATTAGAGGCTTATAATCTTATTTTGGTCTGGTCATTGCTCATGTGGAGTCCCTAGGGGTTTTATGCATGCAAGCAAATGATAAATGAAAGAAATTACTAGCTGAATTGTCCTTTTATGCTAGTGCAGGACTTTTCTAACATCCCATGACATGAGTACATTGAACTCAAGGCTCAAGCAAAGCTGCTTCTTTCCTCTTTTCTTCCAATTTTGCTACAGGTTTATAATTTGAAGGAGTGTGTCACTTGGTACATATAAATGAAAAAGGAAAAAAATACATTGTGGTATTTATCCAGAAGGCATAGTCATGAAAGATAGGAGAGAACTATCTTTTTGGAACACAATTATACATGTACTTCAATCAATGCCATAAAATCTGAGTAACAGTGGTAATTGCCTCTTCTCTGAGGGGAAGTACATAGAAATGGATGAAGCGTTAGGTTAAGAATCTTCTATGACCTCTATACTCAGTGTCCAGCATAGAATTTGTCACTCTGGAATTTCTCAATACTTGTTTGTAAGCAAATATACCAAGGAATAAATGGGAAATAAATATTTCTCACCTCCTGCTTCATTTTATCACCTTTTCAAACATATTTTGAATATTTAGAACGGCATTTCTCACTAGTGTTAATATAACCCACTAAGGAGCAATTTGAATTGAATAGAGTTATTTTGGGCTGACTAGACACTAGAGACAAGAAATGTTTAGTGTATAAGGATCATGGGAAGTATGCATATTGCAGTGGGTAGGACAGTCCTGCACAATAAAGAAGGATTCCATCTAAAATGCCAAAAGTCTTCTCACTAAAGGGTACTGATAAATATGCTCAGGTCTGTACTGGGAAGGGCATGGTATCCTCAGGCAATAAAATGTGTTCCTCTGTGAGAGACTCCTAGTTTAGAGTTAAAATATAATATGTATTACAGTCCTGACTATACATGGGAAGAAAGGAATTAATTGTGGAAATGGAAAAACTGTAGGAAAAGAAACAGCACTATTACCACTGTTCTTCAGGACATTCCCGACAAATCTCATCCTTGGGAGGGGGTGATGCTCTACGATCCCTGCTGCTTTATGTCATTAGCTACCTGTTTTAAGTCTGGGACTTGGCATGATCTAGGTCATAGTTTTGTATTCTGGTTGTGATAATCAAAACCAACAAAATGCAATTATCCCTCCTGTGGGATACACAATAAATGCCCTCCAAATATATCCTTAGAACTTAACTCCTGGGGCACATGGCTGGTTGAGTTAATAGAGCACATGACTCTTGATCTTGGGGTCATGAGTTGGAGTCCCATGTATGGTATAGAGATTACTTAAATAAATAAAACTTTAAAAAAGAACCTAATTCTTGGAACAGATATATTACCCCACATGGCAAAAGGACCTTGCAGACATAATGAAGGTTAAAGTCCTTGGGCTGGGAGAGTATACTGGATTATCTAAATGAGTTCAATCTAAAACATAAATTTGTAAAAACGGAGAACCTTTGCAGATTTTGCTCAGAGATATGACACAAGGAGGACTTGATATGCCATTGATGACTTTGAAGATGAGAGATCACTAACCACAGATCATAGTGGCTTCTAGAACCTGGAAACGACTCTCACATTTTAGCCAGCAAGTAATGTCAATTTTGGTTTGCAGTTCCAAAAACAAAGCAAAACAAAACAAAAACAAAAACAAAAACAAAAACAAAAAAAAATCTGAGCTCTAACAAACTGAATGAACAAAAATATGGTTCTTCTCTGTAGACCTGAGAAGGAAACACAGTCTGTGAACACCTTTATTTTTGTGTGCTGAGATTATATCCCTTCTGACTAAAAAAAAAACTGTAAAATAATACATCTGTGCTGTTTTAAGGCACTAAACTTGTAGGAATCTGCTAAAGCATTAATAGAAAATCAACAGAACCAAATAACAAAAGCACTCGCCTGTTTCCTCAAATTGTAACAAGCCAAGTTTTGGGAGTTGCTGTACATATGGTGTAAGTGAGAAAAGCTTTGGGTGGGATCCATTCCTCCTTTTGATAGGCCACAATTTCATTGCATGATTTTTTTTTCTGAGAAAGGGGGTGGGTCGGTCAGAGTAGGTGTATTGGTGACTATTGACCATTTACATTGGATCTTCAGAGCATATTCCCCTTATACCAGAAAGTTTGTACCTTTTTACCAATTTCTCCCCTACTTACCCAGCTTTCAGCTCCTAACAACCACTTTCCTGTTCTGTTTCTAATGACTTTGACTTTTAAGAAAAATCTTTAGATTTCACATTTAAGTGATACCATGTATTTGTTTTTCTCTGTCTGATTTATCTCACTGAGGATAAGGCCCACATGTTCCATCCATGTCATCACAAAAAGCAGGATTTGCTTTGTTCTCATGGCTGAATTATATTTCATGTGTATATATGCCATGTCTTCTTTATTCATCCATAGGTGGTCACTTACACTGTTTCCATAGCATGGCTATGCAAATAGTCCTCAAAGAACTGATATCTATTTAATACCATTTTTCTCATTTCCTTTGGATATATTTCCAGAAGTGGGATTGTTGGGTCATATGGTAGCTCAATGGTTGATTTTTTTTAAGGGATTCTCAAGAAAAATAAAAAATAAAGGGATTTCCATACTGTCTTCCATAATGGTTGAGACAGTTTATATTCCCACTAATAATGCAACTATTTCCTTGTCTCCACAGTCTTGCCAACATTTGTTATCATTTATCTTTTTGATGAAATCCATTCTAAACAAGTGGAAGGTTGTATCTCATTGTGGTTTTGGTTTGCATTTCCCTGAGGCATAATGACATTTAGCACATTTTCATGTGCCTGTTAACCATTTATATGTTATTCATTGGAAGAGAAAATATTCAATTCCTCTTTCCATTTTTAAGTTATTTTTTTCTATTGAGTTGTATTTTTTAAAAAAATATTATTTATTCATGACAGAGAGAGAAAGGCAGAGAGTTCTGCCTCCATGCAGGGAGCCCGATGTGGGACTCGATCCTGGGACTTCAGGATCACTCCCTGGGCCGAAGGCAGGTGCTAAACCCCTGAGCTACCCAAGCATCCGAGTTGTATTAGTTCTTTATATATTTTGGATATTGACCTCTTATCAGATACATGATTTGCAAATATTTTCTCTTATTCCATAGATTACCTTTTCATTTGTTGATGTTTTCCTTTGCAATGCACAGATACTTACCTTGATATAGACCTTCTGGTTGACCTTGTGCCTTTGTTGCCTCTGCTTTTGATGCTCAATACAAAAACTTATCCTCAAGAGTGATGTCACAGAACTTACCTACTATCTTTTCTTCTAGAAGTTTTATGGTTTTGGGTCTTATGTTCAAGTCTTTAATCTATTTTGAGTTGAGTTATGCAAATGGCATAAGATAGGGTCTAGTTTTGTTCTTTTGTCTGTAGCTGTTCAGTTTTCCCAACACTACTGATCAAAAAGAAGAGCCTTCCCACTTTTATATTTTTTGATCCAGGGTTTCCTCTGTCTAAATAAATTGACCTCATATGCATGAGTTTATTTCTGGGTTTTCTGTTCTATTTCACTGATCTATGTTTGTTTTTATGCCAATACCATACTATATTGATTGCTATAGCTTTGTAACATAGTTTGAAATTATGAAGTGTGATACCTTCATCTTTGCTCATTGTCAGCGAGATCGTTTTGCCTATTTAGCCTTTTGTGGTCCCATACCCATTTTAGTATTGTTTGTTCTATTGCCATGAAAAGTGTTAATTTCAATTGTTATAGGGAATGTATTGAATCTAGATTTCTTCAGATATTTGGACATTTTAACAATATTCTTCAAATTCATAAGCATGGAATTTATTTTCATTTATTTTGTGTCTTCAAATTCTTTCATCTATGTATTACAGTTTTCAGTGTACAGACCTTTCAGCACCTTGGAGAAATTTATTCCTAAGTATTTTTTTCTTTTTGACACAATTGCAAATGATTTTTTTCATTTTTTAATATTTTGTATAAATAAAAAATAGGCAACTTATATTTTTATGCCATATCTCTTGATCTGTTTAAAATTAGGTCTGGAAAATTTGCTTTTATTCCATTGCAATATGAGGAGGTATATATTTTCTCGTTTTTTTTTTTTTCAGCTTTTTAAAAATGTTAATTCCAGTAGAGTTAGCACACAGTGTTACATTGGTTTCAGGTGTTTTATATATTGCCCAGTGCTTATTACAACAAGTATTCTCCTTAATCCCGATCTCCTATTTTACCCATCTTCCCATCTACCTTCCCTCTGGTAATCATCAGTTTCTTCTCTATAGTTAAAAGACTATTTCTCTGTTCTTTCTCCTTTGTTCATTTGTTTTGATTCTTAAATTCCATATATTAGATCATATGGCATCTGTCTTCCTCTGTCATTTCACCTAACATTATAGTCTACCTTCATTCACATCATTGCAAAAGTAAGATTTTATTCTTTTTTATGGATGAATAATATCCCTTTTGTTGTGTGTATACATACTACTTCTCTTTTATCCATTAATCTATCAATGGACACTTGGGATGCTTCCCTAATTTGGCTGATAAAAATAATGCTGCAATAAACACAGAGATACATAAATCCTTTCAAATTAATGGGTTTTTTAAACAGAGTTCTCATACTGTATTTCTTTTTTTATTTAAATTTGAAAAATTAAAACATAGTGTATTGTTTCAGAGGTAGAGTTCAGTAATTCATCAGTCTTATATAATACACAGTGCTTATTACATCACATGCCCTCAAATTAGTGTTTTTGTAATCTTTGGGTAAAAACCCAGTAGTGCCATTACTGGATCATAGAGCTGTTCTATTTTTTCACTTTTTGAAGAACTTCCATACTCTTCTCCACACAGGCTGTGCCAGTTTGCATTCCCACCAGCAGTAGGTTCTTTTCTCTCTCTCCACATCCTCACTAACATTTCTTTTCTTGTGTTTTTTATTTTACCAATTCTGATAGGTGTGATATCTCATTGTACTTCTTGATTTGCATTTCCCTGATGATGAGCATATTTTCATGTGTCCATTGGCCATCTGGAAAAAAATTTTCATTTGGGGAAATAACTGTTCATGTTTTTTGCCCATTTGTTAAATTGGACTATTTGTGTTTGGGGTGTTAAGTTATGTAAGTTCTTTATGTATTTTGGACACTAACCCTTTATTTGATATGTCATTTGCAAATATCTTCTCCCATTAGTAGGTTGCCTTTTAATTTTGTTGTTTCTGTCACTGTGCAGAAGCTTTTAATTTTGATGAAGTCTCATTAATTTATTTTTTCTTCTGTTCCCTTGCTTTAGGAAACCTATCTAGAAAAATGTTGCTACCACTAATATCAGAGACATACTGTCTGTGCTCTCCTCTAAGAGTTTGATGGTTTCAGGTCCCCCATTTAGGTCTTTAAATCATTCTGAGTTTATTTTTGTGGTGGTCAGATTTCCTAACACCATTTGTTGAAGAGACTGTCTTTTTCCCCATTGGATATTCTTTTATGCTTTGTTGAAGACTAATTGAACGTGTAATTGTGGGTTCATTTCTGGGTTTTCTATTCTCTTCCATTAATCTATGGGTCTATTTTTGTGCCAGTATTGTACTGTAGGTACAACTTTGTTGAGGGATTTTATCCTGAATGTATGTTAGAATTTGTCAAATTGTTTTTCTGTACCTATTTGAAATATCCATATGGTTTTTATCCTTTGTTTTATTGATATATCATGTTGATTGATATGTGAATTTTGGACCATCCTTATATCCTGGGAATAAATCCTACTTGATCATGGTGAATGATTTTTTTAATGTATTGTTTGATTTGGTTTGCTAGTACTTTTTTTGAGGAATTTTGTACCTGTATCCATCAGAGATATTTGCCTGTAGTGCTCTTTATGTGTGTGTATGTTTGGGTGTTATCTTTCTTTGGTTTTGTTATCAGGATGATAATACTGGCCATATAGAATGAGTTTGGAAGTTTTCATTTCTATTTTTTTGGAATTGCTTGAGAAGAAGAGATACTAACTCTTCTTTAAGTGTTTGGTAGAATTTTCCTGTAAAATCATCTGGCCCTGGAATTTTGCTTATTGAGAGTTGTTTTTTGTTTTGTTGTTTTGTTTGTTTTTTGTTTGTTTGTTTTGTTGTTTTGTTTGTTTGATTCAGTCTCTTTGCTAGTAATTTGTTCAAATTTTCTATTTCTTTTTCAGTCTTGGTTGATGATAGTTCCTAAGAGTTTATCTAGTTCTTCTAGATTGTCTAATTTGTTGGCATATAGTTTTTTGTATCATATTCTCTTAAATCTTAAAATTGTGCTTCTGCGCTATTGGTTATTATTTCTCCTTTTTCATTTTTTGTTTATCTGCGTCCTTACTTTTATTTATTTACTTTCTCTTTTTATGAGTCCAGTTAGAGGTTTATTAATTCTGTCAATCTTTTCAAAGAACTAGCTCCTGGTTTCATTGATCTGTTGTATTCACTTGTTTTTTGTCATTGCTTTGGATTTTATTGTTTTGTTTTTTTCTACTTTTTTAATATTTCCTTTCTACTGGTTTGGGGTTTTGTTTGTTTTGTTCTAGTTCCTTTAAACATAAGGTTAGGTAGTTTACTAAGGATTTGTCTTGCTTCTTGAGGGAAGCCTGCTATAAACTTCCTCTTAGAATGACTTTTGGCTATATTCCAAAGGTTTTGGACTATTGTGTTTTCCTTTTTGTTTCCATGTACTTCTTGATTTCTTCTTTGAATTCTTGGTTGACACATTAATTGTTTAGTACCATATTATTTAATATCCATGTATGTGTTGTTCTTTGAGATTTTTTTCTTGTGGTTGATTTCTAGATTCATAGTATTGTGGTCAGAAAAAGATATATAGTATGACTTTGATCAATTTAAAATTGTTGAGTCTTGTTTTGTGGGCTTATGTGTTCTATTCTGGAGAATATTCCATGTGCACTTGGACAGAATGTGTATTCTGCTATTTTAAGATGGCATGTTCTTTATATATCTATTAAATCCATCTGGCCCAATGCATCACTCAAAGCCACTGTTTTCTTATTAATTTTCTATTTGGATGATCTGTCCATCAATGTAAGTGGGATGTTAAAATCTCCCTACTATTATAGATTAGTTTCTTTATCATTGTTATTAACTATTCTATGTATTTGGCCACTCCCATGTTAGGTGAAGAAATATTTACAATTGTTATATCATTTTATCAATATTGTCTCCTTTATTATTTTACAGTGTTGTTCTTTGTCTCTTCCCACAGTCTTCATTTTAAATATATTTTGTTTAATATAAGTATCGCTACTCCAACTTTCTTTTGACATTCTTTTTTTTTCTTTTATCACTATACCTTTAATAAAAGCAAAAAGTTTTGCCAATTGGGAAAGCCCTCTATCTCATTCTTCCTCTTCAGGAGTATTTGATCATTGCTTATTTTTTTACATTTGTTTTTATTTAAATTCAACTTGCCAACATATAGTATAAAACCCAGTGCTCATGCCATCATGTGCCTTCCTTAGTGTCTGTCACCCAGTTATGCCATGCCCCCACCCACTTCTTCTTCTGCAACCCTTTATTTCCCAGAGTTAGGAGTCTCTCATGGTTTGTCTCCCTCTCATTTTTCCCACTCAGTTACCCTCCTTTCCCTTATAATCCCTTTTATTATTTCTTATATTCCACATATGAGTGAAACCATATGATGATTGTCTTTCTCTAATTGACTTACTTCACTCAGGATAATACCCTCCAGTTCCAACCACATCAAAGCATATGGTGGGTATTCACCACTTCTGATGGCCGAGTAATATTCCAGTGTATATATGGATTACGTCTTCTCTAGACATTCATTTGTATGAAAATGTTTCTCCATCCTCACTTTCAATCTACAGGTGTATTTAAGTCTAAAATGAATCATTTGTAGGCAGCATATAGATGATTCTGTTTTTTTAATTCATTTTGTCAGCCTGTGTCTTTTGATTGAAGCATACAGTCCATTTACATTAAAAGTAATTATTGATAAATACGTATTTATTGCCATTTTTTACATGTTTTATGTTTGTTTTTATTTTGTATTTTTTCTCTAGTTTTTTCTTCTCTGTCTCTCCTTCATAGTTTGCTGGTTTTCTTTAGTGGTACACTTTGACTCCTTTCTCTTTGTACTTTACATATCTGTTAGTGGTTATTGTTAGCTTTGTACAGCATCTTCTGCATATTAGTAATCTACACCACGTTGATGGTCAGTTAATTTTTTTTAATTAGGTGGTCAGTTAAATTTGAACCCATTCCTTACTCTTCTCCCCTCCATGTTTTAGACATATAGTGTCATATTTCACATTCTTTTGTGGATCTCTTGACTGTTTTTTTTTTTAAAGAAATACTTGTACTGTTTTTGTGTGTCCTACTTTTCACACCTTGCTGTCTCTCCTATAAACTCACAGACTCTCCAATATTTCTTGTAGGGCTAGTTTAGTGTCACAAGCCCCCTTAGTTTTTGTTTTCCTTTTTATAAATTTATTTATTCATGGGATACACAGGCTCCATGCAGGGAGCCTGATATGCGACTTGATCCTGGGTCTCCAGGATCATGCCCTGGGCCAAGGGCAGATGCAAAACTGCTGAACCACCTGGGCTGCCCCTAGTTTTTGTTTTTTTAAGAAACTCTTTAACTTTCCTTCTGAATTATTTCCTTGTGGGATAGAGTATCCCTGACTGCAGACTCCATCCTTTTAGCACCTTGAATATATCACACCTCTCCTTTCTGGCCTGCAAAATCTCTACTGAAAAATCTTCCGACAATTTCATGGGAGCTTCTCTTGCTTATAACTGCTTTCCTTGCTCCTGCTCCTTTAAAATTCTTTATCAGTACTCCCTGCCATTCTGATCACCATGTGTCTTGGTGTGGATCTCCCTCAGTTGACTCTTGCTGGGGGATCTCTATGCCACCTAGATGTAGACATTTGTTTCCTTCCTCATCTTAGGGAGGGTTTCAGCCATTATTTCTTCAAATGTTTATTTTTCCCTCTTTTCTCCCCTCTCTGACCCCCCCACCCGTATCCGTATAATGGGAGTGCTATTACACCTAATGGAGCCACTGAGTTCCCCAAGCCCAGTCTTATCTTGCATATTTCTTTTTTCTCTCATTTGTTCAATTTGACTCTTTTCCAGGTCATCTTTCAGGTCATCAATTCAATCCTCTGCTTCTTCCAGCCTACCACTTACTCCAACAAGTATATTTTTAATTTCATTTATTCTTCATTTCTAGTTGGTTCTCCTGTATGTATTCTATTTATTTCCCAAGTATCTCACTGATATTCTCCACTCTCCTCTCAAGTCCAGTGAGTATCTTCATGATCACCACCTACATTCTCTACTAGCCAGGTTATTTATATCTGTCTTACCCCAGTCTTCCACTGTGGCTCTGTCTTGTTCCTTCACTTGTGACAAATTCTTCTGTCTCCTCATCTTGCCCAATTATCTGTGCCTGCCTCTTTGGATTAGGACAGCCAGCCATGTCTCTTGCTCTTAAAAGTAATAAGTAGGACATACCTTTACCTAGGTCGTGCTCATCCTCCTCCACCAGGGATGAACAGTTACTGTGGGGATTGGGTTTGCCGGGCCACTCCACAACATGCAGGTGGGTGAGGGTATGGTGCCACAAATTGTGGGTGCTGGTTGTCCATAGGCAATGTGCAGCCACTGTGTAGAACTGGGATGACTGGAATGGCTGAGCAAAAACACACATGGGCAGGAGGGGTATTTTTTGGGCTTTTTGTGGGATTTTTTTTAAAAAAGATTTTACCCATTTGAGTGAGAGAGCAGAGGGAAAGGAATAAAATTCTTAAGCAGACTCCCTACTGAATGTGGAGCCCAATGCAGAGTTCAGTTCTAGGATGCTGAGATCATGATCTGAGCCAAAATCAAGAGTTGGACAGTAAATGAACTGAGCCAACCAGGTACTCCATCAGGGCTGTAGTTTTAACAAGGTGCCAGTGTCCTCTACAGGAGGTCAGGAGAGGCAATATTGGCAAAGTTTGCATGGGTCTTCAGGGGAGGGAATCCACAGCACTAGGACTGAAGCAGGTATAGCTAGAGTGGTGGTATAAGCAAGCTGGGTAACAACTGCCCACAGAGTGCTAGTTCCTCTAGGTATCTGTGTGTTTATGTGTTTATGTTATGAGGAGGAACTGGGAAGGAAAATGGTACCTGCCAGCTCCTTTGTTTCTGGAAAAGTCCCTTAGTGAACTCAGATTACTAATTGTCCCTTCTGTAAGCCTCAGCCATCTTTCTGACTCATGCTTCCAAGATTTATCTCTGCAGACTTTTTGCCTGCATCTTTTAAGGGCAGGGCCTCAGCTTCCTATTACCTTCTATGTTCTCTCAGAGCTGAGCCCACTGATTTTTAAAGTTCTGGGCTTTAAGTCTCACTGGTTGTATGGTTTCAGGAAATTGAGACCCTCTGATTTTCAAAGCCAAATGCTATAGGGATTTCTCTTGCCCTTGTAGGCTCCCCATTGTGTTAGTCTATTTTTCACCCCTTTCCATTCCTGTGGCTCTTTCCCTCCCTCCTGTGGTCAGACCTATGAGGTTTAGGTTCCTACTGAGTCTTTGTCTTGCTTACATCTTTGATGTGTGGCCTCTTCTCTACATTTAGTTGTGGAATTTCTTCAGCCAGTCTTTGGTTCTTTTTCTGGGATTCTTGCTCTGATGTGAATATTATCTAGTTTTAGCCAAGGTATGAGGCGAAATAGGGACCTCCTAGTTAGCCATTATCCCTGGAATTCTTAAATATAACTGATTTTTATATACTGGTTTGGTATCCTGCAGCTTTACTGAATTCATTTATTAATCCTAAAAGTTTTTTAGTGAAGTCTTTTTCTTCTTTTTTCTTTTCCCTTTTCTTTCTTCTCTTTCTTTCTTTCTTTCTTTCTTTCTTTCTTTCTTTCTTCCCTCCCTCCCTCCCTCCCTCCCTCTCCCTCCCTTCCTTCCTTCCAGGGGTGAGCAGATGGGGAGAGAGAATCTTAAGCAGGCATCACTTCCAGTGCAGAGCCCAATGCAAGGCTTGAACTCATATCCCTGAGATCATGACCTAGACTGAAATAGTCAGACAGATGCTTAATAACTGAGGCACCCAGGTACCCCATGGGCTTTTTTTCTGTAAATGATGAAAATATCATGTGAAAATAGACAGTTTGACTTATTCCTTTCTAGTTTGGATGCCCCCCTTCTTTGCCTAACTACTCTGGCTAATACTTCTAGCATTATGTTGAATAAAAAATGGTGAGCATGAACATACTCATCTTGTTCTTGATTACACAGAAAAAGCATTTAGCTGTCTACCTTTGAGTATGATCTTAGCTGTGGGCTAGTTGCACATGGCCTTTGTTAATGTTTATTATATTCCCCCTATACATCATTTGCTGACAGTTTTGTTTCATGCATGGATGTTGAGTTTTGTAAAATCCTTTTTTTTTTGCATGCAATGAGATGACTACAGGATTTTATCCTTCACTCTGTTAACTGGCACATCAAATTGATTTGTGCGTATTGAACCATCCCTGCATTCCTGTAATAAATACCATTTGGTTGTGGTGCATGATTCTTTTAATGGATAGTTTCATTTGGTTTGCTAATATTTTGTTGAGGATTTTTGTGTCTATAATCATGAGGATTTAGGGCCTATAATTTTATTTTCCTGTAGGTCCATGTCTGGTTTTCATATCAGGGTAATGCTGACCTCATAATATGAGTTTGGAAATATTTCCTCCTCTTAAATTTCCTAGTAGTTTGAGAATAATTAATATTAATTCTTTAAGTGTCTGATACAAATCACCAGTGATACCACCTGCTTCCATAGTTTGTTGTTGAGAAGTTTTTAGTTACTGATTCAATTACCTTACTAGACATTGGTCTGTTCATATTTTCTATGTCATCATAATGTAGTCTTGATGTGTTGTATATTTTTGGAATTATCCATTTCTTCTAGGTTTTTTAATTTGTTGTTGTATACTTTTTAAAGATTTTATTTAAAAAAAATAAAAATAAAGATTTTATTTATTGGGATCGTTGGGTGTCACAGCGCTTTGGTGCCTGCCTTTGGCCCAGGGCGTGATCCTGGAGACCCGGGATTGAATCCCACATCAGGCTCCCGGTGCATGGAGCCTGCTTCTCCCTCTGCCTATGTCTCTGCCTCTCTCTCTCTCCCTCTACCATAAATAAATTTAAAAAGTTAAAATTTTTTTAAAAAAGATTTTATTTATTTATTCATGACACACAGAGAGAGAGAGGCAGAGACACAGGCAGAGGGAGAAGCAGGCTCCGTGCAGGGAGCCCAAGGTGGGACTCGAACCCAGGTCTCCAGGATCAGGCCCTGAGCTGAAGGTGACGCTAAACTACTGAGCCATCCGTGCTGCCTTATTGGTGTATAATTTTTCATAGTGTTCTTTTAGATTCCTCATATTTGTGTGGTATCAGTTGTAGTGTCTACTCTTTCATTTCTAATTTTTATCCTTCTTTCTTGTTAATCCAAACTAAGATTTGTCTTATTTATCTTAAAAATAAATCCTCTTAGTTTCTTTTTTTTAAAACCTGCTTAGTTTCATTGATCTTTTCTAGTGTCTTTTTAGTCTCTATTTTATTTATTTCTACTCTGAGCTTTGTTATTTATTTCATTCTACTAACTTTGGGCTTAGTTTGTGCCTTTCTATTCCTTAAGGTGTAAAGTTAAGTTTACTGGAGCTCTTTTTTTCCCCTTAATGTAGGCATTTATCCCAGTCATCAGATTCCCTCTTAGAACTGTTTTTTGCTCTAATGCATAAGTTTGGTATGTTTTATTTCCATTTTCATTTTTCTCAATTTTTTAAAAATTTATATATTGGTTTCTCTTTTGACCTATGCCTCCCCCCGCCTCAGGTACATCCACAGTTATTTTCCAGTTTTCTTATTGTAATTGGTTTCCTCTTTCTTTTTTTTTTAAATATTTTTTGTTTCCTCTTTCATACCATATGATAGGAAATATGCTTGATATGGTCAGTCTTTAAATTTACTAATATTTATTTTGTAGCCTAATCTATGATGTACCCTGGAGAATTTTTCATATGTTCTTAGAAAGAATGTGTGTTTTGCTGCTATTGGGAGGAAGATTTTATAAAGTTCTAGTGGAACATTTAGGAGGGAGGTAGATCATGAAGGTGGAACCTTTTTAAGAATAAACAGGAGAAAGATAATATTTCTCTATGCCATGTGAGAATAGAGAAATAAGAAAGCTGTATGGAAGCCAGAAAGAAAATCTCAGAGGAAATTATATTGGCTATTATCTGAAACTTGACTCTCTCAGCCTCCAGAACTATGAAAAATAAATGTTTATTGTTTTTGTCTTCCATTCTGTGGTATTTCACTGTAGTAGCCTAATCTAAGACAAACAACTTAGAAAAAAATTGACAAATTCTTTGAAAAACAATGAATAAAAAATGACTTAAAAGGCAACTTACAAAATGACTTTTAAAATTTGAATAGTAGTCTAGTTATTAAAGATTTTAAGTTTGGGGATACCTGGGTCATTCAGTGGTTGAATGTCTGCCTTGGCCCAGGTCATGATCTTGGAGTCAGGGGAAAAAGTCCTGAATCAGGCTCCCTGCTGGAAGCCTGCTTCTTCCTCTGACTATGTCTCTGTCTCTCATTCCGTGTCTTTCATGAATAAATAAATAAAACCTAAAAAAAGAAAAAAGAAATTGAGTTTGTAACCTAAATTTTTAAAAAAGTTTTAAGAAAATTCTAGGTCCAAGGAAATAAATTGATATAGTCCATCAATCTTACATAAATTATGTAGAAAAAAGAAGGAGGAAATGGAAATACTAGCTATATGAGTTCAGGAAGCCTACATTAGCATGATACCAAAACCGGAAAAAGATAGCACAAAAAATGTAAAATAATTACTAATATACCTCAAAATAACAATGTAAAATTCATAACCAAAAGTTAGCAAATTAAATATAGCTATACACGAAACATGCTATGTATATATGTATTTTTTTTGTATGTATGCACACAAAACCATGATCGTGACTGGAATTTAGCTCAGGAATGCAATTGGTTTAATATTGAATAACCATTCAATGTAATCTTATACACTAAAAAATCATATGATAATCTCAGTAGGTATAAAAAAGTGTTTGAATTTGGCAAAATTCAACACCTATTAAAACAATTTTCATCTAACTAAAAATAGAAATTCCCTCAGCCTGATAAAGAACATCTATGAGAAATCTACAGCTACTACTGTGTTCAGTCATGAAAGACTAAAGACATTTCCTCTAAGATTAGGGACACAGAAATAATATCTGTTTCCATTGTATGTGATACCCTTACTGTTGCAGTAATGCTAGGTTAAAAAAACTACATATCAGAGAGGAAGAAGCAAAACAGCCTATTTTTAGACTACAGGAATATGTAAATAGAAAATCCTAGATTTTCTATAATATAATACTTAAACTAACAAATCTCATTATAGGATATAAGGTCAATATGAAAATCAATTATATATATGTCTAGCAATGAAAAATTGGAAAATGTTTATGCTAGCATATGAAAACAAAATAATTTAAAATAATCATTGAAAATTTGTGTAAGACATTAAAAAGCATTGCTAAGAGGGGCACCTGGGTGATGTAGTCAGTTAAGCATTTGACTCTTGGGTTTGGACCAGGTCCTGATCCCAGGGTTCTTTTTTTTTTTAAATATTGATTGATTGATTGATTGATTGATTGATGATAGTCACACACACAGAGAGAGAGAGGCAGAGACACAGGCAGAGGGAGAAACAGGCTCCGTGCACCGGGACCCTGATGTGGGATTCGATCCCGGGTCTCCGGGATCACGCCCTGGGCCAAAGGCAGGCACCAAACCGCTGTGCCACCCAGGGATCCCATGATCCCAGGGTTCTGATATCTAACCCCATGTTGGGCTCTGGATTCAGCATGGAGTCTGCTTAGTATTCTATTGGTCCCTCTTCTTCTGCCCCTCCTGCTCCTGCTCTTTGTTTTCTAAATCTCTAAGATTTCTCTAAGAAATCTTAAAAAACAAATAACAAAAACATTGTTGAGAGAAAGACCTTAAAAATTAATGTCTCCAATTTTTAATTGTTAATTCCATTTCTTCTGATGTTTATTGGCAACTATGCTATTACTTCATTGTAATTGTAAAGAAAAACAACCTATAGACTGTAATATGCATCCTATTTTCTGTAAAGCTAAAATATAAGAAAAATGGACTTCAAATCAATTTAATATTGCAAAATCTAATGTTTTTAAGCATTTATGAAATACCAGAAATTATCAGTATTACCTATATCATATTTTCTCGCTTAATCTTAAGATACTGTCTTTATCTGATTTTACATAATGAAATTGAGATCTGTGGTCATGGAATTGAAAATGACCAACTTGAACAAAGGCAATCTAGCCAGAGCTAGAACTGTAAAACCACCATGTTATATTCCCTTATTCTAACAATCTAGATTTTCAGGAAGAAAAAATTATCATTTATATTATAATATTCCCAAGTTATGGTCCTGGTTTTATTTATTTATTTTTTAAGTTTTTAAATTAATGATAGACATAGAGATGGAGAGAGGCAGAGACACAGGCAGAGGGAGAAGCAGTTTCCATGCAGGAAGCCTGACATGGGACTTGATCCCGGGACTCCAGGATCATGCCCTGGGCCAAAGGCAAGTACCAAACCATTGAGCCACCCAGGGATCCCCCATAGTCCTGGTTTTATAAAACATAAGGAAATTACTCAAAGCTATATATAAATTACTCAAGTGGACATAGTGACGCAAAGGAAGCAGTATTTTCATGGAAAATCCAGGTTACAGGTAAAGCCAGGAGATTCAAGAAACAGGAAATCATGAAACTGTCTAAGGAAACAGGAAGTTTTCAAGGTATTAACCTGGACATCTTAATAATATCACTGATATTCATGAAGTGATCTAAGTGATGTAGGAGGGCTTTGGAGAAGGGAATAAGTTAGGTAGCTGGAGGCATGCACTTCCCACTTTACCCACACGTGCTTCCGATGCATTCTCTTGGTGCCCAGCCTCTGACTGTAGCACAGCCCTTTGATCAAACTTTGCCTAGTGAGGGGCAACACTACATGTTCTCCCAAGGCCTAGGGTCTCCTATTACATTTCTTCTGTCTGCCACTTCCTGGGATCACTCTCCAACCTCACACCCAGGATCATGTCCCTGGCTGGTGAGCCTGCTGACATACCCAGAGGGAGGGGCACACACATATCATAATGGGCATTGAGCCAGGGGATGAAGCGCGGCCTGGCTTGGGACATAAATAATGAGGTAATTCTGAGCTTATGTCCAGTTACTCATTTGGTCAAGATGAGTAAGTAGCCAAACGCCCTTGGAGAAATGACAAAAAGCTGCCTCAGATTTCTTCTTCTCAACCCCAGACTCCACCTACGCACTCTATTCCTTCCTCCTCTCCACCCTGGGATCCACCTATCCACTCTTTTCCATCTTCCTCTTGACCCCAGGCTCCAACTCCCCACTCTTTTCCTTCCTCCTCACGACCCCGGGCTCCACCTACCCACTCTATTCCTTCCTCCCCTCAACCCCGGTGTCCTCCTATCTACTCTATTCCTTCCTCCTCTCATTGTCCAAGGCAGTTTCCTCTTGTGTGTAACTCTTTTCATCCACAGAACACTCCCCAGCGTCAGCCACCTCTCTCAACTCATAAGCCTATTTCTTTCCCTCCTGTTCATAGTGCTGTCCCTCCTTGCCACCCTAACGTACAGGTTTCCCCACCCAAATCTTGCTCTATTCCTTCAAAAACCTCCAGCCCCCGATACTTTTTTCCTGCTACTGTTCTCCACTTCTCCAGTTTGTTCTTTACTCCTACTCCCCCTCCCAGCCCTAAGTAGACGTTAAAGTCTTATCCTCCCAAATGTTCCAGCCAACTCCATCCAGACCTCCGTGATACACAAATCCTATCCTGGAGAGATGATTTCCCTGTGAGTGGGACTGTTCTGATATCATCCAGAATTGCCAGAACAATCGATCCCCAGGAGCTTCACTTGGTGAATGTTGGGAACTCAAGTCAATGCTAATCAACATTTAGCTTGGAGGGTAAGCCTTGTCCATGATGGCATTTTCACCCACAACATGGTTATCATACTATTCTCTGTATGTTACCTTCATCCTTATAAATCACCTTCAGATGCCAGAGATACCTTTAGCAAGATCATCTCTGCCAGAAAACCAGTTTCTTTCCTCTCTTTCCTAATTAGCTGGCCTGAATGAAGTCTACATTTATAACTGGTTTCTCCATGGAATTTGGTCTGTGACCACAGAGCAAACAGCAAGACCAGGGACGCAAGGTAGAGAAGAGTGATTGGAAATCATGTCATCTGATCTCTACATGGGTGAGTCCTATTGATCTGTCCTGGATGAAAGTAAATGTGAGAATGGGTGACCTCTAAGAACTCCCACACAAGCACAAGACCCCTATTATAGTCATAGAAGGAGTCAAGGTTCTTTGGTATGGTTCCTACAAGACTCTATTGTTCTGCACCATAGGATTTGTGGAAATGAACTAGGGAGTTATTGCCTTTGAGAAATGCCTCCTACAAAAAGAAAGGGGCCCCCCATTCTGATCTCATTGAAGCTCTGACCCTTGAACCTCTGAATCCGAGAAAATGGCGGGCACCAAAGCCTAGAAGGAAAGTATACATGCATATCCTTTCAAGATGATAGCATCAAATAAACAGATGATATATATATAATAAGTATATATATATTTATTTATACATATATTAAAATCATTGTCATAAAGCAATATATAGATTCAGTGAAATCTCAATCAAAATTCCAACACATATCTTTAGGAAACCTGAGAAGTTGATGGTACTTTGCAACAACAGGCAAAAGAGCCAAGATACCCATGACTCCTTTAAGACCTGGTAAGAATAATTTTGCTACCGGATACCAGACTCACCACATGAGCCAAAAATCCATAGCTCTTGTCTTTCTACCTTTCTATTTTGGGGTGAGGCCCTCTCACCCCATTTTAACTCTAGTCAGGGCAGGTGTCTCTGACACAGGGCTGCCTCAGGGGAATTGGGGTAAAGAGCTCAATTCTAAGAAAGCAAGGGAGGGAGGGAGTTGTGGACTGAAGTCGAGAGAGGAAGGGAGGAATGCAGGAAGTGATGGAGGAAGGAAGGAATGAGGGAGGGGGAAGGAAGGAATGTCTCTTTGCCCATGAGAGACACACAGAGAGAGGCAGTGACACAGGCAGAGGGAGGAGCAGGAAGGAAGGAAGAAAGGAAGGAGGAAGGAAGGAAGGAAGGAAGGAAGGAAGGAAGGAAGGAAGGAAGGAAGAACGGACTTAGGCAGGGAAGGAAGGAGGGAGAGATGGAGGGAGCAATGCCTTAGTAAAAAGCTCCTCATTTGCTGGAGCTTCTTTTCACCTGTGGGGCATCACCCCATAGAGAGCAGACTGGGAGACCAAAGGGTCCAGTGGGGACGCCTAACCTCCACAAGGGGAGCAGAGCCTGAGAGAGCCCCATCAGCCCCAATGTAACTTAGGGCCCCCTGCCCCACACTCCAATAGCAAAGCTTACACCTCCCCCCCACCCCAGACATGAGACCACAGAACTCCCAATATGGGGACACTGGGGAAGCCACACTCAAACACCTGCAACTTCTGCCCTCTTGGTAAATTTGAGAAATATATATCCATTCAGTTAATTGTGTAAGTTAATCTATAAGATTAACTCTAAGATGGATGTCTCAGAGTGCTTGCTGTTGCTTCTCCATGTAACCACATCAACGACGTTCATTCTTTCATCCTATGATCCTGTGCTGAGCCCCTGGGTTGTGCTGGCCCAAGCCCCACGGATTTTGAACCCAAGTCGCCTTCCCTCCCCTGAGGTGTCCTTCTGATGCCCATGATCTCCTCTCTGGTTCAGCCCAGAATGTGATAACTGCAGGCTGAACCATGTCAGGGTGCACAGTGATATCAGTATCCACAATGCTAAAGTGTGAACCTTGGGAGAAGATGATCACCACTCGGAGTGTTCAGTGCCCATCTCACCCTTGTTCCTTAAACCCAGCCTGTGTGCTGCGTGGATAAATAAAGATGACTTTCAAGCATCAGTCGGACCTTTCCTTTGTGGAGCCTCACACTTTTCTGCCCGCATGCACTGGTTCAAATCCTTCATCTTGGGCATGGTTGCATGGCCCAGCAGTTTAGCACCTGCCTTCAGCCCAGGGCGTGTTCCTGGAGTCTTGGGAAGGAGCCCCTTTTCTGGCTCCCTGCCTGGAGCCTGCATTCTCCCTGCCCGTGTCTCTACCTGTCTCTCTGTGTGTCTTTCATGATTAAATATATACAATCTTTAAAAAGTACGTAGTGTCCACCTGAAGTGTATACTATCCACTGATTTCTTTATCTCAATGACTCCATTTTTCTTTCTGGGGTTGGTTTCATTGTTTGTTTGTTTGGGCATCTGTTCTTCAGTGTCTTGTATTTTTTATTAGAATTTCAGGTTTTTGTTCTATGTCTTTCATGTCATGAAATTATTGGTGAAGTATTTGTGTAAATATGCCCTTTTTATACCTGTTGTTCATCCCTCACATGGATTGTTTGCTCATCTGTTTCCTAATTTTGGAATGTGAGCTCACCTTCAACGGGACTTTTCTTGTGACCCGGACCATGGTGGGGCTCCTATAGCATGATAGGTTTTGTATCTAACACCTCAGAGGTCACATGGACCTAAAACCAGTTTCATTTTTGGTTGGGGATTTCTATATCACATAGTTCATATTTTGGACTCAAAACCAGGGCAAGCGGTAGGCATAGGATTTCTTTTATTTTGGTTTTAAGATTTTATTTCTTTGCCCATGAGAGACACACAGAGAAGAGGCAGTGACACAGGCAGAGGGAGGAGCAGACTCCCTTCAGGGTTTCCAATGCGGAACTCAATCCCAGGTCCCCAGGATCAACCCCTGAACCAAAGGAAGATGCACAGCGGTTGAGCCACACAGGAATCTCAGGCACAGGATTTTAGTATCTCAGGGGAAATTTTTTTAATAATAATTTTTTTTAATTTATGATAGTCAGAGAGAGAGAGAGAGAGAGAGGCAGAGACACAGGCAGAGAGAGAAGCAGGCTCCATGCACCGGGAGCCCGACGTGGGATTTGATCCTGGGTCTCCAGGATAGCGCCCTGGGCCAAAGGCAGGCGCCAAACCGCTGCGCCACCCAGGGATCCCAATAATAAATTTTTTTATTGGTGTTCAATTTGCCACCATTCAGAATAACACCCAGTGCTCATCCCACAAGTGCCCGCCTCAGTGCATCACCCATTCACCCCCACTCCCTGCCATCCTCCCCTTCCACCACTCCTAGTTCATTTCCCAGAGTTAGGAGTCTTTATGTTCTATTTTCTATTCTATCATTTTTCTCCTTTTCCCAATACAACTTGTTTTGGGCCACTCTGCATGACGCAAAATGACTAGAATGAAAAACTCACCTCAAACTCTGAAAGAGACAGAAACAGTCCTCTCTCCCAGAGTTAAAAAGTTTGGATTACAATTCAATGTCAGAAAGCCAACTTAGAAGCACAATTATAAAGTGCCTGGTGGCTCTACAAAAAAGCATAAAGGATTCAAGAGACCTCATGACTGCAGAATTCAGAACTAATCAGTCAAAAATTAAATATCAATTAAATTAGATGCAATCCAAACTAGAGGTCCTAATAATGAGGGTAATGAGGTAGAAAAATGAGTGAGTGACATAGAAGACAAGTTGATGGCAAAGAGGGAAACTGAGGAAAAAAGAGAAAAACAATTAAAGTTGATGAGCATAGATTAAGGGAAATAAATGACAGCCTCTGAAGGAACATCTACATTTAATTGGGATTCCCAAGGGCGCTGAAAGAGAAAGAGGTCCAGAAATTGTATTAGAACAAATCATAGCTGAGAACGTTCCTAACTAGGGAAGGGAAAAGGATATCCAGATCCAGGAAATAGAGAGATACCCCCAAAATCAATAAAAGCCATTCAGCACCTTGACATTTAATAGTGAAGCTTGCAAATTCCAAAGATAAAGAGAAGATCATAAAAGCAGTAGGAGAGAAGAAATATCTAACCTTTATGGGAAGAAATATTAGATTAACAGCAGACCTCCCCACAGAGACCTGGCAGGCCAGAAAGGGATGGCAGGATATATTCAGGGTCCTAAATGAGAAGAATATGCAGGCAAGAATACTTTATCCAGCAAGGCTCTCATTCAGAAAAAAAGGAGAGATAAAGAGCTTTCAAGACAGGCAACAAACTGAAAGAATGTGACCATCAAGGCAGCTCCACAAGAAATACTAAGGGGGATTCTGTAATAGAATAGAATAGAATAGAATAGAATAGAATAGAATAGAATAGAATAGAATAGAATAGAATAGAATGAGGATGTCCAAGAAAACAATTCATAAAAACCGTGACTGAATAGGTATTTGATGACACTAAATTCATATCCTTCAATAGTAACTCTGAATGTGAATGGGCTTAATGACCACATCAAAAGGTGCAAGGTTTCAGACTGGATGAAAAAGCAAGACCCATCTATATGCTGTTTACAAAAAAGACTCATTTTAGACATAAAGACACCTATATCCTGAAAATAAAAGGTTGGAGGACCATGTACCATTCAAATGGTCCTCAAAAGAAAGCAGGGGTAGCCATCCTTATATCTGATAAACAGTTTATCCCCAAGACTGTAGTGAGAGATAAAGAGGGACACTATATCACACTTAAAGCATCTATCCAACAAGATGACCTAACAATCCTCAATATTTATGCCCCGAATGTGGGAGCTGCCAAGTATATCAATCAATTAATAACCAAAGGTAAGACATACTTAGATAATTATACACTTATACTTGGTGACTTGTACATATTGCTTTCTACAATCAACAGATCTCTAAGCACATCTCCAAAGAAACAAGAGGGTAAATGATACACTGTACCAGATGAATTTCACAGATATTTACAGAACTTTACATCCAAGCAGAACTGAATACACATTCTTCACAAGTACACAAAGAAGCTTTACAAGAATAGACCACATACTGTGTCACAAATCAGGTGTGAACCGATACGAAAAGATTGGGATAGTCCTCTGCATATTTTCAGACTGTAATGCTTTGAAATTTGAATTAAATCACAAGAAGACATCTGGAAGGATTTCAAAAACGTGGAGGTTAAGGACCATCCTGTTAAAACATGAAAGGGTCAACCAGGAACATAAGAAAGAAAGAAAGAAAGAAAGAAAGAAAGAAAGAAAGAAAGAAAGAAAGAAAGAAAGAAAGAAAGAAAGAAAGAAAGAAAGAAAGAAAAAGATTCATTGAAACTAATGAGAATGAAGATAGAACCATTAAAAATCTTTGGGATACAGCAAAAGCAGTCCTGAGGGGGAAATACATCACAATACAAACATCCATCCAAAAACTGGAAAGAACTCAAATACAAAAGCTAACGTTGCACCTAAAGGAGCTGGAGAAAAAACAGCAAATAGATCCTACACTGAGCAGAAGAAGAGAGTTAATAAAGACTCGAGCAGAACTCAATGAAATAGGGACCAGAAGACCTGTGGAACAGATCAATAAAACGAGGAGTTGGTTCTTTGAAAGAAATAATAAAATAGATAAACCATTAGCCAGCCTTATTAACAAGAGGAGAGAGAAGACTCAAATTAAGAAAACCATGAATGATAAAGAAGAGACCACTACAAACCCCAAGGAAACACAAATGATTTTAAAAACATATTATGAGCAGCTATATGCCAATAAATTACACAATCTAGAAGAAATGGACGCATTCCTGGAAAACCACAAACTACCAAAACTAGACTTGGAAGAAATAGAAAACCTGAACAGGCCGATAACCAGGGAGGGAATTGAGCAGTCATCAGAAACCTCCCAAGACACAAAAATCCAGGGCCTGATGGATTCCCTGGGGAATTCTATCAAACATTTAAAGAAGATACCATACCTATTCCAGTAAAGCTGTTTGGAAAGATAGAAAGAGATGGAGTACTTCCAAACTCGTTCTATGAAGCCAGCATCACCTTAATTCCAAAGTCAGATAAAGACCCAACCAAAAAGAAGAATGATAGATCAATATCCCTGATGAACATGGATGCAAAAATTCTCAACAACATACTAACCAATAGGACCCAACAATACATTAAGAAAATGATTCATCATGCCCAAGTGGAATTTATCCCTGAGATGAAAGGTTGGCCAACACTCATAAGAGCAATTAAAGTGATTGATCATATTAGCAAGAGGAAAAAAAAAAGAACCATATGATCCTCCCAATACAGGCAGAGAAAGCGTTTGACATAATACAGCATCCCTTCCTGATCAAAACTCTTCAGAGTGTAGGGATAGAGGGAACATTCCTCAAGATTTTAAAAGCCATCTACGAAAAGCCCAAAGCAAATATCATTCTTAATGTGGAAACACTGGGAACCTTTCACCTAAGAACAGAAACAAGACAGGGATGTCCACTCTCACCACTGCTATTCAACATAGTACTAGAAGTCTTAGCCTCAGCAATCAGGCAACAAAAAGAAACAAATTGTATTCAAAATGGCAAAGTAGAAGTCAAACTCTCCCTCTTCACCAATGACAAGATACTGTATATAGAAAACAAAAAAGACTCCACCCAAAGATTGCTGGAAGTCATAGAGCAGTTTGGCAGTGTGCCAGCATATAAAATCAATGCACAGAAATCAGGGACATTTCTACATACTAAAAATGAGACCGAAGAAAGAGAAATTAAGGAGGAAATCCCATTTATAATTGCATGCAAAAGCATAAGATACCTAGGAATAAACCTAACCAAAGAGGTAAAGGATCTATACCCTAAAAAGTATAGAACCCTTCTGAAAGAAATTGAGGAAGACACAAAGAGATGGAAAAATATTCCATGCTCATGGATTGGCAGAATTAATATTGTGAAAATGTCAAAGCTACCCAGGGTAATTTACACATTTAATGCAATCCCTATCAAAATACCTTGTACTTTCTTCAGAGAGTTGGAACAAATTATTTTAAGATTTGTGTGGAATCAGAAAAGATCCCGAATAGCCAGGGGAATAATAAAAAAGAAAACCAGAGCTGGGGGCATCACAATGCCAGATTTCAGGTTGAACTAAAAAGCTGTGGTTTTCAAGACTGTGGTACTGGCACAAAAACAGACATGTAAATCAATGTAACAGAAGAAAATCCAGGAGTGGATTCTCAACTTTATGGTCAACTAATATTCAACAAAGGAGGAAAGACTGTCCACTGGAAAAATGACAGTCTCTTCAGTAAATGGTGCTGGGAAAAATGGACATCCACATGCAGAAAATGAAACTAGACCACTCTCTTTCACTGTACACAAAGATAAACTGAAAACGGATGAAAGATTTTAATGTAGACAAGATTCCATCAAAATTCTAGAGGAGAACACAGGAAACACCCTTTTTGAAATTGGCCACAGTAACTTCTTCTAAGATTTATCCATGAAGTCAAGAGAAACAAAAGCAAAAATGAACTATTGGGACTTCATCAAGATAAGAAGCTTCTGCAAAGCAAAAGATACCATCAACAAAACTCAAAGACAACTTACAGAATGGGAGAAAATATTTGCAAATGTCATATGAGATAAAGGGCTAGTATCCAAAATCCATAAAGAAATTATTCAACTCAACACCAAAGAAACAAACAATCCAATCATGAAATGGGCAAAAGACATGAACAGAAAAAAAAAAGACATGAACAGAAATCTCACAGAGGAAGACATAGACATGGCCAACAAGCACATGAAGAAATGCTCTACATCACTTGCTATTAGGGAAATACAAATCAAAACCACAATGGGATATCACCTCACACCAGTGAGAATGGGGAAATTTATCAAAGCAGGAAACCCCAATGTTGGAGAGGATGTGGAGAAAGGGGAACGCTCCTGCACTTTTGGTGGGCATGTAAACTGGTGCAGTCACTCTGGAAAACTGTGTGGAGGTTCCTCATAGAGGTAAAAATAGATCTGCCCTACAACCCAGCGATTGCACTGCTGGGGATTTACCCCAAAGATACAAATGCAATGAAATGCCAGGACACCTCCACCATGATATTTATAGCGCAATGTCCACAATAGCCAACCGTGGAAAGAGCCTTGGAGTCCATCAAAACATGAATGGATAAAGAAGATGTGGTATATGTATACAATGAATATTACTCAGCCATTAGAAACGACACATACTCACCATTTGCTTCGACGTGGATGGAACTGGAGAGTATTATGCTGAGTGAAATAAGTCAATTGGAGAAAGACAAACATTATATGGTCTCATTCATTTGGGGAATATAAAAATAGCGAAAGGGAATAAAGTGGAAAGGAGAAAATATGAGTGGGAAATATCAGAATGGGAGACAGAACATGAAAGTCTCCTTACTCTGGGAAACAAACTATTACTCAGCCATTAGACATGACAAACACCTACCATTTGCTTTGAGATGGATGTACCTGGAGGGTATTATGCTGAGTGAAATAAGTCAATTGGTGAAGGACAAACATTATATGGTCTCATTCATTTGGGGAATATAAAAAACAGTGAAATGGAATAAGGGGAAAGGAGAAGAAATGAGTGGGAAATATTAGGGAGACAGAACATGAGGGACCCCTAAATCTGGGAAATGAACAAAGGCTGGTGGAAAGGGAAGTGGGCAGGGGTGGGGGTGAATGGGTGATGGGCACTGAGGGGGGCACTTAATGGGATGAGCACTGGGTGTTATGCTATATGTTGCGAAATTGACTCCAATAAAAAAATAATTACTACGAATGTAAATGGACAAAACACTGATGAAAAGACATAGGGTGACAGGGTGGATTCACAAACAAAACTCTAAAAAATAAAACAAAACAAACTAAACTCTTTCATTCAACAACAGCAACAACACCAACAAAAGGAAACAAATCTCACTTATATGCTGACTATTAGAGATTCATTTCAGATCTACAGACATCTGCTGAATGATAGTGAACAGATGGAGAAAAATATTTATCTCTCAAGAGGTTGTCTGAAGAAGGCAGGAGTAGGAACACTTCTTCCAGACAAAACACACTTTAAAACGGAGCGTGTAGTAAGAGACAAAGAAAGACATTATATAATAAGAGTGGAGACCTCACAAGAAAAAGATTTAACAGTTTAAATATATGTACTCACAACATAGGATCACCTGAATACATAAAGCAATTAGGCTTTAAGGAACTAATTGACAGTAATACAATGATAGTAGGAGACTTTCACACCTCTCCTACATTAATAGAGGGATGACCCAAACTGAAAATCAAAAAGGAAACAATTACTTGGACTAATGCACTGGTTCAAACTTGTTCAAACAGCAGAACACTCATTCCTTTCAAGTACATGTGGTAACTTCTTCAACATAGGTCACAGATCAGGCCACAAAACAAGTCTCAGAAATTCAAAAACATTGAAATCATACCAAGCCTCTTTTCTGAGCACAATGCTGTGGAACTAGAAATCAATCTCAAGAGAAAAAAAATTGGAAAAAAACACATACACGTGGTTTACACCATGCTAGTAAACAATGAATGCATTGAAGGAAAACTCCAAGAAGACAGAAAAAATTACATGGACACAAATAAAAATGGCAAGACCATTGTCCAACATCTTTGAGAGACAGCAAAATGGATCCTAAAGAGGGAAGGTTACAGTAATACAGACCTACCTCAAACAAAAATCTCAAACCACATATACCTACGCTAAAGGACTCTTAAAAGAACAGTAAATAAAACAAAAAAAAAACAGCAGAAGGTCACAAGTACTAAAAATTAGAGCTGAAATATATGTTACAGAAAAAAAGTAAAAACAAGTAGAACAGATTAATGAAACCACTATCTATCTAGTTCCTTGAAGCTCAACACAATGATAATCTTGTAGCTAGACTCATGAAAGAAGAAGGGAGAAGCACTCAAACAGTATCAAAACGGATAAAGGAGAAATTACAGCCAATTCCATACATTCATTAAATGATTGAAACAGAATATAATGAAAAACTATTGGTCAACATATTGGACAACCTACATGCAATGGATAAATTCCTAGAAGTCTAGAAGCTACAAAAACTGAAGGAGGAAGTAGGTGAAAAGTTCAATGGACTGATGTCCTCACAGGAGTTTCGACCAAACACTGAAGGAGTGGTAATACCTGCTCCTCTGAAATTCTTCAAAAAAAAAAAATCAGGAACAAGAGAGGGGCTTATTCAGTTTGCTGTTACCTCAATTGATTAGGCAAATTGTACCTGTTGTGGTTTGTGCACAAAAACTACTTAAAATGGTCGATTTGTCTGTCTCCTATATCTTTCTTTTCATTGTTAAGGGCATATATGTAAAATTTTTTAAAAAGTTTTATGGGTAAACCTTTAAAATAGCTTGCAAAATTTTGGTAACCTGAATCTTTGATGTTTCATCTATATTGAATTCGATGTACAACCCACAGTATAACAGCCAGTACTTATCCCAACAGGTGACCCCTCAGTTCCCATCACCCAGTCCGCATGCTCCCCGCCCACCTCCCTTTCTCCAACCCTTTGTTCATTTTCCAGGGTTAGGATTCTCATGGTTTGTCTCCCTCTCTATTTTTCCCATTCATTGCTCCCCTCCCACCGATAATCCTTTCTTTATTATTTATATTCCCCAAATGAATGAGAACATATAATGTTTGTCCTTCTCTGATGACTTACTTCACTCAGCATAATACCCTCCAGTTCCATCCACGTTGAAGCAAATGGTGTCGAATCTAATGGCTTAGTAATAATCCATTGTATACATAAACAACATCTTCTTTATCCATTCATTTTTTGATGGACACCAAGGTTCCTTCCAAAGTTTGGCTATTGTGGACATTGCTGCTAGAAACATCGGGGTACAGGTGTCCTCATGTTTCATTGCATCTGTATCTTTGGGATAAATCCCCAGCAGTACAATGCTGGGTCGTAGGGCAGTTCTATTTTTAACTCTTTGAGGAACCTCCACATAGTTTTCCAGAGTGGCTGCACAAGTTCACATTCCCACCAAGAGTGTAAGATGGTTCCCTTTTCTCCGCAGCCTCTACAACATTTGTGGTTTCCTGCCTTGTTAATTTTTCCCAATCTCACTGGTGTGAGGTGGTATCTCATTGTGGTTTTGATTTGTATTTCCCTGATGCCGAGCATTTTCTCATGTGCATGTTGGTCATGTCTATGTCTTCCTCTGTGAGATTTCTCTTCATGTCTTTTGCCCATTTCACGATTGGATTGTTTGTTTCTTTGGTGTTGAGTTTAATAAGGTCCTTATAGATCTTGAAACTAGTCCTTTATCTGATACGTCATTTGCAAATATCTTCTCCCATTCTGTAGGTTGTCTTTTAGTTTTGTTGACTGTATCCTTTGCTGTGCAAAAGCTTCTTATCTTGATGAAGTCCCAATAGTTCATTTTTGCTTTTGTTTATTTGCCTTCGTGGATGTATCGTGCAAGAAGTTACTGTGGCTGATTTCAAAAAGGGTGTTTCCTTGCTCTCCTCTAGGATTTTGATGGAATCTTGTTTCACATTAAGATCTTTCATCCATTTTGAGTTTATCTTTGTGTATGGTGAAAGAGAGTGGTCTAGTTTCATTCTTCTGCATGTGGATGTCCAATTATCCCAACATCATTTATTGAAGAGACTGTCTTTTTTCCAGTGGAAATTCTTTCCTCCTTTGTCAAGTATTGATTGGCCATAAAGTTGAGGGTCCACTTCTGGATTCACTAATCTGTCCCATTGATCTATGTGTCTGTTTTGTGCCAGTACCACACTGTCTTGATGACTACAGCTTTGTAGTCCAACATGATATCTGGAATTGTGATGCCCCCAGATATGATTTTTTTTAATTCCCCTGGCTCTTCGGGGTCTTTTCGGATTCCACACAAATCATAAAATAATTTGTTCTAACTCTCTGAAGAAAGTCCATGTATTTTGATAGGGATTGCATTAAACGTGTAAATTGTCCTGAGTAACATTGATATTTTCACAATATTAATTCTGCTAATCCATAAGCATGGAATATTTTTCCATCTCTTTGTGTCTTCCTCAATTTCTCTCAGAAGTGTTCTATAGTTTTTAGGGTATAGATCCTTTGCCTCTTTGGTTATGTTTATTCCTAGGTATCTTATGCTTTTGGGTGCAATTGTAAATGGGATTTACTCCTTAATTTCTCTTTCTTCAGTCTCATTGTTAGTGTTTAGAAATGCCACTGATTTCTGGGCATTGATTTTGTATTCTGCCACGCTACCGAATTGCTGTATGAGTTCTAGCAACCTTGTGGTGGAGGCTTTTGGGTTTTCTATGTAGAGTATCATGTCATTGGCAAAGAGGAAGAGTTTGACTTCTCTTTGCCAATTCGAATGTCTTTAATGTCTTTTTGTTGTCTGATTGCTGAGGCTAGGTCTTCCAGTAATATGTTGAATAGCAGTGGTGAGAGTAGACATCCCTGTCTTGTTCCTGATGTTACAGGAAAAGCTCCCAGTGCTTCCCCATTGAGAGTGATATTTGCTGTGGGCTTTTCATAGATGGCTTTTAAGATGTTGAGGAATGTTCCCTCTATCCCTACACTCTGAAGAGTTTTTATCAGGAATGGATGCTGTATTTTGTCAAATGCTTTCTCTGCCTCTAATGAGAAAGATCATGTGGTTCTTGGTTTTTCTCTTGCTGATATGATGAATCACAGTGATTGTTTTACAAGTGTTGAACCAGCCTTGTGTCCTGGGGATAAATCCTACTTGGTCATAGTGAATAATTTTCTTAATGTACTGTTGGATCCTATTGTCTAGTATCTTGTTGAAAATTTTTGCATCCATGTTCTTCAGAGATATTTGTCTGTAATTCCCCTTTTAGGTGGGGTCCTTGTCTGGTTTTGGAATTAGGTGATGCTGGTCTCATAGAATGAACTTGGAAGTACTCCATCTCTTTCTATCTTTCCAAACAGCTTTAGTAGATTAGGTATGATTTCTTCTGTAAACATTTGAGAAAATTTCCCTGGGAAGCCATCTGGCCCTGGATTTTTGTGTCTTGGGAGGTTTTTAAACTTCAATTTCCTCCCTGGTTACTGGCGTATTCTGGTTTTCTATTTCTCCCTTTTCCAGTTTTGGTAGTTTGTGGCTTTCCAGGAATGCATCCATTTCTTCTATATTTCCGAATTTATTGGCATATAGCTGTTCATAATATGTTTTTAAAATCGTTTGTATTTCCTTGGTGTTGATAGTGATCTCTCCTTTCTCATTCATTATTTTATTATTTTGAGTCTTCTCTCTCCTCTTGTTAATAAGGCTGGCTAATGGTTTATCTATTTTATTAATTCTTTCAAAGAACCAACTCCTCATTTTATTGATCTGTTCCACAGGTCTTCTGGTCCCTATTTCATTGAGTTCTGCTCGAGTCTTTATTAACTCTCTTCTTCTGCTCAGTGTAGGATCTATTTGCTGTTTTTTCTCCAGCTCCTTTAGGTGCAACGTTAGCTTTTGTATTTGAGTTCTTTCCAGTTTTTGGATGGATGTTTGTATTGTGATGTATTTCCCCCTCAGGACTGCTTTTGCTGTATCCCAAAGATTTTTAATGGTTCTATCTTCATTCTCATTAGTTTCAATGAATCTTTTTCTTTCTTTCTTTCTTATGTTCCTGGTTGACCCTTTCATGTTTTAACAGGATGGTCCTTAACCTCCACGTTTTTGAAATCCTTCCAGATGTCTTCTTGTGATTTAATTCAAATTTCAAAGCATTACAGTCTGAAAATATGCAGAGGACTATCCCAATCTTTTCTGAACTGAAGAGTCTACACTGACACATCATTCCTAGTGAAATCCATTATCTTTTTTAATAAAATAATTTTTTATTGGTATTCAATTTACCAACATACAGAGTAACAACCAGTGCTCATCCCATCAAGTGCCCCCCTCAGTGCAGGTCACCCAGTCACCCCCACGCCCCGCCCTCTTCCCCTTCCACCACCCCTAGTTCATTTCGCAGAGTTAGGAGTCTTTAAGTTCTGTCTCCCTTTCTGATATTTCCCACACATTTCTTCTTCCTTCCCTTATATTCCCTTTCACTATTATTTATATTCCCCAAATGAATGAGAACTACACTGTTTGTCCTTCTCCGATTGACTTACTTCACTCAGCATATTACCCTCCAGTTCCATCCATGTTGAAGCGAATGGTAGGTGTTTGTCATTTCTAATGGCTGAGTAATATTCAATTGTATACATAAACTACATCTTTTTCCATTCATCTTTCGATGGACACCATTATTATCTTGAGGCTCACCTTTGGTGCTGTACACTATATGGGTTTGAAAAATCATAATGACACATATGCATCATTATATTAGCATACAGAATATTTTCATTGCCCTAAACATCATCTGTGCTCTGTTTATCCCTCCATCACACCTCAGATTAAATGAATACAGTAAGATGGAAGGAGAGAGACTAATCTATCTGCATACAACTTCTGGTATCTCCCTACATAGCAATTCAATCCTGGTTTCTGAGAACCTGTGTCTAAAGCAAAGCTCCTCCAATGTCATGGGTTGGGAGGAGTGGCAAGATGGTGGAACAGTAGGGTCCCCAAGTCAACTGCCCCACCAAATTACCAAGATAACCTTCAAATCATCGTGAAAATCTATAAATTTGGCCTGAGATTTAAAGAGAGAACAGCTGGAATGTTACAGTGAGAAGAGTTCATGCTCTATCAAGGTAGGAAGATGGGGAAACAAGATAGAAATGAAAGATATCCAAGGGGGAAGGACCCATGAGGAGCTGGGCTAAGGCTGGGCGAGTGCCCCCTGGACAGGAAAGCACTGTCCTGGAGAAGCAGGAGCTGCACCAATCTTCCTGGGCAGAAAGGCACTAGCAGGGAGTTAGAGCAGGACCCCAGGAGGGATGGGGATGTCCTCAGGCTCCCTGGGACACTTATAGACACCTGCACCCCAGGGAGAGTGGGCAAGCTCCCTAAAGGACTGCAGAGTGTACACAGCTTCACCTGGGAGCAGCTCGGAGGGGCTTGGGTGGTGGCTTGAGGAGAGGGCAATGCGCAGTCCTGGGAGCATCTCCGAGGGGCTTGGGTGGTGGCTTGAGGAGAGGGCAATGCGCAGTCCTGGGAGCATGCTCCGAGGTGTTCAGGCACTGGCTCCGTGGAGAGGGGGCTGCCAGGCCGGCCAGGAGCACGAATCCAACAGCACAGGCCTGGGAGCACTGGGTGCCAGGGACACAGCCCAGGATCTGAACTCTCTCCGGGACAGGCAGAGGCCAGGAGGGCCCAGGACAGCAAGGACACTCCTGCCCCAAGCTGAGCAGATCAGCAGCCCTGCCCGTGGAACATCCAGGCCTCTGCAGGCTGAGAGCTCCATAGTTACTGCGGGAGCTGACTCTAGGGGTCCAGAGCTGGCCGCCATCACTGTGATTGTTCCTCCTAGGGTCTCACAGGGTAAACAACCCCCAGGGGGGTTGCAAGGCAGGGGGCAGAGCAGCTCCCCCCAAGTGCTAACACCTGAAAATCAGCACAAGAGGCCCCTCCCCCAGAAGACCAGCTAGACGGACAAGTTCCAGGAGAAGTCAAGGGACGTAAAGTATAGAGAAACAGAGGATACTCCCCAGTGACTTTTTTTCTTTTGATTTCTGTTTGTTTCCCCCACCCTATTTTTTCCTTTATTTCTTTTTCTTTCTCTTTTTCTTCTTTTTTCTTTTTTTCTTCCTTTATTCTTTTTGCTTTTTCTCTTTTCTTTCCTTCTTTCTCTCCTCTTTTTCTCCTTTTCCCAATACAACTTCTTTTTGGCCAGTCTGCACTGAGCAAAATGACTACAAGGAAAACCTCACCTCAAAAGAAAGAATCAGAAACAGTCCTCACTCCACAGAGTTACAAAATTTGGATTACAATTCAATGTCAGAAAGCCAATTCATAAGCACTATTATACAGCTACTGGTGGCTCTAGAAAAAAAGCATAAAGGACTCAAGAGACCTCATGACTGCAAAATTTAGATCTAATCAAGCAGAAATTAAAAATCAACTGAATGAGATGCAACCCAAACTAGAAGTCCTAAGGACGAGGGTTAACGAGGTGGAAGAATGAGTGAGTGACATAGAAGACAAGTTGATGGCAAAGAGGGAAACTGAGGAAAAAAGAGACAAACAATTAAAAGATTATGAGGATAGATTAAGGGAAATAAGTGACAGCCTGAGGAAGAAAAACCTACGTTTAATTGGGGTTCCCAAGGGCGGTGAAAGGGCCAGAGGACCAGAATATGGATTTGAAGAAACCATGGCTGAAAACTTTCCTAATCTGGGAAGGGAAACAGGCATTCAGATCCAGGAAATGCAGAGGTCCCCCCCTAAAATCAATAAAAACTGTTCAACACCTCAACATTTAATAGTTAAGCTTGCAAATTACAAAGACAAAGAGAAGATCCTTAAAGCCGCAAGAGACAAGAAATCCCTGACTTTTATGGGGAGGAGTATTAGGGTAACAGCAGACCACTCCACAGAGACCTGTCAGGCTAGAAAGGGCTGGCAGGATATATTCAGAGTTCTAAATGAGAAAAACACGTGACAAAGAATACTTTATCCAGCAAGGCTCTCATTTAGAATGGAAAGAGAGTTAAATAGCTTACAAGGCAGGCAGGAACTGAAAGAATATGTGACCAAACCAGCTCTGCAAGAATTTTAAGGGGGACTGTTAAAATTCCCCTTTAAGAAGAAGTGCAGTGGAACAATCCACAAAAACAGGGACTGAATACATATCATGATGACAGTAAACTCATATCTTTCAATAGTAACTCTGAACGTGAATGGGCTTAGCATTCTTTAAGCTAGTAAATAGTGACACTTAAATAGAGAATTCTGCAGGAAGAAAAAATTTTAATTGACCAAAAACACAAAAAGCTTTGAAATAACCTTGAAGAGAAACATTAGGACCTTTCTTAAGAGCATTGTAAAAAATAATCGGGCGGCATTTATTCATTCATTTCATAAATGTTTATTGACTCTTTATTATACGAAATTTGAATGCTGTTGTCCTGGACAAGAAGAGTGAATATTAAGAAGGGAAAACTAATGTCCAAAGTGATCTCAAAAATTAATGAAATTCTAATCAAAAGCACAGTAGACCATACAGACTGTTATTTAATCAATGAAATTTTGACAGACTGCTGTGTCATAGTGTGTACGGCACAGAGTGTATCCAGTTTGTTAGTTGAAAAAGAAGAGTAAGGACAAAACTTACAACAAATAGGTTACATATATTTATATACATAAATACTTATACTTTTAAAGCAACCTTAAAAAAATCTCTAAGCTTTCCTAATGTATCATGAGTGCTGTACTGTGAAAGCTGCAGAATCTTTTGAATCCTGTTGAGAAGATAAATTAGAAATTTTCTAACATTGTTTTATATTTATTGTAGGATGTTGCTTTCACAGTAAGACAGTGGTTCTCCAGGGTAAACCCCCTGTTTCAGAGTAAAGAATCTTTTTTTTATTTTTTATTTTTTTTAATTTTTATTTATTTATGATAGTCACAGAGAGAGGCAGAGACACAGGCAGAGGGAGAGGCAGGCTCCATGAACTGGGAGCCCGATGTGGGACTCGATCCCGGGTCTCCAGGATCGCGCCCTGGGCCAAAGGCAGGCGCCAAACCGCTGTGCCACCCAGGGATCCCTCTTTTTTTATTTTTAAGAATTGTTTCTTTTTATCAAAACATGGTGAACTTTCTGTTTTCTCATTCGTTTAGGCACAGTTATTAGAAGTTGATGTAAACTCTAGAGAATTTTGTTTGGATTTAGTATAGTTCTCCATAATCTGGTGAAGAGATATGAAATAGTTTGTCATCTACTTTGCCAGATCCTATGTCCACTTGCCTGTCATATGACATAGTGAAGCCAAACAAAGGACAATAAAAGCTTCGTTATAGATGTTATGGACATTAATAATTATCTTAACCAATATTGAGCTCTTCCTGTGTGTCTCATATATTTTACTGCTTTACATTCTGTGTCTCCACCAACCCAGGCAGTATCCACAAGTTAGTATTATTATTATCATTCCTGTTTTTCAGATGCAGGAATTGATGTTGGTAGCGATGTCATGTTAACTTATTAACCCAGGTTACACAGTTAGTAAGTAGCTGGAATTCACACTACCAAGTGGTGTGTTGGGATAGCTTATGAGTTTCATATGTTTAGTAGTGGGGAGGGGCAGTCCACCCTCATTTTGTTAGCCTGTTTGCCCACATTAGCCCCTCTTTCTGCTGGCATAGTGGTCTTTCCGAGCACAAACCAGGGGAAGCCCTCTGAAGCCTCGACCCAAAGAACAGCTGCAAAGAACCCACCGCCCATGACCTCTCAAGATAGAGCGTGTGGTTACTCAACCTCTGAGGTCTGCTCTACTTGTATCCCAAACAGAATTTTTCATCATACCTGGAATCATGAAACAGAGTCCTCTTTCTATTTTCTGATACTTTCTATGCTCTATTTGGCAGAATTTATTTAAGATCCAGAGTTTAATTCATTCTCCCTCACCCTTTTTAAAATAAGTTTTTGCCTACTTCAGAGAATTCTGGTAGGGAACAGGTTTAGAGAGATGTGCTAATCAACCACTTTTCAAGACGTATTTGTTATTATTTGGGACCTGTTTTATAAATTGCTGAGCAAAATATGAAATAACCTGTATTTGGTGTTGATATTATCCAGTGAGCTGAATCAGATTTCACATTAGAGATTGAAATGTGTAACTCCTCATACTGACCTTGTCAACTCAAACTATTTTCCCTCAGTACAAGGTGTTAAGACTCAGGGATGGCTTGAGTTATAAACTCTGATGGTGTCAACTGGCATCTTCCTCATATGTAAACATCATAAATGCATTGTCTCTACAATATATTCCAAAATTGAGCTTACTTGCCCTGGATTAATAGTCACAACTTGTAGCTTTTAAAGATGTGTGTATTAATTAACTGGTTGTGCTGTCTACATAGCTGCCCCTCACTGGTCAATGACCACATGTCTTTTTAAACTATGTCATGAATTCTGGTCTTATCACATTCTTTCCCACCCTGTCATTAATGCCTCAACACTTCTGTCAGGATTATTACCTGATACACATTATTTTAAAGAAGTAACTTAACTTTTTAAATTAAATTATTTCACTTTTTAAATGTCATGATTTCCCTTGTTTTTTACTTAAGTGTCTGACTTTTTATCAAAGATGACATAGTTCCATTCCAGGGAGACAGATGTAATTCCATACATTACTAGCAAAGCTTTCAAATAAATATAGAGTGCCTGCTATGCTAGTCATATAGGTCACAGTGAATGTATAGAATATAAAGAATAATGTCTGATAAGAGAGGAAATCCTTCAATATATTACATTAATAAAAATTATTTTTGCTTACTTCTCAATCTTTTTCTCTTAAAATGATCTCAGTAGAAATGCCTTCCAAGACCTTCAGGTGAAAACTTATAATCAGCCATGGTATGTACATTATTGTGAAAGCTGGGCCACCCAGAAACATTTTAGGATCTTTGTAAAATCATAAGAATAAAGTGTGATAATGAAAGGATTTATGGTAAGAAAGATGAATTAACAAATACTTTTGGATCCAGAAAGCCATTCTGGAAAGGACCACAGCCATAAATAGGCAAGACAGTTAAAGCAGGCACTGTGACTTGCCCAGAAGCAAGGCGTATGTATTTATGGCATGTTGAATATGCAAGAATAGCTGCTACCCTCCCGAGTCAGGCAGCTCTGAAAAGAGTGGCCTGATTTCACTTCTATTTGATATAAACATTTCCTTGAAAGCCATATTTCTCTATAAATTATTTTTCCCTATCATTTTTTTTCTCCCTAAGAAGAGTTTCTTCTCAGCTTTTTCAACATATGTTTCAAAGTTAGCTCAGTCCTAAAAAGGTGACTACACATGTTCTTAAATCTGCAGTAGATAGTACTCAGGAAATTAAGAAAAATTCTCAACAGCTACCTCTGTTCACACATCAGTATTAGTAACTGGTAATAGCAGAAAGTTCCTGCATATTTTATTCAGGTCTTTATTTTTACTCCTCTTTTTTTCTTTTAAAATTGCATTAGATATTAATATTGATTACATAGTTACCTTTCTACACTGTTCTTATTTGTAATTTATTTATAGGTTTTTTACAAGTGCCTATGTTCACTAGAAATACTCAGTGCTGGATTGATGGAAAATGTATGCGTCAACCCAGATTCATATACGTGTACATATGCATAGGTGTATATGAAGCGCTCATGCATTTTGACTATGAAGAGACCCCCTTCCTGTCTTCCTGATGCCCTGCACCTCCTTCCTTCAGTCTACAAGGCCATGGAATTCTCGTGGACCGAGTGGGAGCGTAAAGTGATAAAACCATCTTGGAAACTTCTCTAGCAGGAGCTTTGGGAGGTAAACTTTATGATCTTCATACTTTCAGACCCAGCAGTTCTGCCCCAGAATATATAGCCAGTGTATACTCTTCACCAAAAGACTGAAATATTTGTAGCAGAGCTGTATGATGAACTCCAAATGAGAAACTCCCAAATTCTCATTAATGATAGAGTACTTTGTGTTTATTTCATACATTAGAATGCTATGAAGCAAAGGGAATGAATTGATGTGTAGCTACTTGTGGCATCAGGGATGGATTTCACAAGTATGTTGAATGAAATAAGGCAGACTCAGAATACTGTGCTATATCTCTTTGTATGTTTCATATGTGTCCTGCTCTATGGAGTAACAAGTTGGATAGTGATTATCCTCTGATGGACATGTAGTGATGGGAAGGAAACTTGATCAGCCTTTTAGGGATGTTAGCAAAGTTCTCTTTCTTGATTTAGTGGGTTGATCTGGGCACACAAATGTGCTCATTGAGTGGTACACTTATATATACTTTTTATATGTATACTATGCTTTGGTTAACAATTTTTTTAAATTAGTGATCAAACTGAGAAAAAGTATTTGCAATTTATATTACAGGTTAAGGGCTTATTTTCCTAATGTGTAAGTAATTTTAATAAACAATGAGAAAAAGACCAGCTGAGTGTTGAATTGGGCAAAAGATATAAGTTTGGAGAAAAGGAAATGAAAATGGTTGCTAAATATTTAAGAAAAGTTCATGGAACTTATTCATGGAAAGAAACCACTGCATAATAGTATTTTTCAGTTATTTCACTTGCAGTGATCCTAAAGTTTGGTAATAAAGGAAACAAGTGTAAAGTCCTTTATATAAGAGGGTCTAGATAGAGCAGTATTATAGCATTTAGCAAAATTACAGATGTACATACCCTGTAACCAAGGGGTTCTGCTGGGAATTTATTCTTCAGATAAGCTTGCAGAAATGGTGTGTGATATATGTGCAAGGTTATTACTTGTACATTGTTTATAAGTCAGAAGCAATTTGGAAGTACAAAATAGAGGAGTAATTAAAGTACAAGAAATATACTGTGGTCATTAGTAAAAGGGAAAGAGACTCTTTAGGTACTAATATGGAATAATCACAAAACTATTTAAATTATAAGACATAGAAAAACATGAAAATATCCTGACATTTGTATAAAAAGGTGAAAGCGAGGAGGACACACTTATATTTATAAATACATATGGTGGAAAGCTATTGTAGGACGAAAGAATTGGATTGCAGGAATTCCTAGCTACTGAGCTCAAAATCAAGTAGATTCCAGGGGTCCTTTATATATTGGTTGCTTTTAGAGATGTGGGACATAGGGTCAGGGTGAGGGGGAGACTTTGTAGTGTCCTATTTCCTTTTATGTCTTTGGATACCTTCTAAAAACTCCTTGTTGAAGCAGAATATACATATATGTACCTTTGCTTTTTTAAAGATTTATTTATTCATGAGAGACACACACACAGAGAAAGAGATAGAGAGAGATGCATAGACACAGGCAGAGAAAGAAGCAGGCTCCATGCAGGGAGCCCAATTTGGGACTTGATCCTGGGTCTCTAGGATTAGGCCCTGGGCTGAAGATGGCTTTTACCCACTCATCCACCCGGGCCGCCCCTGTACATTTCCATTTTGAGGTAGGTTGGTATGTTAGTATTAAAGGAAAAATAAAATAGATAAAAGCAGAAGTTTAATGAAATCATCCTTGTTAGGGAATGAACAATGGCTATATTGGAAAGGATGAGTGGTGAAGAAATATGGAAAGTGATTACGGAATACTCTGGGGGAGAAAAGAGTAATAGAAGGAAAGAAAGAATGAACTAGGTCAAGGGAAATCAGGGCCAGGGGAATATACATGCAGGGGAGGCATTTTTATAGGAAAGGGGAAGGGAATTCTTACAATGGAAGAGGAGAGAATTCCGAAGAGGAAGGTAGGAAGAAGACGTAATTTCATAATGTCAGAGTCATTCAAAATGAAAAATTATCTACATCACCAACTTTTTCGGAAAATAAGAGATCTGACGCCCTCATCCCCATTTCTGCCTTGCCTCTCTCTCTGACAGCTCCATGCATCTGAGTCACTACATCACTTGGACTGTGGCCTAGGATTTCAACATGATAAGTGGGTTGGGATATAAGGCCTGCTTAAAAATTTAACAACTAAAACATCAAGGACTTTCTTGAAAGGACTGTTTTAGATTCTTATATTACATAGATTAGTATAAAACATGAAGTTCTTTTTTTCTCAAAATTGCTGGTTTTTAATCATACAAGTTAGCAATGTTACTGTAGATTTTTCTTTAAGATTCTTCGATTAAAGTTCAGAGAAAAAGCACTTCAGAATATAGTAAATAGAAGTTGGAACTGTTTACTTAGTGATGTGAAAAAAATCGATTTTTAACTCATTGAAGTAAATTCGGTTTATCTCAGTTAGTGTCTTTAATGGTATGATTTCCCACTTCCATCCGTTGCCTGTTGGATTTGCTTGGTTGATACTTTCATATTTCAGGGAAATGGTTTCTAATGTGCTTTGGATCATGGGCCCCACATAGAATCTTTACAGAAACATTTTTATGTGAAAGACTGTATCATTCATGTGATTTTGAGAGTTTCATGGTTCTACTGATGCCTATTCATACACCGCTAGGTTAAGAATGTATTTATATAAGAAATGATGGGTTTATGAGGTAAAGAACCAATACTTCCCTAACATGTGAAGATCTCAGCTATCTCACATGTTCTGTTTTCCTGATTGGAAATATTCTCCCATTACAATTCTAATGTTGTCTCTCAAGATATTAGTTTTGAACTGTCAGACTTTCCACAAGGGCAGTTTGTTCTGATTACCCCTGGTGCACTAATAACAATGGTGGACATCTCTCCTGTTTGGGCTCCAGGAGACCATCTCTCCTGGGTTGTGTGAAATGTCCATTGCAGCCAGTCTCCTAAAGTACGAGGCAGAGGTCCAGAGTGGGCAGCAAGCAGGCAGAGACCCTGGGAGTTTTTGATTAGGCAAGATGTTTAAAATCCTTTCTGATTATAAGGCCTTGAGCAGGATCATGTGCTTTCTAGTTTATCACTACCCCACTACTCCCTGTTGTCACACCTTTCTTCTGGCCTCTGAGACCTTGTCACTCATGGCTTTGGTTTAGAGATTAAAGGTGTCCAGGCCCATTCGTTTCTCTAAGGTGAACCGAGTTGCTCAGTAGTAACTTTGAGGGCAGCTGGTATGTGACCACTTGTTTTAGCTTGCCCAGGCTGTGAGGTTTGGTGGGATGTGGGAATTTGCTTCCTAAAACTGAGACACTGCTAGGCAAACAGGTAGTTGGGTGCCCCAGCAGATCTCTTCACCATTAGTTTACAGAGTGATTAATTGTTCTAATGGTTTCAGATAAAACTTCATATGTTTTCATGGTGACTACCTTAAATCATGTGTGCCAAAATCTTGAAAAGGTAAAACTAATGTGAATTTTGTACAAATGAAAAGCTTACATTTTAAGGCCTTTTAGTAAGTTAGGACAGGTTAGTAACTGATAAAATCAGTAACAGTAGAGTGTTCATTACCAGATGATTGAGACTACAGACTTACATTTTTTTTCTAAGGTCTGGCCTGGGCTGCTCTGTATTACCTTAGGGCGCCTCCTGGCAAACACCCTGAGGCGTGGGTTATGAAGGTGGAACGAAAGTCTACAGCATGTGAGAGAGCTGCATCCCTGGGCTTTCTGGAAGCCACAGCCCCTGGGAAGTCAGCAGGCAGCAAGAGAACATCTTTCACTAGTGGATGTCTCCAGCCAAGTGAGCCTGATGTGGGTCTGCAGTAGAATGTGGGTGCCTGGTTGCAGGGGTTCCGAGTTCTGTTGGGCTCTGTTGTCAAAGAAGTGACCTCACTGCCTGGGATCCCCTACCTGAGTCCACTTCTGGTTGAAACTTTGGTGTTTTCTTTTCACTTTCCCTGTATCCTTACCCTGTGGAGTTTTCATCAAGAATGGGTGCTATACTTCGTCGTGTGCTTTTTCTGCATCTATTGAGAGGATCCTATGGTTCTTGTCCTTTGTTTTATTGATGTGATCTCTCAGATTGATTCATTTGCAGATGTTGAACAACGCTTGCAGCCCAGGAATAAATCCCACGAGGTGGTGGTGAATAATCCTTTTAATGTACTGTGGGATCCTGTTGGCTAGTTGGTGAGAAATTCTGTATCCATGTTCATCAGGGATATTGGTCTATCATTCTTTTGTTGTGCGGTTTTTGTCTGGTTTCAGGATCAAGGTAATGCTGGCCTTCTAGAAAGTGTTTGGAACTCTTTTTCTATTTTACTCCATTTCTATTTTTTGAAACATTCAAAAGAATAGGTTGTATTTCTTTAGATGTTTGGTAGAATTCCCTGGGAAGCCTTTTCTTATGATCTTGTGTACAGTCTTTGGTTTCTGTTTCATTGATTCCTGCTCAAATTTATTATTTGTCTTCTCTTACTGGTTTTAGGATTTATTTGCTGTTCTTTCTCTACCTCCTTTCGGTATAAGGTTAGGTTGTGTATTTGAGACCTTCTTGTTTCTTGAGAAGGGCTTGTTGCAGTATACTTCCTTCTTAGGACTGCCTTTTCTCCCTGCTGACGGTATTGAACATTTGTGTTATCACTTTCATTCACTTCCATGAATTTTTAAAATTCTTATATAATTTCCTCGTTGACCCTTTCGTTCTTTAGTCAGATGCTGTCTAGTCTCCATGTATTGGAATTCTTTCCAAATTGCTTCTTCTGATTGAGTTGCTTCAAAGCACTGTGGTCTGTAAGAACACAGGGGTTGATCTCAACCTTTTGGTACTGGTTGAGACCTGATTTTGACCCAGTATGTGATCTATTCTGGAGAGTGTTCTGTGTGCACTCACAAAGAATGTGTATTCTGTTGCTTTATGATAGAATGCTCTGAATAGGGAAGCCTGGGTGGCTCGTTGATTTGAGTGTCTGCCTTTGACTCAGGGCCTGATCCTGGAATCCTGCCTGGTATTGAGTCTCACATTGGGCTTCTCACAGGGAGGCTGCATCTCTCTCTGCCTATGTCTCTGCTTCTGTTTGTGGGTGTTTGTGTGTGTGTCTAATGAATAAATAAAATCTTTACAAAAAGAATGCTCTGAATATATCTGTGACATCCATCTGGTCCAATTTGTCATTCAAAGTGCTTGTTTATCTTCTTTTAGGTGACCTGTCTATTGAAGTAAATGAGGGGGTAGTTACAGTCTCTTACTTTTGTATTATTATAAATGTATTTCTTTAATTTTGTTATTAATTCGCTAATATATAACTGGCTGCTCCCATGTTAGTGACATCAATATTTGCAATTGTTCAACCTCTTGTTAGATGGACCCTTTAACTATGCTATAACACCTTTCCTCATCTCTTATTACAGTCTTTGGTTTAAAATCTAATTTGTCTGATATAAGGATTGCTACATGAGGTTTCTTTTGATGTATATTAGTATGACAAATGATTCTCTACTCCCTCTGCCTTCCAATCTGGAGGTGTCTTTCCATCTCAAATAAAAATCTTACAAGCTGCATATCAGTGGGTCTTGCTTTTTTATTCAGTCTGCTGTCTTTTGTGTGTTGACTGGGGCATTTATTCTGTTTACCTTGAATATTGAAAGATAAGAACTTAGTGGTGCTTGAGTAGCTCAGTTTAGTTAAGCCTCTGCCTTCAATTCAGGTCATGGACTTGGAATCCTGGGATCAGGCCCTTTTTTGGGCTCCCTGCGCAGTAGGGACTCTATTTTTCCCCCTTTTGTGGGCTCTCCCTCTCTCTCTCTCTCATAAAGAAATAAAATATTTTTCAAATATATATGAATGTAGTGCCATTGTATTACTTGTAAAGTCACTCTCTCTGTTCCTTTCTTGTCTTTGTTACTTTTGGGATCTCCCTTTGCTTAAGGGATCTCCTTTAATATTTCTAGCAGGGCTTATTTAGTGGGCCCCAATTCTTTTAGATTCTGTTTCTCCCAAAAGGTTTTTATCTCTACTTCTATTTTGAATTACAGCCTTGCTGGATAAAGTGTTCTTGGCTGCATATTTTTATCAAACATCACACTCAATATTTCTTGTTGGTTTCTTGAGTTTTTTTACTTTAGTAATTCTGACAATATGAGGTGACATTTCATTGTGGTTTTGATTTGCGTTCAACTGATGATTGATGTTGAGCATCCTTTCATGGGTCTGTTGGCCATGTGTGTGTCTGTTTCTTTTGTTTTTGTTTTTGTTTTCAGAAACGTATGTTCATGTCTTCTTGCCCATTTAAAAAAAATTGGATTATTTTGTTTTGGGGGGTTACAGTAGTTCTTCATATATTTAAACAGGAACCCTTTATCAGATAGATATTTTATTGATTGTTTCCTTTGCTTTTCAGAAGCGTTTTATTCTGATGTAGTCCCAATAGTTTATTTTTGCTTTATTTCCCTTGACTCAGGAGACACTGATACAAGAACATCATGGCTGACATCAGAGAAAATACTGCCTTTGTTCTCTTCTATGTTTTTAATGGTTTCAGGTCTCCCATTTAGATCCTTAATCAATTTGGAGGTTTTTTTGTGTTTGGTATAAGAAAACAGTTCAGTTTCATTCTTTTGCAGGTTGCTGTTTCAGTTCTTTTCCATTGTGTATTTTTAGGTCATGCTTTGAAGATTAATTGACCCTATAATTGTGGGGTGGTTTCTGGCTTTTCTTTTCTGTTCTCTTGATCTATGTGTTTATTTTTGTGCCAGTACCATTTTGTTTTTTGTTTTTATAAATTGTTTTATTGGAGTTCAATTTGCCAAAATATAGCATGTCACCCAGTGCTCATCCCATCAAGTGCCCCGCTCGCAGTTCCTGTCATCCAAACCCTGCCCACCTCCCTTTTTACTATCCCTTGTTCGTTTCCTCGAGTTAAGGGTCTCGCATGATCAGAAGTCCAGTACCATTTTATTTTGATTCCTACAGCTTTGTTGTATATCTTGAAATCAGGTTGTGATACCTCTGATTTTGTTATTCTTCAAGATTGCTTTGGCTCTTGGGGACTTTAGTATTTCCTTACAAATTTTGGACTTGTTTATCATACCTCTGTGTGAAAAGGACTGTTGGTATTTTGATTTTTCATAGGGATTGCATTAAATCTCCACATTGCTTTTGCTCATATACACATGTTAACAATATTTGTTCTTCCAGTCCGTGGGTATGAATATCTTTCCATTTGCTTGTGTTGTCTTCAAATTCTTTCATCAGTGTCTTACAGTTCTCATAGTACAAGTCTTTCACCTCCTTGGCTAAGTTATTCCCTGGTATTTCATTATTTTTGCTGCAATTGTAAATGGGATTTTTAATGTTTCTTTGTGGGATTAGTGTGTAGATATGCAGTGGATTTCTGCATATCGATTTCATATTCTGTAGTCTAACTGAATGTATCAATTGAAGTAGGCTTGTTTTGCTTTTTCTTTTTGTTTCCGTTTTGTAGAGTGTTTAGGATAGCCTATGTACGGCATCATTTCATCTGCAAATAGTAAAAGTTTTACTTCTTCCTTACCAATTTGGGTTCCTTTTATTTCTTTTTGTTGTCTGATTGTCGTGGCTAGGACTTTCAGTACTACATTGAATAAAAGTGGTGAGTGGATATTTTGTCTTGTTTCTGACCTTTTGGGAAAGCTCTTAATAGTTTTCCTACATTGAGTATGATGTTTGCTTTGGGCTTTCATATATGGCATTTATTATGTTGAGGAGTTTCCCTGTAAACCTACTTTGTAGAGGGTTTTTTTTAAGACTTTATTTATTTATTAGTGAGAGACACACAGGAAGAGAGAGAGAGAGACAGAGAGAGAGAAAGAGGCAGAGACACAGGCAGAGGGAGAAACAGGCTCTATGCAGAGTGCCCAAGGGGAATGGATCCCGGGTCTCCAGAACCACACCCTGGGCCGAAGGCGGCGATAAATTGCAGGGCCACCCGTGCTGCACTGTGGATGTTTTTTTAATATGAATGGATGCTATACATTTTCCAATGAATTTCTGAATCTATTGAAGTGTTCACATGGTTTTTCTTCTTTTTCTGGTCAATGTGATTTTTCTTGTCTGCTTTGTGAATTTTGACCGACTCTAGCATCCCAGGAATAAACTTCACTTGATTTGATGTGTGATTTTTTAAAATGTATTGTTGGGTTCTGTTTGCTCATATTTTGTTGAGGATTTTGTATCTGTATTCATCAGGTGTTGACCCGTAGTCCTTTTGCTCATGGTGATGTTACCTGATTTGGTGTCACGGTAATGACAGAATGAATTTGGAAGCTTTCTTTCCCATTTTAGTTTTGGAAATAGTTTGAGAATAATAGAAACTATTGTCTCTTTAAACGTTTGGTGGAATTCACCTGTGAAGCTATCTGATCCTAGACTTTGGTTAGGTGCTTTTTTTCTTTATTTCTTTGTTTGTTTTTGTTTTTTAGCATTATTATTTTTTATTGGAGTTCAGTTTGCCAGCATTCAGCATAACATCCAGTGCTCATCCCGCCACGTGCCCCCCTCAGTGCCCATCACCCAGTCACCCCAACACCCCGGGCACTTCCCCTTCCACCACCCCTTCCACTACCCCTTGTTCGTTTCCGAGTTAGGTGTCTCTCATGTCTTGTCACGCTCACTGATATTTTCACTCATTTTCTCTCCTTTCCCCCATTCTCTTTCAGTAATTTTTATCTTCCCCAAATGAATGAGACCATATAATGGTTGTCTTTCTCCGATTGACTTATTTCACTCAGCATAATACCCTCCAGGTCCATCCCTGTTGAAACAAATGGTGGGTATTTGTCGTTTCTAATGGCTGAGTAATATTTCATTGTATACAGAGACCACATTCTCTTTATCCATCCATCTTTCGATGGACACCGAGGCACCTTCCTGAGTATGGCTGTTGTGGACATTGCTGCTATAAACATTGGGGTGCAGGTGTTGTGCTGCTTCACTACGTATATATTTTTGGGTAAATCCTCAGCAGTGTGATTGCTGGGCCATAGGGCAATTCTATTTTAAACTCTTTGAGGAACCTCCACACAGTTTGCCAGAGTGGCTGTACTAGTTCACATTCCCACCAACAGTGCAAGAGGGTTCCCCTTTCTCCACATTCTCTCCAACATTTGTTGCTTCCTTTCTTCTGTTTGGTTTTTACTGACATTCAAAAAAACATAAAACTTCAGGCTCATAACTTTGTTGCATTTCTAAGTCTGTTCAACAACAAATGGAAATCGTGGATTATGACTAGAAGTTTAAGTGAGTCCTAATCTATTAAAAGAAAATTCTAAAATATACATTGATGTTCTACAAGGAAAAGATTGAGTTTAAACAAAAGAGCCAGAGCTCATTCTTCCAGAAGATTTGTTACTTTGAATACAGAGCCCCTGTTACAAGTATATTAGAAAAATAAGTAGTCCCACAGTATCAGTCAATTCATGTATAAATGAGAAGAGAGCTACCATTAGCGAAAATAACTCTAATGTAGTGGACTGCCAAGCTGATTGTTAAATTAGTTATTATTAAAACAGGAGAACAATCCCACACACTTAGAAATGAGGTCCTAGATTGGTAGAACTGGTAAATGTAGCTGCTCATAATCTAACTTAAATAATTGCTTCACAATTTGAGTAGCTGTATATCAAAATGGGAGTCTTATATGTAATTTATGGTGTTGAGTAAATTACCTAATGGACTTCACAATTCCCTAGAGCTTATTTTTGAGAGATGCTAGTGAATCCGTTGGGAAAAAAGGAAAGTCCTATTGCCATCTTATACATTTGGGGAAACTGTAAGACAATGTCCAAAGAATCTCGGTCTTCAATACTTTTATATACAGTAATAACTAACACCATAAAATAGCACCCGTTTAGATAGAATTGATGGTAGACGTGGCAGTACTACATCCTTTTCTACAATGTCTGACCTATGTAGTACTTAAGACCTTTCCTCCAGGCATCAACATTAAATATTGAATACCTCTAGAAAGTGTGAAAATAATTTTGTCTTTGGAAGTAGTTTACTTGAAGTTTTCCTGCTTGTCCCATTGGACGTTTGTAGTGATGATCCTCCTAGGATGCATTATCAGTAGTTGTCTGGATTTTATGCACTAAAAAACTGATGTTTTCTTTTACAGTTGAAATCTGTAAATTATCTTTATACTTAATTTTCTATGTCCTTTTATAGAAAAAATTAACCCACACAAAGAATGATGGTCCCCTCCATACTTTAGCGTAAGCTTTGAGGAACAAGAACTGTAGGAGATCTAGGTGTGTGTATCTGTACATACATCTACGTATACATGACAAGATTGAGCAGAAATCACAATTCCGACATCACCTTTGGTTTATATCACACCTCTTCTTTGTTGTCAGCCTCTGTTTTTCTCTTTGGTCTTTATTTGAAAAATACTTGGCCTCATATCTTTTGCTCTGAGACTTTAACTGTCATCCTTGAATTCTTAATTTCAGTTCAGAAACCCTAAGGTTAGGGATCCCTGGGTGGCGCAGCGGTTTGGCGCCTGCCTTTGGCCCAGGGCGCGATCCTGGAGACCCGGGATCGAATCCCACATCGGGCTCCCGGTGCATGGAGCCTGCTTCTCCCTCTGCCTGTGTCTCTGCCTCTCTCTCTCTCTCTCTCTGTGACTATCATGAATAAATAAATAAAATCTTTAAAAAAAAAAAAAAAAAAGAAACCCTAAGGTTAGAACTCATGAGTCTTGAGGTTTCCATGACTTTCAACAAAAATTGAAAAACCTGTAAGTTTGCCTTTCTTTTTTTAAACTAAAGACATAAAAAAAGAAAAAAATCCTTCTTCTTGTCTTGACAAACATGAGAAAGAAACTTCCAATAGAAATACAGGTGGAAGCAACTCCTCCTGTAGCCTCCCCTTGTACTTTTAACAGAGCTTTGTCATAGGGTTATGATGGAGGAAGTTGACAACATGTACTGTATATGTCTGCTGTCAGCAAATTATATTGTGTGACCATACTTTTTCCCCGGCCCTTGAAAGGATTCTCCCAGTGTTATACCTCTTAATTTAGAGGAAAAAGAAGTGTTTTTTTTCTCCTTTAAAATAATCATCAGTGCAGCCCAGGTGGTTCAGGGGATTAGTGCCGCCTTTGACCCAGGGCCTGGTCCTGGAGACCCAGGATTGAGTTTCACATCAGGGTCCCTGCATGGAGCCTGCTTCTCCCTCTGCCTGCATCTCTGCCTCTCTCTCTCTCTGTCTCTCATGATTAAATAAATAAATAAACAAACAAACGAATGAATGAATGAATAAACAAACAAATCTTTTTAAAAAAGCTAAATATTGTTGGGGATTTACCCCAAAGATTCAGATGCAATGAAACGCTGGGACACCTGCACCCCGATGTTGCTAGCAGCAATGTCCACAAGAGCGAAACTGTGGAAGGAGCCTCGGTGTCCATCGAAAGATGAATGAATAAAGAAGATGTGGTCTATGTATACTATGGAATATTATTCAGCCATTAGAAATGACAAATACCCACCATTTGCTTCGACATAGATGGAACTGGAGGGTATTATGCTGAGTGAAGTAAGTCATAAAAGGACAAACATTATATGTTCTCATTCATTTGGAAATATAGATAATAGTGAAAGGGAATAGAAAGGAAGGGAGAAGAAATGGGTAGGAAATATCAGAAAGGAAGACAGAACATAAAGACTCCTAACTCTGGGAAATGAACTAGGGGTGGTGGAAGGGGAGGAGGGCAGGGGGTGTGGGTGAATGGGTCATGGGCACTGAGGGGGGCACTTGATTGGATGAGCAATGGGTGTTATTCTGTATGTTGGCAAATTGAACACAAATAAACAATAAATTTATTATTTAAAAAAAGGTAAACATGGGTGTGCAGTCACATATGACTTTGGATTCCTGGAATGACCCTTGCTGTAGGCTTTGTTTTGCTAAATCTCGTGTTCATCTCTAGGTGTCTGCCTTATAGAGGCCTGTGGGGAGTAAATGAGACCATACATGGAAATTTCCGAGTGTGTCTACCTGGAAGTACATATGATCCCGGGTGGGGCCATGGGACTGATGAGGCGGTGGGGATCTTGACAGCAGTCAGACTTGGTGCATTGAGTTTTCCTCTGCAGCAATGTGCAAAGCAGAATGACAGAGGTGTCATGGCCCCCAGTAGCCCCACTGTCCTATGTCTTCAGCATATCCCTATATGCTACTGGGCACCTACTGGGACAGTAATCATCCCAAATAGGTGGTCCTGAGAAAGCAGCTGTAGCAGTGCTCTGCAATCTCAGCATGGGTAGCCTCTTTTCCTGGGGTCATGAGTGCTATTTTCCAAAGAGAATACAAAAATGGAACCTGCTGTTTGTACCCATGTGTTCCTAAGCTGTGGCATATTGAAATTGCATTGTATGGCATTCAGTTCCCTTTAGTGCCTATCAAGTAAGCTAACAGTCAAAACCTATTTTATTTTTACTGCCCTGGGCCTATTTCTTTAATGAATAAGTAATTTTTTGTCCCTAAAGAGGCTTATCGTGAAAGAGGGAAAGATTTTGGGCATCAGCTCTTATGTTAAAATTAATGGAAAAAGGAGAGCCACATTCATGAAAGTATCTTGAAGCTATAGAATATACAGTGAGAAATAATTTACAGAGAGATGACACTAGTAGCTTAATTAGATTGAGATACATGAAATTGCTGACTTTGTTTTTCCTATAAAAAAAACAGTTAAAAAAAAAGTTTTATTTAGTTCAAGGTAGTATTTTCGAGAGATACCCTGATTCGTGCTTTATTCTATTTTGAATACCTGTTGATGATAGTAGTTAACTACACTCCTGGCTGTTTTGTTTAAAGACAGATGTCTAAAATAATCATGTTCTTGGTGGACCATTTTATTTTACAAAGAGTGATAGGATATGTATGTATGTATGTATTTACTTACTTACTTACTATTTATTATTTATTTATTTATTGTTTATTTATTTATTTATTTATTTATTTATTTATTTATTTATTTATTTATTTATTTATTTTCTTTCAGCCTGAGTTGTAGAATGTAGCTTATGGTGTTTATTCTCATAGATTTTTCTTTTTCTTTTTCTTTTTTTTTCTTGCAGGTTTTTCTACTGAAGCAACAGAGAAGCTACATCTCTAAAGTCCTAATGTCTTGTATGGTAGCTCCGTTTCTGTCATGTAAGTGTTATTTTTGTTTTGTATAAAAATTCAAATGGTTACCTTATGCATTGTATGTCTTCACCATAGTTCATGGGTGAATTTAAAATACTTAGAGACATCGAGGTCAGTTAGGATCTTTCTATTAATTGTTCAGAAAATGGATGATGAAATCATTAAGGGTAGAAAGATGGATGGGTAGAGGAGGAGAGACCCAGGAGATTTGGGACTGAAACTTGCTCACTGTTGCCATGAGTGTGACTTGGCATGGTGAGGGTTGACTTTAGATTTGTGATTTGGATGTCGTTAGAAAGTGGTGTTTTATTAACCAAGATAGAGAACACAGAAGAAAGAGGAAGTTACAGGCATTAGGGATTGCAGTGTGGGAGAGGAGATGACACTTTCAGTGTTGGTGCTGAATTTACAATGACCGTCGAGTATTCAGATTGGAGATACATAGCAGGCAGCTGAAAAGCAGAGTTGCAAACTTGAAAGATGGGTTTGTCTGTCTGTATGTCATTTTTACATGGTGTGGATTCACCATATAGAGGAACGATATTAAAAAATGAGAACAGCATTTTTTTTCTCTTTGAGACTCGTTTTGAAGGAATATGAATGTGTTTGGTCAGGGTTTATGCTGTCATAGGAGGGGTGTGTGTGTGTGTGTGTGTGTGTGTGTGTGTACACGGCATACCCATTCTTGTTGAATGCTTTGGCTAATTTTTTTTTTTTTGCTTTGGCTAATCTTTAGTTAAATGCAAGATCATATGATACTCTGAAGTTTTCATATTTATAATATAGGACATCCTCTGTGAGGTTTTAAATTACTAAATCAGATGAGGACCCTTGGAAGTTTATTGGAAGTATATAATATTCCCTTTTAGGATAGGTGGTGATAAAATCCTAATGAGTTGTCACTGTTAAGATCTGTGACATTCCAAAAAAAAAAAGTCTGTGACATTCCCTAATTGGTATTCATACAGGTATTGTTAATGGAAATAACCTCTTGCACTCTAAAATGTTGTGAAAGAAATATTACTACACTCCTTCTGCCTTTATCTGGAATATTCTGCCTTTTTATATATTTGTATATTATGTCTGTTGCCCTAAAAGCATAGATATATTATGATTTATTACCTCTTCCTGCTTGTAAGATACGTTTTTTTCATATTTTAACATTTTTGAAATTGTGATGTGTTTAGAGTCACCTGGGACATTAATTTGAGTTCTTTCACCTTTGGAAAAGATGTTAGTAAATCAATTATGTATCTCAAAATCTATACTCAGAATCAGAATCAAGTAAATTCTACACACTAAATTGTCATAATGCACTACCCCCAGGCATTTACTATTGTCATGGGGGCATTTTGATTAGTTGATTCCAATTTTGGCTCCTTAGTTATTTTGTAGTACTGAGTTTAGTGTTCAACCCCTGGTTAGAAACACTGATTTTTCTGATCTTCAGGCGATAGGTTAACACTGATAATTTTTTAATGAACTCATGATTCCTCCAACAATCTCTATCTGTCACCTACTTAGGGAAATGATCTCCTGATTGTTATGTTATGACTTCCCTTCTGAAGCTGGGAATGTCTGTTCATCTTTGTATTTCTAGAGCGAACCTCATGAAGGGGCATATGCTAAATGTGAGCGTGGAAATGGGCTGGTGGCTTGACTCACAACTTTGACCTGACCTATGGTCCAGTACCTGCTTTTCTTTTTGAGAGTCCAAGATCCTATGGACTCACTGAACCTTCACCCCTGTAGTGGACAGTGTTGGAAGGGATATTCAGAAAAATTCACTTGCTTTTATTTATTATATTTTTAAGATTGTTGAATTAAGACACTAATTAGAGAATGTTTGGAAATTAAAGAAAATCTTTAAAATTCTAGCATAATCTTACTGCACAGCAATTGTCATGGTGAGTTTTTAATTGTATATGTATTTATTAGATAATTTTGTCTACATTTACATATAACATAAAATTGAAAAGTCATTTTTTTCCAAATTATTCTAAAATGTTCTTTAGTTCTCTTTAACTAAAACACCACATATTGATATATTCTTTCTTATAGAATTCTAATTTCACTTGTATTTTTCTTGGTCTGAATAATATGTTTATTTATATTTATTTTTTATTTTTAAAGATTTATTTATTTATTCATGAGAGATGAGAGAGAGAGAAAGAGAGAGAGAGGGGTTGGGGGCCAGAAGGAGATATCAGTGAGTGTACATTTTTATGAGTATGTTGCACAAAATAAAACTACTATTTCTTTCAAAGAAATACAGCAGTGGGAATTATTATGAGTATTTGTAGAAGTATTGAATTCTGTCTCAGTGGATGTATGTGAGTGTGACTTTTCCTAATTTAAGAATGTACATTCAAGTTATTGCTGTCCCTTTTTTACTTCTTGACTGAATAAAAAATGTTGATTTTCTTACTACAGAGTGTCAAATAAATAGGATGAAGTTTCCTCTTTGGAGGGAATTCCAGTTTTATTTTGTACCTACTCCTTTTAATCTGAAAATTGAAACAAAGTTGTGTTCCAAATCCCCATTGTTGTAATTGGTGACTAGTTAGAGTATACTGTACTTGAGGCAATTAGGTCTACAAATGCCCTCCTATAATTACATTATAATTATTATAGTAGTAGTAGTAGTAGTAGTAGTAGTAGTAGTAGTAGTAGTATCTTAAGGTTATGGCTTTGGAATTTTTAAGTGCTAGGTTTCTCCTTTTGAAAGCAAAAGGGAAGTCATAAAGGACTGGCCAGATTGGGTATTGAAGAGGTACAGTTTTTTTTTTTTTTAATTTCGGGTTTCAGATTCAAGTGGAATTTTGAGGAAAAGTATAATATGTGGAATTGAACTTTTTATTCTTCTAGTGTTATTGGTGTTTCAATATAAATTATTGCTGAATTGCTGTTACAGTCTTTCTTTTTTTATAATAAATTTATTTTTCATTGGTGTTCAATTTGTCAACGTACAGAATAACACCCAGTGCTCATCCCATCAAGTGCCCCCCACAGAGACCATCACCCATATACCACCCACCTCCCACCCTCCTCCTTTTCCACTACCGCTAGTTTGTTTACCAGAGTTAGGAGACTTTCATGTTCTGTCTCCTTTTCTGGTATTTCCAACTCATTTCTTCTCCCTTCCCTTCTATTCCCTTTCACTATTATTTATATTCCCCAAATGAATGATGCTTGTCCTTCACGATTGATTTATTTCACTCAGCATAATACCCTCCAGTTACATTCACATTGAAGCAAATGGTGGGCATTTGTCATTTCTAATGGCTGAGTAATATTCCATCGTATACACAGACCACATCTTCTTTATCCATTCATGTTTCGATGGACACTGAGGCTCCTTCCACAGTTTGGCTATTGTGGACATTGCTGCTAGAAACATCGGGGTGCAGGTGTCCCGGCGTTTCATTGTATCTTGATTTTTGGGGTAAATCCCCAGCACTGAAATTGTCGGGTCGGGGCAAGTCTATTTTTACCTCTTTGAGGAACCTCCACACAGTTTTCCAGAGTGGCTGCACCAGTTCACATTCCCACCAACAGTGTAAGAGGGTTCCCTTTTCTCCGCAACCTCTCAACATTTGTGATTTCCTGCCTTGTTAATTTTCCCCATTCTCACTGGTGTGAGGTGGTATCTCATTGTGGTTTGGATTTGTATTTCCCTGATGGCAAGTGATGCAGAGCATTTTCTCATGTGTTTGTTGGCCATGTCTATGTCTTCCTCTGTGAGATTTCTGTTCATGTCTTTTGCCCATTTCATGATTGGATTGTTTGTTTCTTTGGTGTTGAGTTTAAGAAGTTCTTTATAGATCTTGGAAAATAGCCCTTTATCTGATAAGTCATTTGCAAATATCATCTCCCATTCTGTAGGTTGTCTTTTAGTCTTGTTGACTGTATCCTTTGATGTGCAAAAGCTTTTTATCTTGATGAAGTCCCAATAGTTCATATTTGCTTTTGTTTCTTTTGCCTTCGTGGATGTATCTTGCAAGAAGTTACTGTGGCCAAGTTCAAAAGGGTGTTGCCTGAGGTCTATTCTAGGATTTTGATGGAATCTTTTCTCACATTTAGATCTTTCATCCATTTTAAGTTTATTTTTGTGTATGGTGCAAGAGAGTGGTCTAGTTTTATTCTTCTGCATGTGGATATACAATTTTACCAGCACCATTTATTGAAGAGACATTCTTCTTTCCAGGGGATAGTCTTTACTCCTTAATCGAATATTAGTTGACCATAAAGTTGAGGGTCCACTTGTGGATTATCGATTCTGCTCCATTGATCTACGTGTCTGCTATTTTTCAGTATCACACTGTCTTGATGACCACAGCTTTGTAATACAACCTGAAATCTGTCATTGTGATGCCCCCAGATATGGTTTTCCTTTTTAAAATTCCCCTAACTTCGGGGTCTTTTTGATTCCACACAAATCTTAAAATAATTTGTTCCAACTCTCTGAAGAAAGTCCATGGTATTTTGATAGGGATTGGAGTAAACGTGTAAATTGCCCTGGGTAACATTGACATTTTCACAATATTAGTTCTGCCAATCCATGGGCATGGAATATTTTCCCATCTCTTTGTGTCTTCCTTGATTTCTTTCAGATGTCTTCTATAGTTTTAGGGTATAGATCCTTTACCTCTCTGGTTAGGTTTATTCCTAGATATCTTATGCTTTTGGGTGCAATTGTAAATGGGATTGACTCTTTAATTTTTCTTTCTTCAGTCTCACTGTTAGTGTGGAAATGCCACTGACTTCTGGGCATTGATTTTGTATCCTGCCACACTGCCAAATTTCTGTATGAGTTATAGTAATCTTGGGGTGGAGACGTTTGGGTTTTATATGTAGAGTATCATATCATCAGCAAAGAGGGAGAGTTCGACTTCTTCTTTGCCAATTTGAATGACTTTAATGTCTTTTTGTTATCTGATTGCTGAGGCTAGGACTTCCAGTACTATGTTGAATAACAGTGGTGAGAGTGGACATCCCTGTCTTGTTCCAGATCTTAGGGGAAAGGCTCCCAGTGCTTCTCCATTGAGAATGATATTTGCTGTGGGCTTTTCATAGATGGCTTTTAAGATGTTGAGGAATGTTCCCTCTATCCCTACTTTCTGAAGAGTTTTGATCAGGAATATATGCTGCATTTTGTCAAATGCTTTCTCTGCATCTAATGAGAGGATCATATGGTTCTTGGTTTTTCTCTTGCTGATATGATGAATCACACTGATTGTTTTACGAGTGTTGAACCAGCCTTGGGTCCCGGGGATAAATCCTACTTGGTCATGGTGAATAATTTTCTTAATGTATTGTTGGATCCTATTGGCTAGTATCTTGTTGAGAATTTTTGCATTGATGTTCATCAGGGTTATTGGTCTATAATTCTCCTTTTCAGTGGGGTCTTTGTCTGGTTTTGGAATTAAGGTGATGCTGGCCTCATAGAATGAATTTGGAAGTACTCCATCTCTTTCTATCTTTCCAAACAGCTTTAGGAGAATAGGTATGGTTTCTTCCTTAAATGTTTGATAGAATTCCCCTGGGAAGCCATCTGGCCCTGGACTTTTGTGTCGTGGGAGGTTTTTGATGACTCCCTCAATTTCCTCCCTGGTTATTGGCCTGTTCAGGTTTTTTATTTCTTCCTGTTACAGTTTTGGTAGTTTGTGGCTTTCCAGGAATGCGTCCATTTCTTCTAGATTGCCTAATTTATTGGCGAATAGCTGTTCATAGTATGTTTTTAAAATCGTTTGTAATACCATGGTGTTGGTAGTGATCTCTCCTTTCTCATTCATAATTTTATCAATTTGAATCTTTTCTCTCTTCTTTTTAATGAGGCTGGCTAATGGTTTATCTATCTTATTAATTCTTTCAAAGAACCAACTCCTGGTTCTGTTGATCTGTTCCACAGTTCTTCTGGGTCGATTTCGTTGAGTTCTTCTCAAATCTTATTAACTGTCTTCTTCTGCTGGGTGTAGGATTTATCTGCTGGTATTTCTCTAGCTCCTTTATGTGTAAGGTTAGCTTTTGTATTTGAGTTCTTTCCAGTTTTTGAATGGATACTTGTATTGCGATGTATTTCCCCCTCAGGACTTCTTTTGCTGTATCCCAAAGATTTTGAACGGTTGTATCTTCATTCTCATTAGTTTCCATGAATCTTTTTAATTCTTCCTTAATTTCCTGCTTGACCCTTTCATCTTTTAGCAGGATGGTCCTTAACCTCCGCGTGTTTGAGGTCCTTCCAAACTTCTTGTTGTGATTTAGTTCTCATTTCAAGGCCTTATGGTTGAAAATATGCAGGGGACGATCCCAATCTTTTGGTGTTGGTTCAGACCCAAATTGTGACCCAGTATGTGTTCTATTCTGGAAAAAGTTCCATGTGCACTTGAGAAGAATGTGTATTCAGTTTAGTTTGGATGTAAAGTTCTGTAGATATCTGTGAAATCCATCTGGTCCAGTGTATCATTTAAAGCTCTCGTTTCTTTGGATATGTTGTGCTTAGAAGACCTATGGAGTATAGAAAGAGCTAGATTGAAGTCACCAAATATAAGTGTATTCTTATTTCTTCACTTTGGTTATTAATTGATTGATCTATTTGGCAGCTCCCCCATTCGGGGAATATATATTGAGTGTTGTTAGTCCTCTTGTTGGAGAGATCCTTTAAGTATGATATAGTGTCCCTTTTCATCTCTCAGTACAGTCTTCGGGGTAAATTTTAGTTTATCTGATATAAGGATGGGTACCCCTGCTTTCTTTTGAGGACCATTCTAATGGTAAATTGTTCTCCAACCTTTTATTCAGGCTGTATGTGTCCTTCTATCTAAGATGAGTCTCTTGTAGACAGCAAATAGATGGATCCTGCTTTTTCATCCAGACTGAATCCCTGTACCTTTTTATCGGGTCATTAAACCCGTTCACGTTCAGAGTTACTATTGAAAGATATGAGTTTAGTGTCATCATGATATCTATTCAGTCCTTGTTTTTGTGGACTGTTCCACTAAACTTCTTCTTAAAGGGTAATTTTGGAGTCCCCCTAAAATTTCTTGCAGAGCTGGTTTGGAGGTCCCATATTCTTTCAGTTCCTGGCTGTCTTGGAAGCTCTTTATCTCTCCTTCCATTTTGAATGAGAGCCTTGCTGGATAAAATATTCTTGGTTGCATGTTCTTCTCATTTAGGACCCTGAATATATCCTGCCAGCCCTTTATGGCCTGCCAGATCTCTGTGGAGATGTCTGCTGTTACCCTAATTCTCCTCCCCATAAAGTTCAGGGATTTCTTGTCTCTTGCTGCTTTAAGGATCTTCTCTTTATCTTTGGAATTTGCAAGCTTAACTATTAATTGTCGAGGTGTTGAACGGTTTTTATTGATTTTAGGGGGGGATCTCTCTATTTCCTGGATCTGAATGCCTGTTTCCATACCCAGATTAGGAAAGTTTTCAGCTATGATTTGTTCAAATCCATATTCTGGCCTTCTGTCCCTTTTGGCGCTCTTGGGAACCCCAATTACATGTAGGTTTTTCTTCCTCAGGCTGTCGTTTATTTCCCTTAATCTATCTTCATGGTCTTTTGTCTTTTTTCCTCATTTTCCCTCTTTGCCATCAACTTGTCTTCTATGTCACTCATTCGTTCTTCCACCTCGTTCACCCTCGTCGTTAGGACTTCTAGTTTGGATTGCATCTCTTTCAGTTGATTTTTAATTTCTGCCTGATTGGATCTAAATTCTGCACTCATGAAGTCTCTTGAGTCCTTTATGCTTTTTTCTAGAGCCACCAGTAGCTGGTGGCTTCTGAATTGGCTTTCTGACATTGAATTGTAATCCAGATTTTGTAACTCTGTGGGAGAGAGGACTGTTTCTCATTCCTTCTTTTGATGTGAAGTTTTCCTTCTAGTCATGTTGCTCAGTGCAGAGTGGCCCAAAACAAGTTGTAATGGGAAAAGAAGAAAAAGAGAGGAGAGAAAGAAAGAAAGAAAAGGGAAAAAGAAAAAAGAAAATAGGAAGATAAAAAGGAAAAAAAGAGAAAAACAGAGAAAGAAAAGAAAGGAAAAAAAGGGTTGGGGAAGCAAACAGAAATCAAAAAAAAAAAAAAACGGGGGAGTATCTTCTGTTTCTGTATACTTTAAGTCTCTTGACTTCCCCTGGAACTTGTCCGTCTAGCTGGTCTTTTGGGGGAGCGGCCTGTTGTGCTAATTTTCAGGAGTTAGCACTTGTGGGAGCTCTTCTGCCCCCCTTTCTGGTGCAGGGCTCAGTGGGGGTTGTTTACCCCGTGAGGCCCCATGAGGAACAACCCCAGTGTTTGCGGCAGCTCTGGAAACCTGGATTCAGTTCCCACAGGAACTACTCCGTCTGCAGGACCTGGAGGCTCCAGGGGGCAGGGTCGCTGATCTGCTCAGCTCGGGGCAGGAGCGTCCTCGCTGTCCTGGGCCTTCCCGGCCTCTGCCTGTCCGGGGGGGAGGTTGGATCCTGGGCTGTGTCCCGGGCACCCTGTGCTCCGGGACCTCCGCTGTTGGATTCCCACTTCTGGCTGGACAGCCACCTCTCCACAGTGCTGCTGCCCGAGCCTGAGCTGCTCCAGGAGCCACTTAACCCCCTCAGCATGGAGCCTCTTCCTCTGCTGGAGCCGTCTCCGAGCTGCTCTTGGCCGCAGTCCCCTCCACACAGAGTTGCAGCCCGAGCCCCTGCGAGCTGCTCCTGGGTCCCGCCTGAGCGCTGCAGCCCTTAGGGAGCTTGGCCGCGGGGTGTGGCGCACTCTCCCCAGGGCGCAGGTGTCTGTTAGTGCCCCTGGGAACCTGAGGACACCCCCTCCCTCTTGGGGTCCTGCTCTAACTCGCCGCGAACACCTTTCCGCCCGGGAAGGTTGGTGCAGCTCCTGCTTCTCCGGGACGGGGCTCTCCTGTCCTGGGGACACTCGCCCCGACCTCAGCCCAGCTCCTCGCAGGGACCCTCCCCCTTGGAGGCCTTTTGTTTCTTTATTTCTTTTTTCCCCGTCTTCCTACCTTGATAGAAGTGTGAACTCTTCTCACTCTAACATTTCAGCTGTTCTCTCTTTAAATCTCAGGCCGAATTCGTCAATTTTCAGGATAATTGAAGGTTATCTAAGTAATTTGTTGGGGACAGGTGACTTGGGGACCCTACTTTTCTGCCATCTTGCCCCTTCTCCTATTTTGTAGGTTTTTTTAGCAGACAGATCCTGTATGTGTTTTGTTAGATTTACTTCTCAGTATTTTTAAGTGATCATAAATGTTTTTTTTTTAATTTGGGTGTTTATGTGTTCATTGCTTGTCTACAGAAATCAAATAAATATTTTTATATTGATATTCTACTGTGATATAGACAGTTTGTACCATCCCCATCGAGAGATGTGGTATTTGGAGGGGGCCCTTTGGAGGTTGGTTAGCAGTAGTGTTCTTATAACAAAGACCCCAAAAATGCTCTTTTATTCCTTCTGCCATGCAAGGACACACGAAGAGATGGTTATCTGTGAACCAGGAAGTGGATCTACATCAGATGATAAAGTTGATGTTAATCTTGGACTTCTTAGTTTCTAGAACCATGTGAAATACATTTCTATTTGTTTATAAGCAGCTCAGTCTATAACAATTCTGTTAGCAGCCTGAATAGACTACGGCATATTGTAACCTTGCTGAACTCACTCACTGGTTCTAGGAGGTTTTTAATTTTTTTTATATGTTGTAATTTTCTATATAGAAAATCATGTCTGAAAAAGCACAGTTTTATTTATAAAGCTTTTTTCTGATATGAATGCATTTTATTTTCTTGCATAATTGTACAGTTATGTTTCTTGAGCCTCTAGCACTCTGTTGAATACCATTTATTAGTGTGGATTTTTTTTTGAGAGAGAATGCATTTGAGCACTGAGGGGAGGGGAGAGAGAGAGAGAGAGAGAGAGAGAATCTCAAGCAGACTCCCTGCTGAGAGGCGCCAGATTTGGGACTGGATCTCACAACCCTGAGATCACGACCTGAGCTGAAATCAAGAGTTAGGCGCTCAACCTACTGATCCACCCAGGAACTCCTGGTGTGGACATTTTTCCTTTATTCTCCTTTCTTAGTAGCATTTAGTTGTTTGAACATTAAACATAGCATTACATATAGTTTTTGTAGAAGTTTTTTATAAAGGTGACAAAATCTTCCCTCTATTCTTATTTTTCTGAGTGTTTTTATTATGAATGGGTATTTTTAGTATTGATATGATAAATTAATTGTCTTGGCAGGCTAATATATGATTATATTGATTGATTTTTAAACATTGAGCTACCCGTGCATTCCTGGAATAATTCTTTTTATATGTAGTTGCATTCTATTTGCATATATTTGTTAGAGATTTTGGCATTTGTATTCATGAGGGATATTGATCTGTTGATTTATTTGTATTTTACTGTTTTTGTTTGGGTATTAGGGTAATACTAACTTCGTTAAATGAATTTTTTCCTTCTATATTTTGGTAAGGGATTATTTGGAAATTCATACTCTTTTTTTAAAGAATGTATTTATTCATGAGAGACAGAGAGAGGCAGAGACACAAGCAGAGGGAGAAGCAGGCTCTATGCAGGGAGCCCGAGGTGGGACTCGATCCCAGGTCTCGAGGATCAGGCCCTGGGCTGAAGGTGGCACTAAACCGCTGAGCCAACTGGGCTGCCTTGTATTAATTCTTTTAAAAATATTTTGTAGAATTCTGTGGTGCAACCAGCCTGAAGATATTTATTTTAGGAGTTTTTAACTAGAAATGCAATTTCTTTACAGCTAAAATGCTCAAATTTTCTATTTTCTTTTGTATTGGTTTATTTTACTATTATTGTTTTTTAAGACTTTATTTATTCATGAGAGACACAGAGAGAAAGAGGCAGAGACATAGGAAGAGGGAGAAACAGGTTCCCTGTGTGGAGCCTGGCATAGGACTTGATTCCCGGAGTGCAGTACCACACTGTGAGCCGAAGGCAGATGCTCAACCACTGAGCCACCCAGGCATCCCATTAATTATTTTTTAAGGAATTAGTCCATTTTATCAGAGTTGTCAAACTTTTGTGTGTGAAATGTTTGTAGTATTACCTTGTTAACCTTCTGATGTCTACAGGGTCTATAACGGTGTCCCTTGTTTTGTTACTGATATTGGCCATTTGTATCTTCATTTTTTGCTCAATCTTGATGAAGATTTGTCACTTTTATTGATCATTTTAAACAAACAGCTAGTTGTAACATTTATTTTTTTGAGTTGTTTTACTGTTTTCAATTCATTGACATGTGCTCTTTATTATTTCTTCTCTTTTGGTTACTTTGTTTTTTGATTTTGTTTTTTGTTTTTCTAGGTCCTTGAGATAAGGTACTTTTCTCTTTTCTGATATATGCATTTCCTGCTGTAATTTTGAGTCTAGCATTGCTTTAGTTGTCTTGGACTACATATGATACATTGCATTTTTGTTTTCATGGGTTCAGTGTACTCTTTTGATTTTCCTACAACTTCCACTTGATCAATGAATTATTTAGAAGTTTGTTGTTTCACTTCTAAGGATTTGGAAATTTTCTTGTTATCTTTTTTTTAAGATTTTATTCATATGAAATAAATCATATTTATTTGAGTGACTTGAGTGTTGAGTGAGAGAGCACAAGCCGGGGGAGCATCAGAGAAAGAGGGAGAAGCAGACACCCCATTGAGTAGGAAGCCCAGTGCAGGACTTGGTCCCAGGACCCTGAGATCATGATAGGAGCTTAAAGCTGATGCTTACCCGACTAAGCCACCCTAGAACCCCTCCTTCTCTTTTTCTGTCGATGATTGCTGGTGGTAGTTGGTACACACATGATGCATGATGTCAAATTTCTCCAAGTTGATGAGGTTTGTTTTATAGCACAGTGTATACTCTTATCTTGGTATAGGTTCTGTGGGTCCTTGAAAGAATGCATATTTTGATGTTGATTTGTAGAATATTTTGTAAATGTTGATTAGATCCTATTGATGAATGATGTTTCTAGTTGTTCTGTATCCTTCTTACACTTCTGTGTAGTTATTTTACGAGTTGTGGAAAGAGGGGTTTTGGAGTCTCCAACTATAGTTGTTAATTTGTGTATTTCTCCTTTTATTCCTATCAAATTTTGTTTCACGTAGTTTTCTTTTTTCTCTTTTTTAATGTAGTCTTCATCTATGTTTGTTACATACACATGAAGAGTTGTTATGTCTTCTTGGTGGATTGGCTCTTTTACCATTATTTGATATTCTTCTTTGTCCCTGGTGATTTTTATTTCAATTATTGTGTTTTCACTTCCAAAATTTCATTTTATCTTTATAGTTGCTGTATGTCTGCTGGGACTCCCCCCCCCACACTTATATTCAAGCATTTTATCAACTGGTCATTCAAGCATTTTTAGGATATCTGCTTTAGATTCTTTCTCAGATAATTCTAATATGTCTGGGTTTTTTTGTCTTTGTCGTTGTTTTGTTTTGGGATCTGTTGGTTGTCTTTTATCATTCAGTTTGAGACCTTCCTGGTTCTTGGTATGACTAATGGACATTTTATGGGACTAGTGTTCTCACTCATCCTATTGTGACAGTGGAGTGCCCTCCTTACTGCTACACAGGGATTGCAATTCTGTCCCCCCTACTAGGCCTCCGCTAATACATCCATGGCTGGGAAGTATAGGAATGCCAGTTTCTTGCTCCTCAGGTGGCTTCTACTGACTCTATGAGCTGAAGGGGTTGTCATGGTTACTGATGAAACTTCTTTCTATTGAGTAGGCCTCCCTGACATTATGACACTACACTGTGACACTCTCACCGCCATCACAAAAGAAGGAAGGAGGAGGGCACCTGGTGGTTACTACCAACTGGGGGTAGAAGTCCAGGTTCCACATGTGGTCTACCAACTGGGGGTAGAAGTCCAGGTTCCACATGTGGTCTCCCCTGACAGCAAGGGTAAAGGTGGGAGGCATCTACTCAGTTTTCTGTGAGACCTTTCTAGCAGGAGGTTGGGGATAATTTGTTAGCATCCAATAAGGATGGAAATCTAGGTTCCTCACCCAATTTTTGCAGATGCGAGTGGGGCAGAACAAAAGTTTTTCGGTGATGTTTGACTCTCTGTCTTAGTGGACTGCCATTTTCCTTGTCCTTTGGCTAGAGAAAGCAGATTTATTTTGGGGTGTTTATATCTGTGCCCATTGGAGTTTCTCAGCTGCCAGTTCTTGACTTCAAGTCTGGAATATACGAAGCAAGGAGAAAACTCACTGAATTGGGGCACCTGGGTGGCCCAGTTGGTTAAGTGTCTGGGTCATGGCTTGGGTCATGATCTCAGGGTCCTGGGATGGGGTCCAAACCTGGACTCCTTGCTCAGTAGGGATTCTTCTTCTCCCTTTCCTTCTGCCCCCACTTGTTCTCTCTCTTGCTCCCTCGCTCTCAAATAAATAAGTAAATAAATAATATCTTAAAAAAGAAAATAAAGGAACCAACACTTAATTAGTTGGATGTGTTACTTTGGTCCCTGGGATCCACTGCCATTTTGACTTTTTCAGTTTCTCCAGCTTTCAGGGATTTTTTTGTTTTCTTTATATATAGTGTTTAGGATTTCGAGTTATGTTCAACCAGAGGAGCAGGGATAAGTATATCTAGTCTGAAATTTTTTTATTTGTAAAATGTATTTAGTCTAACCTACTTGCTGGTTGCCTCTCAGGGAAATTCATGAAATGTTTGATGTTTTTTGCATTCTTTGTTTTAAATTTTATTTTTTATTGGTGTTCCATTTGCAAACATATAGAATAGCGCCCAGTGCTCATCCCATCAAGTGCCCCCCTCAGTGCCTGTCACCCACTCACACCCAACCCCGCCCTCCTCCCCTTCCACCACCCCTTGTTCGTTTCCCAGAGATAGGAGTCTTTATGTTCTGTCTCCCTTTCTGTTATTTCCCACTTATTTTTCTCCTTTCCCCTTTATTACCTTTCACTATTATTTTTATTCCCCAAATGAATGAGACCATGTAATGTTTGTCCTCCAATTGACTTATTTCACCCAGCATAATACCCTCCAGTTCCATTCACATCGAAGCAAATGGTGGGCATTTGTCGTTTCTAATGGCTGAGTAATATTCCATTGTATACGTAAACCACATCTTCTTTATCCATTCATAAAGATTCGATAAAGAAATTTTTGATTCCTAGACATATACTGAAATGATAAAGGCGTTTACTAACATTACTTCCTTTATCACTACTGGTGGTAAGGGTATTCATACATACATTATATATGTGTGTGTGTATGTGTGTGAGTGTGTACCCACACCCATATGTATATGTTATATATGTCTATATATATACATATATATTTCTGAAATTTATTTATTCTGAAGATGATCATAGTGGACACAAGTATATTCATTAAGGCTTCTGAAGCAATATAGGAAATTAATAAGCTGCAAGCTCTTTCCTTGGTTGTTTTGTTGCTATAACTTCCTGGAAAATCATTGGGAAATACATTTTACTAAGTAATTACACCATGATTTTTATGGGCAAGTTTTTTTTTTAATATTTTTTTTCAATTTTTTATTTATTTATGATAGTCACAGAGAGAGAGAGAGAGAGGCAGAGACACAGGCCGAGGGAGAAGCAGGCTCCATGCACTGGGAGCCCGACGTGGGATTCGAGCCCGGGTTTCCAGGATCGCGCCCTGGGCCAAAGGCAGGCGCCAAACCGTTGCGCCACCCAGGCATCCCTTGGGCAAGTTTTTATCTAAATGAGCAATAATAGAACATTATTTTTTGTATGATAATTGCTATGTATGAAAATTGTAGTACTTTTTCATTGCTACTTTCACTGGTACTGCTTTAGAGTTGTACTCTAGTATATTAAGTAATAAATGAACTGAAAATACTGTCTCTTTTGAGAAGTCACTATTATACTTGTCATGAAATATATGTCTTTTGCACTATTAACATTTACTCCTTTTACTCATTTATCAGTGTGATTAGGGCAATATTCTCTAGTTCTTATAGAATTAATTGCAAAATAGGAGAGCTGTGAGAGAGATTAAAGAATTTTTGGGGAGGGAAATTAAGAATTTAATTAGTATCCTACTTCACATTTTTTGCTTATCTTTTCAAAAGAAAACTTATATAACAAGGTGTGTCTTTAAGAAGAAGATTACTATACAAAAAAGATTAGTATACAGTAATTTTTTCCCCTGTGGACCATTTTTTTAAAAAGATTTTGTTTATTTATTCATAGAGACACACACAGAGAGAGGGAGACAGGGAGACAGGCAGAGGGAGAAGCGGGCTCCCTAGAGGAAGCCCAACGTGGGACTCCATCCAGGGTCTCCAGGATTACACCGCAGGCTGCAGGTGGTGCCAAACTGCTGCACCACCAGGGATGCCCCTTCCCTGTGGACCATTAAACAAGAATGAATCTTAGGGGATTGTGCTCAGATTCTGGAAAGCGAGGGTGGAATGAGGTGGTAAGGCACAACATTAGTGTTTCTAAAAGTCTGAGCTTTCTTTATACGCTCCTCATCTGCCCTCCTATAAGGAAGAGGATTTACAATTTCATTCCTGTGTTTCAAAAAGGTTATTGCTGTAATTTGAAAAGGACAAGTAGCCCAACATGGAATACTATCTCAAGGGAAATGGGCTTTATAACTGTAGGTCATAGAAATGGCAAAACTTTGAGCCCAGAACTCTACAGAGCCCCAGAGGAAGGCCAGATGTTTGATGATGTGATTTGTAGCTCCTGGGAGCTGAATACCCAGACTCATGGCTTTGGGAAATAAAGTGAAAGATTCTAGTGCCCCAGGCAGGAAAGGAGTTAATCTTCAAATGAACTGCATGAACATGGTCAGAGTACATCCCTGCAGCAACCAATTCTCACTAACCCCAAAGTTCTTCAAGTTTCCTAGGCAAAATATGGCTCCTTGGGACCTTAGTAAAACCCTAGAGATCATTGAGGGTCCTTACCTCTACCACCTGCCTTTCCAGAATACGATGCATGACTAAGAATTTCCTGTCATCTCTTTGTGACAAGAAGAAACCATGTTAGATCTCTAAAAAGGAGGTGGCTGGATGTTATCTTGAGTGCCAACAGAAAATATTACAGAGTACAGAAAGAACATTTTGTTGTACTCAGAGTGATAAGATTTTTTTAAAGTGTGCAATTGCCATTATAAAAGTAACAGAAGAAAAATTATTACTTTTCCTTTTCTACATCAATAACCAGTTAGGAAATGGGATGGGAAAAATCAAATCCATTCATAATAATGACATAAACTATAACACAAACTACATAATACTTATAAATCTAAGAAGGAATGTGGAAGGTACACAAAAAATATGAAACTTTACAGAAGGATATAAGAAAAAGTTGAAGAAATGGAAGGAGACATATTTCTGTTTAAAACAAAATCCTGGGATCCCTGGGTGGCGCAGCGGTTTGGCGCCTGCCTTTGGCCCAGGGCACAATCCTGGAGACCCGGGATCGAATCCCACATCAGGCTCCGGGTGCATGGAGCCTGCTTCTCCCTCTGCCTGTGTCTCTGCCTCTCTCTCTCTCTCTCTGTGACTATCATAAATAAATAAAAAAAATTTAAAAAAAATCCTGATGTAAAATAGTAGTTTGCTAAAATAATCTATCTAGTGTATTCTAAATCATAATATTAGTTATAGCTTAATACTGGTGCAGGCCCCACCTCAGACCGGCCCCCAGGCCCACATCACCCCCTGGACCCCTCAGACAAGGCGCTCAGGCCAGAGCCCTCTGGTGCCTTTCCCGGGAGGGGCTCTGAGCAGCTGTGCCACTGGACATGGCCTCGCCTAGGGGAGCCGCCTTCAGCCCTGTGCGGCCCAGGCAGTGGGGAAGAGTTAATGTTACCGAGCTTCTGGGCCGGCCTCCGTGAGGTGGGGGCTGCACGCATGTGTGGCCAGGGAGGCGCTGGCAGTCGCTGCAAGGCCCGCTGGTGTCTCCTTGGCCTTGGGGGGGGGGGCGTGTGATCAGCGCCTGGTGTCCTGAGCCCCGCCAGGAGGGTGGCCGCCCCTGCGCACCAGGCCCTCGGCCTTCCCGGTGCTCTCGTCCAGCTCAGGACTGGCCCCCGAGGCCCTGCTTGGCCTTCCTCAGCCCCTCACAGCCATCACAGGTGTCCGGCGAGGTAGGTTTTGGCCTGTGAGATGGGTCCTGTGTGCAGTGTCCCTCGGATGGTGGCCCCCAGGCCGGGATCAGGGTTCTGTGTGCAGCTGCCACTGCATGCTCCTCGGAGATGCGCACCCCGTCCCTCTGCATCCCTGCAGTCTCAGCCAGAGCTCGTGCACCCCGCTTCTCAGGACCTGGGCATGTCGGGTTGCCGAAGTCTCCTAGCGTCAGCCTTCGCCCCTCTGCGGGTTACTTGTTAGGTGCCCCGTGTGCACCAGGCCTAGAGCGCAAGGGCAGTGTCTTCACAGCGGGGGATCTGGCCAGAGGGCTCGGGCACCTTGGTGACCCTCCGAGGTCACACAGGCCAGAAAGAGGGGAGTGCTACGCTGATCGCCATGCAAGCCAAAAGAAGTGAAAGTGGACTTTTGCTTGGGAAATGGCAAAGGTCCCCCCCAAGGGAGGAGACCAAGAGGCAGGAAGGCAGACCCAGACAGGGAGGGAGAGACAGAGAAATGGAGGGACAGGCAGACACAGGGAGGGAGCCACAGACAGGGAGGGAGAGATAGAGACCAGGGAGAGACAGGGAGACAGCTAGGGACAGACAGGGAGGGAGAGGTAGAGACAGGGAGGGAGAGACAGAGAAAGTGAGGGAAAGAGAAAAAAGACAGAAAGACACAGAGGGAGAGACAGAGACAGGGAGGGGAGATAGAGACAGGGGAGAGACCGAGAGACAGGGAAGGAAACAGACAGGGAGGGACACACAGATACAGGGAGGGAGAGACTGAGAGTTAGGGAGGGAGAGAACGAGAGACAGGGAGAGAGAATGAGACAGGGAAGGTGAGACAGAGAAACAGATGGACAGACACAGGGAGGGAGACAGCGAGGGAGAGATAGAGATGGATGAACAGAGACTGCAAGGGAGAGATGGAGACAGGGAGGGAGAGAGGCAGAGACAGGGAGGGAGTGACAGAGACAGGGAGAGATAGACAATGAGTCACAGACAGGGATGGAGACTGAGAAATGTAGGGAGAGACAGAGATAGTGAGGGAGAGATAGAGGCAGGAAAGGAGACCAAGACAGGGAGGGAGAGATGGAGAGACAGGGAGAGAGAGATGGAGATAGGGAATGAGAATGAGAGACAGGGAGGGAGACACAGAGAGACTGGAGGGAGAGACAGAGACAGGGAGGGAGTGACCAAGACAGGGATGGAGAGACTGAGACCAGGAAGGAGACCAAGAGATAGGAAGGGAGACACAGAGACAGGGAGAGAGAGACATGGAGGGAGAGGGAGACAGAGGGAGGGAGAGATAGAGATGGGGAGAGACAGAGAAAGGGAGGGATGGACAGAAAGAGGCAGGGAGACCGAGACACTAGGGAAAGAGAGGGGGAGAGAGAGACTGAGAAACAGAGAGGGAGACAGCGAAGGGGAGAATGAGAGACAAGGATTGAGTGACAGAGACAGGAAGGGAGAGACAAGAGACAGGGATGGAAAGACTAAGACAAGGAGGGAAGACCAGAGAGACAGGGAGAAGGAGACAGAAAGGGAAGGAGACACAGAGTCAGAGAGGGAGAGATGGAGACAGGGAGGAGAGACTGAGATGATGGGGGTGAGAGACAGAGATGGGGGAGACACAGGGACAGGGAGGGGACACTGGGAGATGGGAAAGGAGAGACCAAGAGACAAGGAGAGACCAAGAGAGAGGAAGGGAGACACAGGGAGGGAGAGATAGAGATGGGGGGACACAGAGAGATGGAGAGAGAGAATGGCAAGACAGGGAGAGACAGACAGGGAAGGAGGATGGAGACAAGGAGTGACTGAGAGAGAGAGGGAGAGAGAGACAGACAAGGAAGGAGAGTTAGAGAGACTGGGAAAAACAGAGACTGTGAGACAGAGATGGAGAGACAGAGAGGGAGAGCCACAGAGACCCAGATGGAGACACAGTGACAAGAAGGTTGAGATCTAGACAGGGTGGGAGAGACAGAGAGGGAGGGAGAGACCAAGACAGGGAGGGAGAGACTGAGCTACAGGGAAAGAGACACAGAGAGACAGGGAGGGAAAGATTCAGATGGGCAGGAGAGACAAAGATGGTGTGGTGGGAGAGACAGAGGTGTGTGGGAGACACAGAGACAGGGAGGGACAGACCGAGAGATGGGGGAGAGACCGAGAGACAGGGAGGGAGACACAGAGGCAGGGAGGGAGATAACTAGTGACAGAGGTGGTTAGATAGGGAGGGAGAGAAGTCAAGAATGGAGGGAGAGTCAGAGATAGGGAGAGAGACAGAGACAGGGAAGGAAACAAAGACAGGAAGGGGGAGATCAAGACAGAGAGGAGAGACCGAGATGGGGGAGAGACCGAGAAGGGGCAAGACACAGAGACAGGGAGGGAGACACCAAGCGACAGGGAGGGAGAGAAAGACACAGTAAGGGAGACACAGAGACAAGATGGAAAGAATGAGACAGGGAGGGAGATAGGGGGAGAGACAGAGACAGAAATGGAGATGCAGACAGAGAGGGAGAGATAGAGACAAGGGGAGAAACAGAGACAGGGAGGGAGACACAAAGACAGTGAAGGAGGGACTGAGAGACAGGGATGGAGACCAATACCTGGAGGGAGAGATAGAGATGGGGCAGAGTCAGAGAAACAGGAAGGGAGAGACAGAGACAGGGAATGAAACAGGGAGGGAGAGTCCAAGATGGGGAGAGACAGAGATGGGAGGAGAGACAGAGATGGAGAAACCAAGACAGGAAAAGAGACACTGAGACACTGGGCTGTAGAGACAGAGCAGGAGGTTTGCATGAGGATGAGCTCTGGGGTGATAGGCCAGGGGCCACGGGACCTAGCCTGGGTCCTGGGTCCACAGCTGTGGGTACAACTCCCAGCACAAGAACTCCCAGGTTCTTGCCTCTTTCTCAGGTGCCCGGGGGCCTGGGATGACTCTCCCTATGAGGGGAAAGGGCAGGTTGACTTTTCCCAGAACCCCCATCCTGGGGCAGAGAGAGGCTTCCTGCTTCATCCAGCAGGAGCATAGGTGGCCTATGAGCTCCTCAGGTCTGAGCTGGTGGTACAATGCCTCAGGCCCAGACCCTTTGGGCAGCCAGGGTGTCCAGGCGGTTCACGGAGGGTGTGGGTCCTGTCCACGCACACCCAGAGGGGTGGAGGCAGGCACCGTCCAGCATCAGGGCAGAGCTTGGGGCAGGTGGCTTGAGGGCCAGGGTCTAGGCTGCTGGGCAACAAAAGCCCAGCCAAGGCCCTTTGCTCTTCCTCCTTTCCCCTCCAGCCCCTCCACTTCCCTCTGCCCCTCTCCACTTGCCTGTCCTTCTGGAATCCCTGAAGCATTACTGGACACAGGCCAGTTAATTTAAACACAATTATTTCCTCTGATTTTAGGTATGACCGTACCTTTGATCTATAGACAAGCCTCTCGTTTACCAGAAGTGCCACTGTATTAATGTGCATTTTCGTCTTATGTCCACATATAAATGCCTGTTTTAAAATACTTTATGGAAAATTTTTAGCAGATAGTCATGTTTCAGTTCTATAATTATTCTTATTTCTTTCTTTAGGGTTGCTTTTGTAATGAAGAAGCATTTAAATACTCATCTACTAGGCAAAAAAGGAGGTGGCACCCCGAAAGAAAGGTAATTTTCACTCATTTTAAAAACCGTAACAAATACAATTATATTTGCCTTTTAGGCCTTGTTTAATGATGTGACTTCTAGAATGTTTATCAAATCAGTTCATCATGCTTTGCGTTTGTGGTACTCCGTTGTTGAATATGACATTTCATACCATTCTTCCACAAACATTTAATGTCCTTGTAACTCTAAAAATTCTGATCTAAAAATTGCAACAACTTGAAGGACTTTGAATTTGTGGAATTGTGAAATAACATTGAAACAGAAGAGGGATCCCTGGGTGGCGCAGCGGTTTAGTGCCTGCCTTTGGCCCAGAGCATGATCCTGGAGACCCAGGATCGAATCCCATGTCGGGCTCCTGGTGCATGGAGCCTGCTTCTCCCTCTGCCTATGTCTCTGCCTCTCTCCCTCTCTCTCTGTGACTATCATAAATAAATAAAAATTTAAAAAAAAGAAACAGAGGAAAAGTTTATTTGGAGGGATTGACCTCTGCACATGTGTTTGAATGAGCAAACATAGTTATGTAAAAGTAAACTTTGTCTATTTCTTCCTGTATTTTTTGTTTTTAAAACGGTAGTTTGAAATTCTTAGTGTAGAAGTAAACATTTCTGACACTGAAAAAGAAATACATCTTGTGTCATCCCCAAAATAATACTATAGTTGCCATGTCATGAAAAATAACACAATGATTATGTCCTCAACAGCCAGGCTTTCTTTTTTCCCTGCTACTGTATATAATTAGCTTCTTCACATAGACTGAATTCTATTAGATGAGCAGAAATAGAGCAAAGTCAATAGGGGAGTATGGCTACCTCTAAAATGTTTGAATCTGCAAAATGTACAACTCAGAGCTAGTGAAAATTCCTCTCCTCTCTCTTTCCTTCAAAGACAGAGGATATTTATCCCCCACCCACCCGATGCTCTAAGATGGCATCTGAAACTCTACAGAGACTCCTGGAAACTTCTTTAGGTTCTTAGTACATTTTCAAGATGCCAGTAATGATGCAGTTTGTTCTACAAGTCTGCAGCTTAGGATCTCCAAGGACCTCTTCCTTATTTGCAAAAGTTTCATTCCCTTTTTAAAAAACGTAAAATGCTCTTACCAATGTTTTCTGTGTTTAAAAGCAGTTAAACTTGTCTCTTCTTTGAAGGCATAATATTCTCTTTGGCATGTTAGTTTGGATGTGACCATTTTGTCAAAGAATTGAGCGTTATGTATGCCTACTCCTGATGTTTGATGTCCGGTACTTTTGCAGCATTATATTTAATTTGGGCCAAACTCTATGTAGTGAACATATCCTGAGTGCATTATTCTTCAAATCCACAAATTCTTTATTACCTAAATGCTAAGTTGGAACTTGTCAAAGTTTTGTTTCGTGAGTGTATAAGGAAGTGGAAGCAAAACATTTACAATACTGTTTTTGTTGCTTTCATGTGCATGATCTCAATAGTCACTCTGCATTGTTATTAGCAGTGCAGCAAAGTTATCTGCCCTGACAGCATCTCCAGGGGGCTTTTATGCCCCAACTACTTTTTCCACTAGAGGATTTTTAATTGGATCCATGTGTCGGAGAGTCTAAGAGCTAAATAATTTCATAACAAAGGAAATGTACCTATTTCTGAGTGAAAATATCAGTGAGGGTGACAAAACATGAGAGGCACCTAACTCTGGGAAAGGAACAAGGTGTAGTGGAAAGAGAGGTGGGTTGGCGGTGGGTGGGTGGGGTGACTGGGTGATGGGCACTGAGGGGGGCACCTGTCAGGATGAGCATTGGGTATTATGCTATATGTTGGCAAATTGAACTGGGTATTATGCTATATGTTGCCAAATTGAACTCCAATAAAAAGATTTTAGAAAAATCTTTTGCCAAAATGTAAAAAAATAATGTACCTCTTTCTTTCAAGTTGCTAATTAATGAATATCTAGATAAAAACCTTAGTATTTGCTTAGGGAAGCAATTTGGGAGGCATCTACTCAGGTTGTGTAAAAGTCAAATAGTGTGTGATGGTTGACATGGGGAGTCTTTAGGCCCCAGGGTGAGCCCAGGATTGATTAGGGCCTTTGTTCAGGTGAATGAGTTTTCCCTAGGCCTGTTTCAGATCCCTGAGCTCTTTTCATTGATGCTGGCTCTGTCTCTTTTTTACCAGACACTTGGGATTTGTGATTAGCTGTCTTCCTTTTCATAGTATCTTTGATCTTATTGATAAGTAAAATCTGGTCCCCACATTTTTATCCATACCAGGTGTTACCTAGACCAACTGTGCAATAGAAGTCCTGGTGGCTCTGATACTTGGTTCTGGTTTGCTGTAAGCCATTAGGACCAGACATGAGACCTATAGGGCTTTGGGGTCTTGCTTGTCTCCTTTCCTTTCTCTCCTTTCTCAGAAATGATTACATTGAAATGTTAAAATTTTATGAAAGCATCATTTTTACCTGCTTTTTGGTGTAGATGGAAACATATTTTTTTTGGAAACATGAAAGTGTCCCAAACCTAAACATTCCTAGAGAAAGCATATCGATGCGCACATGCAGTTGTCTTTGCAAGTTTGCTAACAGTAATTTGGGTTGATTAGAAACTTCAATGACATTTATTTATTGAAAGATTTTGTTAATCAGAGAGAGAGAGTATAGCAGGGAAGAGGAGCAGTGGGAGAGGGAGAAGCAGGCTGCCCACGGAGCAGGAGCCCCATGTAGTACTGGATCCCAGGAACCTGGGATCATGACCAGAGCCAAAGGGAAACACTTCACCGACTGAGCCACCCAGGCACCCCATAAACTTACATTACCTTTAAATGAGAGGATAATAAAAAAATAAATGAGAGAATAATACAGTTTATAAAAATTCTGAATTATGCTTATCTAAAGAGATTCAAGTTTTTCCTATCAGAAGAGTATGAGATTAACTCCTGTTATTGTCACTTGATTGTCCATTTGAAAGAACTATGTTCCTTTGATTAAGTTGTCATCATTACTTTCATTCTCTGTATTAAAGGATCATCTTCAGGGTGCCCGGCGGTGGGGTGGGGTGGGGTGGGGATGGAGCTCAGAGGATTAAGCCTCAGACTCTTGCTTTCTGCTCTTGATCTCAGCGTCTTGAGTTCAAGCCCCACATTAGGTTCCATGCTGGGTGCTGGACATGGAGTCTACTTTAAAAAAAAAGTTTTGTCATCTTCCTCAGTGTTTATTCCTTATGAATGCCTGTAGGGTAAATACCGTTTTCTGTTGTACCACTGAAATGGGTACCTTATTCTCATGAATGCATTGAGGTATTTTACTCTGTGTTGTGTTACCAGAGTGTGATGTCTGTGGAGTGTTCTTGGTAAAACTTGTTGGTCACTTTATTCCTGCTGGCCTCAGGCTGTCACCATGACTCGCCCACTGCATATTGGTCTTCCACACTCATTTCTTCTCTTACCCTAATGGTTAGCAATATTTTTTTCTTGTCTATCTTTTTTGTAATGATGGCCCATTTTAAGAAAAATAGAACGTTTATAGGCTCCTTTGTATTGTAAAAAAAAATACATTTATACCAGAAATAACTCTCGAGCCAAAATGGAGGGAAAATATCTTCTTTACACCTTGGCTTGCTTATTTTAAGGAGTGAGAGGTTGTCATATTTTATTGCCTCACTATTGCATGAGCTCAGGACTTTTTTCTTCTGTCTTTTCCCATTTCTCCATCTGCAGACAGTATCCAGGGTAGAACAGAATTAGTATCTTTTCATCATTTGCCACAGTTTTATTGCAAACAAATAGGATTGAGCAGACATATAGCCCTGCTAAGTTATCACTTCTATGCGGAGAGATAGAGAGATAGAAGTCACGTCAATTCATCTAAAACCAAGGTTATTTATTAGTTTTAGAAAATTTCCTTTTGGGATCCCTGGGTGGCACAGCGGTTTGGCGCCTGCCTTTGGCCCAGGGCGCAATCCTGGAGACCCGGGATCAAATCCCACGTCGGGCTCCCAGTGCATGGAGCCTGCTTCTCCCTCTGTTGTGTCTCTGCCCCTCTCTCTCTCTCTCTCTCTCTCTCTGTGACTATCATAAATAAATAAAAATTTTAAAAAATTTCCTTTTCTACTTTACTGATTTGAAATGACAATTTACTAAGGTGCCTACAGAGATAAGTATATATTTTCCATGAAAGCTATCTTGTCCGTGTCTGGGAAATATTTCTCAATTAAATGGTTAATTTAAATGTTCTATGGTTGCTTCCTGACAACTGTTTTCTTACTGAAATGAGTACTTTCTAACTGTATCTTAATGAATTTTCCTTGCAGAAGTGGACAGAGGTGTCAGTGGTCTAGAAGGTCAGGTTCTCAGATCCTCATTTATTGATTGAAGTCTCCAACTTACCTTTTGGCAAGGGATTTGGACTTAGTTAGATTTAATTCTCAGGGCTCATCCCCAAGGAGATGGAAATCCCTCCTTCAGGCTCCTGCCTCTGGCTCCACAGCTTCTGTGGAGCAGTGGTGGCCCTGCTCCTCCTTCATCATAGTGTTCAGGAGCTGCAGGGAGGTGCTGGCCTCTGGACCCCTGTGCCATGGTTGACCGTGCTGTCCTGAGTACATATTCCTTCTATTCCTTTCCTCATGTGCTTCCACTCACCCTTCCATTAGCACCGTCGCAAGAGAGCCCCTTGCCCTCACTGCCTTGCTTTTGTTTTCTAAGGTGGAATGGACTTGTTTGTGTTTGTGGTAATGACTGACACTTAAAGATGTTTAAGGAAGTAACCTTATAAAATGCATATCTTTATTATTAAGATAGTGCTCAGGTTGCTGCTCATGAAAATAGGTCAGATCTTCCAGTGAGTTTCAGGGGCCAGTTTCTGTATGGTTTTAATTCCAAGAAGGGTTGTGCTTTTCTGAAACAACCTGTCATTTTGGTCTTAAGGACCAAAATGTCTGTGGACCATTACATACCCTCCATAAGTGAGTTTTCCTCTTTATGTTTAGTGTTGGGAAGCTCATTGATCATTATGAGGCTTTTTAAAAATTGTTCTTGCCCTCTGGTCTGAAAGCATAGTGTACTTCCTGTACTGGTTCAAATGATGCTTTTTATTTATCAAGATTATTTGTTATTTTGAAGACTGCTTGCTCCTGAAGTGTGCTGGTCCCACAGAGTTAGTATGTATTCCACAGGGAAAGAAGTGAGGTTCGTGTACCTTTTATACCAGGGTGTACTCAGTCAGGAATGAGGACTGCTCTTACTGCATTGTGGTTATGTTGATCAAATACCATACTCACTACTTGAACGGAAATTCTCAAGTTGGTAGCGGAGGAATTTTAAGTGTTAATGGGGTATATATTTACTGGGCATTTAAAAGACATTAGTAGTATATGAGCTTTGCATTTAGAAGAGATTGGTTACTGTACAGCTGTCCGTAATGTGTATAAAGGAAGGGACGAGCTACACAGTGATGCAAAGAAAAGGTTTATGAGAGGAAACAGTCTTCCAAAGGGTTATGATAGAAGGTGCTGATAAAGGCATCTCATTTATTCATTGACTTATTCTTGTCAGCATTTACTCCCCTGGTTACTATGGTGTTCCCTAATTCAAATGGTATTGATGTTTTTTTGTTTTTTGTTTTTTGTTTTTTGTTTGTTTGTTTGTTTTTTGGTATTGATGTTTAAATAGGATGATACACCTTTGTTCTCATTCCCCTCAGATTTGGGGCTGATGGTCTGTGGTTCAGGATAGAAGGTGCTGTTGGGACAAGAGAGGAGTCCTCACATGAGGTGGCATGATTCAGTGTGCCTTGTGTGAGGGACCTGAAGCAGAGTGGTGGTTGTCTGATCCGGTCCCTGCTGTGACTTGGTTGTGGCATCTCACATATACTTACAGTCAATATTGACAGTTTTTGCATATTTCCATGGTGGTTTTGAACAAATTGCTTCAGAGAAGGACTAGGACAATCTAGATTGCCTGTCTTTAATTATGATTGTATCCATTAGTCTTGAACTCAATTATGAATTTCTAATCATATCTCCAGAAACATAGGATTTAAATCCTGTTTATTAAAATACATATGTAGATATGGGGGTATGCGAACATTGTTTTCTCTGATTTGAAATCAGAATGAAAAGTTAGAGAGTCTCGTTAACAAGCTATCTATTACAATGAAGATATGCTGTAGCATGGAAATGAAATGTAGTCAATATTAATACTGATTTTGAGCTGGGGTGTAATAAAAAATGAGTAAATAATGTTGATTACATTGTACATGAATAATAATGGTGTTCTTGCTAAAGAAAATTGTGCTATTTAAGTGCTGTTTTTGAGCAGAAGAAAAACTATTAAAAAACACAAGAAAATGTACAAAATATAAGAGTTGTGTTACTATCTGATTATCATTAAAATTCATTGTATATTAAGCTCTTTAAGCTTATTTTTTTAAAGCTTTTATATTTCTAAGAAGGATTTGAGGGTTTGGGGGGCTTTTGCAAAATTTGGAATCCTAGAATTTTATTAGCTATGATTTTTCTCAAAACATTTTACTTTTTCTGCATTTATTTTACTTATAAAATAGTAAAAATAAGGATGCTTGGAGGTTCAGTTTCATCATTCCACCTCAGGTCATGATCTTTGGGTTCTGAGAGCAAGCCTTGCTTCTGGCTTCCCGCTCAGCAGGGAATTTGCTTGAGATTCTAATTCTCCCTTTCTCTCAGGCCCCCCACTCCCCTGCACTCATTGACACACACACTCTCTCTAAAATAATAAATCCTAAAAAATAGTAAAAATGATATCTATTCCAAAGGGTAGTTTTTCAGACATATGAAAGATAATACATGAAAAGTAGCCCAGCACAGTGTGTGGCACAAAATATTGGTAGACATTGAATCCAGGGGTATCTGCTTGTGAGATATCTCTAAGGAAATAGTTATAAAGTTATAGTGTCAACTTAACTGAAAATGCCAGTTTTAACTAAACACCTAAATAAGGGAATTTACTGTAGAACTATTTCTGATATTGTCACTTGCTTTGCTTTTTAGTCACACATCCTTCTTAATTTTCCTTTATTGTTCATATTTGCAAAAACTCTGGTTCTCAATTGTCTAGCAAATATTTCACATTATATATGTGAAGAAGGAGTCAATGAATAAGAATGAAGGACCGTATATTCATATACTATCATATTCTCATGATAGATTTTCTGCTAAACTTGTCATCAGATAATAGCTTAGATTTCCATCACCCTCTGTGACAGGTATCATGCAAGGTGCATTGACATAGCATCCAGCCCTGTAAAATAGGTGTTATGCACTTTTTTGATGAATAACCCAAAACAGAGAGAGTTAAAGCACTTAATCATGTTCACATACTAAAAGTAATGGCACTGATGTTAAAATCTGGGTCAGTTTAACTCAGTGGCATATTCTCACCTGTAGAAATGTTTGCCAATGTTTGACATGGTCCTAACCTTATTAAACATTTGACATAATAGTCTATAATATTAACTATTTACATGTTATCAATTTTCCATTAGTATATCATTTGAAATTTTCTATATTTTATTTTATTTTTTTTTAATTTTTATTTATTTATGATAGTCACAGAGAGAGAGAGAGAGAGAGAGAGGCAAAGACACAGGCAGAGGGAGAAGCAGGCTCCATGCACCGAGAGCCCGACATGGGATTTGATCCCGGGTCTCCAGGATCGCTCCCTGGGCCAAAGGCAGGCGCCAAACCGCTGCGCCACCCAGGGATCCCGAAATTTTCTATATTTTAATATAAAATTCTAGATAGCCTCCAAGGTACACATGGATTATGTCCCAACAGTTCATTTCCAAATCAGTTTTTAAAGATAAGGATAAGAAATAACATTTAAAATTGCTTTAAAGGTGCTGAAAAGCTAGTGTAATCAGAAGGGACAGAGAAGTATATAGCTACAGTCCCAAAAGGGGCCTTCTGAGTACTTTGAAAAACAAATGGAATTCTGAGAAGAAACACAGAATTTTATTAAGAAGTCCATTCAGCAATTGGAATAGACATGTAAGGGAAACATCATACTCTATATGTGTGTGTACATAAGAGGTAGACTTAACTGGCAGGGAATGGTTTTAAAAATAGTCATAGATGCGCAGTATTTGGTAAAAACCCTGATGTAACAGACTAAGCAGAGGCTAAAAGGAAATGATGGGAACTTGGGGCAGGATATCCTTCTTGTGTTTCCTGCTGTAGGTCTGGGGTAGCTCAGTTGCTGAAATGATGTAAGTGGCTGGCGAGGAGCAAAAACTTGAATAGAGTAGCCTTAGGCTAAGATGAAGTAAGCGTCTTGGGAAGTTGGCTTATTTTGGGCTCATAAATAAAACATCCATGTCTTTTTTACTTCTGTTTCAGAAAACATTTTCATAATACTTTGAAATAATTGTAAATTTGTTCATTTTTCTTTTCCTAGTTAAGTAGTAGATGATAGTACAGGGATAATTTCAAAGTAGGCACATTCTATGAATTACAAATTGGAACAAGGTGTAACTAAAAGATTATATTTTTACTTTGTAAAATTTTAGATCTGGATTTCTGGAATTTTTCAATTAAAGGGCTATAACTAGATTTAAATTAGTTTTTAATTGATATCAAATCAACCTCCTTTTAAATGCTCGTTATATTCAAATGATAGTGATGGCATGAAACATGGGCATGTTAGAATTAGTTTGTTTTGAAAATGTTTATCATTTGCAAATTAAGGAAAATGGCAAAATTTAAGGTTATTAACAATTTAGAAAATAGGGCTTTGAAAAAGTGATGGTTAAAATGAGTTTAAACAGAATCACATAAAAGAGACATGGCAGGGACGCCTGGATGGTTCAGCGGTTGAGTGTCAGCCTTTGTCCCAGGACCTGATCCTGGAGTCCTGGGATCTAGTCGCACATCAGGCTGCCTACAGGGAGCCTGCTTCTCCCTCTGCCTGTGTCTCTGACTCTCTCTGTGTGTCTCTCATGAATAAATAAATAAAATCTTTTTAAAAAGAGAGACATGGGAAACTTACTAAATAAAATTCAAGATGTTCCAATACTTTTATTTTTTTTTAATTTTTTTAAATTTTTATTTATTTATGATAGTCACAGAATGAGAGAGAGAGAGAGGCAGAGATATAGGCAGAGGGAGAAGCAGGCTCCATGCACCAGGAGCCTGACGTGGGATTCGATCCCGGGTCTACAGGATCGCGCCCTGGGCGAAAGGCAGGCGCCAAAGCGCTGCGCCACCCAAGGATCCCTAATACTTTTAAACCACATCGACATGTAGAGAAATATAGGAGAACAAAAACATGATCTGGTTCCTGATTGTCTCGTTTATATCCTAGTCCGGCTATTTTTCTAGCTAATATGCTTTTTAGAAATTGAAAAGATATGCAAAATAATTGGAAGAGGATTAAAAGATGCTTAAATAGAATATAGTTCTGGCCCATTCAAGATTCACAGTGTCTCCCTCAGGCACTGTGAACGTGCAGTGTGGCATTGTCCTCCGTGGGCCGGCCCATGACCAGCCCCTCGGGCAGAGGCCCCAGGACAATCGGGTCACAGACCAAGAACCGTCTCATTCTTGGCACAGCAAGGAGCATGAGCATCAACATATTTGCATGTCCCTTGGCCCCCCAGGTCCCAGGGAGGCCACACAATGGGTCCAGATAGACATCACACACGCAGTGGGTTCATTTCATGGCCGAGGGACCCAGGGCCAAAGCGCTTTTCAAGCCAGCATCAAGCACTCTAGCAAATGGCAAAACAGACAGACTCGCCTTCCACAGGAGAGCAAGCAGTTCCATGGCTGTCACCCGCTAGTGGACTTGGCCTACTTAGTTAGTATGTAACAAGCTAAGAAAGCTGCTCAGTATCAGGAAGTGGGTAAGGTTCCAGTTTGGCTTGCTCAACAGGAACGTGGAGGGCTACTCAGAGCCCTGGCACCCTGCCTCTCCCCCCACCTCCCGTGGCCCTCTGCATTTGCCACCAATCACAGTGGGCATGGGAGCAGGCCACCTGTGGACTATTCAGATTCATTCCATCCATAGGAACTCGACCTATATTTGTTCAATTTGTCTCAGACAACATTTATTTAAACTACTATACTGATAGTGGCATGATGTGCCACTACTATTTTGCAAGTGACAGGATGGAGCCAACCTGCAGTCTTGACTATCTACAACCTCTGGGGTCCCAGACTAAGCTGGCTGAAGAAATCCCACAAACAGAGACATTATTATAGACACAGGACTCCCTATTTATTTCTCTGCACTGCCCTTGCCACCCTTCCAGAGGAATTAATCCAGGCACAGCAATGTGTAAGTGGCCGCACCAGGTGCACCTTGGCCTGGAAGGACGACTGTGTGGGAGAGTTCTGTGTGCCTTAGCAGTTCTGGCCAGTGGCTTAAAACTGACCTGTAATGGCTTCTGTGTCCAAAATGGCATCATTGATACTTTCATCTCAAGTTTCAGCTGAATTTCAGGGACATATTTCTTACTACATTTTCTGACTGGATGGCTCCTGTTGTAGGGATAACTTCCCAACAAGTTCATGTACAGTGAGTAATTCATTCCTTCTGGAACTCTCCAAAAAACTAAGGGAGTCCTATCCCAGAGAGATCTCCAGGCACCTGGGAGCCACATGATCTACTGGTGGTGTTTTCTTAAGCACTTGAAGAGCTCTTATGATCACTCCTTACCTACAAATTATAGCAAGTATAGAAAAGTCAATGTCTAGTTTCCACAGAAGTAGTTCAGTCCCAGAGGCACACAGGTGCCCCCGGAAGGAAGGTGTTAACCACAGTTTTTCACTGCAAATATGACCTACGTCAGTGAGGGGACATAGAGGAACAGGCTCCAGTTTGCCTTCCTGACCAGCTGCTAAATCCTAGTGTTCCCAATTCTGGTTCAGCCTGTGTCTTTGGAGGGATTGCATTAGGCTAGTCTGTCATCAAGTGTTTGTCTACACCACCTGCTAGGTGGCGTTCATCCATCCCATGTCATGACCTAGTGATTGAGGTGGGAATAGAGGTGGAAAGACATTTAAAGGTGATGATAGCCATTTTGTGTGAGAGATGCAGGGGCTAGGATCACCCCCTATTTCTGATTGACTTCTCAGTGACATTAGAGAGAGTAGATACCAAGTGCTGGTCACCACCATTTGGCGGCAGTGGGTGGATATAAGAGTCCTTTAAATCAAGAAGTTTGTGATCGTCTGTGAAAGCTGCACTGGGATGTTTTTCTTTGTGAAGAAGCTTCCAGGATAGTTCCAAAAGACCACAGATCATTAGTGTCCCTCCTGCTCTGCACCCAGACTCTATGATGTTCCCACCCAGATGTCAGAGTTTTGGCTCTCCCTATAGTCCCCCACATTAGTGTGTCTCATCCTAGGAGCTATCCATCCACATTTTCTCCAGTCAGCATCTCTCTGTACTCAGACCTCTGAGCATGAGTGTTCCATACCTGGGGGATAAGAGCATCTTAGCAAGGTGTGTTGAGGTGCAGAAGATGAGGGAGGTGGAGTTAGAAATCTTTTCAGAGTTGTGTTGTTTTTATAATCTGTGACCTTCTTAATGATACTATTTCAGGATGAAAGAAGTGTGGAATGGCCAATGACTACCTTGACTTTTGACCCAATGTTGGGTGGCCTTTGTGACAAAAGGTGCACCATTGTAAGGTGGTTAATGGGTAAATGATCTCAAAGGCTGGAAACACAAACAACTTAGTCTCTCAGGCCCCAGTGCGGTGGTGGGTGGTGGCCAATCGGCCAGTGGATGGGCAATGGGCAGCCCCGCAGGCAGTGGGCAGCCAGTGGGGGGGGGGCGGGCTGGGAAGGTGGTGTGCTGGGGGTGCATTTTGGGGAGTGGGCAGTAGGGAGAAAACCTGCGGTTCCTGATAAGTCAACTGTCTCCTTCTCCAGATCACACCATTCAGATGTGGGGGTTTCCCCCGTACTTTTTTTTTTTAAGAATATTTTTTTTATTTATTTTTTATTTATTTATGATAGGCACACAGTGAGAGAGAGAGAGAGGCAGAGACACAGGCAGAGGGAGAAGCAGGCTCCATGCACCGGGAGCCTGACGTGGGATTTGATCCTGGGTCTCCAGGATCGCGCCCTGGGCCAAAGGCAGGCGCTAAACCGCTGCGCCACCCAGGGATCCCCCCTGTACTTTTTTTAAATTTATTTTTTATTGGTGTTCAATTTGCCAATATATAGAATAACACCCAGTGCTCCAGTGCTCATCCCGTCAAGTGCCCACCTCAGAAAGGGAGACAGAACAGGTAAGACTCCCCAGTACTTTTGAGAAATCAGAACCTCACTCCAATAGGCAGAAAACTGGGAAAAAGAGGGAGTGACCTCCCCTACAACCCTGCCATAACAATGATTAGGCTAGAGCTGGCTAATGACATCAGACAACCAGGTTAATTAACAAATTGAGAGGTAAAGTGAATTGGATGCAAAGCAATTATCTGAAATACAGGGCTGAGAATAAGTAGCATTGGAGGGACAAAGAGTAGTCAGGATTTTTGTTTAACCTTATTTTAAAAAATATTTAATTTATATGTTTGAGAGAGTGAGCACAGTGGGGGGAGTGGGAGTGCCCAGCACTCAGCCTCTGGAGCCTCCTGCACAGTAGCTTGGTCTCAGGCCCCCAGGATCCTGACCTGAGCCCCCCACATGTCCTGGTTTAACCTGGTTTACCACAGAAAGCCTTGGCTTGGTGTTTTTCCTTTATTCACTGCTTTTGCATGAGAAGAAGAGGGGTTAATTGTGTCTTCTATTTTTTGTCTAATATTCAAACAGCCAGTGTTGCATACCCAATTTATACAAGTTTTATACCTTTGTATGAATCTTTGTCAAAAAAACCCACTATTTCTGGGATCCCTGGGTGGCTCAGCAGTTTAGCTCCTGCCTTTAGCCCAAGGCATGATCCTGGAGTCCTGGGATCGAGTCCTGCTTTGGGGTCCCTGCATGGAGCCTGCTTCTCCCTGTGCCCGTGTCTCTGCCTCTCTCTGTGTCTCTCATGAATAAATAAATAAAATCTTTAAAAAAACACCATTTCACATAAAGCTATGAACTTACCTCTCATTTAAATTACAGATATATACACATCCATGCATACACATATTTATTTTCCTTACATTTTTCTGAGATTTAGTTTAGTACTCCATATATGGAACATTTTATATGCACAGGGCATTAAATAATGTTTTTAAAATGGTTAAGATGTGTTCTCTACATTAAGGTCAAGGAGTAAGAAAAACAGAGAGGAGGGGCAAGATGGCGGAAGAGTAGGGTCCCCAAATCACCTGTCTCCACCAAATTACCTATATAAACTTCAAATCATCCTGAAAATCTACGAATTCGGCCTAAGATTTAAAGAGAGAACAGCTGGAATACTACAGTGAGAAAAGTTCGGGCTTCTGTCAAGGTAGGAAGACAGGGAAAAAAGAAATAAAGAAACAAAAGACCTCCAAGGGGGAGGGGCCCTGCGAGTAGCCGGACTAAGATGGGGCGAGTGTCCCCAGGACAGGAAAGCCCCATCCCGGAGAATCAGGATCTTCACCAATCTTCCCGGATGAAAGGCACCAATAGGGAGTTAGAGCAGGACCCTAGGAGGGCGGGGGTGCCCTCGGGCATCCTGGGACACTAACAGACACCTGTGCCCCGGGAGAGTGCGCCATACCCCACGGCCCAGCTCCCTAAAAGGCTGCAACATGCACGGCTGGACCCGGGAGCAGCTCGGAGGGGCTCGGGCGGCGGTTCCACGGAGAGGCAGCTGCGTGGCCGGAGCGAGAATCCAACAGTGCAGGCCCAGGATCCGGCCTCCCAATGGGACAGGCAGAGGCCGGGAGGGCCCAGGACAGCAAGGACGCTCCTGCCCCGAGCTGAGCAGAGCAGCGGCCCCGCCCCCGGAACCTCCAGGCCCTGCATTTGGAGAGCTCTGGAGTTACTGTGGGAGCTGACTCCAGGGCTCCAGAGCTGGTCCCCCTGCAGCGGTTTTTCCTCCTGGGGCCTCACGGGGTAAACAACCCCCACTGAGCCCTGCACCAGGCACGGGGCAGAGCAGCTCCAAGTGCTAACACCTGAAAATCAGCACAGCAGGCCCCTCCCCCAGAAGACCAGCTAGACGGACAAGTTCCAGGGGAAGTCAAGGGACTTAAGTATACAGAATCAGAAGATACTCCCCCGTGGTTCTTTTTTTTGTTTTGTTTTGTTTTGTTTTGTTTTGCTTTTTGATTTTTTTCCTGCCCCCACCCCCTTTTTTTCCTTTCTTTCTTTTTCTTTCTCTTTTTATTCTCTTTTTTCCTTCTTTCTTCCTTTATTCTTTTTCCTTTTTCTCTTTCCTTTCCTTCTTTCTCTCCTCTCTATTTCTCCTTTTCCCAATTCAATTTGTTTTTGGCCACTTGGCACTCAGGAAAATGACTAGAAGGAAAACCTAACCTCAAAAGAAAGAATCAGAAACAGTCCTCTCTCCCACAGAGTTACAAAATCTGGATTACAATTCAATGTCAGAAAGCCAATTCAGAAGCACTATTATACAGCTACTGGTGGCTCTAGAAAAAAGCATAAAGGACTCAAATTTCTTAATGGAAAATTAGGCTTGGGAAAACCTCCTCTACTATTTGGTCCAGCAGATATAATATGTTGGTCAAATGCAAAGCAATTTTAACATAAATTGCTTCTAAGCAAAAAATAGATTTTTTCATTTCCTTCTTTATATATATGAATACTAAGTATTCCAAAATATAAAAGACGGATCCTCCCTTCAAAGATAGATAACAAAATTATAAGATCAAAATATTCATATCTGAACAGATCAAGAATAGTTAGGTGCAGTCTGAAATTTTATCATTAGCTATGTAGAAAGTTCTCACAGTTGATGAAAATGCAGCTGAAGTGGTGTTTAATTGGAAATTTCTTGATTAGCCACTTCAACTTTAATGAATGCAAATTTTAGCACTTTCAAAATTATATCCTACTGTGTGAATCTTTTTTATGCAATCAACAACAAAACGAAGTACTGATTTACTAAAACAATCTTAAAAGTTATTCATTGTTAATTTAATCAAATTTCACTATCTTTCTAAAAACAAATTTTTCATGTGCTCTTTCTTACACAACATAGTGGGATCCTTTTGGAATCTCAGATCTAAGCTGGTAAGTTAAAAAAAACAAATTAAATATATTGAAAATATTTTCTTTTTTTAAGATTTATTTATTTATTTATTCAGAGAGAGCGAAAGAGAGGCAGAGACACATCAGAGAGAGAAGCAGGCTGTACGCAGGGAGCCTGACGTGGGACTCGATCCCGGGTCTCCAGGATCACACCCCGGGCTGCAGGCAGCGCTAAGCCGCTGCGCCACCGGGGCTGCCCTTGAAAATATTTTCTTTCACGGAAACAAGTTATTAAGAAACTACGCAGGTATCCCTTTTAATAAAGTGGTATCTATCAAGTACAATGTTGAGTAACTTTGAGTTAGTTAAGACTCAGCCCCTGTCTTTACATAGGCTCACAATGATAATACCATAATGTGCATAATCTCATAATGTATGTAAAGTAAGACTTCTAACCATTTGCAAAAGTGGAGGATGATACTTACGTTGTAAGCATCCCTTCCTGGGCATGGAATAAGAGAGTTGTAATGGGATTTGAATTTTTTTAACTCAACTTTTTATTTCACAAGAGAAAATAATACCTCACCTGCCCTGCACAACACATCCTCTTGCAATTTATAATCTGTGTATTAGGTACACAGTCTGGAAGATAAACCGGGTCCTTGAGTTGAGTGTTCTTTGCTAACTACATTGCCTTGTGAATAGTCCATTGATTTTGAGTGTTTTTTGCTAACTACATTGCCTTGTGAATAGTCCATTGATTTTGCCTTGACACAGGATGAACAAAATCTTGGAAAGAGACAAGATATGTAGGGGTTCTTCAATATTAATCAGAACTTTCACTCACTAGTTGACACAATAACTTTTGCTTCTTTATCAAGCACATTTAAATTTACTGTCCTGAGCTAGTTTACTTAGGGAATGCACCATCATCATTCTGTGTAAGAATTGTGAAAATAATAATATTGAAAAAGACTATTGCACATCAATGTGATATTGATTGAAAGTTATGATTCAAGATAATTTACGTGGAAAAAATTTTGATTGACTCTTTTTTGGGGGAAGATTTTATTTATTTATTCATGCGAGACACAGAGAGAGGCAGAGACATTGGCAGAGTGAGAAGCATGTTCTATGTGGGGAGCCTGATGTGGGACTTGATTCCAGGACCCTGGAATCACACCCTGAGTCGAAGGCAGATGCTTAACTGCTGAGCCACCCAGGGGCCCCTTGATTGACTCTTTTATTTTATTTTTATTTATTTATGATAGTCACAGAGAGAGAGAGGGAGGCAGAGACACAGGCAGAGGGAGAAGCAGGCTCCATGCACTGGGAGCCCGATGTGGGATTCGATCCTGGGTCTCCAGGATCGCGCCCTAGGCCAAAGGCAGGCACCAAACTGCTGCGCCACGTAGGGATCCCTCCTTGATTGACTCTTAATACAATTTTGAATGCTGCAGTGGTTGATTTGGATTTTATAGGTATCCATATATTTTCACTTCATCCACCTGTTGAAACTTTCAGGATTTCTACAAAATTTAGAATCTCTATTTTTTTAAGATTTGTTTATTTATTTATTTATTTATTTATTTATTTATTCAGAGAGAGTGAAAGAGAGGCAGAGACACAGGCACAGAGAGAAGCAGGCTCCATGCAGGGAGCCCGATGTGGGGCTTGATGCCGGGTCTCCGGGATCACACCCCGGGCTGCAGGCGGTGCTAAACCGCTGCGCCACGGGGGCTGCCCTCTCTCTTTTTTTTAATTTAGAAATTTATTCTGTTTAATCCACAAGCTTTATATAGTTTTAGTTTAAAAAAAAAAACAGTGAAAACAAGACATTATTCCAAAGTCTGGGCCCTTCCAACCTTCCAAATATGAGAGCTCTGAAAGTTGTATATACCAATTGGAAGAAGAGGACAAAATTATGAATGGAGCCAAGACATTTCATAAAACAAACTTTTATATAACTGAAGGATCCTTCCTGGGACTAATTAATTGCCTTTACAAAAAAACACAACAGAATCGAATGAATTCCAGTGGTCCAAATCAACTTGTTACACATCAATATAAACCCACAGTGTCCTGGCAAACAACATGCTTTCATTTTACATCTCGTCCTAGAGCTCGAATCCTGATTCATTTCAGCAGAGACTCCACAGGCAACAGGAAAGATTGTGACATTAAAATATTCATTTATACTTTGTGGTAGTTCAACAGTGGTCTTATTTCTGGGCAAGTTTGCAAACCATACAAGGTTGGAAGCATCATAACTTAAATGGGTGCTAAGACTCAAATGAGAAAAAAATTAAAGAAAAAATGACAAGAAAGGAAAACCTCCAGGAATAGCCAAGGCCTTTAAAGAAACCATAAAAATGCCAACAATATTGAAACCCCCTTTTTTTAAAAAGAGGATTTTTTTTGGCTTAAAATATTTCACTCTAAATGAATTTATGTCAGCTGTCAATGAAAGAATGTCACTAATACACTGTGAACACCTTTTGCAATGTAAATCCATGCCCCCCCCCTTTTTTTTACATGGTGAACTTCAACCTAGCAATTATTACAACAAATGTTATAGTCTAAAGCTCAAACACATTTTAGCAATTTTGAAATTGAATTGCGTACAAACCAAATGTACATCGTGACACACATTCCCACCTAAGATTGTGGGGACACTTGAGCCTTCCACATTGACCTCAGCACCTTTTCACGCAGGTTCTTCTCTAAGTCATCGAGGTTGTCTTCAGGTTCACTCTCGGTCTCCTTCTTAGGCTCGGGCTCTGCCTCTGGTTCCTCTTGTGCTTATGTGGTTGTGGGGGCCGCAGGGGCCGTGGGAGTGACAGCTGATGCAGCGGCTGCTGCCATGGCCTTTTCCCTCTTGTGTTTTTAGTGCTTCTTGTGCTTCTTATCCTTTTTGTGTTTCTTGTCCTTTTTCATCTTTTTCTTTCCACCTCCTTCTGGGTCTGAGTTCCTTGCTGGAGATAGGCTTGATGTTGGGCTTTTAGCCTTTTTGACCGGTACTGCTGGTGACCAGTTGGTAGAGGGGGACTGAGACTGGACAGGGGTTTGAGGTGCTGGGAGTTTTTTAGCTGCTGGCTCAGGAGATCCTGAGACAGATTGAGAGGATGAAACCCTGCTTACAGACTGAGGGCTTGGTGAGGCAGCCTTTTTTATCTTTTTGGGTTCCGGAGTCCTGGAGACTCTCCTAATGGGCCTAGTACTAGGAGAAGGGTCTTTGGAGTGATGATGATGCTCTTCTTAGAACAGGTGGGGGACTTGAGGAGGTCTGAGGAGCTTGAGGCCGTGGTGAGGGTGAATGCCTTTTGTTTGGTTGTGGTGACCAGGGCTCCTGGGTAGACTGGCTCAGGGAAGACCCTTTCCTATGCTTTGATGATAATGAAGGCGAATGTCTCTTGGTGACTGGGAAGCTTCTTTGTTTGGGAGGAGGAGAATGGGAGACCCGATGCTTTGGTGGTGGAGATGGTGATGCCCTTCGTTTAGGAAGGGGAGGGAGAGAAGCCATTCTTCTCTTTGGAGGTGGAGAAGGAGAATATCTCCTCTGTATCGGAGGAGAGTATCTTCTTGGGGATGGTGAGCGCCAGCAGGGAGGAGAAGAAGGAGTTCTTCTTCGTGGTGGTGGCATGGGAGACCTGTGCCTACGAGGAGGGGAGAAGGGGAACATCGCCTTCTGGTGGGTGGTGGGGAAGGACTCTTCCTCTGTCTACCATGAGGTGAAGTCTCTTTCTGGTGCTTTCGAGGTGATGGAGAGGCACTCCGGGAAGGGGAATATCTCCTCCGCCTGCCTACCTCACCATTCTTCACATGGGACCTCTTGGGTCACTCATCTTCTGAGGAAGAAGAGGAACCAGAATCAGATGAAGACTGCTGGTTCTATCGTCTGTATTGACGTCTCTGCTGCACAGAATCTGCTGCAGCCATTTTGCTACCTTTATCTTCCGATTCAGATAACTCTACTTTTCTAGGCTTAGGTGCTGGTAAAGGGGACTATCTTTTCTCAGTACCTTTATGTTTTGTCACTTTACCTGAATTTCTCCCTGGAGAGAGAGAAACACGACTTTTTCTTGTACAATTTGACTGCTGGGGTGTTGGGGAATGACGAGTTTTTGGTGGTGGAGTTCTGGAGGTGATGGCCTATGCCTTCGCCTGAGAGGACTTGCTGAAGGAGATAACCTATGAGTTTTCTGAGGGGGACTGGATGTCCTCTTAGGAGGTTCTTTGGCGGTGACCAGGAACGAGATGAAGAGGATGATGAGCTACTTCCAGACAAGGATGCTGATGAACATCGTCTTCATCTCACTGGAGATCTACTCCTTCTATGCCTGGGTGGAGGTGGCATTCGTCTTGGTGGGGTTCTTCTGCGAGGAGAAGGCCGCCTTCTAGGACTTGGCCTCCTTCTAGGGGAGTATGATCTTGATTGGGATCTATGATGCCATCTAGGTCGAATATGAGAAGGAGAGCGAGATGGTGACCGAGATCTTGGTCGGGTCTTCTCCTTCTCCTTTTCCTTTTTGGAATTTTTCTCTGGAGTAGGTTCTTTAGGCTCTGGTACAGGTTCGGGTTTGGGAACTTTCAGGATGTCACTAGTAGAAATGGCCTCTTGTACTGAAGGTTCTTTTACTTTCACTGATGGTTCTGGGAGCTCTGGAGTTTTTTCCTTCTTTTCTGGAGCAGGGGAAGGACTCCAGCTCTTGGTTCTGTGACAGGGAGATCGAGAATGACTGCTCTTTCTCTCCTGACAGGGGAAGATCGTCTTCTAGGGGAAGGAGATCTGGATTTGCATCTTCTTGGGCTTCGAGACCTCTCCCTTTTTCCTCTGCTGCTTTCTTTTTCTTCCTTTTTTTAAATTTTATTTATTTACGATAGTCACAGAGAGAGAGAGAGGCAGAGACACAGGCAGAGGGAGAAGCAGGCTCCATGCACCGGGAGCCCGATGTGGGATTCGATCCTGGGTCTCCAGGATCGCGCCCTAGGCCAAAGGCAGGCGCCAAACCACTGCGCCACCTAGGGATCCCTTTCTTTTTCTTCCTTATCCCTCTTATCCTTGTCTTCATCTTGCTTTTTCATAGATGCCAACTTTTCTTGTTCAATCTGTCTTTGTTTTATTTCTTCTTTCTTCAGTTCTAGAAAAGCAGAAGGGATTCCAGCGATGTTTTCTTGTGCACTTAAGAGCAGGGACCACAGTTCTCCCATAAATTCTCTAGCATTTTTTTTCCATTCAAAAACCCAGTCAGGTTGATTTGTATCATTTTGGAGTCTGGATTCTTCACTTCCAGCTGATTGAATATAAACTCAATCACAACATCATCTTCAAACCCAAGGATTTCCATTACTCGTTTTGTTATCCAAGGCTTTATAACCTCCAAATTTACTTTGCCCATGTCCACCTTTTTTTCTAGGCATTCTGCAAATTTCAGCTGCTTCAGTAACTTCTTCTGTTTGTTGCTGAACTGATTATTCTGTTCTGCACTTGTTCCACAGAAGAATCCCGCGTCCATCTTACTGCCTCGCTCGGAGATCGCTCCCTATCCCCCAAAATGTAGACTCTAAGTTGATTTCTATCTCTGAGTTTACCTGCAGCCAGAGTAGATAAGCCCAGGCTTACAACTGCCCACTGCTTCTCTGCCTAAGGCATTTTTCTGGAAACATTGCACTTTGCTTAAAAAAGAGAGAGAGAGAGAGAAAAGAATCAGAGAATTAATACTTGAGATTCCCCTTAACTCGTAAAGGATGAAAGGTGAATATCTCAGATTCTGTACATTATGGTGGGATAATTCTGATGCAACAAAAGACAAAATATCTCACTTATTAACGCATATTATATTGACTTTTTACCCTTGTGTCTCTTTCTTTTCCCACTGTCTCACTTGTACTTCCTGGTGTCATCTTTCAATAACTTTTCTTAGGGTTTGTTTTTATAAGAACTCAATAAGACATTGGAACAGCAGAGTTCTCCATTTTTAAGTATTTAAATTATAAAACCTTTTAAATTTCTCATGCTTATAATCATAGAACTTCTACTCTTTTGGCAGAGTGATGAATGTGAATTATACAAAATGTATAAGTAAACTGCTTAAGTACCTATTTTAACTTTATAGAATTTTAAAATGTACAGAACACCTTGGAATATGTAGTGGAACAGCTCAGGCCATTGCCCATCCCTTCTTCCTTAAGAAACATGAGACTAATTAGAAAGTTGTTGAAGACAAGAGGTGCAGACTGATGAAGGGGGCCTAAATAGATGGCTCGAGATTCTTCACAGGTGAGTATTTGTATATCTCAAGGTGATATCCTTTCTATTAAAAGGTGTAAGTGTTTATCTCTGTGTTTTCCTTATTGAAGAAACTCTATATGAGAAATTGTCAGTGGTTTGGGGTCTTGTTATATCAGTTAAACAATGGTCTTCCTATGTATAAACGTAAGGCATTCCATTCTAACAGAATAGATTAGGAAATACACACACACACAACACACACACACATATACACACTGTATGTACATATACATTCACATACACTCATGCGAATTAAGTTAAAAAGTTAAAATATTAAATACCTTTATGAGGGATATAATTTTCAAGGTGACTATTTGTCCTAGTGTATGGTCCCTTCAAAAATTAGTTGGGAACTGTTTCCTTTTTTGTATCATGAATAGCTTGTTATATCAAATTTGTGGACTTTTAAAAATTGTTTTTAACATGATACTGAGCCATATGTGTACATATAGTATGTATATGTATACACACACCTGTGTGTATATATTTCATACATAATAGTACATTAAGTAGAAACAAACTTGATTTTATCTGCCAAGAGCTAAAAATGACATTATAATATTATTTACAAAAATCTTCTTTTAAAGATTTTTATTTATTCATGAGAGACACACAGAGAGAGGCAGAGACACAGACAGAGGGAGAAGCAGTGCCATGCAAGGAGCCCAATGTGAGACTCGATCCTGGGACTCCGGGATCACACCCTGAGCCAAAGGAAGATGCTCAACTGCTGAGCCACCCAGGCGTCCCACAAAATCTTTAATTAATAAAAGATAGCATGCCCCATATAATGAGAACTATTTGTACATAGGTATGTACAAAGTTAATTTAAGCATACTTGGAAACTCTTAAACATGTGAATGTGTTTTATGTGTCTATATATGATATTTAAATGTGTTTTATGTGTCTATATATAGATATTTAAATATTTAAAAAATATTTAAAATCTACTTGATTATACTAATGAAAGCTCTTGCTAGGGAAATGTTCTATTCCAACTGTATTTTTTTCTCTCAGATTGTGCCAGTCTTTTGCGTCTTCAATATTCATGCTCTAAGTCGTTCTGACCCGGAAGCCACTCTCTAATTTTAGGGACCTTACAAGGTAGTAAGCAAGATATTATTTTGCTTTCTTCTCCACTTCCTATATTTGTAGGCTTTATCAATTTCTTTTTACAGCACACTGCAAAACTGGCTGTATATAGTTCACTAGCTTCCTCCTTTTAATTCCCTTAGGAAAGTCTTCTTTCTGTTTGCCTAGTGTTAAAACAATCAATGAATCTCTTGCTTTTCCCTAAGCTATATTTTTTCTGTGTCTGTTTCCCTCTTAAGGTAGAATCAGATAGTACCTGGAATACTGTAGTTACATCATACTTGTTAAAATAAAGAAGACGAACATTCTGAAGTGATACAAAAAGAAGAGTCTTAACTGAAGCTGAGCTAAAAGCAACTTTCCCTTTGGAAAACATAACATCTCCTGTGTTACACTTGATTAATTGATTGATTGACCATTGTATAATTGATATACAATCTTAGGTTAGTTTCAGGTGTATAATATATTCATTGAACAATTCTACACATTACTCAGTGTTCATCATGATAAGTGTAGTCACCATCTGTTACCATAAAACCTTATTACAGTTTTACTGACTATATTCCCTATGCTGTACTTTTCATCTCTGTGACTTAATTATGTTATAAATGGAAGTTTGCAGTCTTAATTGCCTTTATTTACTTTGCCTAACCTCTATTACCCTCCCCTCTGGCTACCACCAGGTCTTTATATTTAAGAGTCTGGATTTCTTTATTCATTCATTTTGGTTTTTTAGATTTGACATCCTTTCATTGCTAGGACAGCAACATGTTTTGCTATTTAACCTCTTAAATTTTGCAGCAAAGTTTCACTATAATTTAAAAAATAGGGGCTCTCCTAGGTATACCTGAAAGCATCTTTGGTTCAGTGAGACTATTTTTTCTAATAATGGAATGTTGCTCGATGTTAGATGAGTTTGATAGCTTGATACTGTGGTACTTATTTATAGTAATTATTTTTTATTCAGCAAACATTTATTTTATATGTACTTGATGTTTTATAATCATTATTTCATTTACTTCCACCTGCAACCCATGACTATTTAATAGATATCTATTAATTGCCAAATGTGCTAGTTTTTCAGAATAATATACTTTGTATCATTTATACTTGCTTAGTAGTCTTATAATAGAGGCAGCTTGGGATGGGACAGTTGCAATACTGTGCAATAGTACAATATAAGGCACAAATTATAGTTTGAGAGTAAATACAGAATTTTTTACCTAACCTATGCTCAATGAGACAGGAATAGCTTTCTCAAAGAGTATTTCATGACTCATCATGCTAAATATACTTAATATTTAGTTAGTTAGCCAGACTACTGATGTAAACACAGGATTAAAGTAGGAAGGGACAAAGAACATCCTAGTGTCAAATAAACAACTTGGACAAAAGTTGAAGTAAGGATGGATTTTAATTGGTAGTCTATTCCTGCCAGAGAAGAGTCTAGTGTGAACTAAAATCAACTTCTATTGTACAGAGGTGGCTGGGCATTTTAAAGGGAGAATGAAAACATTGGTGAGTAAGTGGGGGCTCAGTAGAGTCAGGGAAGAAAAAACTGCGAGGGGGGTAGGTCCATCTTGCTTTGTTAATTGTGCATTTGGAACTTAGATTCTTAACCTCTTATGCAGGCTGGGAGACACCTATCTTTAGGTGTGGGGTAAAACAGTAAAATCTTTTAGGCAGCTTTGAGTTTTCTCAGAAAGAAACTTTAAGGGGAAGTAGGGTCATCCTGGTGACACAGCCTCACACTATGAGAAGCAGTGTATAGTTTTGATCAAGTCTTTGTGGGCCATGGTTGAGGACTAATCAAGAAGAGTGCTCAGAGGAGTCTGGCTAGAGTTTGGTCAGTAAGAGATGGTGTCAAGGATATTGCATATACAATAACACAAAGATAGAAAAGTAGCTTATTTTAGGTACTAAAAGTGGTTTTATTACTCATAATATACTAGGTTTATTGCAGAAGAAAAGTATGAAATCTGAATGATTTAACACATCAGAGATTTTTTTTTCTCTCTCATATATGCCAAGTCAGCTGTGTATCCCACTGCTCTTAATACCAACTTACTTTTAAGTGGTGACTCAGAGATATGGCTGTGCCTTATCAACAATGGCTTCCAGGTTTCCACACCTGGGAAAAAAGGACAGGGAAACCATGCAGGGCATGTTCATTGCCTAAACTTTAGAAATCATCCTCATCAGTTATGCTTGTAGTTTTTCAGCCAGAACTAATCACATTGTAAATCAGAAAAATCCAATTTGAACCAAAGTACAGAGATAATGGGCATCAAATAGAAGAAAACTAGCATATCTTTCCAAAAGTGAAATGAAAATTAAACATACATGATTTAGAGAAGGAAGAAATAAGAAATGTATCTGAATCTGTCCATGGCTAAAATCTATAGAACTTCCCTTTATGGCATAAACATCAATATGACATGACTCACCTCTTTGCATGGAGAACATTCTGAGGAAGAGGAAATTGCATCAGTTACTGGCTACTACAAAACAATATATTAAAAGAAGTAATAGGAATATTCTTGGTAAAGATAAGACGTGAGTAGCAGAAAACTCTATAAAATAATTATTTATATGAGATAAATAACTAAAGCATCAACTTGTAAGTTTCATACTGAGGTACAGGACAGATCTCTTTCAGCCACGTGATAGTTACCCTTCTCTTCAGAAAGGAAGAACAGACAGGGACCATCAAAGTTACCAAGTTTGTAACTACTGATTATGATATATAAAGTTTCAGGTATGGCTGAAAGAGAAAATACAGTAACACCACAACACATTCTACCTCTTTCCCATCACCAAATGGAAAAGTAATTAGACCTAAAAAATAAGAGAAAGTAAGAAATCAGTTTAGATATAACTTTCTATCATAAATTCTCTAGCCAAGGACAATGCTGAGTGTCAGCTGAGTGAGAGAGGACACGTGGCAGGCACTTTCTAAGTTGAATTAAGAAAATTGGGAATAAACAGGTCTGTACTTTATTCCTTGCCTGAGTCTCAGAGAGAAGGTAGCCACACAAATGCTCTCAGTGTAAGTGGAAAAATCCGTGGAAGCGGCCTTGAGATATATTTCAGAAGTAGAAGGCCAAAGAGATGGCAAGAGGGGTTTTAAAGTTGAAAAGAAAACACTCCTAAAAATTGGAGAGGTAATTTGAGGGGATAAGGTCCCCCAGGTGTCTCAGCAGGAGACAGGAAATGTGGTTCGGAGTAAGCCCTGCCAGTCTCATAATGTGGAACAGAGAGGCATGGACATTTCCCAAGGACAAAGTAAAGTCACCCTATATAGGTTGATATGTGGGGGATCACAGGCAGGTATGAAATAGGAGATGCAACAGGACATCAGGAGATTGGCTCCAGCAAGAAAATTGAATCAACCAGAGAAAACTGCAATGCCTTACTGGAGCAATCACCTCAGATTTTCTGTGCTGAAAAAGATAGATATTTTTATCTGCGTAAGCACAGACCAGTTATATCCCTATGCAGTGGTATAAGGTAGACTTTTCCTGAATCTAGACGTAATCCCAATATATAGTGAGCCAAGTGGACCAGCTTCTTGAACTGACTAAATGTTAAAGTGACTGATAAATCATAGGATTGAGCTAATTTGACTGGATCATCCAGAATTAATGTTTTAGCTTCACACAGACCGGAGCTCAGAGTCAGATGTTGAAATCTGTGTTGGAAAGAAATAACTTTATGGAGACTTGTAATATTATCCTATATACAGATATAGGATATGTATATATATATGTGTATATATATATATATATATATATATATATATATATATATATATTTCTGATATGTACTAAAAAAACAGAGTGAATACTTAATATGTTAAATTTTAAAAGGCATAGTACAAAGACATATTGAGAAGTAAGATTAATAGTTTGTTAGAACAAAGGGAGGTAAAGAGGAGTTGCTCAGTTTCCAGGGCTGAGACTGTAAAATCAACTTTGCTAGGTATAGAATATAGTTTTGTATATGGAACATGTATGTGGATGATTGTTAGCAAAATGCTTAAAATTTCATGTGACCAGAAATCAACATATCAACAGATTATACCAAGAGTAAACATGTGATGTAGAATAAGAAAGATGAATCCATACTCTATGTTAATTAATTAAGCCTAAATTATTTTATACAGCCAGTGACCGGCATTTAACAATTTAAAGGGTAGAGGATTTAGAGACAAGTTGGGATTTACTAATTTTTCATCCCGATAACTTGTTCTGAAGGCAAATCTGTAGATTGGAGGAATGGTTGAATAAGCTGGGCTTTAAGCCCTTTTCTAGTCTCAAAATCTTTTGATTTTTAAAAAAGTTCTTGTCTTTTAGGAATAGACCTTTACAATTGATTATTGAACTGAAACATTAAATTAATCCCATAATTGTCCAACATATCTAACCACGTAAATAAAGACTTAGGCAGCACTGACTCTGCATTTAAGAGTTAGGAACTTAGAAAAGTGGCTTCCTTGTTTGGCTGTCCTTTACCAGTGCCCCAGTATTACTATGTTCAGTGTATGATGAGAACAGAGATGTGCAATCATCTTTATTTTTCATTTAGCTAAAATACAAATTTTGATTTTGCTAAAGTGATTTTCATTAATTATAAGCTCCTCAATGACATTAAGAATATTTAGCATTTAGTTTATCACAATGTTATTTTAGGAACATATCAATGTACCTGAAACTTTAAAATATTTAATTTGCATACTAAATACCAGCTCCACATTTGTACCAAAAATATAATTCAAAGTATAACTATTTAGTGGGAAACTTTATACCTTCTTATATGAGCTTTATTTTTTTATTAAACAGATTTAATAATATTATACCCACTAGTTGATGGGATAGTAAAATTTACTGAATCTTACAGCATTTTCATTACATATTGAGTATTATTAAATCTCAGTGCTGTGGACAAGTTAAAATGATGTAATAAGTAAAATATATCAATTTATTCAACAATAAAATAATCCAATCAAATAATTCAGGAATTAAATATAGTGGGCATTTAACTTAATGCCAACCATTTGTTGGAATCTGGATATACCAAAATCACAATGACTGCTGTCAAGGAGTTCCACTGTCTAACAGGAAAACAATATCATAAACAAGAATTTATACTATAATGTTATAAATATATCTTGCATACATAAATGGTCAGGGAATTGTTTGGGAAATGATAGGTAGGACAAGAAAAATATGACCAGGGAACCAATATAACATTTCAAATGGATCTAAAACATTTATTTGAATTTTGTCAAGCATATTTTTGGGAGAACACAGTAAGAGAAGACAGTGTGATTAAAAGCATTAATGTATTGTGGTCTGTATATGTGTATGCAATGTGTACAAATGTTCATGTACTATCTTAATCCATTTGGGCTCTTAGAACAAAACTCCCCTGACTGAGTAACTTAAAAGAAATTTATTTCTCTCAGTTCTGGAGGTGGGAAGTCTGAGATCTAGGCACCAGCGAGGCTGAGTGAGGGCCCTCAGTCATATTGCAGTTTTCTCATTGTATCCTCATGTGGGGGAAGAGGCTAGAGAACTCTGTGGGGATTCTTTTATAAGAGCACTTATCTCGGGATCCCTGGGTGGCGCAGCGGTTTGGCGCCTGCCTTTGGCCCAGGGCGCGATCCTGGAGACCCGGGATCGAATCCCACGTCGGGCTCCCGGTGCATGGAGCCTGCTTCTCCCTCTGCCTGTGTCTCTGCCTCTCTCTCTCTCTGTATGACTATCATAAATAAACAAAAATAAATTTAAAAAAAAAAAAAAAAGAGCACTTATCTCATTTGAGTCGACTACCCTCATGACCTACCTCTCAAAGGCCCCACATACTAATACCATTAGATTGAGCATTAGGATTTCAACATAGGCTACAAACATTCAAACACTCTGTGCACTAAACAGTTGTTTTTTTGCACTAAACAGTTGTAAGGAAGAAGTCATCTATTTGAAATGAAACAACTGTAAGAATCATGCTTCGTACAAGAGAAGTTTACTTTTATTTTTTATTTTTTGTTAAAAATGTCATTTATTTATATATTTTCACCTGTTTTTTTAATTTTTTAATTGGTGTTCACGAGAGTTTATAATATAAAAATATTGAGAAGTTGAAATAAAAATACAGACATACCTCAAAAATATCGCAGGTTCCATTCTAGGTTGCTACAATAAGGTGAATATTGCAATAGAGTGAGTCAAATGAATTTTTTGGCTTCTCAGTACATATAAAAGTTATACTTACACTAGACTGTAGTCTATTAAGTGTGCAACAGCATTATCTCTAAAAAATGTAAATAATTAAAACTTTATTGGGATGATGCTAACCATCATCCGCACTTTCAGTGACTCATAATCACTGATCACAGATCACCATAACTACCAATAATGAAAAAGTCCAAAATAGTGTAAGAATTACCAAAAGGTGACACAGAGACATGAAGTGAACAAATGCTGTTGGAAAATGACACTGATAGACTGGCTTGATAAGCAGGGTTGCCATACACCTTCAATTTGTAAAAATTGCATTATCTGATAAGTGCAATAAAGCAAAGCACAATAAAACAACGTATGCCTGTATTTGAAAAGATAAGTCAGGTGTATATTCACCAAATTAAATTAAATATACATAAAAATTATAAACTGAAAGTGTCTTTACAAATAGATACAGGTACTGTAATTACAAAGTTTCAATTATTCAGGTAGATATAAAACTTTTTCATTTAAGTTCAGCTAATATTATAGTCTCAAGATGTGTAGGGAGCAAATGGAAAAAATTATAAGGGAAAAATTATATATCACATTGGGACAATTCAGCATATCTGTCTTTATTGACTAATAGAGCAGAAAGGTAATAGCAAATGTACACAACGTTTGAAGTACATGATTAGCATAGGATTTAAGGGAGTAGATATAGACTGCGCACACAATTCGAATAAACTTATTATATTTAAATCTCATCTGAAATAATTACAAAATTTAACCATGCACAAAGTCTTAAAGTAAGTCTCAACAAATTTCAAATATTCAGTATCATTTATACAATGTTCTCTGACTATATAGTAGAATTTCCATTTGATTCAAATATAAAAGAAAGGTATAAAATCACCATATATTTCTAGATAACTCAGAAACCAAAAACATTATCAAAATGGAAATTTAAATAAACTTAGAATTGAATGATAACAGTAAATATCAAAGTTAGGAGAAATGATGAAATTTATAGTGTTGATTCTTACATTAGAAAATAAGAAATCCTGAGGGATGCCTGAGTGGCTCAGCCGTTGAGCATCTGCCTTCAGCTCAGGGCATGATCCTGGGGTCTGGGTTTGAGTCCTGCCTCGGGCTCCCTGCAGGGAACCTGCTTCTCTCTCTGCCTCTCTCTCAGTGTCTCTCATGAGTAAATAAATAAAACCTAAGAAAAAAACATAAGAAATCTTGAAAAGTAGAGAAATGTCTAACTTAAGGGAAAATAAGAATACAGTCAAGTAAATTATGATAAAATATAAATAAGATTGAAGAAAATGTGACAAAAGGTAATTTAGCAGAGGGACTACATTAATCCTATTTTTCCAAATTGGACTAGAGTTCAAACCATGTTTTAATTATCTATTTGTTCATTAGTGAGGGAGGGATTCCTGACCTAAGGCTATGGAGAGAGCTGCACAAACACCTGACTCTGTGTGGGTGACACTGACAGAAGTTTGTGGGTCACATGTGTGCATAATCTGGGGGAAGAGGACTATGCACAGGGCGCAGTGCTCCTAAGTGTTGCCTTTAGGAACAGAGTGAATAGTGTGGGAGGTATGAAGCAGGCATTTTAGTATCAAGAGGATGAGGGGCTCTCCTGTTATTAGGAGAGGATAAAATTGTGTTGTTTGAACAATTCCACAGGTTAGCAGGGGATTGAAACCCACTTTTTCAGGGATAAAAACAAGATAGGGCTAATGAACCTTATCCAGAGTGAGAAGGGAAACTTGGTAGTTATATAATTGGAATTCCTCTCAGTTTTACCATTTGTCAAATCGGCTCATAATATGGAGTATTAATTTTATGTCTTACACCACAAAGCAGTGCAAGAAAGACCACAAGTAAATAAATGCATAAACAATAAACTATACAAAATGGTTTTTTTGAAATGCCATTATCTTTAGGTAAAATATTACCTATGTAAATTTTTAAGTATTAATTATAACATGGGCAACCCAGGTGGCTCAGCGGTTAAGCGCCTGCCTTCAGCCCAGGGCCTGATCCTGGAGACCCAGGATCGAGTCCCAGGTTGGGCTCCCTGTGTGGAGCCTGTTTCTCCCTCTAGCTGTGTCTCTGCCTCTCTCTCTCTCTCTCTCTCTCTCTCGTGAATAAATAAATAAAATCTTTTAAAAAATTACAACACACAGTATGCAGTTTTCTGGATTTTAAGATCATTGTAAAAGTGAATTACTTAAGAGAGATTATTTAAATTGTATTTAATTTTACAATAGAAACAAAAACAGTCAAAAATCAGGAGGAAATCTCAGAAAAGGTGATCAAGACATTTGTAGAGATCATTACAATAATTTTTGGCACTGTGACAGGTAAATGAAGTCAACCACCATTCTTTGAACTTCTAAGCATGCGTTAATATATTACATCAGTTTTAAAAAGCTGAAAACCACATTTCTAACATTCCTGTGTAGTGTAGGTCCCAGAAGAGACTTAAGTTCTGCCAATCAACTGTACCCAACTGAACTTGGACTTGAATTTGGAACCAAGCTACACTGGGGATTTGGCAACGTGTGAAACATTTATTTTTGCTTTTGCATTTCTATTAGACTCAGTGTAGCTCTGGACCCAATCCTTTTAGAAACAGCTTTCTGAATGCCAGCGAAGCTGGTGTTCTCTGGAAGCCAACATTTGTGATAACGCTTTCCTGATCCAGGCAAAAAGGCTAATGTTGGGTGATCATAAAAGCCAGTGGCTGGGACTGTTGACTTTCTTTGTGCCAAGTTTCTGATTATGGCAAGGGTTGAACTTCATTGGCAGAGTAGTTATATGATTTTGTCCAAGGAGTCATTCCTGGACATCTAGTCTAAACGCCGCTCCTGCAAGTCTTCCTACCATTTGTGAGCAATTGAATCATGTTCTTAAAATCATTTGCAGATTTTCTGTCATTTGCAAATTTTCTGTAACAAAACAAAGACATAATAAAGATTTAAATAGTGACTTTTATAGAAAAGTTGCAATATTATTATCTAATAATATGTTAGTATACTATTCAATATTATAAGGATATAGGGAGTTTGTAAATAAATTGATAAATTCTCAGAGCTTCCCCTGGGATTTTATTCTGATTCTAATATTTATGCAGAAGAGTTATCTTACAAAAATAACAAGATAATATAAAATCATTTCAGTAAAAAAAAAGGGTTGACATAGAGAAAAATAAATAAACCAAAGCAACAAGTAAGAAACCCAGGAGCTCAGAAATGGGTCCTTGTTTTTAGTCATTAGATCAACAAATATTTATTATTTAATGTATGTTGGGAACTGGTTTTTAAGCTGTGGATATATTAGAAAACAAAAGGGAAAAGTGGTATGCCCTTTTTTATGCTGTATTCTGGTGTAGGGAATAACAGAGTACACTTTCTAAATAATGAGGTAATAAATTTGAGAAAAGTGAAATTGAATTTCTACCTTGTACTATACACAGAATAATTAATACCATTTAAATATTTAAAAAGGTGACCTAAAAACCACCACTTAAGAAATGATTTAGCATTTCAATTCTGACCTGTAAAGAGCTGGAAAGTCATTGCTCTCATCCTTCCAACAAGATAAAGGTGGAGAAGCTGAAAATCAATGAATTTTGCTGGACTCATGAGAGAACCACAGCTGTAGGAAAAAACCTCTGCCCCCAAATCTGAAAAACATACCCATCCAGAGAGAGAGAGAGAGAACCAAGATCTGCTTACCTGGAACAAAAGCTGCTGGAGCTATAAACTGGTAGAAACAGTTACATGGTAAATTACCTTGAACCAAGAATGGGAGAATGGGCTAGGGTGAAAATGATACCCCTGGGGCTGCAGTTCTTGGGGTGCTCTGCTCCTTTCATGTGCTCCTTTCATTGTAAGGCTCTGAGAAAGACCCCTTCCTAGCTCTGGCAAGGAAAGGGAAGAACAGTCATTCTAAAATTTGTCCAGGCCTTTCAGCATCACAAAGGACTACTCTCTAGGGAGAAATCTTGCCTAAAAACCACTCTGCAATGCAATCCCAGCCCCTATCTGCTTTTGCCTCTGTCATAAGGGAAAAACAAAAACAGTCAATGGGGGTTTGGACTTCAAGGGAGTGGTTGAGAACTATGCTGCAAGGAAATTAGAAGATGGGAAGACTAGAGCTAACCATTGGAGAGACACTTTTGTGGTCACCAGAGACAGAGCCCCTGAAAGATATCTGTGATTGGAAGACTGTTTTTCTTCCCCTTCCCCGACCTCTCATGAAAAACTTCCTAGTATAATAATGATGTATGAAAGCTGAAACAATAGGAAGACACATATTCAGAGTACATATGAAAGCTTTAAAAGTCAAGAGGGGAGACAAAAGCAAGGGTGCTAGAAGGAATTTGAAGCCTCTGGTATCTAGCTAAAGCAAACAAGAACCAGAGCCCAAATCCTAACCTGAGAAGCATGTATACTCAAACTAAATGCATTTTTACTTAGGTTCCTTTTATCTGATACATCATCTCCAGCTTTCCAAAAATTATAAGGCATCTTAAAAAGTCAAAAAAAAATTAATGAAACAAAGCAATCATCAGAACTAGGCTAAATATAATATGCCAACAATGTAATTATCAGGTGGGGGTATTAAAATAACTATGATTACTTATATTAAGGGGTGTAATGGAAAAACACACGCGATAGCATGCAAAAATGGAAACTAAGAATCAAAAGGAAATGCTAGCAATAGAATCACAGTAATGAACATGCTTTTGATGAGTCTTATCAGTGGACATGAGACCGCCAAAGGTGGAAGCCCATAACTTAGAGATAGATCCACAGGAAATATTGATAAATTATGCTCTGCATAGGGTTGTTGATGTAGAGAGGTATTCATATTCTATTCCTAATTTTAAACAGTCAAAAATATATATTTTACAATACAATTTTTACTTGAAATATACAAGTATTTTTATGCAAGTCTTTCACCTTGTCCACAGCCTGCCTCAGTCAATACCCTTCTTTCTTGCAGCTGCTATCATCTGAGCTGGCCTATTTAAAACATAGATACTCGATACTCGAGAGTGAGGGCTCCTTAGTTTGGGTTCTGTTTAATGAGTTTGACTCTCAGATCAGCATTTATTAGTTTCATGCAAATTTATTCAACAATATGGTTTTGCACTAAGAAATGTGGCTCGTTCCAGCAACATGGGACTCATTTTAAATATTATTACTGTTGTCTGAGTAATTCTCTGAAAAGCCATTAATATTATTAGATTATTGGAATGGATTTTTAGAGCTACAGAAAGAATTTCTGCGATAGTCTCCTGGGAGGGCATGTTCTAGTTCTATTTTTATTAGTAGACCCTGTAGACTAAATTCTTATAAGATGAAAAAAAGTCTGATAACTGTCACATGATGTGGAAGATATTTTATAAAGTAGACTTGTATATGGGATTACTTACATTTGTGCTCAGCAAAAAAAGATTTAAGATGCTCTTACAAGTCAAACTGACTTATAAACCCAATTATAAAATAAAAATGGCTTTTTTTTCTGAGGCTACCAACTGAATGGGTCCCTAAAAACTGTCCTGTGCCATAATGTTTGATTCAGTGATTATATCAGTAAACTCTGAAGTGTCAAATGAGTATTGAGATTATAAAAAGAGAAGAGATTATAAAAAGAAAACTAGTAAACATAAAAAGTAAGATTAAAAACTACCATTTCATCTTTCCTAGGATACATGTTTTCAATTTGGTATTTAATGAATAGATGAATACTATGCATCATTGTTTAGTTCAACCAGAAAAACACACAAGCATCACGAAATCCATACAAAAGATCACAAGATGTTTATGTTAAATGTTAAGTTATAATTAAACCTTCTATTACTTTGCCTTTAAAGTTTTCATCTAACATGGGATCCCTGGGTGGCGCAGCGGTTTGGCGCCTGCCTTTGGCCCAGGGCGCGATCCTGCAGACCCGGAATCAAATCCCACATCGGGCTCCCGGTGCATGGAGCCTGCTTCTCCCTCTGCCTGTGTCTCTGCACCTCTCTCTCTCTCTCTGTGGCTATCATAAATAAATAAAATTTTTTTAAAAAAATAAAGTTTTCATCTAACATAAATTTTGTGGTAATAATTCTAAGCTTGCAGAGTACATTTAGTGCGTTATACTGTTTTGTGTATAATATATACTGTTTTGTATATGTATATATATATTGCCTTTTATGATGATTATGTATTCAGAAAAAGCAAAAAAAAAAAAGACTATGACATTAAACTGAATAATCTTGGGTTTGAAAATTGTGTGGTGAAGCAAAAAACAAAAGGCACTATTTACCAAATGCTTGGCATCCTTTTGTTTTTTACTGGAAAGCATCAGCCTCAACAGAAAACTTCTTTATCTTTATTGGAACACACAAAAAGAGTACCTGTAATAAAAGAGAAAATAAATATTTTCCATCAAATTAAAGAGGACTGTATTTAACTCTTTACATTGATTGTAGACTTTAGTGATTTTTATTCCAGTAAAAGTATTGATTGCTAGGCAATTTGAAAACTGTTTCAGTATTTCACATGCTATTTCTACTGCTAGCTTTAAAAAAACTACCCCTGAGATCAAGTGGAAATTGGGAAAATGACAATCGTCATTTCTAACACCAAACAAGCATTTGGATTTGATTATAGATTAACCTGTGTTGTGATTAATTTCACAGATCTAGGGTCAGGCCAACATTGGATCAGACTTGCCAACTCTTAAAATGTTTTTGATCCAAGACAAATTTTCAAACTTCAGTTTCTCCGCTGACAATCTGACAGTAGAGAGATATTGAGTCACACATCAATTGGTTTTGTTTCTGTCTTTGATTTTGTTTTTAATTGAATGCTTTATAGAAAATAATGTGTATAATGTGTTTAGCATAGTGCATAGCGGTTAGTAAGCATGTTGGAGATGTGAGCTATTATGTTTCAGGGCTTCTTTAGGCAAAGCATAGTGAGGAGGGTATTAGTTTTCTGGGTCTGCCGTAATAAATGCTATCAACAAGGTAGCTAAAAACAACACGATTTTTTGTCTCTGGGGGCTAAAAATTCAAAATCAAAGCATTGGCAGGGCGAGGATCCCTCTGAAATCCGTAGCAGAGAATCCTTTCTTGCCTCTTCCTAGGTCTTGTTGGTGGTTTGCCAGAAATCCTTGGCATTCCTTGGCTTCCAAATGCAGCACATCAATCTTTGCCTCCTCGGTGGTGAGGTACTCTCATGCATCTGTGTCTCTGTATCTTTTTTCCTTTTCTTATAAGAACATGAGTTATATTAAATGAAGGGCTCATCCTACTCCAGTATGATCTAATATCAACTAATTATATTGGCAGTAACCCTATTTCCAAATAGATCACATTCTGAGATACTGGGTTTAGGATTTCAATCTATATTTTATGGGGGCCGGGGAAGGATTTTGATGAAATTATGACAAAGTAATATCAAATCCCAAAGGTAAATTGTAATTTGAAGGGTTTTCTGATTGTAAGCTAAGAACTGGGCTTTCTGAATTTTTGTCCAAGTGCTTTTGTGACGCATCTCCCCTGGCTCCCATCAGTGCTGATAAATGGAATAGACAGATAAACTTCATCCCCCTCCAAGTTTAGTGGATGCCCTTTCCCCCCCCCCATTATTGAAGTGATTCATAGTGTTTCTCAGACTAATGCACTTGTAGTTGATATTTTGAATTCAACTAGGTTTTTGAATTTCAAAGTCCTTTAAAAATGATCATTATGGTTTAGAATACGCCTCTAAAGTAAAAACAAACAAACAAAAACAGAAAATGAATCTTACCTGTAAAATAAAGAGAATGGTCCTATAAGACTATTTCATAGACTTAGGGAATTTTCAGTAAGATTATACATAAGAAAATTCAGTTAATTGTAAGGATGTAGGAATGTTTAAAGAAAGGAATATATTGGGTATTTAAAACATATAATGATATGTTTATAGAACTTACATTTGTTTATATATTTTAAACTATATATCTTTTAGGTTTTTATTTAGATTCCAGTTAGTTAATATGGAGTGTGATATTAGTTCCAGGTATACAACATACAGATTCAGCACTTCCATACAACGCCAGGGGTTCATCACAAGTGCACTCCTTATTGCCCATCACCTATCTCACCCATGCCCCTACCCACCTCCCTTCTGGTAACCATCAGACTCTACAGTTAGGAGTCTTTTTCTTGGTTTGCCTCTCTCTTTTTTCCCCTTTGCTCATTTGTTTTCTTTCTTAAATTCTACATATGAGTGAAATCATACAGTATTTGTCTTTTTTTTTAGTATTTGTCTTTTTTGCACTTATTTCACTTAGCATATTACTCTAGCTCTATCCATGTTGTTACAAGTGATAAGATTTCATTCTTTATTATGGCTGAGTAATATTCCATTATACACATCTGACATCTTCTTCTTCTTTTTACCCCCACATCTTCTTTATCTAGTCATTCATTGAGCGACACTTGGGCTGCTTCCAAAATGTGGCTATTGTAGATAATGCTGCTATAAAATTTGGGGGGGCATATATCTCTTTGAAATAGTATTTTTGTGTTCTTTGGGTCATTATCTAGTAGTATAATTACTGGATTTGTAGGGTTCTTCTATTTTTAACTTTTTGAGGAAACTCCATACAGTTTTCTTGAGCAGTTTGCAAGAAGCAAATTTTCCCCTATCTCCATATCCTTGCCAACACTTAGTTTCTTGTATTATCTAGCCGTTCTGACAGATGTAAGGTGATATCTCACTGTAGTTTTGATTTGTATTTCCCTGACGGTACAGTGATGAGCATCATGTCTTCTGCCATTTCTAACTTGGATTATTTGTTTTTTGGCATTGAGTTGTTTAAGTTCATTGTATATTTTGGACTCTAACCCTTTATCAGATATGTCATTTACAAATATCTCCTCACATTCAGTAGGTTACCTTTTAGTTTGTTATTTGTTTCCTTTGCTGTGCAGAAGCTTTTTTATTTTGATGTAGTCCCAATAGTTTATTTTGTTTTTGTTTTCTTTGCCACGGGAGACATATGTAGAAAATGCTATAGCTCATGTCAAAGAGGTTACTGCCTGTACTCCCCTCCAGGATTTTTATGATTTCAGGTCTCACATTTAGGTCTTTCATCTATTTTGAATTTATTTTTGTGTCTGGGGTAATAAAGAGGTCCAGTTTCATTCTTCTGCATGTAGCTTTCCATTTTCCCAACATAATTTGTTGAAGAGACTCTTTTTCCCATTGGATACTCTTTCCTGCTTTGTCAAATATTAATTCAGCATATAGTTGTGGGTGTATTTCTTGGTTTTCTATTCTGTTCGACTGATTTTTAGTCTTGTGCCAGTCCCATACTGTTTTGATCACTGAAGCTTTGTCCTATGACTTGAAGTCCAAATTGAGATACCTCCAACTTTGCTTTTCTTTTTCAAGGTTGCTTTGGCCATTTGAGGTCTTTTGTGGATGCATATACATTTCAGGATTGTTTGTTCTAGCTCTGTGAAAAAAATGCTGTTGGTATTTTGATAGAGATTGCATTGCATGTATAGATTGCTTTGGGTGGTATATTTTAAAAATATTTGTTCTTCCAATCCATGGAACAGAATAGCATAGAAAATCTATGTTTTATATTTACATATAATCATATATGTGTCTACCCTTTGTTTTTTACACAATAACTTTATTGAAATATAACTCACAAAGTACACAACTCTAATGTGTAAAATTTAATGGTTTTCAGTGCATTCACAGCGTTGTGCAATACCACCACAGTTTTAGAAGACTTAAATTATTCCACAAAGAAACCTGGTAACCAGGACCAGTCCCTCACCATTACTCCCAAACCTCCTCAGCCCTAGGTAAAAACTAATTACTTTATGTCTCTATGGATTTGCCTATTCTGGACATTTCATATAAATGGAGTCATAAGATACGTGGTATTCTGTGACTGTCATCTTTTACTTATGCTGTTCTCAAGGTCTATCTATATTGTAGTATGTATCAGTATATTATTCCATTTTATGACTGAATAATATCCATTGTATAAATATATGATATTCTATTTTTATTTTTTAAGGTTTTATTTATGTCTTAGAGAGGGAGCAAGAGTGCAGGAGAACACAAGAGAACACAAGCAGTGAAGAGAGAGAAGCAGGCTGTCCATTGAACAGGGATCCTGATGTGGGGCTTGATCCCAGTACCCTAGGAATATGACCTGAACTAAAGGCAGCCACTTAACTGACTTGATGGGTACTTGGGGGTTGCTTCTGTATTTTAGCTATTATAAATAATGCTGCAATGAATACAGGAGTAGATATATCTCTTCAAATTGATGTCTTTGTTTTCTTTGGATAAATACCAGGAAGTGGAATTGCTAGATAATATGGTAGTTCTATTTTTAATTTTTTGAGGACTTCCATACATTTCTCATGGTGACTATACCAAGGAAACCAATTTACATTCCCACCAAAGGTGGGGTTCCCTTTTCTCCACACTCTTGCCAATCACTTTTTTTTTTTTTGTCTTTTTGATAATAACCAGTTTGACAGGTGTGAAGTGATATCTCATTGAGGTTTTGGCTTGCATTTTTCTGATGATTAATGATGAGCATCTTTTCATTTGCCTGTTGGCTATCTATCTGACTTCTTTGGAAAAATGTCTATTCAAGTCCTCAGCCCATTTTTAAATCAAGTTGTTTGTTTTTTATATAAAATTGTAAAAGAGTTAATATCCAAAATATGTGAAAAACTTAATCAGATGTATGCTTTGCAAATACTTTCTGCCACTCACTAGGTTGCCTTTTCATTTGATGGTGCTTTCCTTCACTGTGCAAAAGCTCTTTACTTTAATGTGCTCTCATTTGTTTATTTTAGCTTTTGTTGTCCTTGCCCAAGGAGACTTGTCCAAAAAAATATTTCTACAACTGTCATAGAGCTTATTGCCCATGTTTTCTTCTAGGAGTTTTACAGTGTCAGGTCTTACATTCAAGTCTTTAATCCATTTTTAGTTTATTTTGTCTCTGGTGTAATAAAATAATCCAGTTTTATTCTTTTGTATGTAGCTATCTAGGTTTCCTAACATAATTTATTAAAAGGCTATCTTGTCACCATTGTATATTCAGGCCTTCTTTGTCACAAAGTAATTGACTATACATGCATGACTTTATTTATGCACTTTTGATTATATTCCATTGATCTGTGTGTCTGTTGATGTGCGAGTACCAGACTTCTTTGATTACTACAGCTTTATAGTAACTTGAAATCAGGAAGCATGATACCTTCAGCTTTTTCTTTCTCAAGATTCCTTTGGCTATTCAGGGTCTTTTTTGTGTCCATAAAAATTTATGATTATTTATTGAGGCTTTGTGAAAAAGGTCATTGGTATTCTGATGAAGATTGCATTGAATCTGTAGATTGTTTGTGGTAACAAATATTAATTCTTCTAGTCAATGAGCACAGTTTATTTTATCATCTGTGTTGTCTTTAATTTCTTTCTTACATTTTCCAAAATAGTTTTTTTTACCTCTTTAGTTAAATCTATACTAAGTATTTCACTCTTTTTAATGCAGTTATAAGTAGGTTTGTTTTTTTTAATTTCTTTTTTTGATAGTTCATTGTTTTTTTTAAAGATTTTATTTATTTATTCATGAGACACAGAGAGAGAGGTAGAGACATGGGCAGAGAGAGAAGCAGGCTCCACACAGGGAGCCTGATTTGCGACTCAATCCTGGGGCTCCAGGATCATGCCCTGGGCTGAAGGCAGGCACTAAACTGCCGAGCCATCCAGGGATTCCCATAAAGCTCATTATTAACGTATAAAAATGCAACAGATTTCTTTATGTTCATCTGGTTACTGTAACTTCACTAATTTTTAAAGTTTGCTCTTTTTTTGATGGAGTCTTTAGGGTTTTCTCTATATATTACAATATCTGCAAATAGTGACAATATTACTTCTAACCAACTTAGATGCTCTTTCTTTTTCTTGCCTTGTCCATTTTAAATTGGCTTGTTTCTATTATTGATTTGTACTCGTTCTTTATATATTCAAGGTATAAGTTTCTTATGAGATCTATGATTTGTAAATATCTTCATTTTTGGTGTTGCCTTACCATTTTCTTCATGACACTCTTTGAAGCACAAATGCTTTAGTTTTGATGAGTTATAATTTATCAATATTTTCTTTAGTCATTTGTGCTTTTGGTGTCCTATCTAGGTAGGGCTTCCCTAACCTAAATTTACACTAATTAACTTCTCTATTTTCTCTGTTTTATGGTTTCAGCTTTTATGTAGGATTCTGTGATCTATTTTAATTAATTTTTGTGTATGGAATTAAAAGGAGATTTGTAGTAGATTATATTGTGTCCTCCAGAAAGCTATGCTGAAGTCTTCACATCCATATTTCAGAATGTGATGTTATTCAGAATTAGGGTTATTTCAGGTGCACTTAGCTAATATGAGGTCAAAGTGAACTAGAGTGCGTTCTTAATCCATTATGACTGGAATCCCTATAAAAAGAGGAAACCTCATTTGAAGACAGAAACACTCAGGGAGAACACCACATGATGACAAAGACAGACTGGAATAATGCAACTTCAAGCCAAGGAACATCAAGGATTTTTTGCTAGGAAAGAATTCTACCCCGAGTCTCAGAATACCAACAACCAGCCAATACCTCAATTTCAGATTTTGTGCCTCCAAAACTGTGAGAGAACACGTCTGTTGTCTTAAATAAACTAGTTTGCAGTACTTTATTAGAGAAGCCCTAGAAAACAATAATAGATTTTGTTACCAGGAATTGAGGTGCTACTAATACCTGAAAATGTGGAGGTGGCTTCTGAATTGGGTAACAAATAGACTAGAACAACTCTGAGGCATTTGGTAGTGAAGTTCTAGATTTCTAGATTGTCTTGAAGTGGTTGTTGATAGAAATGTGGATGTTAAAAGTAATCCTGGTGATGGCTCAGAAAGAAGGAAAGATGTAGAGAAAGATGCTATCATCTTAGGGGCACTAGAAACAAATTGTTGCTAGAAATCTGAATGTCAAAGGTGCTTCTGTAGAAGACTCAGGTAGAAAAACAGAACATAATATTTAAAAAATGGAAGGACTATCCTTGTAAAGTGATATAGACTTTGGCTAAATTGCATTGTATTGTTCAGTGGTAGAAAGAATTTGAGTTATGAGATTAAATATGTCCTGAGGAGATCCCAAGCAAAGTCTGGAAGGCATAGCTTGGTATCTCTTTGGTGCTTATAGGAAAGTGTGAAAAGAAGAAAGGAAGGAAATAGATTTAGTAAGGAAATATCAAGGAAAAAAGAAACCCTGATCATTTTTTTAGTCTTCAATTACTTTTTTTAAAAGATTTTATTTATTCATGAGAGAGAGAGAGAGAGAGAGAAACAGGCTCTATGCAGGGAGCCTGATGTGGGACTCGATCCTGCGTCTCCAGTATCAGGCCCTGGGCTGAGCCACCCAAGCTGCCCAGTCTTCAATTTCTTTTAAGTGTATTTTATGGGTTTCTATTTACAAGTCTTATTCTTCTTTTAAATGTATTACTATTATTTTTGATGCTATGGTAATAGAATTCTCTTAATTTTGCTTTGTGACCATTCTTTGTGTAGAATTAGAATTTATTTTCTGAATGTTGAGTCTATACCCTAAAACCTTACTCAAGTAATTTATTCTATACCTTGTTTAAAACAGATTAAGATTTTTATCTATAAACTTATGTTCTCTGCAAATGAAGCTTTTTAAAAAATTTTCATGCCTCATTACCATGGCTAGAACCTCTATTAGGATGTTGAACAGAAATGGAACAGGCAGTCATTCTTGTTAATGATTTTTAGAAGAAAATTATTCAGTTTTTTCTCATATATAATGTTGGCTCTAGGTTAAGCTGGAATGCCTTTTAGCACATTGAGGAAGTTTCTACTCCTTGTTTGTTGAGTGTTTTTATTATGAAAGGGTATTGGACTTTGTTTAATGTTTTTTCTACAACTCTTAGGCATTTGATTTGTGTATTTTACTGATATATTGCACAATTTTATTTTTAGATGTTAAAACAATCTTGCATGATAGAGTTTGTTTGTATAATTTTTAAAAAATTATTTGAGAGACAGTAAGAGCATGAGTGGACAGGCAGAGAGATAGAAAAAAATCTGCTCTCCACTAAGTAGGGAAGACATGGGGCTCAATCCCTAGATCCTGGGATCATGATCTGGGCTGAAGGCAGACACTTAACTGACTGAGCCACCGGTACCTCCATTTGTATAATTCTTATTATATGTTGCACATTAAGCTGTAGAGGATTTTCATTTCAATATTCATAAAAGATAGTGTTTTATAATATTTTAAGCTTGTGATATCTTTAACAGATTTTGGAATAAAGATAATAGTGGCTTATAGAGTGAGTTGGTACTTGCACTTTCATTTGTTGGAAGAGTTTACAAAGGGTTGGTGTTAATTCCTTAAATATTTAGTAGAATTCACAGTATAGCTATGTGGTCATAACTTTTAACCCTGGGATCTTTTACAAATTTCTACTGGAATTTTTGTCATACATCCATTCCGATTTTCTGTTACCTCTTAGAGAGTCAATTTCCATAATTTATATCTTTCTAGAAATGTGCCTGTTTCACCTACACGTGAGATGTAAATATGTAATTTGTTAACATACATTTCACAATATTACCTTATGATTCCTTTCACTTGTGGAAAGTTAGCAATGATATACCTACCCTTTTTCATTCCTGATTTTAATAACTTTTAGACTTCTCTATTTTCTTGTTCTTTCTAGCTAAAGGGCTATCAATTTTTTTATTTTTTTTAATTTTTTTTTATTTATTTATGATAGTCACAGAGAGAGAGAGAGAGAGAGGCAGAGACACAGGCAGAGGGGAGAAGCAGGCTCCATGCACTGGGAGCCCGACGTGGGATTCGATCCCGGGTCTCCAGGATCGCGCCCTGGGCCAAAGGCAGGCGCTAAACCGCTGCACCACCCAGGGATCCCAAGGGCTATCAATTTTGTTGTTCTTCCAAATAGCTCACTTTTAATTTTTCTCTATTTTTTATTGATTTAATGAATTTCTCTCAAATTACTATTTTTTTTGCTAACTTTAATTTTTGTTCCCCTTTTATTTTAAGATGGAATATTAGATTACAGACCTGAGATCTTTATCTTTTCTAACACAGGAGTTTATAGCTTTAAATTTATTTCTAAGCAGTGCTTGGTCATATCCTCTAACTTTTTGGTGTTATATTTTTAATTCTTTTTAAAATATTTTCTTTTTTTTTATTTTTTTTGATTTATTTATGATAGTCACACAGAGAGAGAGAGAGAGGCAGAGACACAGGCAGAGGGAGAAGCAGGCTCCATGCACCGGGAGCCCGACGTGGGATTCGATCCCGGGTCTCCAGGATCGCGCCTTAGGCCAAAGGCAGGCGCCAAACCGCTGCGCCACCCAGGGATCCCTTTAAAATATTTTCTAATGCCCCTTGTAATCTATTAATTCTAATATAGTTAACATCCAGTGTTATATTAGCTTTCAGGTGTACAATGTAGTGATTCAACAATTCTACATATTATTCAGCGCTCATCATGATAAGTGTAATCTAAATCCCCTTCACCTATTTCACCCATTCCCACCTCCCCCACTCTGGAAACCATCAGTTTGTTCTCAACAGTTAAGAGTCTGCTTTTTGGTTTGTCTTTCTTTTCTTTGTTCATTTTATTCCTACATTCCACATATGAATGAAGTCATATTCTTGTGATTTTTGACATATTGAACATTTAGAGGTGTGCTTTTTAATTTCCACTATTTGTAATTTTCCCCATTTTAATTGATTTCTCATTAAATTCCCTTATAGGAAAATTAACTAGGTATGATTTCAATCCTTGTACTATTGAGACTAGTTTTATGGCCTAACTTGTTTCATGGTATATCTTGCAGAATGCTGAATGTATACTTGAGAAAACAAGAGTATTCCACTATCCTTAAGTGAACTGTCTATAGGTATCTAGTAGGAACCAGCTGGTTTATAGAGTTGTTCAAGTCTTCCATGCTCTTCTTGATCTTTTGCCTAAGTCTTCTGTCCATTAGTGAAAGTGTGGTATGAAAGACTCCAACTATTATTTTTTAGTTACCAATTTCCCCTTCTCTTTTGTCAGTTTTTGTTTCACTTATTTTGGGGCTCTGTTGATAGGTGTATATGTACTTATAATCGTCATACCATTTTGTAGATGGGAACTTTTGTTATAAAATGTCCCTTTTTGTCTCTAGTAACATTTGTTTTAATGCCGAGTCTGATATTTGTGTAGCCTTCCTGTTTCCTTATTCTTGCAGTTTCCATGATACATTATTTTTCTGTCATTTTTTGTTCAAATTATTTTTATTTCCTTATAAAATATTTCTTCTAAACAGCATACCTGAGAATTTTTAAAATCTAGAATGACAGGGGTCCATGTGTGGCATAGCTGGTTTAGCATCAAACTCTTGGTTTTGGCTCAGGTTGTGATCTCCTGGTCATGAGATTGAACCCAATGTCAGACTCTGTTTGAGTTTCCCTCCCTTTATCTCTCCTGATTGTGCTTTCTCTCTTTCTCTCTCTCTCTCTATCTAATCAATTAATTAAAATATAAACTGACAACTTCTACCTTTTGAAGGATTGCTAAATTTAATATTATTGCTATAATGTTTCCTCTGTCTTATTTCTTCCTTTATTCCTCCTTCACTGATTTTTTTTCACTGATTTCATTTGCATTAAGTGAATATTTTCTAGGATAAGATAAAAATTTTTTAAAAAAGTTTTTAGTGTTTATGCTTTTTCCAAATTATGGCTTTAGAGTTTACCTTATACCCTATTACTTTTCAAAATCTACTTAAGATTTATTTTAAATAAGATGTAGAAATATTATTTCTATGTAACTGTTCTTTATTCTTTCATTTTGTTATTTATATAGAAACCCAACAAAATTTTTATCATTATTACTTCATATAATTATGTAATTTAAAACATCTGAAATAAGAAAGTCAAGCAAGAATATATAGAAGGTTTATTACTTTAACCCTCATAGTTCTGGTTCTCTTCATTTGTTCCAGTGGATTATAGTTATTATGTAGTGTTACTTCACTCTAAGACAGCTTTGCTCTATATTCACCTCCTTGGCACAATTGTCAATTATATTAAAGTTCTATATGTTAGGGACTCAACAACACAGTTATATAACGTATTGTTTTATACAATTGTTTTTAAAATCAGTTGAGAAGAAATACTCATACCCAAAACTACATAATTGCCTTTGCTAATGTGTTTTACATCTTCAAAATTTTACTCTGAAAGATTATTTATTATTTGTATAAGATGGGCCAAGAAATATATTTTTTTATCTGTCTTTATGTAGCTGTAATTTGTCCTCGTACCTTTATTTCCATAAACAATGCTCCTTTAGTTCCTTGTAAATATTTACAAAGTCTAATTTGAAGTATATGTTAATTCTACCATCTGGGCTCTCTCACAGGCATTTTCTTTTGCTTTACTTTTTTCTCTCATTACTCTTCATGGCTTAAACTTTATAGTAGAAAATGGGACATTTACATAATATATTGTACCAATTTTTTATACTCTTCTCTGAGTTTTACTGCAATTGTTTACTTAATGACTTAGTTGTAGTATTTTAGTGAAGTGTATTTTCTCCACAATAGGAATCCTATGATGTTGCTCCTCACAGTATATAGTCTTGGCTTATGCGCAGTTACACTCAGATGACAGTGATTTCTCCTTGAATCTTTTTTCCCCCGATCTCTCTCCATTTAGCTATCTCTGTTGATGTCCTATCCATTTGTTAAGCTCCATAAATTTCTATATAATTGCTTTATTGTTTTTGACACTTCCTGGGGGCATAAATTGTTCCACAGTCTGATCCAATTAAATTTGGTACTCTTTGCATAGGTAGCTTTTGAAGCCTGTGAGATTTGTTTTGACCCTAGGACGTCTCTTCTTAGCTGTGTTTCTCCCTGGTACTTTCTGGTAAACTAACTGGTTTATTGTCTAGTTATCCTCATGGAGTTTCCCATCCTTCACCTCTTACCAAAATATCCGTTGTTTTCAAGAATGATGTTAGGCTTGAGTGTCTCTACTCTCTGTTCCAAACAAAGTAAATTTCTTAGGCTTTTTCTGTCACTGTTCCCATGGCTTGCTTCTCACTCTGGAACAAATCTCTGAGCCCCTGACTTGGGACTGGGGCAGGGACAATGACACATGTCTCTTGGGGTGACAAATCCGGTTTATAAATGGGACACTGAAAAAAGTGGTGGTCTCTGGTCTTCTCCATGTGACTCCCCTAGGATGAATCCTCAAACCAATGACTGAGTTGAAGCAAGGGAAATTAGGGCCCTAATTTTCTCAGCTTCCCAGGGCTGAAAGAGAGCCCCTGCTACATGTTTTGAGATTAAGGAGGAATGGGGGCTTCTGACTTCTTCATTGTGTTTGTTTGGAATTAACTACTCTCAAACACAGAACTGAATGAGATGAGAAATGTTCGTTGGCCTACCCCTCCCACAGTTGATTTCTAGCCCTCTGCTGAAAACCCCATTCTTAGAAGCTCCACTCCAGCCAAGTGTGTGACCAAACTTAAAGTAGGGGGGAGGGATGGATTCTTTGGGAGTCATATACTGTCTGAGCAAAGACGTTACTGAATGTTTTTTCATCTGTTGAATGGCCTTAGAATAATTTCCAAGATTTTAAATGGCTGTCTATTAAATAATTTTTACCAATTATGGCTATTGTAGGAGGGAGCAGGTCCATGAAATTTTCATTGCCACTATTTTAGAGGTAGAATAATCATCAACCAATTTTAATGTCTCTACTAAATATAGAACGCTATCCAAAATATTTTAAAATAATTTTTTTCCAAAAGGAAAGTAAGGAAATTGAATTAGATTTTTTTCTTCTTTTTAATAAAATAATTTTCATTGGTGTTAAATTTACCAACATACAGAATAACACCCAGTGCTCATCCTCTCAAGTGTCCCCCTCAGTGCCCGTCATCCACTCACCCCCACACCCCGCCCTCCTCCCCTTAAACACCCCCAGTTCGTTTCCCAGATTTAGGAGTCTTTATGTTCTGTCTCCATTTCTGATATTTCCCACACATTTCTTCTCCCTTCCCTTATATTGCCTTTCACTATTATTTATATTCCGCAAATGAATGAGAACATACACTGTTTGTCCTACTTTGATTGATGTACTTCACTCAGCATAATACCCTCCAGTTCCATCCACGTTGAAGCAAATGGAGGGTATTTGTCGTTTCTAAAGGCTGAGTAATATTCTATTGTATACATAAACCACATCTTCTTTATCCATTCATCTTTTGATGGACACCAAGGCTCCTTCCACAGTTTGGCTATTGTGGACATTGCTGCTAGAAACATCGGGGTGCAGGTGTCTCGGTGTTTCATTGCATCTGAATCTTTGGGGTAAATCCCCAGCAGTGCAATTGCTGGGTCGTAGGGCTGGTCTATTTTTAACTCTTTGAGGAACATCTTGTAAGAAGTTACTGTGGCTGAGTTCAAAAAGGATTTTGATGGAATCTTGTCTCACATTTAGATCTTTCATCCATTTTGAGTTTATCTTTGTGTATGGTGCAAGACAGTGGTCTAGTTTAATTCTTCTGAATGTGGATGTCCAATTTTCCCAGCACCATTTATTGAAGAGACTGTCTTTCCTCCAAGGATAGTCTTTCCTCCTTTATCGAATATTAGTTGACCATAAAATTCAGGGTCCACTTCTGGATTCTCTATTCTGTTCCATTGATCTCTGTGTCTGTTTTTGTCCTGGCACCACACTGTCTTGATGACCACAGCTTTTTAGTACAACCTAAAATCTGGCACTGTGATGGCCCCAGCTATGGTTTTCTTTTTTTAAATTCCCCTGGCTATTCGGGGACTTCTCTGTTTCTACACAAATCTTAAAATAATTTGTTGTAACTCTCTGAAGAAAGTCCATGGTATTTTGAAAGGGATTGCATTAAACGTGTAAATTGCCCTGGGTAACATTGACATTTTCACAATATTAGTTCTGCCAATCCATGAGCATGGAATATTTTAAAATCTCTTTGTGTCTTAATTTCTTTCAGAAGTGTTCTATAGTTTTTAGGGTATAGATCCTTTATCTCTTTGGTGAGGTTTATTCCTAGGTATCTTATGCTTTTGGGTGCAATTGTAAATGTGATTGACTCCTTAATTTCTCTTTCTTCAGTGTCAGTGTTCGTGTATAGAAATGCCACTGACTTCTGGGCAATGATTTTGTATCCTGCCACACTGCCAAATTGCTGTATCAGTTCTAGCCATCTTGGGGTGGAGGCTTTTGGGTTTTCTATGTAGAGTATCATGTCATTGGCGAAGAGGGAGAGTTTGACTCCTTCTTTGCCAATTTGAATGCCTTTAATGTCTTTTTGTTGTCTGGTTGCTGAGGCTAGAACTTAGAGTACTCTGTTTAATAGCACTGGTGAGAGTGGACATCCCTGTCTTGTTCCTGATCTTAGGGGAAAGTCTCCCAGTGCTTCCCCACTGAGAATGATATTTGCTGTGGGCTTTTCGTAGATGGCTTTTAAGATGTTGAGAAATGTTCCCTCTATCCCTACACTCTGAAGAGCGATCAGGAATGGATGCTGTATTTTGTCAAATGCTTTCTCTGCATCTAATGAGAGGATCATATGGTTTTGGTTTTTCTCTTGCTGATATGATGAATCACATTGATTGTTTTACGAGTGTTGAACCAGCCTTTTGTCCGAGGAATAAATCCTCCTTGGTCATGGTGAATAATTTTCTTAATGTATTGTTGGATCCTATTGGCTAGTATCTTGTAGAGAATTTTTGCATCCATGTTCATCAGGGATATTGGACTGTAATTCTTCTTTTTGGTGGGGTCTTTGGTTTTGGAACTAACGTGATGCTGGCCTCAGAACGAATTTAGAAGTACTTCATCTCTTTCTATCTTTCCAATCAGCTTTAGTAGAATAGGTTTGGTTTCTTCTTTAAACGTTTGATAGAATTCCCCTGGGAATCCATCTGGTCCTGGACTCTTGTGTCTTGGCAGGTTTTTGATGACTGCTTCAATTTCCTCCTTGGTTATTGGCCTGTTCAGATTTTCTATTACTTCCTCTTCCAGTTTTGGTAGTTTGTGGCTTTTCGGGAATGCATCCATTTCTTCTAGATTGCCTAATTTATTGGCGTATAGCTGTTTAGCTGTTCATAATATGTTTTTAAAATCGTTTTTATTTCCTTGGTGTTGGTAGTGATCTCTCCTTTCTCGTTCATGCTTTTATTAATTTGAGTCTTCTCTCTCTTCTTTTTAATAAGGCTGACTAATGGTTTATCTATATTATTAAATCTTTCAAAGAACCAACTCCTGGTTCTGTTGATCTGTTCCACAGTTCTTCTGGTCTCAGTTTCGTTGAGTTCTGGTAGAATCTTTATTAACTCTCTTCTTCTGCTGGGTGTAGGATCTATCTGCTGTTTATACTCTAGGTCCTTTATGTGCAAGGTTAGCTTTTGTATTTGAGTTCTTTCAGTTTTTGAATTGATGCTTGTATTGCGATGTATTTCCCCATTAGGACGGCTTTTGCTGCATCCCAAAGATTTTGAACGGTTGTATCTTCATTCTCATTAGTTTCCATGAATCTTTTTAATTCTTTCTTAACTTCCTGGTTGACTCTTTCATCTTTTAGCAGGATGGTCCTTAACCTCTGCATGTTTGAGGTCCTACCAAACTTCTTGTTGTGATTTAGTTCTATTTTCAAGGCATTATGGTCTGAGAATATGCAGGGGATGATCCCAATCTTTTGGTATTGGTTCAGACTTGATTTGTGACCCATTATGTGGTCTATTATGGAGAAAGTTCCATGTGCACTTGAGAAGAGTGTGTATTCAGTTGAGTTTGGATGTAAAGTTCTGTAGATATATGTGAAATCCATCTGGTCCAGTGCATCATTTAAAGCTCTTGTTTCTGTGGAGATGTTGTCTTTAGAAGACCTATCGAGTATAGAAAGAGCTAGATTGAAGTCACCAAGTATAAGTGTATTTTTATCTAAGTATTTCTTCACTTTGGTTATTAATGGATTTAAATATTTGGCAGCTCCCACATTCGGGGAATATATATTGAGGATTGTTAAGTCCTCTTGTTGGATAGATCTTTAAGTATGATATAGTGTCCCTCTTCATCTCTCACTAAAGTCTTTGGGGTAAATTTTAGTTTATCTGATATAAGGATGGCTACCCCTGCTTTCTTTTGAGGACCATTTGAATGGTAAATTGTTCTCCAACCTTTTATTTTAGGCTTAGGTGTCCTTCTGTCTAAAATGAGTCTCTTGTAGACAGCAAATAGATGGGTCCTGCTTTTCTATCCAGTCTGACACCCTGGGCCTTTTGATCGGGTCATTAAGCCCGTTCACGTTCAGAGTTACTATTGAAAGATATGAGTTTAGTGTCATCATGATATCTATTCAGTCCTTGTTTTTGTGGATTGTTCCACTGCACTTCTTCTTAAAGGGGAGTTTTAAGAGTCCCTCTTAAACTTTCTTGCAGAGCTGGTTTGGAGGTCCCATATTCTTTCAGTTCCTGTGTTTTGGAAGCTCTTTATCTCTCCTTCCATTTTGAATGAGAGCCTTGCTGGATAAGTATTCTTGGTTGCATGTTCTTCTCATTTAGGACCCTGAATATATACTGCCAGCCCTTTCTGGCCTGCCAGGTCTCTGTGGAGAAGTCTGCTGTTACCCTCATACTCCTCCCCATAAAATCAGGGATTTCTTGTCTCTTGCTGCTTTAAGGATCTTCTCTTTATCTTTGGCATTTGCAAGCTTAACTATTAAATGTCGAAGTGTTGAACAGTTTTTATTGATTTTAGGGGAGATCTCTCTATTTCCTGGATCTCAATGCCTGTTTCCCTTCCCAGATTAGGATAGTTTTCAGCTATGATTTGTTCAAATACATATTCTGGCCCTCTGGCCCTTTCGGTGCCCTCAGGAACCACAATTAAAGGCTGGTTTTTCTTCCTCAGGGGTCGTTTATTTCCCTTAATCTATCTTCATGGTCTTTTCATTGTTTTTCTGTTTTTTCCTCAGTTTCCCTCTTTGCCATCAACTTGTCTTCTATGTCACTCACTCGTTCTTCCACCTCCTTCACCCTTGTGGTTAGGACTTCTAGTTTCCATTGCATCTCATTCAATTGATTTTTAATTTCTGCCTGATTAGATCTAAATTCTGCAGTCATTAATCTCTTGAATCCTTTATGCTTTTTTCTAGAGCCACCAGTAGCTTTCTAATAGTGCTTCTGAAATGGCTTTCTGACATGGAATTGTAATCCAGATTTTGTAACTCTGTGGGAGAGAGGACTGTTTCTGATTCTTTCTTTTGAGGTGAGATTTTCCTTCTAGTCATTTTGCTCAGTGCAGAGTGGCCAAAAACAAGTTGTATTGTGAAAAGGAGAAAAAGAGAGGAGAGAAAGAAGGAAAGAAAAGAGACAAAGAAGAGAGAAAAGGGAAGAAAAGAAAAAAGAGAAGAAAAAGAGAAAGAAAAACAAAGAAAGGAAAAAAGGGTGGGTGAAGCAAACAGAAATCAAAAAGAAAAAATAAGCACGGGGAGTATCTTCTGATGCTGTATACTTTAAGTCTCTTGACTTCCCCTGGAACATGTCCGTCTAGTGGGTCTTCTGGGGGAGGGGCCTGTTGTGCTGATTTTCAGATGTTAGCACTTGGGGGAGCTGCACAGCCCCCTGCCTGGTGCAGGGCTCAGTGGGTGTTGTTTACCCCATGAGGCCCCAGGAGTAACAACAACAGTGGCAGCCAGCTTGGAGCCCTGCATTCAGCTCCCACAGTAACTACGTAGCTCTTCATCTGCAGGGTCCTGGTTGCTCTGGGGGCAAGGCTGCTGATCTGTTCAACTTGGGGCAGGAGCGTCCTTGCTGTGTTGGGCCCTTCTGTCCTCTGCCTGTCCCAGGGGGTGGCCAGATCCTGGGCTGTGTCCCTGGTGCCCTGTTCTCTTGGGTCTGCGATGTTGGATTCGCACTCCCCCCTCTTCGTGGATCCACCGTCCGAGCCCCTCCGAACTGCTCCAGGGTCAATACGTGCATGTGCTCCAGCCGTTTAGGGAGCTTGGCGCACTCTCCCTGGTGCACAGGTGTCTGTTAGTGTCCCAGGGAGCCTGAGGGCATCCCCGCCCTTCCTGGGGTCCTGCTCTAACTCCCTGTGAGTGCCTTTCTGCTGGAGAAGATTGGTGAAGCTCCTGTTTCTCTGGGAGGGAGCTTTCCTGTCCTGGGGGCACTCACCTCAGCCTTAGCCCGGCTCCTTGCAGGACCCCCCCTTGGATGCCTTTTGTTTCTTTAATTCTTTTTTCCCCCCATTTCCTACCTTGATAGAAGCACGAACTCTTCTCACTGTAGCATTCCATCTATTCTCTCTTTAAATCTCAGGCCGAATTTGTAGATTTTCAGGATGATTTGAAGGTTATCTCGGTAACTTGGTGGGGCAGGTGATTTGGGGACCCTACTCTTCTGCCATCTTGCCCCTCCCTCCGAAAAAGAGCTTTAAATCAAGGAAAAGAAAAAAAAACAAAGTAACAGGGACGTTGTAGTCTTGGGTAAGAGTTAAAGCATGATGGCTGCCCGGTGGACCAGGAGCCTAAGATATATTTAGGTACTGTCACTTAATTGTGTCCACAGGAAAGGGATTAAGGCAAAAGACCACTTGTATAGCAGGGAGACCATATGCTTTAATTTTAAGATTCCAGTACTACTTTCATTAGTGAACCAAATAAAAATGGATAGATGATCTGAATTGTCACTGGAAATGAACCATTGCCTAATCTATGAGCTCACTATAGCAAATAGATTAGAACCTTATTTGGAAGTTTTGAGAAAGTGGACAAGAGAGAAACAGATTTCAAGAACCATTACAAACTAAGCTATTTAAACAATCACAAGGGCTCAAAAATGGACCAGAGGAATAGTCCTATACATTTATGTTACCTTGTGATACAGGCAGCAGTGTACATTCATACTAATACGTTGTGGATGTTAACATATGGTATTGATACACCAGACAGTTCTTTTTTTATTGTTGGAGTATAGTTAACAGTAAATATTATTTGAATTTCAGGTGTACAACATGGTGATTTGACAATTCTATACTTCTGTTACACTCAACAGGTTAAGTATACTCATTATATGATACTACAGTAATAATCACTATATTCCCTATGCTGTCATCTTCATGCCTGTGACTTATTTATTTCACTACTGGAAATTTATACCTCTTAATCCCCTTCATCTATTTCATCCACCACCAACTCCCCAACAACTTCCTTTCTGACAACGACCAGTTTTCTATTTAAGAGACTGCTTATTTCAAGTTTGTTCATTCATTTTGCTTTTTAGATTCCACATACAAGTGAAATCACTTGGAATTTGTCTTTCTCTAAACTTCACCTAGCATGATACCTTTAGGTCCATCCATATTGTCACAAGCAGCAAAATTCCATTTTTGTGGTTAATATTCTATTGAGTGTGTGTGTATACACACATATATATTTGATGTATATATTCATTCCATTATGTATATGTGCATGTATATGTGTGTGTACACATTGCATCTTCCTTAGCCATTCATCTGTGAACATTTGGGTTGCTGTGTCATGGCTATTGTGAATCGTGGTGCAATAGCATAGGGTATTTTTATATTAGTATTTCCATGTGCCTTAGGTGAATTCCCAGAAGTACAATGATCCTTTGCCTTAACTCCTTATGGTATTTTATTTATAATACTTTTATGAACCTCCATGCTGTTTTCCGCAGTTGTTCCACCAGTAGAATTTACATTCCTACCAGCAGTACATGAAGGTTTCCTTTTCTACACCTCCCTCACCAACATGTTATTTCTTGTTTTTTTAAGATACTAGCCATTCTGACTAGTGTGAACTGATATCGTATTGTGGTTTTGATTTTCATTTCCTTGATGAGTGATGTTTGAGTATATGTTCATATGTCTATTGGCCACCTATATGTCTTCTATGGAAAACTACTAAAGTCTGCCCATTTTTTAATATGATTTTATTCACTTTTTGCTGTTGGGTTTTACAAATTCTTTATACATTTTGGATATTACCCCCTTATAATTTCCAAATATCTTTTCTCATTCAATAGGTTATCTTTTTGTTTTGTGATGGTTTCCTTTGGTGTACAAAGGCTTTTTTTAAAAAAGGTTTATTTTCAATAGTTGATTTTTGCTTTCATTTTCCTTGTATGATGAGACATATCCATAATTATCTTGTTAATGCTGATGTCAAAGAGTGTATTGCCTATGTTTTCTTATAGGAGTTGTATGGATTCAGGTCTCTCATTGAGGTTGTTAATCTGTTTTGTGTTTGGTGTAAAAAAGTGGTCCAAGTTGCATTCTTTTGCATGTGGCTATCCATTTTTTCCAACATCATTTATTAAAAAGGTAGTCTTTTGCCCATTGTGGATTCTTGCTTCTTTTGTCATAGGATGAATCAACCATATTTGCATTTTTTTACTGGTTCACTATATTGTTCCATTTGATCTGTCTCTGCTGGACTGTTTTGGTTAGTATGGACATTTAAAAATGTTAACTTTTCAATCCATAAGCATGGTGTATCTGTCCATTTCCTTGAGTTGTCTACTATGCTTTGATCAATGCTTTACATTTTTCAGAATATCGGTCTTCACCTCCTTGGTTAAATTTTTTCTTAGATAGTTTATTCATTCAATGCAATTGTAAATGGGATATTTTTTTTATTTTCTCTTTCTGCTATATCACTATCAGTGTGAAGAAACCCAACATACTTCTGAATATTAATTTTGTATCCTGTAACCTTACTGAATTCACTTATTCAAACAAGTTTGTGTGGAATCTAAGATTTTCTATACATGGCATTACACCATCTGCAAATAGTTTTACTTCTATTCAATTTGGATGTTTTTATTTTATTGTCTGATTACTACATCTAGGCCTTCTAGTACTCTGCTGAGTAAAAGTGGTGAGAATGGGCATCCTTGTCTTCTGATCTTAGAGGAAATTCTTCCCCATCACCATTGAATGTGATGTTAGCTATGGGTTTCTCATATATGGTATATTACATTGAGGTATATTGCCTCTAAACCCACTTTGTTGGGAGTTTTTATGATGACAGTCAGATGCTTTTTCTGCATCTATTAAAATGATCATATTGTTTTCAACCTTCTTTAAACTTGATCTATAATATTAATTATGGTGCATGATCCTTTTAATATGTTGTAGAATTTGGTTGGCTTATATTTTGTTGATGATTTCTGCATTTCTTGTTCATCAGAGATATAGGCCTGTGGTCTTCTTTTCTGTAGTGTCCTAGTCTGGTTTTAGTGTTAGGGTAATATTGACCTTGAACAGTGAATTTGGAAATTAAGGAATAGTTTGAGAAAGATAGATATTAACTCTAGTAGAATTCACCTGTGAAGCCATCTTGTCCTGGACTTTTGTTCGTTGAGAGTTTTTTGGTCACTGATTCAAAAATGTCTGTTCAGATTTTTTATTTCTTTCTGATTCAGTATTCAAAAATTGTATGTTTCTACAAATGTATCCATTTTTTCTAAATTTTCCAAATTTTTAGCATATTTTAACATATTTTTTCATAGTGTTCTTTTATAGTTCTTTGTGGTGTTATATCCTCCTTCACTTCTGATTTTATTTGCATCCTCTCTCTTTCTTGATGGGTGATTGAAGCACTATCAATTTTATCTACCAAGAACCAAGTCTTGATTTCATTTATTCTTTTTCTATTGTTTTTATTTCCACTCTAATTTTTATTATTTCCTTCCTTCTACTCCCAGCTCTGTGTTTCTGTGTCTTTTAGGTGTAATTCAAATGGAGATATTTTTATGTTTCTAGAGTATTACAGGTCTGCCTATAAACTTCTCTCTAAAAAAAAAAATTAACTTCTCTCTTAGAACTGCTTTTGCTGCATCCCAAGGATTTTGGACCATGTGAGGTTTTTTTTTTTTTCATTTATTTCCATGTGTTTTTTGATATCATCTTTGATTTCGTTATTGATCTGTTGGTTGGTTAATAGCATGTTACTTAGCCTCCATGTTTTGTGTTTTTTTCCAATTGATTTCTCTTTTCATAGCATTGTGGCTTGATAGGATTTAAGTCATCTTAAATTTAATGAAATTATGTTGTGGCCTAATTTATCATCTGTCCTGGAGAATGTTCCATGTGCACATGAAAAAAAATGTGTATTTTGCTATTTGAGGTGAAATGTTCTGTAGGTATCAATCCATCTGATCTAATGTGTTGTTCAAAGCCATTGTTTCTTTGTTGATTTTCTGTCTCACTGGTCTATCCACTGATTAAGAGAGATGTTAAGGGTCCTAGACTGGCTCAAGTGTCCAACTCTTGATGTTAGCTCACATCATGATCTCAGGGTGGTAAGACTGAGCCCCATATTGGGCTCTGCCTTGGGCGTGGAACCTGTTTAAGATTCTCTCTCTCTCTCTCTCCATTGCTTGCTCTTCTCCTCCCTCTTCCTGGAAAAAACCAGGGATGTTAAATTTTCCTAGTATTGCTGTCACTTTCGTGATTTATTTCCTAATATTTATATATTTTAGTGCTTTATATTGGGTGCACGGATACTGAAAATTGTTATAGTCTCTAATTGGATTGATCTCAATATGTAATATGTTTTTTATTTCTTGCTACAGTCTTTGTTTTAAAGTCTATTTTGATATAGATATTGCCTTTTTTGCTTCCATTTGCATGGGATATCTTTTTCTTCAGTTTTAGTTCATGCATGTCTTTAGGTCTTGAGTGTGTTTATCCATTCAGTTTCCTCTATGTTTTTTTTTTAGTTGTCTGTTCCTTTATTTCTCTTCCTTTGTGGTTTGATGGCTTTCTTTAGTGTTATGCTTCGATTAATTTACTTGCTTTTGTATCTTAGATTCTTTTTTTAGTATGGTACTATTGGAATCATATATAACATCCTACATGCTTAATAATCTGTATTAAATTAATGGTTAAATTCGAAGACAATCTAAAAGCACACAATTTTACTTCCCTCCCCATGTTTGATGTACACAATACTGTATTTTACATATTTTTATATCCCTAAATTAGTTTTTATTGATATGATTAATTTTTATTACTTTTGCTTTATATCCATACTGTATTTGATTTATGTAAGTAATTAATCCATTACTTTTACGGCCTATTTCTTATCTAATTATGGTCTTAGCTTTGCCTTAAAAATAATGCTAAGGGGATGTTTACAAGATGTATTCATTGTAGAGAGAGCAGAAGCGGGAAAGGCAGAGAAGAGATAACCTCAAGCAGACTCTGTGCTGAGCATGGAACCCTTGTGGGGCTTGATCTTATGACCCTCAGCTGAAACCAAAAGTTGGACATTTAACCAACTGAGCCATCCAGGCACCCCAAAATTTCTTATATAAAGATAGTTAAGTTGAAACAAATGCCTTTAACTTTTGTTGGTCTAGGAAATTCTAGTCTGAATAATAACCTTACCGGGTAAAATAGGAGAGATAATCTGGGTTGTAAGTTTTTTCCTTTCGGTGTTTTTAATATACCATGCCGTTCCTATCTGGACCACACAGTGATAAAAATAAATAGTTGATAGCTTTATTGGGGTTCCTTTATATGTAAATATCTTCTTGTGGCTGCCTTTAATATTCTCTGTCATTCCTTATCATTGTGGGCCTTGGTGTAGACATCCTTAGGTTTGTCTTGTTAGGGATTTTCTGTGTTCCCTGGATGTGGATCTGTTTTCTTCCCCAAGATTAAGAAAATTTCCTTCTGTGATCCCTATTATGTCAGAGTTCCCTTATTCTTTTATCCTGCCTCCTAGATCACTGACCCATTCTTCTGTATCCTCTAATCTGCTGCTGATCCCATCTAGTGTATTTTTCATTCAGTCTTCATATCCTCCTGTTCTAACTGGTTCTTTATTTTATCTCTGTTGAAATTCCAAGTCCATCCACTTCTTTTGCACATTTGGTATCTTCATGATCATTACTTTGAATTCTATATCAGGTGCATTGCTTATCTGTATTTTTGTCTGTTTCTATATACATATGAAGGATGCTAGGTTCTCAGGACTTGAAAGTAAAGTAGTGGCCTAGTATGTAAGAATTCATGTGGTCCCTTGGCTCTGGCATCCCTTGTTCTAAGTGTGTTTTCTATTCCTTTTTTTTAGAACTGCTACAAAAAACAATCACAAAACAATTAACAAAATGACAGTAAATGCAAACCTGTCAACAATCTTTTAAATGTTAATTTTCGGGCTTTATCATCTATTATCTATTGAAAAATAAATAAGACTGTAAAATGAGACCAAAGTATTGCATAATGAAAAAGAGAGGTCAGAACAATTGTACATATCTATGCATCCACCATAGAAATACCTAAATTAAAAGCAAATACTCAGAGACATAAAAGGGATAAATTAATAGTAGAGAAATAATTGGGTTCTTTAACATCTCTTTTACATCGGTGGATAGATCATCCAAAGACTTTGAATGACACATTAGACTACCCCCTCCAAAACCAGCAGAATACAAATTGTTTCTATTGTCTCAGCAAATTTAACACATGACGAGGTAAAACTGGGAGAACAAACATGCAATGACTTGGAGGCTAAATAATATGCTAGTAGAAGGTCATCGAAGAAATCAAAAAACACAGAGCTACTTTTGCTGTGTGTAAGAGGGAAGGTTTTATCAATACAAGACACAAAACCTCAACAGAAATACAATTTTCTGAAAAACTATATCCCAATAAATTGGATAATGTAGATGAAATGGATCAATTCCTAGGTATGTATGATCTTCCAACACTGGGTCAGAAAGAAATAGAAAATTTAAACAGACACTTACAAACAAAAGTCCAGGATCAGATGGCATCACAACAGAAGTCTACCAGGGTGCCTGGTTGGCTAAGGGGTTAAGCACCTACCCTGGCTTGGGCGTGATCTGTGACCTCTGGATGGAGTCCCACATCGGGCTCCTTGCATGGAGCCTGCTTCTCCCTCTACCTGTGTCTCTGCCTCTCTGTCTCTGTGTGTCTTTCATGAATAAAAAAAATCTTTAAAAAAAAACAAGAGAAGTCTATGAAACATTTAACAAGTTGACAGCTATTCTACTCAAAGTATTCCTAAATAGAGAAGAGGAAGGAAAACATTAAAATCCATTCTATGAAATCAGCATTACTCTGGATACCAAAACCAGGTAAAGATGCCACACACAAAAGAAAACTACAGGCCACAATCTCTGAAGATATACCTGCAAAAATCTTCAACAAAATATTAGCTGAGTCCAGCAATACATTAAAAATATAATTTACCAGGATCAAGTAGAATTTATTCCAGGGATACCAGGAAATATTTGATTCCCAAATCAATCAGTGTGATACATCCCCTTAACAAGAGGAAGGATAAAAGCCTACGACAAAATACACATTTGCTCATGATAAAGCTCTCAACAAACTGGGCTCAATGGAATAAAGGCCATATATGAAAAAAGCCATCATACTTAATGGTGAAAAAAAATGAATCTTTCCATCTCAGATCAGGAAAAACACAAGGATGTCTACTTCCACCATTTTATCCAAGTAGTATTGGAAGTCCTAGCTGCAGAAATCAAACAAGAAAAAGAAATAAAAGATATCCAAATTGGAAAGGAAAAAGTAAGACTGTCATTTAGTGTAGATGACAGGATACTGTATATACAAAGCTCTAAAGACTCTACCAAAGAACTAGTACAATAAATGAATTTAGTAAAGTTGCAGGATATAAAATTAATTTTTAGAAATATGTTGTGTTTCTGATCATTATTCTTGTAGGTCTAGAAAGAGAAGTTAAGAGAAATTTAACCAGGGAGGTGAAAGACATGCACTATGAAAACAGTAAGCTATTGATGTAATAAATTGAAGATAATATTATTAATATCCCTACTACTCAAAGCAATCTACAGATATAGTGTAATCCCTATCAAAATACCAACATTTTCCACAGAAGTAGATAACTCCTAAAACTTATGTGGAACAAGTCCTTGAATAGCCAAAGCAATCTTGAGAAAGAACAAAGCTGGAGATATGAGAAGCATAGACTCAAAGAGATAATATAAAGTTATAATATCCAAAACCATATGGTACTGGCACAAAAATGGATGCATGAACACTGCAGTACAGAGACCACAGAAATAAACCGCTCCTGTATTGTCAATTAATATAGGACAAAGGAAAGAATATACAATGTAAAGAAGACTGTCTTTTCAATAATGCTGTTGGGAAAACTCAACTACTTTTCTATAATAAAAAAATATATGGAAAGGAAAATTGACTAAAGACGTGAAACCATAAAACCCTGAAAGAAAACACAGTAATTTCATGGACATCGATTGAGCAAGATAATTATGGATATGAGAAACAAAAGCAAACAATTGGGACTAGCCAAAATAAAAAGTTTCTGCACATTGAAGAAAACCTTATCAACAAAACAAATTGTAAATATCTTTTGACATTCGGTAGGTTGCAATCATAAATACAATAAGAGGTAATAATATCCAAAATATATAAAGGCCTTACACAACTTAATATCAAAACCAAAAACAACCTGATTGAATAATGGAAAAAGATTTAAAATAGACATTTTTTTCCAAAGAAGATCAACAGATGGCCACCAGGCACATGTGAAGGTATTCAAAATCAGTAATCATCAAGGAAATGCAAATCAAAACCACAATGAGCTCTCCCCTCACACTTAGTAGACTGGTTATTATCAAAAAGTCAAGAAATAACAAGTACTGGTGAGGATATGGAAAAAAAGGGACGGTTCATGCAATGTTTGTGCAGATGTACATTGATGCAACCACTATGGGAAACAGTGTGGAGGTTCCCCAAAAAGTTAAAAATAGAAATGCTACATGATCCAGCAATTCTCCTTCTGGGTATTTACCCAACACAGATGAAACACTTAATTCAAAGTGATACACACCCCTTTATTGCAGCATTATTTCAAATAGCCAAGAGACAGAGGCAGCCCAAGGGTCCATTTATATACAAATGGCTAAAGAAGATATGACATATAAATATAGAATGAATACTCATACATAGATAAAGAATCAGATCTTGCCATTTGTCACAACATGGATGGACCTATACAGTTTTGTGCTGGGTGAAGTTAATCAGACTCAGAAAGCCAAATTCCATACAATTTCACTTATTACTGGAATCTAGCAAAACAAAAGACTTTAAGGCAGAGAACAACCCTACCAGTAGTTGCTGGGGTGTGTGGTGGTGGTCCATTATGGTGGAATGGGAGATAGGAGAACAGTAGAGGGGGATTAATGGTCTGAACTTCTAGTTATAAAATAAATAGTTTATGGAGATAAAATGTAGAACATAGGGAATATAGTCAATATTGCTGTAATGATTCTGCATTATGACAGACGGTGACTATACTTATCAATGATAGAGTAATGGATATTACTGTGAAATCACAATGTTGTACACCTGAAACTAATATCGTTTGTATCAAATAGATACCAACAGAGACCAACTCAACAAGGTATATTCATCAAATGTGACTTATAATAACAACAAATTTGCATGTGTTCCAATAATTAGTATATTTTCAAAGTACCCATTATATGGGACCAGGTGCAAGATAAGTGCAGGCACAGGTCATAGCCTCAAAAATTCCTTAGTGAGATTGTCAAAGGAGATGAAATATTAAGAAAAATCACAAGTTGCTACGAGGATTCAAGGAAATTATCTATTAGAATCCAGAAACATTATGGAAGTCTTGACAGAGAAAGTTGAATCTGTTTGATACTGAAGAATGATTACTTCTTAGATAAGGTGGAATTGATAGCAATTGCTTTTCCTCTTTTCAAAGAAAGGGCTATCTAGACACTACTTATTCACAGCATAGTTTTGAAATAATTATCACTACCATAAAAACACTTCTCTCATGGCACCAAAGTGTATTCTGCAAAACAAAAATTTCAATTGAGATTTTTTTTGAAAAACGCTTCTCTTTGAGTCCAAGCTGTGTTACTTGCCAGGCATGAAACCTTGCATTTGCTATGCAATCTCTATGTATATCAGTTTCCTCATATGCAACATGGGGTTGTATTGAGTGTTAAATAGTGATGTAAAAGATTTACTGTAGCTCCTGACACATCGTAACATTTCACAAATCTAGGTTCAAACCGTATTATCAGGAGAAATAAAACCCTATCTTTTCCTATTGGTACAATGATGTTTGCACTCTTAATTATTTGAGTATTAATATTCTATGCTAAATGAGTATAGTGGGCAGAAAATCATATATAAATAGAAATTTAAGGACAGTCCCTAACCCTCCATAAAATAGCTAATTAAGTTTAATATCGATACACACATATAAAATGATAAGCTATGAATACCTAAGAGAACTGAATGACACCAGTTGGAGTTTGTTCTTCAAAAAATGAAATAATTATAGGGGTAATTCTGATGGAAATCAATATCCTTATATAAAACCAAAAGACCTTGGTTATTCTTGTGTATTATGATTAGATGGAAAAACTAAAGAATGGAATGAAATATTGGTAGTTCTTTTTTTTTTGGTAGTTCTTTTAAAAAGAATATTTTAGTGAGGATATACAATTACATTTGGCCCACTGAAATAAATGAAAGTCACACTACAAGTGAATGCCATTCTAGACCTTAGAATGTGTTTATAATTATTTTCAGAGGATCTAACTTGATTAAGGCAAGATATCATTGTTTTTGGTGAATCTAGTATTCTCTTCAGTACCTATTCAGTGTGCAATGAATATTTATGAAAGAATGAAGAGTCAAAGGAAATGGTACTTTGAAAGTACTGAATATGGGTTTTCATTTCTCCAGTACAAAATCATATTTTTGGCAGCTCTTCTCACATAATGGCCCTAGGAAGTTATAAGAGGGCAAACAACAACTCACAAGAGAGATAAAATAAACAGAGTCTTTAGACAGTTAAGGAAAACTTTTCTGATTGATGAAAATTTGTAGGAAGAAGGGATGGTTGGGGAAAGAACGTGATGCAATTTTCCTTTGCATGGCTCTATATGAACCTCTCCAACTTGTAAGGTAATAAAGAGGGAGGGACAGGTATAGAGCCTTTGCCTAGCTTCCCATTTCATAATTTTTGCAAAACAACATTAATAAAAGTTTAGATTCTGTGGTTTCTAAATTCAACAGAATTACTGGAACTTAACATATTAAATCAGAAGTTCTTATTAATATTCTGTAGTTTGTTCTATTTTGCTATCTTTGGGAGCAAAATGGTCTATTAGAATAGATTTGATGTAAAAAGCTTACTTACTGATTACCAATAATTCAAAGAGTGTCAGTCAAGTGCATTATGGATATGAATATAAGGAGCCGTCATATTTCTAAATGTATTCCCATTGTTCTAAACAATAAGGACCCAAATATTCAATTTTTAAAATAATTAATGCAAAGATTGACAATTAAAACTTCATAATAGTCACCTCTAAATGTGATCTATTTATGAGGTGTGAGGATATATATTCCAGAGTCTAAATATCAGTCTTAGTTAAGGCTGCTATACTTAGATATCCTAGACTGAGTGGCTCAAGCAGTAAACTGTATTTCCCACAATTCTGGAGGCTAGAAGTCTGAGATCAGGGTCCTAGCATGGTCAAGTTCTGTGTTGGAGCCCCCTTTCTAGCTTATTGATAGCTGCCTTCTTGCTATATCGTCATGTGGCCAACAGAAATTATCCCTCTTGTGTCTCATTGTAAGAGCATTAATACCATTTATGAGGGCTGCATTCACATGATCTAATAACCTCCTAAAGGCTCTACCTGCAAACACCATTACATTGGGGACTAGGATTCAACATGATTCTTTTTTGGGGGGGACACAATCCAATATCAGAGAACCTTTAAAAAATACGATTTTATATGTTTATTCATGAAAGACACAGAGAGGCAGAGTCATAGGTAGAGAAGAAACAGGCTCCCTGCAGGGAGTCCGATGCAGGACTGGATCCCAGGACCCTGGCTTGAGCCAAAAGCAGATACTCAACCACTGAGGCACCCAGTGTTCCACCAGAGAACCGTTGATGTTAGAATTATTATATCAAAGATAAATTTATCTTTGAACTATTACTGTTGCAAATGAGCATATCACATGCTATATGATTTCCTTTAGTTAACAAAAGAATGGAGAGACATTTCTTTAGTTTCCAGGGAGGAAATTATGATCACTATATTTAATTCACATGTGATCCTGTCATCTCAAACTATGTCTATTACTAAGAAGCTAAGATTTTAAAACATACACAAAAAAATTGCTGAGCAGGATTTTCAAATTCCCAAATTTTAAGAAGCACCGGTACAAATGAAAGCTAGAAATCTGAGTTCTAGTTTCAGCTCTGCCACTGACTGTGCAACCTGAAATAACTTACTTTTCTTGTAATTTTTTTTGTTTATAAGTAAGCTTACTTATAAGTACCCAGTAGTCACATAATCTTGTATATAAAACTTACTGACATTCATTGAGCAAATTATTGTGTATGTTGAAGAAAATATTGACTAATAAACGATTGTAAAGATTTTAGTAAATGAAAATCACTATTAAGCACATATTAAAGTCATTATACAGAAGGAAGAAAATGAGCATGTAAATATTACATGACAAGAAAAGGCAAGTAAAATTCTGCATTGCTCTCATATTTCATAAATAAGGAAAAATATGTAATGCCAACTTTATTTAATGCTTACCTAACTGGAACATTAAACAACTTTTTTTTTAAGAGTCATTCAGTTACATAGCTCTAGAATAAAGCATATTTGGCCTTCTAATGGATAATAATAATGCTAACAGTAATCCTAAGCTGCATTTACATAATATATTTCTTCTGCTGTGCTGGGAGTACTTTCACAACATTGATCTCATTTTTCTTTTGATGACATTCTTATGAGGCAAACAGTACATGTAGCTCGGTAATAGATACAAAGTATAGACTAGAGAACAGCATAATCATTATAGAAGAAAAAGAAAACCTGCTGTTACCTGTAGAAACACATGAAGAAGCGCATAGAAAATATTTTATAAATTTAAGATGGCAAGTATTTATTATTTTTCCTAACACTGATTTGAACTGTGTTTTTCATTCATATATAATTTGATGTATTATATATATTTTCCATGAATAAAATGCTTTTAGACTTATCATTTTATATTCCAGATTCATATATATTCCATACTACATTACTATTTGAAATTCTTGTCTTTATAAATTGATCAGTTAATTTTATTTAAATGAACGTCCTAACTTTAAACTGTGACTACCCCTCTGATCTATAAGTGTATAGCAAAAATCGCTACTAAGTCATGTGCATTAAAAAATAAAACAAAGTTTTTGGGGGCCATTACAGAATACAAAAATGTACCAGTGGGTAGGGGCTGCACCACATGTTTTATAAACTCGAGAAATATCTGCTGCATGGCTTCATATCCCTCAAGAAACAACTTGAATCAGATCCATTGCTTGACACCAGAAAGCGTATGAAGTTCCACCATCCATAAAAATGATTTGATAAAAATCGTGGATAAACACTCTCCAGAGATATGTTTTAATAAAGTTTCATACTCAAAGAAGCTGGATCACTATCCCTCAAACAGCAAGCTGCAACCCATTATAAATTTTAAATCACTTTAGCATTGTATAATATTTTAAAAGTAAAATAGTATATAGTAACCTGTAAGTATATCCCATAAGCCTTGTGAAGTTTATTTTCCTGACATATACATATATATCCACATATACAATTGTGTACAAGGTCAGAATGTAAACTGATTTTTTAAAATTGAGGAAAAAATTGTAACAAATATGGAAATCCCAACGTCCTGCTTAGTAGAGAGACCTATGATATCAACATGATCATTATAGGATAAAACTAAGTCCTTGATGTTTTCATGTACCTGGATTTTGAGAGCCAGGAGACTCTAGACAGAAAATTCACTATGAGATGAGAATGGGAGATTACAGAAATAGGGAACAAGAGGGAACACATAAAAATATGACAAGCTTCTATTCAGAACCTATAGACTATAATTCAAAATGCAAAGAAAAAAAGCCAAACTAAGAAAAATAACAACAAATCAATGATTAAGATGTTAATTTATCCCATCCCGACAAAAATAGAAGAAAAATATATGACCTTAATATAAGAATATTTTAGAAAAAAATGATGCTCTGGAAACATGACAATCCAAACACAGCTTTCATTCTTCTCATTTCAACTCCAAGAGAACAGTCTCTATGAACCAAGTCACATCTGAGATCATGGCTATCTAATTTTAAGAGAGGTGCTGGCTCCTGGTGGGTTTCCAGTACAGGTATTAATCAAAAGTTGTTTTTCCAGGTCTCTCCCTTTCCCACTGCAGGTGGGGGACTAGAAGCCTAAGAAATGACCAGAAAGTATCATATAGCATATCCTCAGAAGACTTGGCACTGAGAGATGTTTGGAGCACCAAAATAATATGTGAATGAGATATATTTCCTTATAGTCTAGTCTCAGAAGGATCTAGAGGAATAAGATTGAGTCTCCCCTGCTGCTGAAGTTGAAAAAATATATAACAAAGTTGGATCAGGGATGCTTATTTCAGGTGCACTATGCCCCAACCTATGATGGCAGATACTACTTGTTTCTGATAATGTATTTTAATAATAAATCTTGATCCAAGAAGAAAGAAGTGTTTAGGAATCAGAGAGAGGAGGAAAAAAATGGAAATTAAGAGATGGTGAAATAAAGCTGCAGAGAAAGAGAAATATCTTGAATCAATTTCTGGTTTTCAGAATTTTTTTCAAAAACAATAATAGAAGGATTTAAAGGAAAGAGTCACTGCTGAAGTTCAACATTATAGCCTAATACGTGGTAATTGAAATACAGAGTAACATTAAGACAGGAAAATCAAAAAAGCAAGAGAAGATTTGAAAGAAGATAAGACGACCTATTATATGAAGAGTAAGTATCCTGAGGACAAAGAAACAGAAGAAAAATGGGTTAATACTTAAAGAAATCAAAAATATTGTCTTGGGTTGGAGAAAGATCAAAGCATGCAGTTGGAAAGGATAACCAAGTTACCACTTGTCGTACAAGATAAAACTCTGTCACTCAGAAAGCAGTGAATTCTGCAGCTCTTTGGATAAACAAAAGTCTCTTACATATTCCCAGGGAAAAAAGAGCAAGTTTTCTTTTAGATTATAATCAAATTGGCACTGGACTTTTCATCTGTGCCACTGGAAACTAGAAGATGGTGGAATGTCACTTGTGGAACATTAAAAGAAATGAACTGCAATGCAAGAATCCTTCCCCTCGTCAAGAAATCATCCTTTTACTAAAGTGGAAGAAAGATACTTGGAGATACATACGATTCAGAGGATAGATCTCAGTTATTTCTTACTAAGAAAATCACTGAGGTGGCTACACAAAAGTCATTCACCACCCCATTCTCATTATCCTCCATGAAGCATAGAGGCTCAAAAACTGAACTCATCAATTGCCCTTGTAGACAATATTGTACATACTGCCAATGATCACTTCACAGAAATCTGCTAGAGTCAACTGCTCATTTTTCTCTTATTTCATGCTTACAAAAACAACTGAAAGTCCTGGAAGTGAAGTGGGCTTCTTGGTACCAAGACTTTTTATTCTAAGAATTAAATAGATAAATGATAAAAAGAACCTGGTTTTCTGAAGGCATGGGTGAGTCTTGGACGTCCTACCACTATATATTTTATTACATTAGATAAATACAACTATTCATTTAATTTTATGATTTTTATTATTTGTAGCCAATCTTTATTACTAACTGATACAATATGGAGCATATAGAAGTGGAATTCTGGAAAAAAAAAAAGAAGTGGAATTCTGCTGAACCCAAAATGTGAAATTGGCTAAGTGTAAGAGGTAGGATATATTTGGAAGTGAGGACTTTGTCATTACAGTGTGGAAAAATGATGATCCTTGTTTTGCAGTGATCATATATTTATCCCTTTGACACATTCTGTATTTTAGGGTACAAACCCCATAATGAGTGGGATAATTTCAGAATGCTATGTGTCTGGTTACTTCAGGGAATGGTCATCTTGGTACAGTAGTTACATTTAACTGTAAGAGGCAAAGGCATAGAATAATGGAGGGCCATAGAAGTGGTGTAAGTAAATTGTTAAAGATTTAGTTTCTGTATCAGTGGTACTTTACCATGTTAAATAACAACCTCATAGAGAAAATATGAAAGATTATTGTATGAATATTTTTCTAGTACCAGACTTTATTAATGACTTAGTGCCTAATACATTATTATCAAATGCCTTAAGAGAAACCACATACTCCAGCTGGTGAAAGGATAAACAAAACTATGGTATATTTATACAGTAAAACACTACTCAGCAACAAAGAAAGGACATAGTACTGATACATGGGGGGGAAAAAGAAGAATGTCCAAACCATAAGCAGAAAATGACTTAAAGGTTTACATACGACATAATTCATTTAAAGGTCAAAATGCTATTAAAAGATAAATATCTGAGAGGGGGCAAGGTGGTGGAAGAGTAGGGTCTCCAAGTCACCTGTCCCATCCAATTACCTAGATAACTTTCAAATCATCCTGAAAACCTATGAATTCAGTCTGAGATTTAAAGAGAGAACAGCTGGAATGCTACAGTGAAAAGAGTTTGTGCTTCTATCAAGGAAATGTTATTGAAGTACCAAAGATGGCTGTCCACTGACGAGGATTAGATTGGCTAAAAAAACCACATGAAAACATACTTTGAATGTGGAATATGTGAGCATGTCAAACATTTGAATTTTGTGTTTGTCATCCCTGTCACCAGCTAGCAACTGTTTGATCAATATCTCTTTGGTATATATTTCTGGATTACACAGCTAGTAAATGATCATTTATCTAAAGGGTCTGTGATTTGGGGTTGATTAATTCAGTGTTGCTCCTAATGTGAATAACAATAAAATATAACCACATTTAAAAAAAGAAATATCCTTCTAGAATGGACAAAAAATATATAAGGAAAGAAGAGAGATCAGTGGCTACAAAGAGTATAGGTTACACAGCGGCAGTACAAGGGAACATTTGGAATGAGAGGATGTTGTGGATTATACTGTGTTCCAGACAAAATTCCTATGTTGAGGTCCTAACTGTCAGTGCTTCAGAATGTGACCTTATTCAGAAACAGGGAATTACTGGGAAAACTCAGGATAAGGTGATAATGCAAAGTGACTACCTAACAAAAATTGCAATTCAGACACAGATAGGCAGAGAAGACAATGTGAAGGGACATGGGGAGATTGATTAGTCATCTGGAAGCCAAGGAGAGAGGCCTGGAACAGATTCTGATCACATAGCCCTGAAGGAACCCACCTTGCCTACACCTTCATTTTAGACTTGGAACCTCAAGAACCATGAGATGATACATTTCTGCTATTTAAGCCACCCAGTTTGTGGTACCTTGTTACAGTAGTCTTGGCAAACTAAGGTGGAACTCTACTGTAACTGTGGTTGTAGGGTAGTTACAGGACACCTAATTTGTACACTAATAAATTTCAATACATGTAGGTAAAAAAGAATAAAACACAGCTTAGCAAAAAATGCATTTTGTTATCTCAAAAATATAACATTGTAAAAAATAAAAACAGGAGACTAAGCAAACACTTCACGAAGGGTCTATGCACATAGTTAAAAATAAGCACATTAAAATATGTTCAAAATCATTAGTCATTAATGAATCTCTAAGACTACAAGAAGCCATCACTGTATACCTATTATAATGGCTAAGATTAAAAAAAGTATTTGCAATATCAAGGCATTTAAGAGAGGTGGAATAACTGAACCGTTAGCTATTGCTCATGGGTATGTAAATTGGCACAACCAATTTGCCAAAGAGATTTGTTTTCTTTTTTTAACCAAGGTCCTGACAGTTTGCTCTTATTATTTTTTAAATCTGAGTATAGTTGACACACAGTGTGCATTAGGTCTAGGTATACAACTTAGTGAATTGACAAGCTTATACACTATGCCATCATCTATCTTGTTACATCACTAGTATAATATCACTGTTTTCTTCATGCTATGGCTTTTATTCCCAATGCTTATTCATTATATAACTGGAGGCCTGAATTTTCTGTATGTATGGGCCTGCTTGCTTTTGTTTTGAGATTCCACTTATGACTGGAATCAAATGGCATCTGCTTTTTTCAGTCTAACATGGCACTTAGTATAATACTTTCTAGGTGCATTCATGATCTCATCCTTTTTATGTATCTACACAATGGAATATTACACAGCCATACCTTCCTTAGCTGTCTGCTGATGGACACTTAGGCTACTTCCATACCATGGCTATTGTAAATATGCTGCAATAAACATAAGGGGACATATATCTTTACAACTTAGCGTTTTTGTTTTCTTGGGTAAATAGCAGTAATGAAAATATTTCATAAGATTTTATTTATTTATTCATAAGAGACACAGTGAGAAAGAGAAAGAGAGAGGCAGAGAGGGAAGCAGGCTCCATGCAGGGAGCCTGATGTGTGACTCGATTCCAGGTCTCCAGGATCAGGCCCTGGGCTGAAGGTGGTGCTAAACTGCTGAGCCACCTGGGCTGCCCTATTTCTATTTTTAATTAAGGAAACTTCATTACCTTTCTCCACAATGGTTGTACTAATTTAGATTCCTACTAACAATGCACAAGAGTTCCTTTTTCTCTATATCCTAGCCAACACTCATTACTTTTGTCATTTTGATTTTAGCCATTCAAACTGGTGGAGTAAGATATCTCATTGTGCTTTGATTTGCATTTCCCTGATGATTGATGATGCTGAGCATTTTTCATTTGTCAAGGCCATCTGTATATGTTCTTTGAAAAATATCTATTCAGGTTCTCTGCCCATTTTTAATAAGTTTTTTTAAGAGAGGAATGGAATAGGTAAAGATCCAGAGGCATGCAGAAGGTATTAAGTGTATTCATGAGAAGAGCTACCACTTCTGAGGAAAAAAAACTACTGGGCAAAAATTGTAGATACAATTCTCAGACCTCACACAGGGCCAGTGTGAGTCATGGAAGAGTACTCAGTTGTATTTTGCCTCGGCAATGAGAAAAAGTCATACATTAGCGGCTGCTCCAGACTCTCCTGAGAGAACACAGTAGCGAGAACTAAAAGTATCAAATTGTTTCTACTTAACTAATTCTCCAAAAAATACTTAAATATACTCCTAGGAATATCCCAGGCTCAGTAACCAGACAATAAAAGGAAACAAAAGTCATCCAGATTGATAAGAAGTAATTCTTTCACTATTTACATATGACATGATACTACATATAAAATACCTAAGTGTGCCTGGGTGTCTCTATCCCTTCAGTATCTGCCTTTGGCTCAGGTCATGATCCCAGGATCGTGGGACGGAGCACAACTTCAGGTTCTCTGCTCAGCAGGGAGCCAGCTTCCCCCTCTCTCTCTGCCCACCACTCCCCCTGCTTGTGCTTTCTCTCTGTCCCTCTATCAAATAAGTAAATCTTTAAAAAAAACTGAAAGACTTCATCAAAACTACCAGAATAAATGAGTTCAGTAAAGTTACAGGATTCAAAAATCAATGTACAGAAATCTGTTGTATTTCTATAGACTAATAATGAAGTAGTAGAAAGAGAAATTAAGAAAAATAATAAAGTAATAATAAAGAGAAAGAAAAAAGTAATCTCATTTATAATCTCACCACAAATAATAAGATACCTAGGAATAAGCCTAACCAAAGAGATGGAAAGAACTGTGCTCTGAAAACTTTAAGACTTGTACTCTGAAAACTGTAAAGCATTGATGAAAGAAATTGAAGATGATACAAAGAAATGAGACGATTTCCATGCTCATGGATTAGGAAAAAATATATTGTTTACATATCTATACTACCCAAAGCAATCTACACATAAAATACACTCCCTATTAAAATACCAACAGTATTTTTCACAAAACTAAAACAAATTATCCTAAAATTTGTATCCAACTACCAAAGACTGTCAATAGCCAAAGTAATCTTGAAATAGAAAAATGAAGCTAGAGGAATCACAATTCCAGACTTCAAGTTATGTTACAAAGTTGTAATGATTAAAACAGTACAATACTGGCACAAAAATAGACCCATAGATCAATGGAAGAGAAAACCCAGAAGTAAACCCACAATTACACGGTAAATTAGTCTTCAACAAAGCAGAAAAGAACATCCAACGGGGGAAAGACAGTCTCTTCAACTGTCTTTGACACTCTTCAAGTGTTAGGAAAACTGGTCAATGCAAAAATAAACTCAGAATGATTTAAAGACCTAAATGGGGGACCTGAAACCATCAAACTCTTAGAAGAGAACACAGACAGTAATGTCTCTGATATTAAACATATTAGACAAATGGTAGCAACATTTTTCTAGATAGGTCTCCTAAAGCAAGGGAAAAGAAGCAAAAATAAACTACTGGGACTTAATCAAAATGAAAAGCATTTGCATGGTGAGGGAAACAATCTACAAAACTAAAAGGCAACCTACTGAATGGGAGAAGATATTTGCAAATGACATATCGAATAAAGGGTTAGTGTCCAAAATACATAAAGAACTTACACAACTCAACACCTCAAATACAAATGGTCCAATTAAAAAATGGACAGACGACACAGACATTTCTCCAAAGGATATGTCCAAATGGTCAACAGATACAGAAAAATTCAATATCATTTGTCATCAGGAAAATGCATATCAAAAGCATAATGAGATATGTCACACCAGTCAGAATGGCTAAAATCAAAAACGAAGAAAACCAACTTTTGAATGTGGAGGAAAAAAAAACTGTTGATGCGAATGGGAACTGGTGCAGCCACTCTGGAAAACAGTATGGAGGTTCCTCAAGAAGTTAAAAATAGAACCACTCTACTATCAAGTAACCAGTCTACTAGGTATTTACCCAAAGGATACGAAAATATTGATTTGAAGGGATACATGCACTCCTAGATTCATACCAGCATTATTTACAATAACCAAATCATAGAAACAGCCTGCTGTACACCAAAAATGAATGCATGAAAAAGATGAGTCATGTACATAAAATGGAATATTACTTGGCCTTAAGAAAGAATGAGCTCTTGCCATTTGCAACAACATGGACAGAGGTGGAGAGAGAGTACAATGCTAAGTGAAATGAGTCAGTCAGACAAAGACCAATACCATAGAATTTCACTCACATGTAGAATTTAAGAAAAAAACGAGCAACCTGGAAAAGGACAAACCAAGAAATAGACTCTTAGCTCTTGGTTATCAGAGGGGAGGTGGTTAGAAGGATCATTATAATAGGACATGGGATTCAAAAGCATACTTGTTGGGGCACCTGGGTGTCTCAGTTCTTGGGTGATCAACTCTTGGTTTTTGGCTTGTGTCCTGATCTCATGAAGCCCTGTGTTGGGCTCTGTACTCACCAGGATTGTGCTTGGATATTTTCTCCCTCTGCCACTTCCCCTGTTCTCTCAAATGAATAAATCTTAAAAAGTGCATTTGTTGTGATGAGCCCTGCATGATGAATGGAATTGTACAATCATGGTACCTGGAATTCATCCTATTGATTTTTTTCCTCTGGAGAACACTAATCTAGGTGCTAAGACAATTTGAAGAAGAAAAAATAAAGGATTTAATCTATACTTTGTACTATACACTAGTATTAACTTTATATATAAAGTTATATATATACAACTTTGTACTACACACTAGTATTAACTTTATACATATATAAAGATTGTATTTATTTCAGAGAGAATGACAGAGGCATGCATGAATGAGGAGGAAGGACAGAGGGGGAAGCAGACACCCACTGAGCAGGGACTGTAATGTGGAGCTCAATCCCAGGACCTGGAATCATGACCTGAGCCAAAGGCAGACACTTAACTGAATGAGCCTCCCACTTGCCCTATGAGCCTAAATGTTAAACCTAAAACTATAAAATTTCTGGGGGGGGAGGACAAATTCTTTATAACCTGAGCTAGGCAAAAAGTCTCTTTGATATGACATAACAAAATAAATTTAAAAATGATAAGTTAGATTTCCTTAAGATTAACTTGCATGTTCAGTAAAAGATTTTGTTAAAAAAAAATGAAAAGACAGGCCACCAATCTGGAAAAAAACTGAAAATCACATTATTTGATAAGATTTCTATTTCAAATAGATTATTCAAGAATTATAAAAAACATCTCAAACAAAATACTTTGACAATTCACTGAAGAAGCTATGTGGATGGCAAATAAGCACATGAAAAGATGTAAGCCTAAGATTTCATTAGGGAAATGAAAATTCAATGAGATATAACTACATGTCTATTAATATAAATAAAATTTAAGAAGACTAAGGATATCAAATGTTATAAGGTCCTGAAAGAACTACTTGTGGGAGTGTAAAATGCTACAACACTTTGTAAACCCTCCCTTGTTTTCCTTACAATTTAACATGTAATTAACATATGACCTAGACATTCTGCTCCTAAGTATTTGCCCTAGGGAATTGGAAACATACAGCCATGCAAAGACTTGAGCATATACATTCATCACAAGTTTATTTGCAATAACTTGCAGAAACCTAGAAACAACTCAAACATTCATCAAAAGGTGAATGGATAAATAAACTGTGGTATATACATATAATGGGGTGCTGCCTGGCAGTACAATTGAACTCTTGAGCAACAACATAGATGAATCTTTAATTATTTTGAGAAAAGGAAGCTAATGAAAAAGTACATTTTGTGTGACTGCATTCACATAAAATTCTAAAAAATGGAAACTAAATATTTAGCGACAGAGATAACTATAGAGACAGAAAAGCAAATCAGAGATTGCTTAAAGTTGAGGGGTTGAGCAATTTAGCAGAAGGTTACAAAAAGACACAAATTTGAGGAAGTGAAGGATCTATACTTATCTTGATTTTGGATTTTGAAGGTTGGTACAGGAGTATAAACTATCTAAAACATCCATTGTATGCTTTACATATGTGCACTTTATGAAGGAAAGGGGAAAAAAAGAATTTTCCCTGAATTAAAGAATACACATTGGCATATAGTTTGATATTCAGAAGAAGATAGTTCTATCAAAGTAGTTGTTACTGGTAGTCAAATAGTTATTTGAAGTCAATGGTTACTTTACGACCACATGGGTTGATAGATGTGGCTGCCAAACATAAGGGTCAGAGAGTAAAAATGCTTAGTCAACCACTTAAGCCAAGCACAAACACAGTCGAAGTGCTTACGGTTTAATTATGGCTTTGTTATTGCCAATGAGTATTTACTGAGAATTAACTACTTGTCTTGTGATAAAGTTGATACTGGAGATCCCCTATTACAGTGATGTAATTCTTCCCTTAGTAGTTTGAAACCAAAGACAAGAGCTGTCTATTATTACCCATTAAGTTAAACTGTAACTATGACAAAATATCTGAATCCAAAGGGAAAAGAAAATCTAGCTAATTAGGTATCTGACTCTGCAGATGAAAACATCTGAATGTTTAACAGGTTTTTTTGTCCCCTCCCCCTCTTGTTCATATTCTGTAGATTCCTATTATCTAATTCAGTTAAAAATTTCCCATGCATCCGAGAGAGTAAGAAAATCAAAATAAATACCTTGGATATGCAAACAAAAGAAACCGTTAGATCAATAATTTTCTCATTGATTTTAAATGGCTTTACCATGTCATGTCAAAGGTTTTAATACATTGGCACCTACCTGGCTGGTCCATGACTAAGTCTTTTGCTTGTATAAGTGAATGATTTAATCTACATTTTTAAAAGATTATAAAGCTAAGCAGTGTTTCTCAAGCTTTGACGTGCATATGAATTAGCTGGATAGCTTATTAAGATGCAGATTCTTATTTAGTAAGTCTGTAGAGGGGCTTGAGACACAGCATTTTTAATCAATTCCAAGGTGGGCATATTAATTTCCTGTTGCTGCTATAGCACATTTCCACAAACATACTGAATTAAAATAATACAAACTTCTAATTTACAGTTCTAGAGATGAGAAATCCAAAATCAGTTCCAATAATGTTTGCAGATGTTTGAGTTCCTTCTGGAAGCTTTGGGGGTGTATCTGTTAACTTGCCCTTTCCAGCTTGTTTGCATTCCTTTGCTCATGGCCTCCCATCACAACTACCTCCATTTCTGTAGCCACATCCCAATTCTCTGACAATATTGCCTCCCTCTTGTAAAAATCCTTATGATTATATTGGTCTTGCTAAGATTTTAATATAATTACATCTGTAGGACCTTTTTTGCCATGTCATATACCTTATTCATAGACTTTCAGGATTACACATTGGTATCTTTGAAGCATCATTATTTGTTCTGCAATCAGGTGATATTGATACTGCACACTTTGAATAACAAGTCTCTGCAGTAGAATAAAATCCAAGGTCACTTATCCTGATAGGTCTTCTGAACAGAGATATCACTCTTTGGTTCTGATTCTCTATTCAAATATAGTACAGAAATTGAACCAAAACCACAGGTCTTCTGTCCTGTCACACAAATAGTTACACACACCCACACACACCACACACACACATATATATATTTTATATAATTTACTTTTTGTTATATAAGTTATAAATTATATATATAACATATTTTTATGTTATATATAAGGTATATATAACATATATAAGGTTATATATATAAGGTTATATATATAACATATATATAAAGTTTATATATAACCATATATAAATAATATATATAATATATATAATATATATAACATATATATATAAGGTTTATATATAGCTGTATATAAATAATGTATGTATATGTGTGTCTATTTATATGTATGTATGGACACACATACTATTTTTTATTTACTTATTCATGAGAGACAGAGAGAGAGATAACAGAGACATAGGTGGCAGAGGGAGGAGAAGCAGGCTCCATGCAGGAAGCCTGATGTGGGACCCGATCCAGGCCCCAGGATCACGTCCTGGGCTGAAAGCAGACACTTAACCACTGAGCCACTCAGCCATCCCAACATACATACTTTAAAAGGTGATAGACTCACAATATATTTGATGGTGTGTAATTTTATTCCTTGGACGTTGTTATTTTCAAACTAAATGCTTTTAAAAGTCCTTCTGAGAAAAACATTTCTGAATATAAAAAAGGGGAAGAGAGAAGGTGGAGGGAGGGAGAGAGGAAAGGAGAGTGGTTTAAAAATGCATCATGATCTAAAGGTCATCAGATAGAGCCCTTCATCAAGATTTATTCTCAGTGCGGAGCCTGCTTGAGACTTAAACTTAAGACTTTTCTCCCTCCCTCTCTCTCAAATAAATAAATCTTTAAAGAAATAAAAAAATAAAAATGTATACTACATAAGGGGTCTGAAAGTCACCAATCTGTCTAAACAAGTAAGCTGAACAGACTGAAAAATTAAGTCTTCTTTGATCCATAAGACAGGGGAAAAGCTACAAGGCAAAAAACCCTGCCTCCAAGATTGGAGAGGCAGATGACTAAAGATCATCAAGGTTTATCAGGACAAAGACTCATGAGCAAAATCCCAGATTTGTTTCAGTATTGGGAAAAACAGGAAAACCTGAAGTGTAATAGACAAGCTGTTGGAAGCTCACTATAGACAATTGTGAGAGTTAAAAACCTCAGGGGGAGCCAGTTATCAGTGGTCTACAAAATACTGTGAGATTTACCTGGTACTTGACCAGGTTCCCAAGAAAAGATCCTCTTGGGTTCTGTCAGGAAGAAAGGAAAAGAGAAACCATTTTGAAATATATGAGAATATTCTGTTTTTAACAAGGCCTGTCATCTGGGAAAAACAGCAAATCAGAGGTTAACTGCTGGAGTATTATCAGAACTTAACGGACCTGGGGAAAGGTATACCCAACTGCAATCTATTCCAACTACCCCAACCTATCTAAATGATGAGAAAAAAGTGAAAAGCATTGTGACCTAATCACAGGACCATAAGGTACTTTGCTCCCCCTGCACATCACCATCACATTACTAAAAGCCTATAGATAGCAGTTACTTTTCTGGTACATCATGCACAGCTACCAAGAAAAATTTACAAAGCCAAAAATAAATAGCCTACTAAAAGACAAAAAAATAAAATAAAATGTAAACAAAACAAGCCTCACACCACACATGTTGAAATTATCAGACTAGAAATTCTAAACAAAGCTTATGATTAATATGTTAAGGAAGCTAATGAATAAAGTAGACAGCATGCAAGAACAGATGGCCAGTATAAGTAGAAAGCTGGAAATCCTAAAAATAAAAAATAAATTCTCGGGTTAAAATTACATAGTAACAGAAATGAAGAATGCATTTGATGGGATTGTTAGTAGACTGGACATAGCAGAGGAATCCTGTAGCTATAAGGTACCTCAATAGAATCCTCCAAACTAAAAGCAAATAGAACAATGACTAAAATAAAACAGAATGGCCAAGGACTATGGGCCAAATAATATAGGCATAATGACGACAGAGAAAACGGGACAGAAGATATATAGAAAGAGATGGAGTACTTACAAATTCGTACTATGAGGCCAGCATCACCTTAATTCCAAAACCAAAGACCCCACCAAAAAGGAGAATTACAGACCAAAATCCCTGATGAACATGGATGCAAAAATTCTCAACAAGATACTAGCCAATAGGATCCAACAGCACATTAAGAAAATTATTCACCATGACCAAGTAGGATTTATCCCCGGGACATAAGTCTGGTTCAACATTCGTAAAACAATCAATGTGATTGATCAGGTCAGCAGAGGAAAACCAAGAACCATATGATCCTCTCATTAGATGCAGAGAAAGCATTTGACAAAATACAGCATCCATTCCTGATCAAAACTCTTCAGAGTGTAGGGATAGAGGGAACATTCCTCAACATCTTAAAAGCCATCTGCGAAAAGCCCACAGCAAATAACATTCTCAATGGTGAAGCACTGGGAGACTTTCCCCTAAGATCAGGAACAAGACAGGGATGTCCATTCTCACCACTCACTGCTATTCAAAATAGTATTGGAAGTCATAGCCTCAGCAATCAGACAACAAAAAGACATTAAAGGCATTCAAATTAGCAAAGAAGAAGTCAAACTCTCCCTCTTCACCGATGACATGATACTCTACATAGAAAACCCAAAAGCCTCCACCCCAAGATGGCTAGAACGCATACAGTAATTTGGTAGCGTGGCAGGATACAAAATCAATGCCCAGAAATCAGTGGCATTTCTATACAGTAATTATGAGACTGAAGAAAGAGAAATTAAGGAGTCAATCTCATTTACAATTGCACCCAAAAGCATAAGATACCTAGGAATAAACCTAACCAAAGAGGTAAAGGATCTATACCCTAAAAACTATAGAACACTTCTGAAAGAAATTGAAGACACAAAGAGATGGAAAAATATTCCATGCTCATGGATTGGCAGAAATAATATTGTGAAAATGTCAATGTTACCCAGGGCAATATACACGTTTAATGCAATACCTATCAAAATACCATGGACTTTCTTCAGAGAGTTACAACAAATTATTTCAAGATTTGTGTGGAATCAGAAAAGACCCCGAATAGCTAGGGGAATTTTATTTTTTTTAATTTTTTTATTTATTTATGTATGTATGATAGTCACAGGGAGAGAGAGAGGCAGAGACACAGGCAGAGGGAGAAGCAGGCTCCAGGCACTGGGAGCCTGACGTGGGATTCAATCCCAGGTCTCCAGGGTCGCGCCCTGGGCCAAAGGCAGGCGCCAAACCACTGCATCACCCAGGAATCCTCAGCCAGGGGAATTTTAGAAAAGAAAACCATATCTGGGGGTAACACAATGCAAGACTTCAGGTTGTACTACAAAGCTGTGGTCATCAAGACAGTGTGGCACTGGCACAAAAACAGACACATAGATCAATGAAACAGAATAGAGAACCCAGAAGTGGACCCTCAACTTTATGGTCAACTAATATTCGATAAAGGAGGAAAGACTATCCATTGGAAGAAAGACAGCCTCCTCAATAAATGGTGCTGGGAAAATTGGACATCCACATGCAGAAGAATGAAATTAGACCACTCTCTTTCACCATACGCAAAGATAAACTCAAAATGGAAGAAAGATCTAAATGTGAGACAAGAGTCCATCAAAATCCTAGAGGAGAACACAGGCAACACCCTTTTTGAACTATGCCACAGTAACTTCTTGCCAAGATACATCCATGAATGCCAAAGAAACAAAAGCAAAAAGGAACTATTGGGACTTCATCAAGACAAGAAGCTTTTGCACAGCAAAGGATACCATCAACAAAACTAAAAGACAACCTACACAATGGGAGAAGATATTTCCAAATGACGTATCAGATAAAGGGCTAGTTTCCAGGATCTACGAAGAACTTCTTAAACTCGACACCAGAGAAACAAACAATCCGATCATGAAATGGGCAAAAGACATGAAGAGAGATCTCACAGAGGAAGTCATACGCATGGCCAACATGCACATGAGAAAATGCTCTGCATCACTTGCCATCAGGGAAATACAAATCAAAACCTCAATGACATACCACCTCACACCAATGAGAATGTGGAAAATAAACAAGGCAGGAAACCACAAATGTTGGAGAGGACGCGGAGAAAAGGGAACCCTCTTACCCTGTTGGTGGGAATGTGAACTGGTGCAGCCACTCTGGAAAACTGTGTGGAGTTTCCTCGAAGAGTTAAAGATAGACCTGGCCTACGACCCAGCAACTGCACTGCTGGGGATTGACCCCAGAGTTTCAGATGCAATGAAATGGCAGGACACCTGCACCCCGATGTTTCTAGCAGCAATGTCCACAATAGCCAAACTGGAAGGAGCCTCAGTGTCCATCAAAAGATGAATGGATAAAAAAGATGTGGTTTATGTATACAATGGAATATTACTCGACCATTAGAAATGACAAATACCCACCATTTGCTTCAACGTGGATGGAACTGGAGGGTATTATGCTGAATGAAGTAAGTCAATCAGAGAAGGACAGTGTATGTTCTCATTCATTTGAGGAATACAAAATAACAGTGAAAGGGAATATAAGGGAAGGGAGAAGAAAAAGACTCCAAACTCAGGGAAACGAACTAGGGGTGGTGGAAGGGGGGGCGGGGGGTGGGGGTGAATGGGTGATGGGCCTGAGGGGGGCACTTGATGGGATCAACACTGGGTGTTATTTTGTATGTTGGTAAATTGAACACCAATAAAAAATTAATTTATTAAAAAAAAGAACCCTCATTCGGTGGGAGGAGGCCAATATAATCAATTTGCAAGTCTTTCATTAGCTAAGAACTCTTCTCCTATTGTAAAATTTTGACTGAGAAAGATATTTGGTGTGATTTCAATCATCTTAAATTTACTCATACTGATTTGTGATGTATGATCTACTCTGGAAAGTGTGCCACATACTCGAGAAGTATCGGCACATGCTGCTGTTAGATGGAATGTTCTGCATTATTTTTAGGCCCCTTTTGTCCAAAGTACAGTTCAAGTCCATTATTTCCTTATCAATTTTTTGTTGGAGATCTATCCATTGTTTAAATCCCTAGTATGATTGTATTACCCCTTCAGATCTGTATGTGCTTAAATATTTAGGTGCTCTGATGTTGGGTGCATATATAATTATAATTGTCATAACTTCTTGATGAATTGACCCATTACTATTTATAATGACCTTCTCTCTTTCTTATTACAGTTTTTGCTAATAGACTATTTTGTCTGATATAAACATAGCTACCCTGCTGCTCTTTTTTGGTTTCCATCAAATGGAATACCTTTTTCCATTCCTTCATTTTCAGTCCATGTCTCTTGTAGACAGTATATAGTTGGGCCTTGTTTTTTAATCCACTCAACCATTCTGCTTGACTGATTCTGCTATTGAAATTTTTTATTGAATTCTTCAGTGTAGTCATTGTGTTCCTTTTTTTAAAAAAAAAGAGAATTGAATTTTTTAAAATATTTTATTTATTTATTTATTAATGAGAGACACACAGAGAGAGGCAGAGGGAGAAGCAGGCTCCATGCAGGGTGCCCAATGTGGGACTTGATCCTGGCACTCCGGAATCATGCCCTGAGCCATGGTAGAGCTCAACCACTGAGGCAGACGCTCAACCACTGAGCCATCCAAGCATCCCAGTCCTTGTGTTCCTTAATTTAAGAATTTCTGTTTATTGCAATGAAAACCCGAGACACCTGCACCCCAGTGTTTATAGCAGCAAAGTCCACAATAGCCAAACTGTGGAAGGAGCCTTGGTGTCCATCAGCAGATGAATGGATAAAGATGTGGTCTATGTATGCAATGTAATATTACTCAGCCACCAGAAGAGATGAATACCCACATTTTGCTTCAATGTGGATGGACCTGGAGGGTCTTATGCTGAGTGAAGTAAGTCAATCGGAGAAGGACAAACATTACATGGTTTCGCTCATAAAAGGAATATAAAAAATAGTGAAAGGGAATAAAGGGGAAAGGAGAGAAAATGAGTGGGAAATATCAGAAAGGGAGACAGAACATGAGAGACTCCTAACTCTGGGAAACGAACAAGGGGTGGTGGAAAGGGAGGTGGGCGGGGGTGGGGGTGACTGGGTGATGGGCACTGAGAAGGGCACTTGACGGGATGAGCACTGGCTGTTATACTGTATGTTGGTTGGCAAATCGAACTCCAATTTAAAAAAATACAAAAAAAAATAAAATAACAATAAAATAAAATTCCCCTGTAAGAAGAAGCCCAGTGGAACAATCCACAAAAACAAGGACTGAATAGATATCATGATGCCACTAAACTCATATCTTTCAATAGTAACTCTGAACATGAATGGATTTAATGACCCCATCAAAAGGCACAGGATTTCAGGCTGGATAAAAAAGCAGGACCCCTCCCCCCCAAAAAAGGAGGACCCATCTATTTGCTGTCTACAAGAGACTCATTTTAGACAGAAGGACACCTACAGCCTGAAAAAAGTTTACAGAACCATTTACCATTCAAATGGTCCTAAAAAGAAAGCAGGGGTAGCCATCCTAATATCAGATCAATTAAAGTTTATCCCAAAGTCTGGAGTAAGAGATGAAGAGGGACACTATATCATACTTAAAGGATCTATCCAAGAAGGGGACTTAACAATCAACAATATATATGCCCTGAATGTGGGAGCTGCCAAATATATCAATCAATTAATAACCAAATTTAAGACATACTTAGATAATAATACACTTATACTTGGTGACTTCAATCTAGAGCTTTCTACACTCGATAGGTCTTCTTTTTTTTATGATAGTCACACAGAGAAGAGAGAGAGAGAGAGGCAGAGACACAGGCAGAGGGAGAAGCAGGCTCCATGCACTGGGAGCCCGACGTGGGATTCGATCCCAGGTCTCCAGGATCGTGCCCTGGGCCAAAGGCAGGCGCCAAACCATGCGCCACCCAGGGATCCCTCCATAGGTCTTCTAAACACAACATCTCGAAAGATGCGAGGGCTTTAAATGATACACTGGACCAGATGGATTTCACAGATATCTACAGAACTCCACATCCAAACTAAACTGAATACACATTCTTCTCAAGTGCACATGGAACTTTCTCCAGAATAGACCACATACTGGGTCACAAAACAGGTCTGATCCGATACCAAAAGATTGGGATCGTTCCCTGCACATTCTCAGACCATAATGCCTTGAAATTAGAACTAAATCACCACAAGAAGTTTGGAAGGACTTCAAAAACGTGAAGGTTAAGGATCATAGTGCTAAAAGATGAAAGGGTCAACCAGGAAATTAAGGAAGAATTAAAAAGATTCATGGAAACTAATGAGAATGAAGATACAACAATTCAAAATCTTTGGGATACAGCAAAAGCAGTCCTGAGAGGGAAATACATTGCAATACAAGCATCCATCCAAAAACTGGAAGGAACTCAAATACAAAGGCTAACCTTACACATAAAGGAGCTAGAAAAAAAAACAGCAAATAGATCCTAAACCCAGCAGAAGAAGAGAGTCAATAAAGATTCTGGCAGAACTCAACGAAATTGAAACCAGAAGAACTGTGGAACAGATCAACAAAACCAGGATTTGGTTCTTTGAAAGAATTAATTAATAAGACAGATAAACCATTAGCCAGCCTTATTAAAAAGAAGAGAGAGAAGACTCAAATTAATAAAATCATGAACGAGAAAGGAGAGATCACTACCAACACCAAGGAAATACAAACGATTTTAAAAACATATTATGAACAGCTATACGCCAATAAATTAGGCAATCTAGAAGAAATGGACATATATCTTGAAAAACACAGACTACCAAAACTGGAACAGGAAGAAATAGAAAACCTGAACAGGCCAATAACCAGGGAGGAAATTGAAACAGTCATCAAAAACCTCCCAAGACACAAAATTCCAGCGCCAGGTGGCTTCCCAGGGGAATTCTATCAAACGATTAAAGAAGCCATACCTATTCTACTAAAGCTGTTTGGAAAGACAGAAAGAGATGAGTACTTCCAAATTCGTTCTATGAGGCCAGCATCACCTTAATTCCAAAACCAGACAAAGACCCCAGCAAAAAGGAGAATTACAGACCAATATCCCTGATGAACATGGATGCAAAAATTCTCTACAAGAAACTAGCCAATAGGATCCAACAGCACATTAAGAAAATTATTCACCATGACCAAGTAGGATTTATTCCCAGGACACAAGGCTAGTTCAGCAGTCGGAAAGCAATCACCGTGATTGATCAGCTCAGCAAGAGGAAAACCAAGAACCATATGATCCTCTCATTAGATGCAGAGAAAGCATTTGACAAAATACAGCATCCATTCCTGATCAAAACTAATCAGAGTGTAGGGATAGAGGGAACATTCCCCAACATCTAAAAAGCCATCTACGAAAAGCCCACAGCAAATATCATTCTCAATTGGGAAGCACTGGGAGCCTTTTCCCTAAGATCAGGAACAAGACAGGGATGTCCAGTCTCACCACTGCAATTCGACATAGTACTAGAAGTCGTAGCCTCAGCAATCAGACAACAAAAAGACATTAAAGGCATTCAAATTGGCAAAGAGGAAGTCAAACTCTCCCTCTTCACTGATGACATGACACTCTACAAAGAAAACTCAAAAGACTCCACCACAAGATTGCTAGAACTCGCAATTTGATAGCATGGCAGGATACAAAATCAATGCCCAGAAATCAGTGGCATTTCTATACACTAACAATGAGACTGAAGAAAGAGAAATTAAGGAGTCAATCCCATTTACAATTGCACCCAAAAGCATAAGATACCTAGGAATAAACCTAACCAAAGAGGTAAAGGATCTATACCCTAAAAACTATAGAACACTTCTGAAAGAAATTGAGGAAGACACAAAGAGATGGAAAAATATTCCATGCTCATGGATTGGCAGAATTAATATTGTGAAAATGTCAATGTTACCCAGGGCAATTTACACGTTTAATGCAATCCCTATCAAACTACCATGGACTTTCTTCAGAGAGTTACAACAAATTATTTCAAGATTTGTGTGGAATCAGAAAAGACCCCAAATAGCCAGGGGAATTTTAAAAAAGAAAACCATACTGGGGGCATCACAATGTAAGATTTCAGGTTGTACTACAAAGCTGTCGTCATCAAGACAGTGTGGTACAGGCACAAAAAAGACGCATAGACCAATGGAGCAGAATAGAGAACCCAGAAGTGGACCCTCAACTTTATGGTCAACTAATATTCGATAAAGGAGGAAAGACTATCCACTGGAAAAAAGACAGCCTCTTCAATAAATGGTGCTGGGAAAATTGGACATCCACATGCAGAAGAATGAAACGAGACCACTCTCTTTCACCATACACAAAGATAAACTCAAAATGGATGAAAGATCTAAATATGAGACAAGATTCAATCAAAACCCTAGAGGAGAACACAGGCAACACCCGTTTTGAACTCGGCCACAGTAACTTCTTGCAAGATACATCCACGAAGGCAAAAGAAACAAAAGGAAAAATGAACTATTGCGACTTCATTAAGATAAGAAGCTTTTGCACAGCAAAGGATACAGTCAACAAAACTAAAAGACAACCTACAGAATGGGAGAAGATATTTGCAAATGACATATCAGATAAGGGCTAGTTTCCAAGATCTATAAAGAACTTCTTAAACTCAACACCAAAGAAACAAACAATCCAATCATGAAATGGACAAAAGACATGAAGAGAAATCTCACAGAGGAAGACATAGACATGGCCGACATGCACATGAGAAAATGCTCTGCATCACTTGCTATCAGAGAAATACAAATGAAAACCACAATGAGATCCCACCTTACACCAGTGAGAATGGGGAAAATTAACAAGACAGGAAACCACAAATTTTGGAGAGGATGCAGAGAAAAGGGAACCCACTTACACTGTTATTGGAAATGTGATCTGGTGCAGCCACTCTGGAAAAATGTGTGGAGGATCATCAAAGAATTAAAAATAGACTTGCCCTATGACCCAGCAATTGCACTGTTGGGGATTTACCCCAAGATTCAGATGCAATGAAACGCTGGGACACCTGATGTTTCTAGCAGCAATGTCCACAATAGCCATACTGTGGAAGGGGTCTGGTGCCCATCGAAAGATGAATGGATAAAGAAGATGTGGTATACGTATACAATGGAATATTACTCAGCCATTAGAAATGACAAATACCCACCATTTGCTTCAACGTGGATGGAACTGGAGGGTATTATGCTGAGTGAAATAAGTCAATCGGAGAAGGACAAACAGTGTATGTTCTCATTCATTTGGGGAATATAAATAATAGTGAAAGGGAATAGAGGGGAAGGGAGAAGAAATGGATAGGAAATATCAGAAAGGGAGACAGAACATGGAAGACTCCTAATTCTGGGAAACGAACTAGGGGTGGTGGAAGGGGAGGAGGGCGGGGGTTGGGGGTGACTGGTTGGCGGGCACTGAGGGGGCACTTTACGTGATGAGCACTGGGTGTTATTATGTATGTAGGCAAATTGAACACCAATAAAAATAAATTCATTTTAAAAAAAGAAATTTAAAGTACAGTGAAAGTACTAAAAATAATAAAAATATAAATATATACATAACAATTAAAATTAAGCACTTAATAAAAAAAGAATTGCAGAAAATAAAAATAATAAGGAAAACACAAAATATTAAAGGAGCTAGATCCTACTTTCCCCGTAGAAATGAAGCTTTGCCGGCCTCTGTGATCAGTACTCTTGGTGGGACCCAGTGGTCTCTGCAGTCCTCTGGGGAGGGCCCATCGCTCTGATTCTCAGGTGTCCTCTTCCTTAGTGAAGATGCACCTGCAGGACTCAGATGTGGGGCTCAGTGTAAGCGCCTCTGGCCACCAGCAGGCGGCGCTGTGCTGCTACCTGAGGACTCAGTGCTGATGAGTGGGATGAGTGTGGGGGACCTGGGTTCCCTGCCCTGAAGCTGAACTTCCTCCCCCCAGCCTGCAGTCAGCCTTCACAGAAGAGCAATCAAGTGCTCTTGTCTCCGCAGTTTGTGTCAGAACCCTGTGTTCACCCTGCCTGTGTCCGAGCTTTTCTTTTAAATTAATCTCACATGCAGGACTGAGTTTCAAAATTCCAGAATTTAGGGCCTCCCCTGTTGGAGACCTGTGCTCTTGCTGCCCAGGAGTGTCTCCTCCACTTCCGCATTAGGTGAAGCACAAGGGGACAAGGGGCAGCCAGGAGGAACGTGTGCTAAAGGGACCCATCTGGCGGGATGGATGGCCGTTCATGGGCATCTGGTCACGGTGGGCAGGAGCCGTGTGTGTCGGGTTCGTGCCTGTGGCGCCTGTGTGTCGGTTCCGGGAGCCCCAGGTCTGTGGCTCAAGGGCACCTCGTCTGCAGAGACGGAGGGAAGGCGTCTCCTGGGATCCCTAAGGATGACTCTGTGCACGGCAGCGGGCAGCACTCCGACGTCCGTCTCCTGCTGGGCTCGTCTGCTTGGGACTGCAGTGCAAGGAGCCGGGAGGGCGGGGCGCCCCCACCGAGGGCACCGCAGACATTCCTGCAGGCGGTGTCCTAAATTCAGAGCTTTTCAGGAGCGGCTGCGCCCCTGAGGGAGCTCCAGGGGCCAAAACCTGATTTTAGCTGATGGCGACAAAGAGCCACGGGCGTCGCTAAGTGCCCTTGCAGGGACTTTGTTCTGCCTACCTTGTGGGTGGTCGTTTGCCAGGCAGTGCCCATGGACGACTAGCACCAGGACCGGGAGCAGCCCTCCAGCCCCTGGAGGATGTCTAACAGCCCCGTGGACCCTGGTCCCTAGTTCTCAGGCTGGGCTGGAACCATAGGATCATTTGGAGGATTCCCATTTGGGTGGACAGTGGGGTGAGGTGGTCCTTACCAGTTCAAGGCCCTTGGTCCCTGCCTCCAAGGCCACGACCCTCAGCCATCCTGCCAGCTCCCACCTGGACACCTTCTCCTCCAGGCTCATTCCCAGCGTGGTGGCTATGGTTTGCACAGATGCCAGGGCCCCTGGAAAGCTCAGGGATAGGGATGTCTCAGGCCACCAGTGGGCGGACAGCCTCCAGGGCTGATGTGTGGCCTTGAGACCCAGCGTGAGTGTAACCCCGGTTGTACCTCCGTGACATGGGTGTAGACGTGCCATGGCCGAGGGTCCAGGGACCTCTCCTCAACACACTGAGAAAGCAGTTCTCCCACCTCAGCAAGGGGACCATGCTTCCCCGGGGTTTCTCTAGACCTAGCGAAAGCCCCATCTGTCCCGAGGCCACCCTCGCCAGACACCATGGATTCCGACGTCACAAGCCATTCTGTTCAGGGAAGGAGCCGGACCCACCCACTGTGTCTATGGAAACTATGGGTGCAGGGTGTGTACCATCGGCTCTACCTATGGACAGGTCCACACAATCCCTCCCATGGAGCCAGATGCACATAGAAAGGGACATCCCGAGTGCCTGTGGAGCCCCGTCGCTTGGGTGTCCACCTGGGCTCAGGTCATGATCCCAGGGTCCAGGATGGAGCCTCAAGTGGGGCTCCCTGCTCAGTGGGGTCCTGCTTCTCTCCTGCCAGTGCACGAGCTCTCTCACTCGCTCTCTCTCACCATGCACCCCCATAAATCTCTAAAGCATTTCACAGAAAAGGAAATGCAGATACAGATAATAGTGGACACGCATGTGTGCACAGAGTTGACTAGGGGAGCCAGAGAGGTTGGGATATAAGGGCCACCTCTCAGAACTCTGCTTCCTCGCAAACACTGAAACCCACGTGTTGGATCCGGAGGCCTCAGATGAGGATGTCAGCTCTCATCTCCAAGGCGTGTGGGACATGTCAGGGGCATAGTAAACCCGAAGGGACCGACCGCCTCCACTTCCCTATTCTTCCAAATTATCGACCAACATTCCTTTCCTGAGGTTCAAGGACCAGACAGTAAGTTGCAAAGGAAGCTCCCGTGAGAGTATGACCTCTGTGTGTGTCTACCTGTGAGAGAAAATGAGGTAGAGGGGTCAGGAGACAGAGATAGACAGACAGAGAGACAGAGAGAGACAGAGAGAGAGAGGAGAGAAAGAGAGAGAGATTTAGAGAAATAGAGGGAGACAAGCATAGAGGGAGGAGGCGACCATGAAGGAGGAGTGGGGAGATTCACTGCCCACCCAAGAGGATCGGGGTTAGGGGTGAATTAGGCCTCAGCTGACACCATCATGGCCAGATCGCGTGCATGGAGAGTATGTCCCTGGGCTTCCCTGTCGACCCCTTGGAGGAGTGCTCACACAAGCAGTGCCTCCACCCAGTGATGGTGGCTGTGTGTGGGGAGGGTGAGTGAGGCCTGTGCGTGTGTCTGTGCCAAGTTGGGAGCTGCAGATGGGCGTCTTGGTGTCTCCACAGCCCGTTTCGGGCACAGGCACGGGAAGGATTGCGAATGTTGCAAGACAGGCAGGAATGAAGGGACCGAAGGCCCAGGGGACAAATGACACCACGAAATCTCTCGGGGGAGGCAGAGATGTTTATTGTAGCCATGGGTCACCCCGTGGAGCTTGAACAGCAGGGATGAGGTTTCCTCAAGTGATTCTTGGCAGGGAAGAGAGGTGACCCGGCTGAGGGAAGACCTGTGACAGGCTGACCACTAACGTCTGCTGCTTCCTGAATAGCCAGGGACACTTGAGGGTCCAGGGGCCTGCTGATGAGTCCCACAGAAGGAAAACACATGCACATGCACAAAGGCACACGCACGGTTGAGGTTCTGGAACGCAGCCCAGTGGGATCGTCTCACACTGACAGCCCCGAGTGGCTGTGGCCACCCCTCTGGCTACCACTTGCTGACCGTTGGCAGTGCTCTGGGCAAGATGCCAGCCAAGGCCCCAGGACATTCCCGCCATAGTCTGGGACAGGAGGCTGACGGGGGGGACCTCAGGCTTTGCCCCTTAGGCCATTCCCACCCTGACAGCCTAGATGCATCCGTGTCCCTGGGCAACACAGTCCAGACCTGTAGCATGATGGCTGCTCCTCCTAGCCTCAGGCTCCATCGGGCCGCTGGCTGAACTGTGGGCTTCCTCTCCTCTGAGTCACACTAGGGCCCCATGTTCCCCTGGATGCCTGAATGAATGGGTTGGGCGTGGGGAGGACAGATCCTCCCTGCTCCTAGGCCTGAGGACACAAGGAGTCCTGTAGCATTTCCAGCAGAGCGTGAAAATCGTCCTCGCTGAAGGGTGCTTCCAGGGGACCTGGAGGTTGCGTCCTCCTGCAGAGGTCCCACCCACAAGGGGTGTACATCTTCTTCCATCTCATCGGCTGAGAAAAGCTCTTGTAGGAATCTGGAGTTGTCCGCACACAGCTGGTGTTGTGGGGGCAGCAGGACACATGGCCCTGTAGGAGGGGGAGGCTGTTGCCACCAAGCGGGGCTCTCCCCGGGGGCGGGCTGCTGCCCTGTCCCATCCTGGGACCCCGCTGTGCCCATGACTGCCTGGGAACTTTGACCCTTCCTCGGCATGGCCTGATCGGTGCCCGAGGGACCTGCATGACCCCAGTGTTGAGGAAGATCAACAGGCGGAGGCCGCGGGCCAACTTGTGAGGGCACGGGTGTCTTGCTGGCATCTCCCAGGGGAGGGGAGGCCAAGGTCAGCATGACCTGGTGGGAGGCCCCCTCCTGGAGTCAGTCCTGGGCAGCATTGGCTCCCCAGGACTCTGGGAGCAGCAGCGTTTCCTCCTTGCCCACCTAACGTTGGTGGGACCAGGCTGGCCCCCGGAATGAGGCGCCCAAAGCCCCCACAGGAAACTGGAGGGACAACAAACACGGAGGAAATAGGAGGTGTCCCTGCAGCCTGTGTATGCATGCTTGCCAAAGGATCAAAGGGAGCCAGATTTGGAGAGCTCCTGGGGACCCTCGACAGGTGGCTTTGGTCCAATGGGACCGTCCCACGAGTACTGGTTTGTGGTTTGCCGCCAAAGCATTCTCGGGCCCACTTGGGCTCTGCCCTGGGTGCCGAGCTCTTCTGTTCTGAAACGAAACGTGGGACAGAGAATAGGGGTTGTGGCCATCAGAAGGAGGACGGGATGCCAAGTCGGCTTGCCCTTGACCTGCCCTGTCCCACCTCACCCACCGCACACACCCACCCCACTCTGTGCTTTCTCCAGGAAAGACACAGTGAATGGTTGGGGCTGACCCTCAGGCCACGGCTGTCCCTACCTTTCCATGGGCCCTCGAAAACCATGTGCATGCCCTGGGCAACCTTGGCTACCTAGCCGGGAGCATACTGGGCCTGTGTCACTGTGCCTGGCAGGTGCTTCTGCTGCTCTTCCCTCCCTGCCCTGCCCTCACCTTCTTTGCCAATTGTGGTCTGGGGATCAGCCGTGCCCTGAGTCCTGGGACCGAGACACAGCCGACAGCCTCCCCACTTTACCCAGGATAGTCCACGTCTTGAGGTCTGCTCCCGGATGCCCTCAACACCTCTGTCCCCATCTACTCTTGGGTGTGAACGTGTGGAAAACCACATCCTCTGCCTCAGAGCCTTGGACTCATGGCTACAGGGTCTGACTGCAGACACATCTGTGATGGGCCAAACGAAAGGAGTGGGCAGCCAGTCCTCCGCATCCAGAACAGCTACGTTTGCATCGGCCCTCCCTCCCGTCCTGGCTGGAGGAAAAGAGGAGCTCAGGTGAGCTCCTGGAGTTTCCCCTCTGACCCTGGAAAAGACGCGTCAGAGGAAAGCCAAGGCGTGCCACCTCAAGCAGCCTCCTCATGCTCTTGCACCAACCAAGAGTCTTTCAAAGAATCTGCCTATATCTCCCTGAAAGCTGCCTCACACCTGCCATCCTGTAAAGCGCTGTGTGCAGAACTAAGGCAGAAGAGCCGCACACAGCTGGGCTCCCCGAATCCTCTCCCTCACCTGGATTAGCGCCTGTAATCCCGGCTGATTAGGTTATCCACACAAGCTGTGGCTCCTGGGCAGGATCCGTTTTAGCCCCGTGGTCCTGAGGCCCAGGGCAGCATCACACCGGTCTCCACACAAAGGACGGCAAGCCCACGCACACTAATGGCATCTTGGGGGCGTACTCAATGGATAATCGGGCTGAGTTTGAAGCCACTGAGACTATGGCTTCTCTCGAGAGGGGCCAATTTGGACATATTCCCACTTTGGTCCGGTCACCATTTCTACAAGCATGTGTGCTAACCAACACTGAGTTTGGAAATTCTTCCTTTGGATGGGTTCTCTCGGGCTTAGTCAACACTCTGCCCCTGGTGCCTATGCCCCACACCCCACGAGTACCCCCTCCCCAGGAGCCCACGTCTCTCCAGCACCATGTAAGGGCCACCTTCCCTTCCACAGGGAACAACCCCCCGTGACACACTGTAAAAACTCACCTGAATTCTGGCTTCTGGAAGGCCTGTTTTTCTGGCCAGGCTTTCCCTCATACCAATCCAGGAAACTGCTCCTCCTCAAAGGCTTGAAGGAAGATACTGGTTTGGGATGCAGAAATGGATGTCGTTTTCTCCTGCCTTCCTTCGGGACTCGACCTAAAGAGAGAACAAGGTTGGAGAGGAGGACTTGGATGCCAATAGCAAAGCCAGTGTGGAGACAGAAGTGGGTGTCAGGGTGTTTGTGATGGTGTGTGACGGTGTCTGAATTCATATGACTGTGTGTGTGTGTGTGTGTGTGTGTGTGTGTGTGTGTGTGTGAGACAGAGAGAGACAGAGAGAGACAGAGAGAGACAGAGAGAGCGCTTTTCTCCATGTTCTCTGTCTTCATAGGCTCTCCTTCCCTGAGCCCAAGGAGACAGAGCCTGGACTGAGCCACAGAGCCAGCGTTTGAATAACAATGGTGAGTTGATGGAAGAAGAGGCCTGTGTCCTGGCTAGCAGGTTCAGGACAGGAAGATGCAGATACTTCCTGACCCAGAAACAGCCTGCCTGCTACCTGCCCAGGAATGGCAGGCGGGGTGTCACCATCTGGGGTCACAAGGGTGGCTAGAGCCTGAGAGCAGAGCTTGGGGCCCTTACTGAGGCTTTTGCCATGGCCAGGTCAGCACACAGAGACACGTTCCTGTGTCCAGGAGTGGCTCAGGAGGGAACCCTTCTTGGGTGCCGGGGAGTCACCTGGAGGCTGTGCCTTTCCATTCGGTGGCCCTTCTCCTTGGGGAATTCTGGAGTCCAGTCGGTGGCTCTGCCTTAGCTGTCTCATTCTCTGGTTTTGGACCCAGACCTAAGGGGCAAATGAAGAAACAACGTTCAGGGAACACAGGAGGGCAGGAAACCCCACACATGTGACAGGGACACGAGGCCCCAAGACCAACCAGCAACCCAGGGAAAGCCAGAGCTGGCTTGGTGCCTCCAGTGGCACGTGCTATTTGCATGGCCCTCTGGTGTACAAGGAAGTAGGCGTTGGTCTAACCTGAGGAGAGGGAAGTGTAGGAAAACCTACAACAGACGGCGTGGGGACAAGAGTCATTTCTTCTTTGATCATCCACATGGGCAGAGGATGGAGATCCTGCTCAAGTCCCCTGTAGGGAGCTGAGGACACTTTGACTGACCAAGAAGACACTGGAAATGGGTGTCATTCTTCTCACCAATGGACCCGTGCGCAGGCTTCCTCTGCACTGGAGGGAAAAGACAGGTGTGCCGTCATGAATAGACATACATGAGTCTCTATGTGTGTCTTCCCCTGTAGGAGGACTCACAGTGTTTCATGTGGGGAAAGTGATTGGTCAGGACATAGGATCTCTGGGGAAACTCAGCCCATAGGCATGGACCTGTCGTCAGGCCTCAGGCCTTGGGCCCCAGAGTTCCCTCATCCCTTGAGTGAAGGTCTTGGAACGACCTCCAAGGGCAAGGTCTCCTAGGGCCCCTACACCCAAGGCCATAGGTTCTGAGCTCCCCAGCTGACCACGCAGACGGATGGGCAAACACCTAGCCCCATGTGCGTGCACTCTTCCTCCCCCAGAGTCTGTGAGAAAAGCACTGGGGCTGCCTACCTGGATTCTAGACTCGGAGATGGCCAGCTCTTGGGCCAGGTGTTCTCTGGCAGTGATGCTGGGGTAAGGGTTCTCCTGGAAGAATGCCTGCAGGGCCTCCTTCTGGCTTGCTGTCAACACAAGCCTCCTTCATCGGGGTGCTCGTGGGAGTGGGCCTGTGTGGGGAAGAGAGAAGCGACGGGAGGAAGGCTTTCAGAGGAGCATCGACCGGTGATGTGCTCTCAGAGCTCCTGTTTCTGGGATGTCGAAAACATCCCCATCCAGGGGCACCCATCCCTTTGCCACTCATGGACCCACCTAAGCCTGAGAGGGTTGTTCCACTGGACACAGGCCTTTCTGCATCTGCCCTTGGGAATGGGAGATTGTCAAAGATCTAGGGAAAGGGCAGCCTTGAGCTAGGTATGTGATTCCAGGCCAAGGTATGGAAAAGACCCTGGGTGGGGGTCCCGGTGGGCGTCGGGTTTGAAGAGGTGGTGGGGCGGGGTGAAAAGCCCGTCGGGAAAACCAAAGAGGACCATATGTCCACCAGGAAACCTCAAGGGAACATGTGAAAACCCATGCCCACCGTGGGTCCCTTGAGGTGAAAGTTCTACAGTGGTCAAATCGTCTAAGAAGTGATCCACTTTACCCAATTTCTGTGCCCCGAGGTCCAGCCAGTAGCCTTACAGAAGCGGGACTCCTGCTGGGAATCTCGCCCCAATCCAGGGTTCCCTCCCCCGGCAGCCCTATGCAACCCTCTCTCCATCCCCTTTGCCCAGACCCCAGGGGAGCGCCGCCCTCCCACAGGCGTCCCAGCCATCCGGGTGGTGACTTCTTTTGTGTTTAAGCCTGGAAAGTCGTCAGAGCCCCTGGGCATCCCAGCAGGAGCGGGGTCCCGATGGCCACTCACCGCCGGGGGTGCTGCTGGAGGCCATGCTGCAGGAGGAGCTCGCTCTCAGGGCGCCGGCAGGTCGACTGGGCTGGATGCAGCAGCACGGGACTTACCATAGTCTGGGTGGCCCCGCCCCAGGTAGGCCCACCCCTTGGCCTTCCCATGTCTTCCTGGGTGGCCCTGCCCTCAGTGGGACTGACATTGGGCAGACCAGGGAGGTCTCCCGGGACGGGGCCTCGGGACCACCCGAAGCAAGAGTTGGAGCTTGGCCTGCATCGCATGGGCCCGCCCCCTTCCCGGCACCCACAGGACTCTCTGGATCTCAGCTCAGACACAGAGACACATCCTGAGGCCCTGTGCACCTTGTCTCAGCCCAGACCGCTTCATGGCCCTCGTACAATGGCTCAGGATTCCGGCCCCACCTCTGGGCGCCCGGCACGAGCCTCCTGCTTTGCCTCCCTGGAAAGTCATTTTAATTTTTTTCCTTTGTTTTTTACTTGTCCCAGTTAAATTTGTGTGGTTTATTTCTTTTCACTTTGGTCATTTTTCATTGGGAGTGTTCCACTTTTCCTTTTTAGGTGTATTTGTAGCAATGACTTTGTAATTTCGAGATACATATGTATATATATCTCCAAATTATGTGCATACATTCATATATATATATATGGATTTTTTTTAACAAACATATACTTTGGGATCCCTGGGTGGCGCAGCGGTTTGGCACCTGCCTTTGGCCCAGGGCGCGATCCTGGAGACCCGGGATCGAATCCCACATTGGGCTTCCGGTGCATGGAGCCTGCTTCTTCCTCTGCCTGTGTCTCTGCCTCTCTTTCTCTCTGTGACTATCATTAAAAAAAATTAAAAAACAAACAAACAAACATATACTTTGAGGTCCCCATGGGTTTTGAACCCTGGGCCCGCCAATCTGGACTAGTCAGCCTCTCAGTTTGGTCTGGAGGCAGCCTCTGAATCTGAGGAAGCAGTTTCCAATGACACCCAGGCACCTCCCAGGCAGCTCCCCGGCAGCTCCTGTAAAGCCGCACTGGCCAGCCAGGCAAGAGATGGAAATCAGACCCCTTAGATAGGAGGCCTATTAGCGGGACCTTGGGTGCCAGCCATCGTCCTCCGTGTGCGGATGGGTGGCACCTCGATGATATGACTGTGGGCACGAGGAACCAACAACCTTGAAGGAAAGAACGCAGAGCACCTGTGGACGAGGACCATTTGGGGCAAGTGCGTGTGTTGCCACGTCCTTGGGCCACGGAGGCAATGCCCTCCGCAGCCTCATACGGACTCAGGCCTACCCCGGGGAGAAGAGTGTGGGCTCCGTCAGAGCCCATCCTGTTGTGGTCAGACAGGCTCCAGCTGCTTCCCCTCGCTCTTGACCGCCCTCTGCTGCGCATGTCCGCAGGGACATGAGGTGTCCAAGGAGAGCGAGGCTTAGTGACCTGGGAGACCCGGAAAGACGGGTCCAATCACCTGCAAAGCACACAAGGAAAATCATATCCCCCTTCGAATCTGTATTTTTGTATCCTTCAGGTAAATACCTAGTTGTGCATTTCTGGTCTTGGGGTAGTTCTATTTTTAACCTGAGGAACCTCCATTCTATTTTTGTACGGTGGCTGCATCTGTTTGCTTTCCCACCAGTACTGTAGGAGGGTTCTCCTTTCTCCCCATCCTCACCAATACCTGTTGTCTCCTGTGCTGTTTCTTTTAGCCATTATGGCAAGTGTCAGGTGATATCTCATTGTGGCTTTGATTTGCGTTTCCCTGATGATGGGTGACATTGAGTGTCTTTCCATGTGTCTGGTGGCCATCGGAATGTCATGTTAGAGAAAATGTCCATTCGTGTCTTCTGCCCATTTTCAGTTGGATAATTCATGTTTTGAATGCTGAGATTTACATTTTGGATACTAAATCTTTATTGAACCTGTCTTTTAGAATTATCTTTTCTCATTTTGTAAGTTGCCTCTTAGCTTTGGTTGTTTCCTTCACTGTGCAGAGCTTTTTATCTTGATGAAGTCCCAACAGTTTATTTTTGCTTTTGTTTCCCTTGTCTCAGGAGAAAGAAGATCCTATGGCCAAGTCAAAGATGTCACTGCCTATCTTTTCTTCCTTTTATGGTTTCAGGTCTCACATTTAGGTCTTCAATCCCTTTTGAATTTATTTTTTTATCCATGGTGTGGGAAAGTGTTCCAATCCCATTCTCCTGCATGTGGCTGTCTAGTTTTCCCAACATCATTTGCTGAAGAGACTGTCATTTAACCATTGGATATTCTTTCCTGCTTTGTCAAGTATTAATTCAGCCTAGAGTTACAGGTTTATATCTTGTTTCGGTTTTCCATTCTCCTCTATCGATCTAGGTGTCTTCTTCTTGTGCCCGCACTATACTCTTTGGATCACTAGAAAACTGTAATATAACTTGAAGTCTGAATTTGTGGTGCCCCCAGCCTTGATTTTCTCTTTCTACATATCTTTGGCTATTTTCAATCTTTAGTGGTTCCATAAAAATTTTAGGGTTATTTGTTCCGGCTCTGTGAAAAATGCTGTTGCTATGTTGATAGCGATTGCATTGAATGTGCAGATTGCTTTGAGTAGTATAACCTTATTTGCAATATTTGTTCTTCCAGTCCTTGAACATGTAATGTTTTTGCATTTTGTGTCTGTCATCTTCAATTCCTTTCATCAATATTTTATAGTTTTCACAGCACAGGGCATTCACCTCTTTGGTTAGGCTGAATCTTATGTATCTTATTGGTTTTGGTGCTCTTGTGAAGGGGATTGAATCCTCAATTTCTCTTTCTGATGACTCATTATTGTTGCATAGAAATGCAACACATTTCTCCACATTAATTTCATATCCTGCAAGTATTTCAAATTCGTGTTTCATTTCTTGCAGTTTTTTTACTTTTCGCAATTTTTTTGGTGATGTCTTTTGGCTTTTCTACATAGAGGATAATATTTTTGCTCCCTGAGCATGATATTGTTGTGGATATTTGGTATATGGCCTTTATGATGCTGAGGTATGTCCCTTCTATCCCTACCTTGCTGAGAGTTTTTTGTTTTCAAGAAAAAATGTTGTACTTTGTCAAATGTTTTTTTCTGCATCTATTGACAGATCATACGGTTCTTATCCCTTCTTTTATTAATATGGTGTATCATATGTATTGAATTGTGAAAATTGAACCAGCCTTACAACCCACAAATAAATCCCACCAGATTGTGGTGAATAATTCTTTTAATATACTGATGAATTTGATTTGCTTGTATTTTACTGAGAATTTTCGCATCCATGTTTCATTAGGAGTATTGGTCTGTCATTCTCCTTTTTAGTGTTTTTTTTTCCCCCTTTTTCTCTGGTTTGGACCAATGTAATGCCGGCCTCATAGAAGAAGTTTGGAAGTATTCCTTCAATTTCTATGTTTTGGAAATGTTTGAGAATAATAGGTATTAATTCTTCTTTAAATGACCAGGAGATGCCCTGGGAAACCATCCTGTCCTGGACCTCCATTTTCTAAGGCTTAAAGTTAGGGTATGTAGACATCATATCGATGGATTGGTTTTTTTTTTTAAGATTTTATTTATTAATTCATGAGAGAGGGGGAGAGCCAGAGACAGAAAGAGAGAGAGAGAGACAGAGAGAGAGAGAGCAAGAGACAGAAACAGAGACAGAGACAGAGAGAGGCAGATATATAGGCAGAGGGAGAAGCAGGCTGCACACAAAGAACCCAATGTGGGACTTAAATCCTCACCATGGCATCATGCCCTGATCTGAAGGCAGACACTCAATCTCTGAACCACACAGACATTCCGGATCTTGTGTTTTAATCCACTCTGATACCTTAGATCTTTTAATTGGGGCCTTTAGTCCATGTACATTCTGAGTGATTATTGAAACATATGAATTGAGTGCCTTGGTGTGACCAGTAGTGCTGGTGTTTCTGGTGATGTTCTCTGGTCCTTTCTAGTCTTTGTTTCTTTTGGCATTTTTCCTCCCCACTTAAAGACTCCCTCTTAAAAATTCCTTGCCGGACTGGTTTAGTGGTGTTGTACTCCTTTATTTGTTGTCTCTCTGGGAAATTCTCAATCTCTCCTTCTATCCTGAATGACAGCCTTGTATAACGAATGCGCAGCTGCATACTTTTCCCATTCAGTACATGAATATTTCCTCCCAGAACTTTCTGGCCTGCCAAGTTTTTGTGGACAGATCTGCTGTGAACTGGATTCATCTATTTGTAGGTGAAGGAGTCTCGCTGCCCCACTGCTTTCAGGATTCTTTCCTCGTCTATGTATTCTGTGATTTTGACTCTGATGTGCCTTGGTGATGTCGGCTCTTATTTTTTTAATTTAGTGGGAGTTCTCTGTGTTCTTGGTTTCGTTGTCTGTGTCCTTCCTCACATTAGAGAAGTTTATATAATTTGTTCAAATAAAACTTGTGCCCCCTTTTCTCTCTCTTCATCTTCTGAGTCTACTGTGATATGAATGTTATTTTTAAGATTTTATTTTATTATTTATTCATGACAGACACACGGAGAGGGAGGCAAGGACACAGGCAGAAGGACAAGTAGGCGCCACGCAGAGAGCATGATGCAGCACTAGTTCCTTGTAATCCAGGATCACGCCCTGGGCCGCTGGCAGGTGCCAAGCCGATGAGCCACCTGGGGTTCTCCCGATATGAATGTTATTGTTTTAATAAGTGACTGAGTTCCCTAAGTCTGCCTCTGTGGTTCATTATGTTTCCTGTTTTTATGGCTTCCGCTTGGGACTGCAACTCAGTTATACATATTTCATTGCTTGCCTGACTAGATTTTAGTTCTTTTGTCTCTACATTAAGGGATTGTGTAGTGTCTACTGTACTCTTTTTACAAGCCAGCTACTAACCTTATACTCATTGTTTTAAATTCCAGTCAGACATCTTACTTATATCTGCATTGATTAAATCCCTGGCTGTGAGGACTACCTCGTGTTCTTTTCAGAGGTGAATTTCTCCACCTCATTATAGTCAAAAAATGAAGGAAGAAAGAAATAGATAAAACAGGGAAAACAACAACAACAAAACCCCCTAAAACTAGATCCTGGGTGTGTTCTGGCCTACTTGTTACTTATTAATTATTAGTAGAATGTAGATCCCAAAATAAGAATGAAAATACAACTACTATGAATGTAATCAAAAATAAGAAATATATAAGTATGTACATAATAGTTAAAAGTGAGCAATTAATAAAAAATAATTGAAAAAATAAATGAAAAATAATAAAGAACAAAGTATAAAGGAAGCTAGATCCTACTTTCCCCATAGAGCTGAAGCCTTGCAGGCCTCTACGATCAGCTCTCTTGGTGGGAGCCAGTGGTCTGTGCAGGCCAATGTGGGAGCGGCCGTTCCCCTGATTGCCAGGTGTGCACTTGCCTTAGTGGAGATGCACCTGCAGGGCTCAGAGGCTGAGCTCAGTGTAAGCGCCTCTGGCCTCCAGCAGGCGGTGCTGTGCTGCTCCCTGAGGACTTTCAGTGCTGATGGGCGGGATGAGTGTGGGGGCCCTGGATTCCCTGGCCCTGGAGGTCAGAACCCTGCGTTCACCCTGCCTGTGTCTAAGGAGTTTTTTTTCTTATCTAAGAGAATTGACTAAGTTTCAAAACTTCAAACTCTAGGGCCTTCCCTGGTGGAGACCTATGCACTTCCTGCCCCAGAGGGTCACCTCCCACTTCTGCTCCAGTATAGTGGTCCCATGACTGCACAGGGGTTGATCAGGCCACACAGGGCCGAATGCTGGCCCCTACACCCACTGCTCTCACACAGTGTCCCGCTCCTGTGCCTGGGAACAGTTGGCGCCACCGTCCTTGTGAACCAGGGGATCCTAAGTAAACCCTATGGCTTCTGGGGCTGCCCCTCACTTCACCACCTGAGCACCGTTAAGGCTGGTGTGTCCCCCACACTAGCCAACTATGAATGTTCTGAATTTGTGCTCTGTTGCTTATGATCCTGTGCATAGACCTGTAAGCTGGCTCTCTGACCCTGTGGGGTCTGAGCTGTGTCTCCAGAGATCAACTGACTGATTGATTTTTAAAAGATTTTCTTTTTCTGTTATCTCTACACCTAACATGGGGCTTGAAGTCACTACCCCAGGATCAAGAGTCATTGTTCTTACCAACCACACTGAGCCGGCCAGGCTCCCTTTGATGGAATGATACCTATTAATTGAAGCAGACATATAGCTGAGTCAGGGCAGAAATTGAGCCCAAACTCTGAGGTTTGATGGAGTAATTTGGAACTTGAGAAATGTTAAAGAAAGCATAGTTTCCCTGAGAGCCCAGGAAGCCGGGCCCAACACGTTAAAAGTTGACAATTTCCTTTACCATTAAAGTAGTCATTTTACTGACGATTGGTTTGAAATGATATTCAATAACAAACATCATTCTAGGATTGGGATATAGCAGAAGGTTCTGGTATTTGGAGGTAGCTAAAGCTCCCCAATCATGGACACAATGTTTCAGAGGATGCAGAGATAGGCAAGCAAGCAAAGAGATATAAAACATGGCACTGGGGTTCCTGACTGCCTTCTTTGGTGGATCTTGATGTCAGGATTGTGAGTTTGAACTCCATGCTGGGCATAGAGATTACATATAAAGAAAAGATTTAAAAACTAATCAGTGGATGAAGATTTAAAAATTGACATTGAAGGTAAGTACTTGCTTCAGGGAAATACTCGAACCAAACTATGTCTAACCTACCGCCTATTCTTATTTGCTCCCGCTTTCACTACTTTGCCCAGATGACGATTTCCATTACTGGAGGTCTCGCCCGAGTGGGAGTGGGCTTCTTTCATTGTAAGACCTGTGTTTCCTCTCATTCTCAAGGAGAGAAGAGCTGTGAAGGCAAGAGGTAGGTGGATCAGCATAAACCTGGGCAATAATTATTCCTGAAACCGGTAGGCAAAGCTCTGACTCCTTGAAAGACCCAATGTCCTAAAAAAGCCAGTATGGTCATTGGCTCGGATGAAGGGTGGAGGCTGAAGTAGTATTATGAAGAACAAAATAGGGGGAGAACCACAAACAGAGAGAAGGACAGATGTCACTATGTGTCGTCTTCGAAGGGATTTGGTGTCCTTTGCTAAGAGGGAGCCCACCCTCTGTAAGATGTTTCCTACGGTAGCTGACTTTGCATGCTCATTGTCAGAACCCAGCAGGCACATCTCCATGCCCACAACACCTCTGTGCAGTCATGATTTGTAGGATCTTCAATCTGTTCTCCAGAGTGATCTGAGCATCATGGATGTAACCATGCTGCTGCTGTTTGACGACATCGAGGAGGACTCCGAATTTGTTCGTTTTGGGGTGTGTTTGTCTCTCTCTGTGCAGGTGTGATCCTTGGGCTGTGTCATCTGAACACCTAACTGGCTTGAAACCACAATATTTATCACTCCAGGTGCTGGTGTTGGGTGGCTAGTGGGGCTCTCCTGGTCATCCCTGGGCTTGTTCGTGCAGTGACTCTGCTGGAGGGTCAGCTGAGTTTGAAGGCCCACCTGGGCCACATTCACATGTCTGACAGTGGGTCCCAGCTGAGTGCCAGCTGCCTCTCTTTCATCGATGCCTCTCAAGCTGGAGCCACACATCGGGAAACCCCTGTCAGTGAGCTGCTGAGGAGGGAACTGCCCAATGGCTGGAGCCCTGGGGCTGACTGTGTGTGGGAGTTGGAGTGAGCAGGGGGTAGGGTTCCTTCGCTCCTCTTGCCTCCATGCCCCTGGGCTGAGCCCCACTCTCCCACAGCCCCTACCTTCTAGGTTGTCGAGGATCCTTCCACATGCTGGTGGGGAAAATGCAGTAGCACAAGGTGTGCCAGCTGAGCCTGCCCAGTAAAGGGCCCAGGATCATGAGCTGCAAGTGCCTGGTGTCCTGATGTCCCTTGCAGGGCGACGCTAATTGTCCCTCTGGCTCTCTGTTCTGCAGGAGCACAGGCAGGGTGTGAGGAGTTTTGAAAGTGCCCCTGGAGCATGGTCAGTCGTAGCCCCCTGGACAAGAGTGCAGACCTCCCAGGGCGCTTTGCCCAGACCCTTGTGAACTGAGGCCACCGGGCCCCGGCTATCACTCTCCCAGCCCAATCCTGGCCCTCGGGGCATGGGCTGAGTAGCAATAAGTCTGAGATTGTCCTGCCCCTGGCATTGGCTGACCTTGTAAGGCACGGGGGCATGTCAGCTTTGTGTCCCTGGTGACATCTGTTGAGGGGGCTGGTCAGGGGCCTCGGCAGCGCCCCCTCCTCCTTTATGGGGCCTGTCCCCAATTCTTGCACAGAGCTCTGGAAGACGCAGAAATTGGATGGCCGTGCCTTTTAATGCAACACTTCATTGAACTTTCAACAGCAATCAGGTCCTTGGAGCTGAGAGTGGGCACCTTCCCCTGGGGAAGGAGACCTTCCTGTCCTTTAGGGGAAAGCTAAAGTCACATGGGAGTTCGGGTGCTAGAGTCCCCAGTTTGGAGATTGTGAGGAGTCCGAATGGGGGCAGATGTCCTGAGGTTGGGGCCTGAGAGTCAGTTCTAAGGACAGCAGACCTGACCTGGACCTGCAGCTTAGGGGCTCCTGGGTCTCGCTGGGTCTCAGCAGGTCAGCTGTACCCTGGGTCTGGCCCACTGGTCCAGGTGATTGACTGCTAGAGACCCAGGATGTGGAGGATCTTGTCTCCTAGTGTGGGTGAGTGTGTGGCCCAGCAGCCTGTCCCTACTGCCCCTGCCCTGGTGTGTCCTATTTTCCCAGTGCTGTCCTAGGTCAGATACCTAGATTTGTGGGGCACACCCACGTCCCTGGAGTCCACATCCTGCTCTGAGAGGGTCACTGAGCCTTGGGGCAGAATCCGGAACTGGTCAGACCCAGGGGAGGCTCAATCCCATCAGTCTTCATTCTGACCCTGGTGGGGTTCCTGTTGACACTGCCTCCCTAGAGCCTGGGGAGAGGGGTTCCTGTTGACACTGCCTCCCTACAGCCCAGGTCGTAATGGGTCACAGAATTTGCCAGGTTCATGTGTGGACGCCCTACAGGAAGGACAGTAAGACGAGGCAGGGCATGGTCTCGGCTGGCCAGAACCTCAGGGCCCCCACCCCCACCATCACGCACTGCACCAGAGGCCCACAAGCATCGAGGTTCCCTGTGGAGGTGGAGGTCAGATGGTCCCAGGACTCAGTGCTGCCCTGGCTTTGGCCTGGCCCTGCCTATCCCTGCCCAGTGAGGGGCTTGAGCTGCTGTGGCCACAGTGCAGGATGGGTGTCTTGCTCCTGACAGTGTCATCTTAGTGAGTTTGGTGTACTCCATGACTGGAATCCCAGGGAGATTCTAGTGTGTGATCTGCTGTGTGGCTTCTTGTATGGACCAGGCAGGTGCCAAAGAGAAAGGGACCCAGTGTTCTGGCTTTGAATCCATGTTCGAGTGCCATCTGACTGCACTCTCCTGGTTCCCTGGGACCATGAGGCGGGAGTTCCATCACTGTGGGGCAGCTGGGGCAGTGAGGAGTCCTGGGCTGGGGACACCTGGGCCAGAAGCAGAGCCCCCAGTGTTCCTGGACAGAGGTGTGCAGCCGTGGGCTCTGGGGAGCTTCCCTCCTGCAGCAGCTCCTCGGCCTTGAGGATGGCCCTGCTGGGAGGGGGTCCAGACTGTTCAGGTTGTGTGGCTGGGCCTGAGGAGGTCAGCTCATCCACTCTGGACAACGTCTCGCCAGTAGGAGAAGGGAGGAGAGGCTCAGGTGCTGGGGACACTCACTCCAGGCCTAGGGACCTCATGGGAACTCTCAGATCCTGCTGGACAGAGGTAGGCTGGATTAGCATCTCCAGCAGGCTGTGAGTCCCCAACTGGGGGCCCCAGCAGTCCTCAGGGCTCCTGGGTACCGGTACCTTCTGGCCTGACCCTGTCCACAGCCCTCCACTCTGCTGTGCCCAGCCCCTGCAGTGAGTGCCTGTACGCCCAGCCATGGCTTGGTTTCCCTGAGGCTGAAGCTGAAGAGGATAGGCCCAGAAATGAGTAGGAGGGCTCCAGGGGCTCTGTCCACTGTGGGCAGCCCCAGCAAGCTGAATCGGGAGGGGAGGGTTCCTTGGGTCCACCTGAGGGTGAGACAGGTCACACTTCATCTGTTTGAGCTGGGTCATGGAGGCCCAAATGTGTCTGACCACCACCTGATCTTCTAGGGCCCAGGGCTGGACAAAGGCGTCCTGCAAAAACTCCCAAAGACCTTCCAGGGGCACCTTCAGGAGGCATTCTGGACAGTGGGTGTGAGACCCAGAGGCGCCCTGCTCTGTGGCCTCCGGGTGCCCCCTAGTGGCAGTAGCTGAGGGTCCAGCTGTGCAGGAGCACCATGGGCAGTGGTATGGCCAAGGGATGGCCTTGTCTGCTACTCCGCTCAGGGACCCCCACTCAAACCGCATGCCTGGACGTTCCCCCGTCCTCAGGCCTGGGTGCTGCTCAACGCCCCTGCCCTCCCATCCCTAGCCTCGGGCATACCTGGCCTCCCAGGGGTTAACTTACTCCTGTGCACTTTGAAGATCATGTAAGCCATGGCTGTGAGCACGCATTCCCCGTCTAGGATTTCGGCATCCCAATGCTTCAGGGTGAGGAAGAAGGGGGTCTAGGGGACAGTTGGGTGGGAGGGGCGGCCTGAGCACAGCCCCTGGGAGTGTCCCATCTGCCCATAGCCACTGCCGACCCCCTGGCTGCATCCAAGGAGGCACCACAGCCCCTCCTGCATATGCAATCCTCCCTGGGAGATCAGGGCTCCAGGCCACTCTGGGTTCTGATCCTGGCCAGCACTACCCACAGCCTTGGGGGCACAGACTCTGCCCCCATTTGTGCCAATACCTCAGGAGGACCCCAGGCTGGCTGCAGAATTGGCCGAGGGCTCATCCACACCCCAGGCTGACCTGGCCCTCCCTGGGAGAGCTAAGGCAGAGACAGCCCATACCCTGAAACCTCCTGCAGGGCCCCTCTGGGCTTCTCCATGTGGGTCTGGGCTTCAAGCCTCAGCCTTAGGGCCCCAGGGTCAGGCCTGGCTTGTCTGGAGGATGGGGCTGAGCACACATTCCCCAGGGTCAGGGGGCAGGATGTGGGAATAGGGGCCTGGGGTGGCCTGACCCGGCTGATAAAACAGTGAAGGAACTACCTGGGGGTGTAGATGCAAGTGCACATCTGTTCCTCATCCTGGCAGAAGGGCAGAAGTTTTCAGGCCCCAAATTGAGGCCCCGTGGAACCAGGTGGACACACTTCCCATGGCCCCGCCCAGCCTTGAGGGCACCCAGGAGGAGGAACTTGATACCAAACTCTGGGGCAGCTCAGAAGGGGTGTGCCCCGGGCCAAGGGGAAGGAACCTCTGGGGAGCATCTACTCACCATGTGCTTTTTCAGCTTGGGGTGAGCTCTACCTAGAATGTGCTCGTGATAGACCTGGAATCTCAGCAGTTTTGGGAACCCTGGAATGAAGAAGCCTGAGAAGGTCTCCGGCCCCCAAAGATCAGGGTCTCCTCATTCACCAAGCAGGCGGGGGTGACATCCTGGCAGGGGCCACCTTCCCCATGCCCTGACCCCAGTCTGCCCACCGCCCTCTGAGCCCTGAATGGACCCAGTCTTCCCAGAGAGTAGGAATGCCGTCCAGGCCAGGGTTGGCAGGGTTTAAGGACCTTCAGTCCAACAGAAACCCTATGGGGTGGGTGCTGTGGGCTTGTCCCTCTCTGAACCCCAGGCTGAAACTCCTCCATGGATGGTGGGACTGAGGTTGGGGCTGCAGGGAGGTGGGCAGGGCCCTTGGGTTGGAGAGGCACTAGAAGATGCTGGGGCCACCATGGATCCCCAGGCAGATGACCTCCCCACACCACATTCCCCTTGGCTCCTTTCCAGGCCTCTCCTGAGGGTGATGCATCTGTCAAAAGTGGAAGGGCCCTATCTGGTATTTCCTTGGGTTCCTGATTTAACCCTCTCAATCTCCAGCAAATGCAACCACACCTGTACATGCAGCTAGGTTAGGACCCCCTTGTAAACTTGACTACACAGCTGCAGGAGGGAATGCAGTGTTGGTGAGATGGGCCCAGGGCAGCACCTTGGAGTTCAGGGAATGGGAAGCATTGAGAAGATTCTGGCTTCAGCTCCACGGTGTCTCCAGAGAGACTGGGCCTCCCTAGAGCTGAGCCTCGTCCTCCACAAGGAGCGGGGACTGTGGCCCTGACTTGTCGCTCCCCCTGCCGCCAACCTTGGGGCTGCGGAGTCTGGCTCTGGCATCAGACTCTTCCCCAGGCAGGGGACTCTCCTGGGAACAGGACAGGAGGACGCTCTGGGTGGGCCCCCAGCTCCATCGTGAGAGTGCCCTCAGGGGGCACGCAGCACCCACCTTCTCACTGTGATGGTAGTGACCCCATTTCCTGAGCATTGTTAGCTTCTTGTTGTCTTGCCAGGTCTGCTAACGTTGTTTCTGGAAAAGGACAAGCAGGGGCAGCAGATGAGCCTCCAGCCATGGGAAGTGAGCACTCGGTGCCATGTCCAGTCGCCCTGCGAGGACACAGAGGAGCCAGGACGGCACAGAGCTGTTCCCGCTGACTGTGGCTGGGGGTCTCAGGTGCGTTCCCAGCAGCCCAGGAAGCGCTGGGACAGGGCGTTTGGGGAGACATCCCTGGGGACAACCTGGGGACAGGGTCTGTGGACATCTGACCCCACGCCCACTGCCCAATCCTGCCCAGTGCCCAGGATGCACTCTCGCCTTGGCCTCGTAGGGTTGGGGACAGGCAAGACTTCTTCCTGGAAGGCAGGAGGTGCAGAGCCCTGAGGCCCAGGCCCGGCCCCACTGTCCCCCACATGTAGGCTCGGGAAACTCGGAGGGGAGGGTCTCCCCAGGGAGGGCAGGGGCTGCCCGCTGCCTACGGTCAGGCGGGGGCAGGGCTCCGGAGGGTCCAAGAAGGGTTGTTGCTGGTGGTGGGCTGGGTGGGGCCTCTTTGGTACCCAGGCGGTGACTGCCACCATCCTGGGATGGACCAGCCTGAGAGCTGTCAGCGTGAACCGGGCTCCCCCATGACTGTTCGGCTGAGACCACCCTGCCTTCCCAGGGACTGACTGCCCAGCGTCCAACCAGGCTCCCCCTACACCCTGGCCATCCTCCCTGCTGTCCGCTGACTCCTCCACTCTTGCTGTCACCTCTGTGACTCTGGCCCTTGTACATCTTGTTTTGTCAGAGCCCATGAGCTAGACTCATGCCAACCATTCAAGGACACACTGGGCTGTGAGCAGGGCTGAGAGGGCCAGGAACAGCCCCGGTGACCCCACATGGAGTCTCCATCTCTGTGAGGTACCTGTGGGGCAGTCGACCCAGCAGCCTCCTCTCCTCCACCAAGGCCACTGGGCTGTCCTCCTTCCCTCGTTCCAGCCCCAGGTTGGCCTCCTCTTTTTCCATCTTCCTGACCAAGCTGGTCGGCCCCTTCCTCTGCTGCCCACCCTCCCTCCCTGAGCTTGCTTTGACCCCAGCATCTACCTGCAGCCCCACAGAATCCTTCAGGACTGTGGAGGCCCTGGGCTGAGGGTGTGAGTGAGGAGTACCCCTCGGTACTCGCCCCAGACCAGACCGTCCTCCTACAGAAAACACACCACGGTCCCAGAGCCCCTCAACTCTGGAATCCTTGCTGAAGGACAGGACTCCCCCCACCCCGATGCAGGAGGCAGAAACCTGGCCCTCCCTGAAGCAATTGTGGAGGCCCCTCCTCTGAGTGCCCAGGGGCCTCACCCCAGGCCCAGCTCCGCTCCTACCCACTTCCCGGGTTTGCCTCCTGGGTCTCTCAGCTCCAGCCTCATGCAGACATGGCCCTCAGAGGACTACAGGGGACAAGGTCCTGACCTGGGTGGATGAGCCAGCCCCCAGAGAGACGTTCCTGCAAATGCAAACCCCCTCCTGAAATGGATGAGTGGGTGTCCGGGGAACTCACTGCAGAAAGCTGTGACGGTCCGTGACCTTCCACAGTGACAGGTCAGCATCATCCCAGGGGACCCAGGGAGACCCTAATTGGTGTGCCTGAAACAGAGGGACCCTGTGGTGGGGACCCATCAGTGCCAGGGACATTGGGAAAGGAGGGAGAAGAATGGCTCCTCTCCCCTGAATCCTAAGGAAGCTCAGGACCGTCTTAGATTGGCTGGGCATAAGAGGATGGGTCTGTCTGCCTAATGGGATCGGCCTGACAGCCATACCTGCTTCTATCAGTGATGATCCCCACCTGGGCCTGTCCTGACCTGGTGACTCTGGTCTTCACCTGAGCCTCATCTGGGCCTGGTGACCATGGTCCCCACCTGGGCTCACTGGCTACCGTTCACTAGGATCCAGGATGGACCCTCACTTCTCCTGATGCCCAGGAATGTCCCCAGGGTCTCACTTGTTCCTGGTGACTATGGTCATTGTCTGGGCTGACCTGGCTCATCCTTGGCTCTGATCCCCTCCTGGGCCTCACATGGCTCTGATGCCTCCAGCCTTTTCCTTATGCTCTGCTCCTCTGGGTTTCACCTCTGCCTGGGCCCTCCCTGCTCAGCTTAGACTCGGATCCCTGGTTGAGTTTCACCTCTACTTGCTGGCTAATGCACCAACTGGACATCTGGTGCTCCTGAGGATTAGCATCCCCACCTGGCCATACCTGCTTGTAATGGCAACAACACCCACTTGGGTCTCATTGGCTGGACTGTAGTGTGATCCTCACCTGGTACATAATTGGTCTTACTGCTTATGATACAACTTCGGCCATATCCACTCCTACATACCAGGGTATGCTCACCACCTGGGCCTCATTTGGACCTGGTGATTATGATCCCTACCTGGGTTCATCAGCAACAAATGTCTAGGATCCAGGATGGACCCTCACTTGCTACTGATGCCCGGGTCTGTCCCCAGGGTCTCACATATTCCTGGTGACTATGGTCCTTATTTGGGCTGACCTGGTTCATACTTGGCTCTGATCCCCTCCTGGGGCTCACCTGCTCTTACCCAGTAGGCTGCAGGCAACTGCTGACCTGATGCTTGGGTGACGTCTTCCAGCCTAGGACTTGCGCCGAGATGACGGTGGATGGGGCTGCCAGTGAGCGTTCCTGCGGACCTGGGGCAGACTAAAGTTTTCTCTTAGATTCCACAAGCACAATGACCAAAGGAAAAAAGCAATGAACTGGACATTATCGAAATTAAAAACTTATGCCAGCAAAAGTGTAACCAAACTACCCACCCTGAATTCAATGATTTGTGAATAGCCTGAGGGAGGTTTTGGGGGAGCACGAGGGCCTCCATGTTCCAGTTCATGAAGAGCAAGCCCGATCATGGTCCAGGAGGACCCAGAAGCCCTGATCGTCCACTGTGGGCCACAGGGTGGAGGGATTGGTCATCACATGTCGTGGTCCATGCACCTCTACAGGCTGGAAAGTTCATGGCTTGTGTCTCCCCTGCACAGAACAGGGCTTACAGGGGAGCAGGGATCCTGGATGAGCTGCCTGAGCCCTGACCACAACCTCATTCCCTGGCTTGAGGCAGGAGGGAGGCAGCCCTCACCCCGTGGAGCTGTGGAAGGACTGCAGGAGCTGCGTCACGTGCATCACATGGGCGTCAGTGTGTTCTCACCCAATCCAGGAGGCCAGCACCCACACCCAGACCCACAGGCCCCACAGTGGCACAAGGGGAGCAGGGAGCAGCTCTCACTCACCTGTAACCTGTCGCTGTGTAAGGGCCTACACTTTATACACTGGGGTACTGGGGAGAGTGGGATAGTTCGGGCGCTGTGAGCCAGATCTGGAGCACAAATGTCTCCAACTGCCTGTGGACACAGAGTAGCAACAGGCAGTGGTGGAACCCTGGGGCGCCACAGTTCCACTCACAATGGGGTCCCATGTCATCACTGTAGGCCGGTGGTCCAGTCAGCATGTAGGCCTGCACCCTGAAGGCCAACGGTGTGAGAGAAGGTCCTGTCACTACTCTGGGTGGGAAGGGGATGCAGGCACCCTCCCACATCCTTTGTTCCCACACTCAGGCCCTCCAGGACTCCCACCCTTCTAGGTAGACAGGGTGTCCCTGCTGTCCTCCTACCACTAAGGGTTCACAGCATGGATTTTGCTTAAGAACATTTGAGGGGCTCCTGGTGGTTCAGTCAGTTAAACGTCGACTCTTGATTTTGGCTCAGGTCAGGATCTCGAGGTTGTGGTGTGGAGCCTCATGAAGGGCTCAGGCTCTGGCTGTGTGGAGAGTGTGCTTCAGAGTCTCCCTTTCCTTCTGCCCTTCCACTGCATGCTCTCTCAAATCTTTTAAAAATCAACATTGAAGACATTTGAGAAATCTTTATCATCTCTGCAGAGGTCCCTTCATATGTGTAATGGCCGTGTAAATGCCTTTCAGGGACCCACCGTGATTTCTATCAGAAAAACCTATCAATATTTCTTGAAGGATAGTCAACATACAGTGTTACACTAGTTTCAGGACTACAACTTAGTGACTCCATTTTGTACATTACTCAGCTCTTCCCATGAGAAGTGTGGTCAGCATCAGTCCCTGTACAATGTTACAATAGTACGGACTCCATTGCCTAGGCTGTACTTTCTAAGTTTCTGTGGATTATATATTTGAGATCCAGATGCTTATAGCTCCTAAAATTCATCTATTTTGCCCATCTCCCATCCACTTTCTCTCTGGCAATCTGTCAACGTTATCCATCACATTAGCAAGAGAAAGGACAAAAACTATACGGTCATCTCAATAGTTGCATAAAAAGCATTTGACAAAATACAACATAAAAAGCATAGTGGGTTTTGAGGAAATGTCCATCAACAGAATAAAGGCTGTGTAGGAAGGCCTGTAGCTGACATCATACTCTATGATGTAGACCTGAAATCCTCTCCCCTAAAAGCAGGAACAAGACAAGGATGTCCCCCTCTTAGCCCTGGAAGTTCTACAATAGGAAACAGACAGGGAAAAGAAAAGGTATCCACACCTGTAGGGGAAGTCAAACTGTCCCTATTTGCAGAAGACACCGTACTAGAAACAGGAAACCCTAGAGGCTCCACCAGAACTGTTAGAGCTAATGAGGGACATCACTTGGGGAAACAAAATGAACATAACAAAGTTGGTAGCCCTTCTGTGTACTAAAAATGAACACTCAAAAAGGAAATTAAGAAAATGACTTCATTCTCACTAGCATTAAAAAAAAAATAATTAAACTGAACCAAGGTCATGAAAAGCTTCTATACCGAAAACTGCAAGACTTTGGGAAGACATCGGGGCTCATCAGATGGGAGCCTTCATCTTGTTAAAATGTCAATAGTCCCTGAAGCAACCCTCACTTTCAATGGAATTCCTATCAAAATCATGGTGATAGATTTTAGAAATAGGAAAAAGACCCTAACATTCATCTGCCCCTACAATGACCCTGGACAGCAAAAACAGTACTGAGAAGCAGAATAGAGCTAGATGCAGCACTTTCCTATTTCAAACTATGTCACAGAGCCACAGAATTAAAACTGTGTGGCTCTAGGGCACCTCTCTGGTTCAGTGGGTTAAGCATAGGACTCTCGGATTCACCTGAGGTATTTATCTCGGGGTCATGAGTTCAAGGCCTGAGCTGGGCTATGGATGAGGCAAGGAGCCTACTTAAAAAAATAAAATAAAAATAAATAATAAAATAAAATAAAATAAAATAAAATAAAATAAAATAAAATAAAATAAAATAAAATAAAAAATAAAAAAATCAAACCCACAATGGTGTGGTCCTGGCATAAGCTGATGGGGTAGAGTTGAGATCCTGAAAGGAAATGCAACTGATGTTTTTTGAAAATTTTATTTTAAATCTGATTAATTAACATATAGTGTAATACTAGTTTCAGAGGTAGAATTCAAGAGGTGTTGGATATAACACCCAGTGCTCATGACATCACGTGCCCTCCTTCATGCCCATCCCCCAGTTACTCTATTTCCCCAACCCCCTCCCCTTCTGTGACCCTCAGTTTTTTCCTATGATTAAGAGTCTCTTTTCCTCCCTCTCTGTTTTCACCTTTTTTATTTTTCCTTCTCTTCCCAGATGTCCATCTCTTTTGCTTCTTTAATTCCACATAGGAGTGAAAGTATATGGTAATTTTCTTTCCTGACTGACTTATTTCAATTAACATAATACTCTCTAATACTATCCATGTCTTTGCAAATGGCAAGATTTCATTCTTTTTGATAGCTGAGTTATATCACATATGTTTTATTCGTCCATCTGTCCAAGGACATCATGGCTCCTCCCACAGTTTGGCTGTTATGGACACTGCTGCTGTGAACATCAGGATGCAGGTGTCCCAGTGTTTCACTGCATCTGTATCCTTGGGGTAAACATCTAGTAGTGCAATTCCTGGATCGTAGGGTAGCTATATTTTAACTCTTTGAGGAACCTCCATACTCTTTTCCAGAGAGGCTGTACCAGCTTCCATTCCCAACAACACTGCAAGAATTTCCCCCTTCTCCAGATGCTTTCCAACATCTGTTATTTCCTGTCTTTTAATTATAGACATTCTCACTGCTGTGAGGCAGTATTTCATTGTGCTTTTGATTTGCATTTCCTGATGACAGGTGATGTGGAGCTTTCTTCATGTACTTGTTGGCCATTAGTAGGTCTTCTTTGAAGAAATGACCGTTTATATCTTCTGCCCATTATTGATAGGATTTTTTGTTTTTAGCATGTTGAGATTGATAAGTTCTTTATAGATCTGGGATACAAGCCCTTTATCTATTATGTCATTTCCAAGTATTTTCTTCCATTCTGTAGGTTCCCTTTTAGTTTTGTTGATTGTTTGCTGTGCAGAGCTTTTTATCTTGAGGAAGTCCTAACAGTTCATTTTTGTTTTTTTCCATTGCCTTTAGAGATATATTTTCCAAGAAGGTGTTGCGGCCATGGTCAAAAAGGTTGCTTACTGTGTTCTCTAGGATTTTGATGGGTTCCTATCTCACCTTTATGTCTTTCATCCATTTTGAATTGATCGTTGAATATGGTGTATGAGAATGGTCTGGTTTCATTTTTCTGCATCTGCTGCACGATTTTCCCAACACCACTTATTGAAGAGACTGTCTTTTTTCCATTGGATATTCTTTCCTGCTCGGTCGAAGGTTAGTTGACTAACTTCTTTTTAACAGTAAGGATCTTTGTTCTCTTGGGGTAAACCTAACTCATACTTGGAAACTATCATTTCGTATATTGGTGGTTGAAGTGATTATGTTCAGAATTACATCTTCATGAATGGTACTGATATGTCTTCATATTTTCCTTTCTTATTCTTATTTTAAAGTTACTAGGGTAATAAAATGAATTATGGAATGCTTGTAACTTTCAATATTTCCCAAAATGTAAGTGTGGAATTACTTTATTTTGACCGTTTATAATAGAGTTTATCATGATGTTTTCTGGCTCTGCAGTTTCATTCTGGAAGGGTTTGGCGACTGTGCTGTAGCAGCTGCTTCATAGGAATGCAACTTAGGACATTGGTCCTTCAGAGGTAACTTTTCTTCTGCTTGAAAAACATTCTTTAAATTTTCCATTTGGATTGACAAGAGTAGTTTTGGTGTGTGTGGTTATGTTTCAGCATATGCTCTGAAAATATCTTCAGAGCACCTTTATTCCTAGGAAATATTTTCACTGGTATTTAATTTCTAGGATGGGTATTTTTTTTAAATCACATTAAATGTGTAAATCGAGTCCTTGTGATTTCTATTAGAAGTGTTGAAATATTTCAAGAATGATAATATGTCTCAACTTTGAGCTAAATTCTAGTTTTTCTTTATATATTTTACTGTTTTAAAAAACACTTCACAAAAATTTATCTTTCTGATTATTTGAAAGTCTACCATTCAGTGGCATTTCTACGATTACAATATCAGGTGAAAGTCACAACTATCTATTTTGGGAACATTTTCATTATTCCAAATAAAACCCTATGCCATGTAGGCGATTCATCCTCATTCCCTCCCCATCCTCTGCCTCTGGCAACCACTCCTCTGAATTTTTTTTTAATAATAAATTTATTTTTATTGGTGTTCAATTTGCCAACATGCATTATTACACCCAGTGCTCATCCCGTCAAGTGCCCCCCTCAGTGCTCTTGACCCAATCACCCCCAGCCCCCGCCCTCCTCCCCTTCCACCACCCCTAGTTTGCTTCCCAGAGTTAGGAGTCTTCCATGTTCTGTCTCCTTTTATGATATTCCTACCCATTTCTTCTCCCTTGCCCTCTATTCCCTTTCACTCTTATTTATATTCCCCAAATGAATGAGAACATATAATGTTTGTCCTTCTCCGACAAACTTATTAGTGACTTATTTCACTCAGCATAATACCCTCCAGTTCCATCCATGATGAAGCAAATGGTGGGTATTTCTCATTTCTAATGGCTGAGTAATATTCCATTATATACATAAACCACATCTTCTTTATCCATTCATCTTTCGATGGACACCGAAGCTCCTTGCACAGTTTCGCTATTGTGGACATTGCTGCTAGAGACATCGGGGTGCAGGTTTCCTGGCGTTTAACTACATCTGTATCTTTGAGGTAAATCCCCAACAGTGCAATTGGTGGGTTGTAGGGCAGGTCTATTTTTAACCCTTTGAGGACCCTCCACACAGTTTTCCAGAGTGGCTGCACAATTTCACATTCCCACCAACAGTGCAGAGGGTTCCCTTTTCTCCGCATCCTCTACAACATTTCTGGTTTCCTGCCTTGTTAATTTCCCCCATTCTCACTGGTGTGTGGTGGGATCTCATTGTGGTTTTCATTTGTATTTCCCTAATGGTATGTAATGCAGAGCATTTTCTCATGTGCATGTTGGCCATATCTATGTCTTCCTCTGTATGATTTCTCTTCATGTCTTTTGCCCATTTCATGATTGGATTGTTTGTTTCTTTGGTGCTGAATTTAATAAGTTCTTTATAGATCTTGGAAATTAGCCCTTTATCTGACAAGTCATTTGCAAGTATCTTCTCCCATTCTGTAGGTTGTCTTGTTGACTGTATCCTTTGCTGTACAAAAGCTTCTTATCTTGATGAAGTCCCAATAGTTCATTTTTGCTTTTGTTTCTTTTGACTTCATGAATGTAACATGCAGGAAGTTACTGTGGCCGAGTTCAAAAATGGTGTTGCCTGTGTTCTCCTCTACGACTTTCATGGAATCTTGTTGAACATCTAGGTCTTTCATCCATTTTGAGTTCATCTTTGTGTCTTGTGCAAGAGAGTGGTCTAGTTTAATTCTTCTGCATATGAATGTCCAATTTTTCCAGCACCATTTATTGAAGAGGCTGTCTTTCTTCCAGTGGATAGTCTTTCCTGCTCTGTCGAATATTAGTTGACCATAAGTTGAAGGTCCACTTCTGGATTCTCTATTCTGTTCCATTGATCTATGTGTCTGTTTTTGTGCAAGTACCACACTGTCTTGATGACAACAGCTTTGTAGTACAACCTGAAATCTGGCATTGTGATGCCCCCAGCTATGGTTTTCTTTTTTAAAATTCCCCTGGCTATTCGGAGTCTTTTATGATTCCACACAAATCTTAAAATAATTTGTTCTAACTCTCTGAAGAAAGTCCATGGTATTTTGATAGGGATTGCATTAAACGTGTACATTGTCCTGGGTAACAAAGACTTTTTCACAATAATCATTCTGCCAATCCATGAGCATGAAATATGTTTCCATCTTTTTGTGTCTTCCTCAATTTCTTTCAGAAGTGTTCTATAGTTTTTAGGGTATAGATCCTTTACCTCTTTGGTTAAGTTTATTCCTAGGTATCTTATGCTTTTGGGTGCAATTGTAAATGGGATTGACTCCTTAATTACTCTTTCTTCAGTCTCATTGTTAGTGTATAGAAATGCCATTGATCTCTGGGCATTGATTTTGTATCCTGCCACGCTACCAAATTGCTGTATGAGTTCTAGCAATCTTGGGGTGGAGGCTTTTGGGTTTTCTATGTAGAGTATCATGTCATCGGTGAAGAGGGAGAGTTTGACTTCTTCTTTGCCAATTTGAATGCCTTTAATGTCTTTCTGTTGTCTGATTGCTGAGGCTAGGACTTCCAATACTATGTTTAATAGCAGTGGTGAGAGTGGACATCCCTGTCTTGTTCCTGATCTTAGGGGAAAGTCTCCCAGTGCTTCCTCATTGAGAATGATATTTGCTGTGGGCTTTTCAAAGATGGCTTTTAAGATGTCAAAGACAGTTCCCTCTATTCCTACACTCTGAAGAGTTTTGATCAGGAATGGATGCTGTATTTTGTCAAATGCTTTCTCTGCATCTAATGAGAGGATCATATGGTTCTTGGTTTTTCTCTTGCTGATATGATGAATCACATTGATTGTTTTACGAGTGTTGAACCAGCCTTGTGTCCTGGGGATAAATCCTACTTGGTCGTGGTGAATAATTTTATAAATGTACTGTTGGATCCTATTGGCTAGTATGTTGTTGAGAATTTTTGCATCCATGTTCATCAGGGATATTGGTCTGTAATTCTCCTTTTTGCTGGGGTCTTTGGTTTTGGAATTAAGGTGATGCTGGCCTCATAGAATGAATTTGGAAGTACTCCATCTCTTTCTATCTTTCCAAACAGCTTTAGTAGAATAGATGTGGTTTCTTCTTTAAACGTTTGATAGAATTCACCTGGGAGGTCCCATCTGGCCCTGGACTCTTGTGTCTTGGGAGGTTTTTGATGACTGCTTCAATTTCCTCCCTGGTTATTGGCCTGTTCAGGTTTTCTATTTCTTCCTGTTCCAGTTTTGGTAGTTTGTGGCTTTCCAGGAATGCGTCCAGTTCTTCTTGATTGCCTAATTTATTGGCGTATAGCTGTTCATAATATGTTTTTAAAATCGTTTGTATTTCCTTGGTGTTGGTAGTGATCTCTCCTTTCTCATTCATGATTTTATTAATTTGAGTCTCCTCTCTCTTCTTTTTTAAAAAGGTTAGCTAATGGTTTATGTATCTTATTAATTCTTTCAAAGAACCAACTCCTGGTCCTGTTGATCTGTTCCACAGTTCTTCTGGTCTCGATTTTGTTGAGTTCTGCTCAAATCTTTATTAACTCTCTTCTGCTGGGCATGGAGTCCATCTGCTATTTTTTCTCTAGCTCCTTTATGTGTACAGTTAGCTTTCGTATTTGAGTTCTTTCCAGTTTTTCAATGGATGCTTGTATTGCAATGTATTTCCCCCTCAGGACTGCTTTTGCTGCATCCCAAAGATTTTGAACGGTTGTATATTCATTCTCATGAGTTTCCATGAATCTTTTTAATTCTTCCTTAATTTCCTGGTTGACCTTTTCATCTTTTAGCACGATGGTCCTTAACCTCCACATGTTTGAGGTCCTTCCAAACTTCTTGTGGTGATTTAGTTCTAATTTCAAGGCATTATGGTCTGAGAATATTCAGGGGACGATCCCAATCTTTTGGGATCGGTTCAGACCCAATTTGTGACCCAGTATGTGGTGTCTTCTGGAGAAAGTTCCATGTGCACTTGAGAAGAATGTGTATTCAGTTGAGTTTGGATGTAAGGTTCTGTAGATATCTATGAAATCCATCTGGTCCAGTGTATCATTTAAAGCTCTTGTTTCTTTGGAGATGTGCTTCGAACACCTATCGAGGGTAGAAATAGCTAGATTGAAGTCACCAAATATAAGTGTATTATTATCTAAGTATTTCTTCACTTTGGTTATTAAATGGTGTAAATATTTGGCAGCTCCCACATTCGGGGCATATATATATATACATTTTTAAAATTTTTATTTATTTATGATAGTCATCAGAGAGAGAGAGAGAGGCAGAGACACAGGCAGAGGGAGAAGCAGGCTCCATGCACCGGGAGCCCGACGTGGGATTCGATCCCGGGTCTCCAGGATAGTGCCCCGGGCCAAAGGCAAGCGCCAAACCGCTGCGCCACCCAGGGATCCCCGGGGCATACATATTGAAGATTGTTAAGTCCTCTTGTTGGATAGATCCTTTAAGTATGAGATAGTGTCCCTCTTCATATCTCACTACAGTCTTCAGAGTAAATTTTAGTTTATCTGATATAAGGATGGCTACCCCTACTTTCGTTTGAGGACCATTTGAATGGTAAATGGTTCTGCAACTTTTATTTTCAGGCTGTAGGCGTCCATCTGTCTAAAATGAGTCTCTTGTAGACAGCAAATAGATGGGACCTTTTTTTTTATCCAGTCTGAAATCCTGTGCCTTTTCATGGGGTCATTAAGCCCATTGATTTTGAGAGTTACTATTGAAAGATATGAGTTTATTGTCATCATGATATTTATTCAGTCCCTGTTTTTTGTGGATTGTTCCACTGGACTTCTTTTTAAAGGGGAATTTTAAGAGTCCCCCTTAAAATTTCTTGTAGAGCTGGTTTGGAGGTCACTTATTCTTTCAGTTCCTGCCTGTCTTGGAAGCTCTTTATCTCTCCTTCCATTCTGAATGAGAGCCTTGCTGGATAAAGTATTCTTGGTTGCATGGTCTTCTCATTTAGGACCCTGAATATATCCTGCCAGCCCTCTCTGGCCCGCCAGGTCTCCGTGGAGAGTTCTGCTGTTACCCTAATATTCCTCCCCATAAAAGTCAGGGATTCCTTGTCTCTTGATGCTTTAAGGATCTTCTCTTTATCTTTGGAATTTGCAAGCTTAACTATTAAATGCCGAGGTGTTGAACAGTTTTTATTGATTTTAGGGGGGATCTCTCTATTTCCTGGATCTGAATGCCTGTTTCCCTTCCCAGATTAGGAAAGTTTTCAGCTATGATTTGTTCAAATACATATTCTGGACCTCTGTCCTTTTCAGCGCCCTCGGGAACCCCAATTAAACATAGGTTTTTCTTTCTCAGTCTGTTATTTATTTCCCTTAATCTATTCTCATGGTCTTTTAATTGTTTGTCTCTTTCTTCCTCAGTTTCCCTCTTTGCCATCAACTTGTCTTCTATGTCACTCACTCGTTCTTCCACCTCGTTAACCCTCGTCGTTAGGACTTCTAGTTTGGATTGCATCTCATTCAATTGATTTCTAATTTATGCCTGATTAGATCTAAATTCTGCAGTCATGAAGTCTCTTGAGTCCTTTATGCTTTTTTCTAGAGCCACCAGTAACTTTATAATACTGTTTCTGAATTGGCTTTCTGGAATTGAATTGTAATCCAAATTTTGTAACTCTGTGGAGAGAGGACTGTTTCTGATTCCTTCTTCTGAGGTGAGGTTTTCCTTCTAGTCATTTTGCTCAGTGCAGAGTGGCCAAAAACACGTTATATTGGGAAAAGGCGAAAAAGAGAGGAGGGAATGTAGGAAAGAAATGAGAAAAAGAAAAAAGAAAGAAAGAAGAAAAAGAGAAAGAAAAAGAATGAAAGGAAAAAAGGGTGGGGAAAACAAACAGAAAGCAAAAAGCAAAAAGCAAAAAGCAAAAAAAAAAAAAAACAACAACACAGGGGAGTATTATCTGATTCTGTATACTTTAAGTCCCTTGACTTCCCCTGGAACTTGTCCGTCTAGCTGGTCTTCTGGGGGAGGGGCCTGTTGTGCTGATTTTCAGGTGTTAGCACTTGGGGGAGCTGCTCTGCCCCCTGCCTGGTGCAGGGCTCACTGGAGGTTGTTTACCCCGTGAGGCCCCAAGAGGAACACTCACAGTGGCGATGGCCAGCTCTGGAGCCCTGGAGTCAGCTCCCGCAGTAACTAGGAGCTTTCCGTCTAAAGGGCCTGGAGGCACCGGGGGCGGGGACGCTGATCTGCTCAGCTCGGGGCAGGAGCGTCCTTGCTGTCCTGGGCCCTCCCAGCCTCTGCCTGTCCCGGGGGGAGGTCGGATCCTGGGCTGTGTCTCGGCGCCCTGTGCTAACGGGCCTGCACTGGTGGATTCGTGCTCCCGGCTGAGCAGCCACCTCTGCGAAGTCGCCGCCCGAGCCCCTCCGAGCTGCTTCCGGGTCAAGCCGTGTGCATGCTGCAGCCCTTTAGGTAGCTCGGAGCACTCTCCCCAGGGCGCAGATGTCTGCTAGTGTCCCGTGGAGCCTGAGTGCATCCCCGCCCTCCTGGGGTCCTGCTCTAACTCCCTGAGAGCCCCTTTCTGTCCGGGAAGATTGGCGAATCTTCTGCTTCTCCGGTTCGTGGCTTTCCTGTCCTGGGGACACTCGTGGCCTTATCCCGGCTCCTTGCGGGGCCCCTCCCCCTCGGATGCCTTTTGTTTCTTTATTTCTTTTTTCCCCCTCTTCTTTCCTTGATAGAAGCGTGAACTCTTCTCACTGTAGCATTCCAGCTGTTCTCTCTCTAAATCTCAGGCCAAATTCATAGGCTTTCAGAATGATTTGAAGGTTATCTAGGTAATTTGGTGGGGACAGGTGACTTTGGGACCCTACTCTTCTGGCATCTTGCCCCCGTGTCTCCACTCCTCTGATCTTAATCACTGTGGATTTACCTATTCTGGGTATTTATATTTATATATATCTATACTTCATGTAAATAGAATCCTATAATATGGATGCTTTTTGTTTGGCTTCTTTTGCTTGGCATAATGCTTGCAAAGATTGCCTATGTTGCAGTGTGTATCAGCACTTTGTTCCTTTTATAGCTGAATAATATTCCATCACACGAGTGTGCTGCATTTTGCTTATCCATTCTTCTGTTGTTGGACACATAGGTTGTTTAAACCTTGTAGCTATTGCAGATGGATAGGCTGAGCAATTCATATATATCAAATCTCTCCCATCCTTTTTTCCTCAACAAATCTTAGTGTATTACACAAACATAGCAAGTTCCAACAATACTCATTTCCTAGCTCACAGTTCTGAAGATGAGAGGTCCAAGTGAGCTCAACAGAATTCTTCTTAGTGTCTTACAAGGCTCCACTCAGTGTGTCAGCCTGAGTAGGCTTTGACCTAGAGGATTAGGGAAGAATGTCCTTCCACGCTCCTTCAGAATGTTGGCAGAATCCAGGTCCTTGTGGCCATAGGTGTCCGGTTCTGTTTCCCTTGCTGTCAGATGGGAGCATGCTCTGCCCATAGATACTATCCACATTCTTGCCACCCACATTCTCTCGACCTGGCCCCTGTATCCTCATAGTAGTGCATTGAGTCCCTCTTGCAGTTTCAGTCCCTCTGACAACCGCCTTCTACCTCCACCTGGACAAAACTCTATGCTTTGAAAGGTCTCATGTGTTTGGTTTAAGCCCAGCAGAATTACTTACATGTTGCCACATTATCCTAAGAGTGTTCAAATGGGATGAAAGTCACGAGTGCCATCTTAAATTGATGGGTTGCACAGAGATGTACATAAATTGTTAGACAAGAACATGTTGAAGAAACAATTGTGATCATTTACACTATATCTGACTAAAACATCACATATTTGCCTATTTTTGAGGGAATAAAAGTCCCTTTGGAACAATAAATATATATATACACATAAGGACATCTTTCTAGGTACACTATTACCATGTATACCGCATCTTCCTTTTGTATTCAGCAGTTGATGGACATTGGGCTGATTCCACAATTTGGATATTGTAGATAATGCTATCTACAGGAGCATATTTTTACGTGAAAATAATTTTTCATTTCTGTGGGATAAATTCCCAGGAGTACTACTGCTGAATTATGTTGTAATTGTATGCAAAAAATCTTTTTACAAAACTGCTAAAGTCTTTCCCAGGAGTGATTGTAAGATTTCACACTACAACTGGATGTATACAAGTGGTAAGTTTTCTGCATCTTTGCCAACATTCGGGTTTGTCACTTGTCAAATTGTAGCAATTCTGATGGGTGGGTGGTTATAATTATGTCTTACTCTTTTTTTTATTCGCTGTCAGCTTTTAGGCTTCCTTCTTCATTCTTCCCCCTGTGCCTCAACTGTGGGCAAAGTGCTAAAAGTACCAATTTCTCACTCCTTTGGCACCAGTAGGAGAGTCAAAGCATGCAACCCCCTGCTGGCATGTATAAGCCATTTGCCCCAAACACACCTGTAACTGGAACAATAATTCTAAAGAACTTTAATGTTTTTATTGGATTTCAATTTTCCAACATATAGCATAACACTCAGTGCTCATCCCACCAAGTGGCCCCCTCAGTGCCCGTAAACCAGGCACCACCACCACCCACCTACCACCCTTTCCACCACCTCTTGTTCGTTTCCCAGAGTTAGGGGCCTCTCAAGTTCTGTCTCCCTCTCTGATATTTCCCACTCATTTTATCTACATTCCCCTTTATTCCCTTTCACTATTATTTTATATTTCCCAAATGAATGAGACCATATAATGTTTGTCCTTCTCTTATTGACTTATTTCACTCAGCATAATACCCTCCAATTCCATCCACATCGAAGCAAAGGGAGTGTATTTGTTGTTTCTAATGGCTGAGTAATATTCCATTGTTTACATATACCACATCTTCTTTATCCATTCATCTTTCGATGGAAAATGAGGCTCCTAACACAGTTTGCCTATTTTGGACATTGCTGCTATAAACATTGGGGTGCACGTGTCTGGGTGTTTCACTGCATCGGTATCTTTTTGATAAATCCCCAGTAGTGCAATTGCTGGGTCACAGGGCAGATCTATTTTTAACTCTTTGAGGAACCTCCACAGAGTTTCCCAGAGTGGCTGCACCAGTTCACATTCCCACCAACAGTGCAAGAGGCTTCCCATTTCTCCACATGCTCTCCAACTTTTGTTGTTTCCTACCTTGTTAATTCTCCCCATTCTCACTGGTGTGAGGAGGTATCTCTTTGTGGTTTTGATTTGTATTTCCCTGATGGCCAGTGATGCGGAGCATTTTCTCATGTGCGTGTTGGCCATGTCTATGTCTTCCTCTGTGAGATATCTGTTCATAACTTTTGCACATTTCATGAGTGGATTGTTTCCTTGCTGCTGATTTTAATGTTCTTTATAGATCTTGGATACTAGGCCTTTATCTGATAAGTCATTTTCAAAGCTCTTCTTCCATTCTGTAGGTTGTCTTTTAGTTTTGTTAACTGTTTCTTTTGCTGTGCAAGAGCTTCTTATCTTGATGAAGTCCCAATAGTTCATTTTTGCTTTTCTTTCTCTTGCCTCCATGGTTCTATCTTGTAAGAAGTTGCTGTGGCCGATTTCAAAAAGGGTGTTGCCTGTGTTCTCCTCTAGGATTTGGATGGAATCTTGTCTCATATTTAGATCTTTCATCCATTTTGAGTTTAACCTTGTGTATGGTGAAAGAGAGTGGTCTAGTTTCATTCTTCTGCATGTGGATGTTCAATTTTCCCAGCACTATTTATTGAAGAAACTGTCTTTTTCCCAGTGGATAGTCTTTCCTGCTTTGTCGAATGTTAGTTGACCATAAAGTTGAGGGTCCACTTCTGGATTCTCTATTCTGTTCCATTGATCTTTGTGTCTGTTTTTGTGCCAGTAGCACACTGTCTTGATGACTACAGCTTTATAGTACAACCTAAAATCTGGCATTGTGATACCCCCAGCTATGGGTTTCTTTTTTAATATTCCCCTGGCTATTTGGGGTCTTTTCTGATTCCACAAAAATCTTAAAATAATTTGTTCCAACTCTCTGAAGGAAATCCATGGTATTTTGATAGGGATTGCATTATGTGTAAATTGCTCTGGGTAAAATTGACATTTTCACAATATTCATTCTGCCAATCCATGGGCCTGGAATATTTTCCCATCTCTTTGTGTCTTCCTCAATTTCTTTCAGAAGTGTTCTATAGTTTTTAGGATATAGATCCTTTACCTCTTCAGTTAGGTTTATTCCTAGGAATCTTATGCTGTAGGGTGCAATTGTTAATGGGATTGACTCCTTAATTTCTCTTTCTTCAGTTTCATTTTTAGTGTATACAAATGTCACTGACTTCTGGGCATTGATTTTGTATCCTGTCACACTGCCAAATTGCTGGATGAGTTCTTCCGACCTTGGGTAGAGTGTTTTGGGTTTTCTACATACAGTATCATGACATCTGCGAAAGAGGGAGTGTTTGAGTTATTTGCCAATTTGAATGCCTTTTCTTTCTTTTTGTTGCTTGATTGCTTCTAGTTCTATGTTGAATAGCAGCAGTGAGAGTGGACATCCCTGACTTGTTCCTGATCTTAGGGGAAAGGGTCCCAGTGCTTCCCCATTGAGAATGATATTTGCTGTGGGCTTTTCGTAGATGGCTTTTAAGATGTTGAGGAATGTTCCCTCTATCCCTACACTCTGAAGAGTTTTCTTTAGGAATGGATGCTATATTTTGTCAAATGCTTTCTCTGTATCTATTGAGAGGATCATATGATTCTTAGTTTTTCTCTTGCTGATATGATGAATCACATTGATTGTTTTACGAGTGTTGAACCAGCCTTGTGTCCCGGGAATAAATCCTACTTGGTCATGGTGAATAATTTTCTTAATGTACTGTTGTATCCTACTGGCTAGTATCTTGAGAATTTTTGCATCCATGTTCATCAGGGATATTGGTCTATCATTCTCCTTTTTGGTGGGGTCTTTGGTTTTGGAATTAAGGTGATGCTGGCCTCATAGAACGAGTTTGAAAGTATTCCATCTCTTTCTATCTTTCTGAATATCTTTCATAGATTAGGTATGGTTTCTTCTTTAAACATTTGATAGAATTCCACAGAGAAGCCATCAGGCCCTGGACTTTTATGTCTTGGGTGATTTTTGATGAATGCTTCAATTTCTTCCCTGGTTATTGGCCTGCTCAGGTTTTCTATTTCTTCCTCTTCCAGTTTTGGTACTTTGTGGTTTTCCAGATATGCATCCATTTCTTCTAGATTGCCTAATTTATTGAGATATAGCTGTGCATAATTAGTTTTTAAGATCATTTGTATTTCCTCAGTGTTGGTGGTGATCTCGCCTTTCTCATTCATGATTTTATTTATTTGAGTCTTTTCTCTCTTCTTTTTAATAAGTCTGGATAATGGTTTATCTATCTTATTAATTCTTTCAAAGAACCGCCTCTTGGTTTTCTTGATCTGTTCCACAATTCTGCTCTCTATTTCATTGAGTTCTGCTCTAATCTTTATTAACTCTCTTCTGCTTGGTGTAGGATCTATTTGCTGTTTTTTCTCCAGCTCCTTTAGGTGCAAGGTTAGCTTTTGTATTTGAGTAGTTTCCAGTTTTTGGATGGATGCTTGTATTGCCATGTATTTCCCCCTTAGGACTGCTTTTTTTGTATCCCAAAGATTTTCAATGGTTGTATCTTCATTCTCATTAGTTTCCATGAGTCTTTTTAATTCTCCCATAATTTCCTGGTTGACCCTTTCATCTTTGAGCAGGATAGTCCTTAACCTTCACGTGTTTGGAATCCTTCCAAACTTCTTGTGATTTCGTTCTAATTTCACAGCATATGTTCTCGAACATATGCACGGGATGATCCCATTCTTTTGATATCGGTTAAGACCTGATTTGTGACCTAATATGTGGTCTATTCTGGAGAAATTTCCATGTGCACTTGAGTAGAATGTGTATCAGTTGCCTTTGGATGTAAATTTCTGTAAATATCAGGGAAATCCATCTGGTCCAGTGTATCATTTAAAGCTCTTGTTTCTTTGGATATGTTGTGCTTAGAATATTTGTCAATCGTAGAAAGCGCTACATTCGATTCACCAAGTATAAGTGTATGATTAAGTATGTCTTAACTTTGGTTATTAATTGATCGTTATACTTGGCCGCTCCCACATTCGTGGCATATATTGATGATTGTTAGTTAGGTCCTCTTGTTGGATAGATCCTTTAAGTATGATATAGTGTTTCTTCATCTCCTACTATGGTCTTTTGGATAAACTTTATCTGATATAAGAATGGCTACCCCTGCTTTCTTTTGAGGACCATTTGAATGGTAAATGGTTCCAACCTTTTATTTTCAGACTGCAGGTGTCCTTAGGTCTAAAATGAGTCTCTTTTAGACAGCAAATAGATGTGTCTTGCTTTTCTATTGAGTGTGAAACCCTGTGCCTTTTGATGGGGTCATTAAGCCAAATCACGTTCAGTGTTACTATTAAAAGGTATGAATTTAGTGTCATCATGATACCTATTCAGTCCCTCTTTTTATGGATTGTTCCCTTAGACCACCTCTTTTTATTCCAGAGTCCCTGTTAGTATTTCTTGCAGAGCTGGATGTGGTCACATATTCTTTCAGTTTCTTCCTATCATGGAAGCTCTTTATCTCTCCTTCTATTCTGAATGAGAGCCTTGCTGGATAAAATATTCTTGGCTGCAGGTTCTTCTCATTTAAGACCCTGAATATATCCTGCCAGCCCTTTCTGGCCTGCCAGGTTTCTGTGGAGAGGTCTGCTGCTAATCTAATATTTGTCCCCATATAAGTTAGAGATTTCTTGCCTCTTGCTGCTTTAAGGATCTTTTCTTTATTTTTGTAATTTGCAAGTTTCACTCTTAAATGTCAAGGTATTGAGCAGTTTTTATTGACTTTAGGGGGGATCTCTCTATTTCCTGGATCTGAATGCCTGTTTCTCTTCCCAGGTTCGGAAAGTTCTCAGCTATGATTTTTTTCAAATACATATTCTGGATCTCTGTCCCTTTCAGCACCCTCAGGAACCCCAATTAAAGGTAGATTTTTCCTTCTGAGGCTATCATTTATTTCCCTTAACTTATCCTCATGATCTTTTAATTTTTTTCTCTTTTTTTTCTCAGTTTCCTCCTTTCCATCAACTTGTCTTCTATGTCACTCACTCGTTCTTCTACCTCGTTAACCCTCATCGTTAGGACCTCTAGTTTGGATGGCATCTCCTTCAATTGATTTTTAATTTCTGCCTGATTAGATCTAATTCTGCAGTCATGAAGTTTCTTGAATCCTTTCTGCTTTTTTATAGAGCCACCAGTAGCTTCTCTTGCCTCGTGCTGCTTTTAGGATTTTCTCTTTCTCTTTGAAATTTGCAAGTTTCACTATTAAATGTCGAGGTGTTGAACAGTTTTGATTGATTTTGGGGTGGGTTCTCTCTATCTTTTGGCTCTGAATGTTTATTTACTTTCTCAGATCAGGGAAGTTCTCAGCTATGATTTGTTCAAATATACATTTTGGTCCCGTCTCCCTCTCAGCCTCTTCTGGAATCCCAATTATACATAAATTCATCTTTCTAAGGTTTTTGTTTATTTCCCTAAGCCTTTCCTCATGGTCTCTTAATTGTTTTCCTCTTTTTTCCTCAACTTCCTTCCTACCATCAACTTGTCTTCTATGTCATTCACTCTCTCCTCCACCTCATTAACCCTAGCAGTTAGGTCCTCCAGTTTGGATTTCAACTCATTTAATCTATTTTTAATTTTGGCCTAATTAGATGTGAATTCTGCAGTATTGAAGTCTCTAGGGTCTTTTAAGCTTTTTTCCAGAGCCACCAGTAGCTTTATAATTGTGCTTCTGAATAGATTTTCTGACATCATATTGAAATACATATCTCTAACTCTGTGACATAGAATTCTGTTTCAGGTTCTTTCTTTTGTGGTGAATGCTTCCTTGTAGTCATTTTTTCCAGTGCAGAGTGTATGTATGTGCAGGCTGAGTCAAAAATATCAACCACAACCTAAGTAAAATACATCATAGATGATTCTGAACAGATCAGAGAACAGAAAATAAAAAAGAACTACACAACAAAATAAAACAAAAGGATCACTAAAGTGAAAAACAAATTTTAAAACAAAGTAGTCAATATAAAAGACCAAAAACGACAAAGAAGAAAATAGAAAAAGAAAAAAGAAATAAAAAAAGAAAACAGAAAAAGGAGAAAAAAGAGAAAAGGAGGTGCTGGCAGGTGGTGGTGGTGAATAAGTGGTAGTGGAGAGAGAATGTAGTCTACCTGAGGGGTCCTAGATGGAGATTCTCTTGGTCCTGAGTGTATTTTGTTCTGTATGTTAGAAGATGCTCAACCCCAAATTTATATAAACCAGCAATGCTTATAGAAATGCCCATCATTGACCACCAAAACATAAATGAGATAAATGAGGGGGGCATAATGGGAAGGAAGAGAGAATATAATCTCACAGAATGAACCCTGGGATCATGACCTGAGCCAAAGGTGGAAACTCAACCATTGAGCCACCCAGGTGTCCCTCTTTTCCTTTTACTTATCCATCACCTTCCACCCTTCCACCTATGCCTGTTCCTTCTTCTCACCCTCCTGTCTTTTCCTGCAAAACAGGCCTCTGGATGAGGTGGAAGAACAGGCAGTGGTTGGGCATCGGTTCTGGTGAGTCCTTCTGTGTGTGCTTAAGGAGGAGGAATGGATTTTTGGTTTCGGCATCACTCTACTTCCCCCTCTTCTTCAGGATTTTGACTGTTGGCAAGTGGGAATTTAGTTGCAGAATCCATCCTGATTATTCCACCACCCTCAGCGCATACACACACACACACACATACTCACGCACACACACCCTGGGTAGAAGCTACTATCCAGTCTGACCCTAAACCATTAACTGTCCAAGCTCCTGGGCCTTAACCATCACACTAATTTGGGTGGTGCCCCAACCAAGTCTCAAGGCCTGGCTATGACCTTTGAAGCTTGGGGGACTAATGAGTGACACCATAAAAGTCAGCGACCCCCGGTTGGGAGAAGCACCATTTGTATGAGGGGCAGAGAGGAGGAGCCAGAGATAGACTAAGGGCTCCCTGCGCCCAGGCCAATGTTCAGGGCCTGCCTGAGCCTCACTCTGAGTCTCGTCCTCAACTCAGCTGTCACCCTAACCCTGACCCTCAGCCTGACCCTCACTCTTTCCCTGACCATGATCCTTTCCCTAATACTCACCCTCACCTTAACCCTGATCCTGAGCCTGACCCTCACCCTGACCCTCAACCTAAACCTAATCCTGAACCTCACTCTTTAAACCTGATGATTACCCTGACCCTCACCCTTTCTCTGACCCTGATCCTGTCCCTGATCCTCGCCCTAACCTTTACTGTAACCCTGAACCTGACCCTGACCTTAACCCTAAATTCATCAAACAAGATGCTAGTTTAAAACTGCATTCTAGTAACACTTCTTTCTCAGGGCACTCACCTTATGTTTTCACACATACTATTAAGATAGTTTCTATTGTCAACACACAAGAGTATAAGTAAAACCTGCTTCCTTTGCGCGATAACTTCTTTCTCAGAGTTAAAGATATGTCAGTTGACATACAAATGCACACATATATTTGGTATGGGTTATAAAGGTGCCAGTTGAATGCTGCATTCTAGTAATGCTTGTTTCTCAGAGTTAAGTATATATCACATGCCATATGCTTTCTCACCTCCTTTGAGAGAGCTCCTCAAGTGTTATCACTGGTGTGGTGCTGACCCTGTGCTGGTACTAAGTGCTTCATGCATGTTATATAGGTGCTCCTCCTGACAACACTATGAGCTACTTGTATTACTCCCCTTTGTGCAAGTATAGAAAGGTGGAGCCTTTCCTGACAGGTACATGGAGGAGCTGGGATTTGACCTCAGAGGAGCTGGGATTTGACCTCGAGCCCTCTGGTTCTGCTTCAATCTGTGACGTATGTTCTCAGGACAGCCCCCACACAGTAACAGTTGAGAGTAGGTCATTAGGCTGGCCAGGGGATGCTATTAGGCCCCCTTTGCCTGACTATTTTATGCAACAGGGTAGGTATTCATAAGTTTTGTGTGAGCCATCATTGTGTTTGTGCATGCATAGATGTGTGTGTGTGTGTGTGTGTGTGTGCGTGTGTGTGTACAAGGGAGAGCTGGAGCACAGGGAAGGCCACCTGATCGCTAGGACTGGCTAGTACCACTCTCCGTGGGCACAGACACTCCATACCAGGGAACTGGGGAGGCATTCCCAGATTCTCTCCATGGTGCACCTGGAGCACATCCTGAGAGCCAATAAGCTATGGCACATTCACGACCCATCTGGATGGATGGGTACATCTGCGTGATGTACCTGTTTCCTTTCCCCTACCCTGGACCTACTGATACAAAATGCCTAAGCCTGAGTGTAAAAGTAGTCCTCCCAAGGGGATAAAATAAATCATGCTTTTGCAGCCTAGAAGTTTGACATACACCTGGCCAATTTCTTCACAGGGAAGGTAGATAAGGCTGCTGATGGATTAAAAAAAAAGCTTTAAAAATAAAGAAAATCCATAAGATTATGAGAAATTTCCTTTTTTAAGATATTATTTATTTGAGAGAGAGACTGAATGAGAGAGAGCATGAGCAGGGCCAGGGGCAGAGGGAGAGGGAGAAGGAGGCTCCTCGCCAAGTAGGGAGCCTGATGCAGGGCTCAACACAAGACCCTGGGATCATGACCTGAGCTGAAGGCAAATGCTTCCCCACTGATTCACCCAGAAGCCACGTTGTTATGAGATTGTGTTAGTTACTCCATTCTCTACATTACCCCACTTTCACCTCTCCTGAAGAGCTTTGGCATATTTCTTATCCATTTCCATTGTTTGGCTCTCATTTTAAAAACTAGATTCAGGGATCCCTGGGTGGCGCAGCGGTTTGGTGCCTGCCTTTGGCCCAGGGCACGATCCTGGAGATCCGGGATCGAATCCCACATTGGGCTCCCGGTGCATGGAGCCTGCTTCTCCCTCTGCCTGTGTCTCTGTGCCTCTCTCTCTCTCTGTGACTATCATAAATAAATAAAATAAAGATTAAAAAAATAAAAAAATAAAATAAAAACTAGATTCACCTTTGGAGAAAGGATGAGCCAGTGTCTCAGAGCAAATTCATCTGCTTTAAACTAGGGAGCCTAGCAGAATCCTTGGGATTGTGGGTAAGGTGCAGACACTGGGCTCCTCAAAGTTTGGTCCCAGAAGCCTGTAGATGTCAAGGAGACCTAGGGCATTTGAAGGTGCCCAGCAGGGCATGGCAGTGTGTAAGCTGGGAAAGAGGTTTTAAGAGGGAGCTGACCTCATTTCTGGGCAAGAGAAACAAATTTAGACATGTCTTTTCCATAAAAATAAAAAGATTTTATTTATGAATGAGAGAAAGAGAGGCAGAGACACAGGCAGAGGGAGAAGCAGGTTCCATGCAGAAAGCCCAATGTGGGACTCGACCCAGGGTCCCCAGAATCATGCCCTGGGCTGAAGGTGGCGCTAAACCGCTGAACCACCCAATGGGAAGTTTCTGACTCACAGTAGAGAGTTTTAGTTTTACAAGATGAAATGTGCTCTAAAGATGGATTACAGGGAGGTTGTATGAAGATATTAATGCATTTAATATGCTTAAAATGTACTCCAGGAACTTAATGTAGTTAATGAAATATATAAATGGTTGATTTGTAGATGGTAGGTTTTTGATCATGTGTATTATACATCAATAAAGTATATTTTATTTTTTTATTTATTTATGATAGTCGCAGAGAGAGAGAGAGAGGCAGAGACACAGGCATAGAGAGAAGCAGGCTCCATGCACCGGGAGCCTGACGTGGGACTCGATCCCGGGTCTCCAGGATCGCACCCTGGGCCAAAGGCAGACGCTAAACCGCTGCGCCACCCAGGAATCCCCAATAAAGTATATTTTATTTAAAAGCAGCAAATACAGAGAAATGAGCACAGGACAATGTAGTCTTCCCTTTATACCCTCCCATTTTGCTGCTGCTATTTTATCTCAGCCATTTTCCTTGAGACAACTTTGCTCAAACAAAATATTCTCATCACGTGCCCAAATACTTAAAGGCCTAAAATCAAAATTTCCAAAACAGGAAAGAGCTTTCTAAAAGGTAGTTTTCAGGGTTAATTTATTCCTCCATCAATTTTTAAAATCTCAGGCAAATTAAAAATTCTGCTGCATCCACTTGAATTTTAATTCAATGATTTTTAAAATCAGAATTGATTCTATTTAGGCAAATGGTTGGATAGTTTTATCCATATCATTATCTACTGACTACAGACAGAGTCTGCTGTTTTAAGTTTTGTTTAGGTGTCATTATTTTTACCAAGCCAACTTTTCTGATCTTATGAATATTACAATAATGTTTGCCCCAGTAGTACTGATATAATAGACATAGAGCACTGTGTATGTTCAAGGTAAACAGCATAACAGTTTTACATTCCTGTATTGTGACAGAATAAGTTTGGTTAAACACCATCATCTCTTATAGATACAAAAATAACGTAAATAAAAAAGAAAGCAAACGACTTTCCTTGTGATGAGAACTCTCAAGATTTACTTTCTTGACACCTCTCAGATACATCACAAAGCAGTAGTAACTGTAGTCATCATGATGTACTGTAAATTGCTATTTCTTCTTTATCTTAAAACTGAAAGTTTGTATCTCTTCACCATTCCCTCAACCCCCATTCTGGTTACTTCAATCTGATCTCTTTTTCTGAATTAGGTTTTTCATCTTTTATTTATTTATTTTTGTTTTAGATTCCACATATAAGGGAATATATATATATAATTACGTGTGTGTGTATAAATCATAATTTACCTTTCTCTGTCTCAGTTATTTCTTTGGTGGTGTGCCTGCCTGGGGCTGTATTGCAGGAGCTGGAGAACACGACGCAGGAAACCTCCCCTTGAATAGTATCTAGGGACTTCTGCTGGAGGAACTGCAGACGAAAGACTCATGCAGAGATCATTGTGGTCATACCCCTGCCCAGAGACAACTTGAAACTCTTAGTGGCATTCCTACCTTCAGTCAGGCTGGGTAAAAGGGGAAGTGGGTTCCAAGAACTTCTCATTGATTCATTCCATAACTATGCACTAAGTACTCACCCTATGCCAGGTACCTTGGTGGGCCCATAGATAGAGCTGAAAATACAATGTCCTGCTGCCTGTAGGAACTCACAGTCTGGAGGTGGACAAAAGTACAAAAATAAAGACACATGAAAGAAAAGAGCAAGTGCTATATGCTACACAAGACTGTTTTCTGGGAAGGAAGGTTGGGGAATCATTGGAGAGAAAGGTATGAAAGGTCTCACTGAGGGTGACATTGCTGAGAACAGAATAACAAAAGGAAGTTAGATCTGCACGCGTCTGAGGACAGTGTGTTGGGAAGAAGGGACCCCTGATGCAGATACTCACTAATAGAAGTTGGTTTGGCCGGAGGAGGTGGAAAGGGCAGCCGGCACGGCTGTGAGGAAAGGAGGAGGAGATCTGAGGAGAGGGAAGAGGGCAGGGATGCGAAGGCCTGGTAGACTGTTAGTTATCTATTGTTCCTCTGTTACTCTGTTGCCCCGATACCTTGCATCTTAAAATTCATATATTTAATTTCTCATCAGTTTTGTGGATGAGGAATCCAGGCACAAATTAGCTTGGTTCCTCAGCCTCAAGTTTCATCAGAGGCTACAGCTGTGACCCCATCGGAGGCTAGCCTGGCAGAGGATTTTCTCCCAAGTTGACTCAGTTTTCTGCTACGTGAGCCTCTATACATGGCAGCTCAAAACATCGCTGGTTGATTTTTGATTCAGGGATAGAGAAGAAAATGGGAAAGGGAAAGTGTCAGAAGTGGAACGTGAGTGAGTGGAATAGGAGAGGAAGTAACTAGGAAGTGAGAGGCTATTTCCAATTGAATCTTAGATGTGACATGCCATCATTTTGGCTGTATCCTATTGGTCAGAAGCTAGTCACGAAGCACCTCGGGGTTACAAAGGGATACCTATACCACAGGTCAGGATTGCTGGGAGCCGTTGTGAAGGTTGCAGCCCTTAGAGACCAAAGCGAGGTAACTGGATAGCATTCTAAATATAACAGGAAACAATTGGATGGTTTTATTACAGAAGATGACAATGTCTGCATCTTGGAGCATTTTCACCTCATTGTGGTGCCCCCATTAAAATGAGGTCAGACGGAAAGTGAATATTGTGATATTACATTGCTGGAACCCAGGCCACATTTGAGTGGAACTTCATGCCACATCCCACCACTTCTTGTAAATCTTCCATCCTTAAATTTCTACCTCAGATATAGAGTATACAAGCCCACACGTGTTATAAACATCCATAGACACCTGATGATGTTCCCAGGAAGCAGATTCTAGCCTGGCCCCCACTGTGCAGGTTAGGACCCTGAGGACTATGTGAGAGATGCAGTGGGTTAGGCAGGACACAGAACTGGGAAAACAGAGAAATAAAGGTCTGAATTCAGCTCTGTCTCCTCAAACGGAGGACTTTACTTGCATTTTCAGAGTTGTGGCTATGGCATTTTTGGCTCATCGTGTACAGTTAAAGAGATGACATTGGGGTAAGCAGTCATCTGCCAAGAAGGGGCTCTGGAAAGGTCTGACTGAAGGAAGGGACCCAGGTGCTGGAATCTTGAAAAAGTGACCTCACTTCCTTGGTGACAATACCACAACTGACTTAGAACTATGATAACCAGGAGCCTACATTATAGACCTTCTCACTTTCTGGCTCACTTAACTGGAGATGGTCAAGAAATGTTCTGTTGCAATATTCCTACTTTCTGGAGCTCTGGGCTCAGAAGAGTCCAGAGAGAGATTTTCACATTGCTGTCTATGTCAGCTTGGCCCTCTACTCTGAAGCTTCTGGTCATGTGGCGGGAGACACCAACAGGTACCACGAGGCACTGTGGGGCAGCTCACTGGAGAGCAGACCACACTGTAATCACACCTGAGCAGGCCCATACCTCTTACCCCTCATTGTGTGTGTCTGTGTGTGTCTATGTGTGTGTTTGTGTAGAGGGGACAGAGGAGAGAACATGCCCTTCCTGGGCAGAAATCAGCTGCCAGGTGTTGGAAGCCTGGCACATCTTTTGTGTTCAACCCAAGGTCATAACAGGCAAGATGAGAAGGCGAGTGCTGGGGAACAAGTTCAACTATGAATATGTTAATCATGAGCCTAAGAATCTCTTTCATCTGGTTTCCTCCTTGCCAGATATCTGTTCAGCGGCCCTTCTTGACCTGAACTGGAGAACACGATTTCCAATGGGATTGTCCCCTTGCAGTGATGTCCAGGGAGGACCCTAATGTCTCTTGGCATTGTATATACGTGGCATTGTATTTGCAGAGCTGCACCCAGGAGATCTTGGAGGAGATGGTTTGTGGCTTCAACTACTCCAACTCCCTAGACAATTATCAGGTGCACCAGGAAAACAAGGATCAGTGCTGTGAGAATGGGAAGAGGGTTCTTCACACAAATATGGACCCGACACAAACATGAAGAGAAACCTGGGGCCCTCCCATAGTGTTGCCACATGAGTGTCGCACAGACCCAAATGCAAAGAGATCGGAACTTCCATGCCTAACCACCAGCTCCATGATGAGGTGGGAAGACACATTTTACCTATATTGGAATAGGGCAGTATATATTTAGTGTTTCTGAGGCCTTGGGTGGGGGTTGTTTTGTTTTGTTTTTCACAAAGTGATGATTATCTTTGTGTTTTACTACTGTTTTTACTATTTCACCTACTCGTCCCAGATATACTGTGTAAAACCCAGCTCTGCTGTCCCTGAAGAACTTCTCCAAGGCCTTACAAATCATCACACTACAGAGGGTGATTTACGGAGAAAGACAAACATTATATGGTCTCATTCATTTGGGGAATATAAAAAATAGTGAAAGGGAATAAAGGGGAAAGGAGAGAAAATGAGTAGGAAATATCAGAAAGGGAGACAGAACATGAGAGACTCCTAACTCTGGAAAATGAACAAGGGCTGTGGAAAGGGAGGTAGGTGGGGGGTGGGGGTGACTGGGTGACAGGCAGTGATGGGGGCATTTGATGGAATGAGCACTGGGTGTTATGATATATGTTGGCAAATTGAACTCCAATAAAAAATAAATTAAAAATAAATAAATAAATTTAAAAAAACAAAGTACAATTGTTTTTAGGGGAGAAATGGTAAATCATTGGTAACTTATACACATTCTGTTACCTAAGGAACAACAGCGTTTCTCTCTACTAATAGCTTTTTTGAAGACAAATATGCCATTGAGTCATCAGTAAACATCCCCACTGCCATTAGGAGAAAACAGAGAGTTAGAACCTCAAATGCTGCTCAAGATCACATATGTTGGGACTAAGATTAGACCAAAGCATGGCATGCATGACATATCCCCTAAGCTGATGTGGCTTGGTCTGTTCCTGATATGGAGAGAAAGGGTCAGGGGAAAACCACCTTCTTCAGCATATCCCACGGGAGCCAGTTGTTTCTAGTCTGAGTTCTAGGCTTGCCCTGATCATTTCTGGGTCTTGAGATTGGATATGAATGTGGACCTGTTCTCAGCCCAGACTGCCAATTGACATAGTTGGTGGCCTGATGCATCTGTGCTTGTCAGGGGAGATGGAGTAGTTGAAACCTTGGAGCAGCTCATCAAAGATTTCCTGAGTGGATCTCTAAAAAAAGGGACAGCCAGCTACCACAGCCAGGGGGCATCACAGGCCTTCCCCCTAATCTGGGGTTCCATGTTATGGCAAATCCAACAACTAAAACAGTCTGTGGGGTCATGTAAGGCCTTCCTTGCAGCACTGCAGAAATGGCAAGAGAATGGCATCAGGTCAAGTACCAAGGGCCTTGAAAGGCTGAATTCTGTGGCAGACTCCTTATTTATGGAGTACTATGAAGATCTATAAGGAATAGCTCATGACCTATTGGGCCTACAATCATTTGATGAGTTCTGAGAGAGGAAACATTACAGAGAAACATATAGAATGGTTTCATCACACATTTCCTCATCCAATCAAGTGCCCCCCTCAGTGCCCGTCACCCAGCCACCCCCACCCCCTGCCCACCTCCCTTTCTAACACTCCTTGTTCACATCTCAGAGTTAGAAGTCTCTCATGTTCTGTCACCCTCTCTGATGTTTCTCACTCATTTTCTCTCCTCTCCCCTTTATTGCCTTTCACTATTTTTTATATTCCCCAAATGAATGAGATCATATACTCTTTGTCCTTCTCTGATAGACTTATTTCACTCAGCATAATACTCTCCAGTTCCAAGCCCGCCGAACCAAATGGTGGTTATTAGTCGTTTCTAATACCTGAGTAATATTCCATTATATACATAGACCACATCTTCTTTAATTTTTTTTATTTATTTATGATAGCCATACACACACACAGAGAGAGAGAGAGAGGCAGAGAGAGAAGCAGGCTCCATGCACCGGGAGCCCGACGTGGGATCCGATCGGGGTCTCCAGGATCGCGCCCCGGGCCAAAGGCAGGCGCGAAACCGCTGCACCACCCAGGGATCCCTAGACCACATCTTCTTTATCTATTCATCTTTTGATGGACACTGAGGCTCCTTCCATATTTTGGCTATTGTGAACATTGCTGCTATAAACATCGGAGTGCAGGTGTCCCGGCATTTCACTGCATCTGTATCTTTGGGGTAAATCTCCAGCAGTAAAATTGGGTCATAGGGCAGATCCATTTTTAACTCTTTGAGGAACCTCCACACAGTTTTCCAGAGTGGCTGCACCAGTTCACATCCCCACCAAATGTGCAAGAGGGTTCCTCTTTCTCCACATCCTCTCCAACATTTGTGGTTTCCTGCTTTGTTAATTTCCCGCATTCTCACTGGTGTGAGGTGGGATCTCATTGTGGTTTTGATTTGTATTTCCCTAATGGCAAGTAATGCGGAGCATTTCCTCATGTGCTTGTTGGCCACGTCTATGTCTTCCTCTGTGACATTTCTGTTCATGTCTTTTGCGCATTTCATGATTAGATTGGTTGTTTTTTGCTGTTGAATTTAATAAGTTCTTTATAAATCTTGGATACTAGCCTTTTATCTGATACATCATTTACAAATATCTTCTTCCATTCTGTAGTTTGTCTTTGAGTTTTGTTGAGTGTTTCTTTTGCTGTGCAAAAGCTTCTTATCTTGATGAAGTCCCAATAGTTCATTTTTGCTTTTGTTTCTCTAGCCTTCATGGTTCTATCTTGCAAGAAGTTACTGTGGCCAAGTTCAAAAAGTGTGTTGCCTCTGTTCTCCTCTAGGATTTCAATGGAATCTTGTCTCACATTTAGATCTTTCATCCATTTTGAGTTTATGTTTTTGTATGGTGTAAGGGAATGGTCTTGTTTCATTCTTCTGCATGTGGATGTCCAATTTTCTCAGCACCATTTATTGAAGAGACTGTCTTTCTTCCAGTGGATAGTCTTTCCTCCTTTGTTGAATATTAGTTGACCATAAAGTTGAGGGTCCACTTCTGGATTCTCTATTCTGTTCCATTGATCTCTGTGTCTCTTTTTGTCCCGGTACCACACTGTCTTGATGACCACAGCTTTGTAGTACAACCTGAAATCTGGCATTGTGATGCTCCCAGCTATGGTATTCTTTTTGAAAATTCCCCTGGCTATTCGGGTCTTTTCTGATTACACACCAATCTTAAAATGATTTGTTCCAACTCTCTGAAGAAAGTCCATGATATTTTTGGTAGGGATTGCATTAAATGTGTACATTGTCCTGGGTAACATTGACATTTTCACAATACTAATTCTCCCAATCCATGGGCATGGAATATTTTTCCATCTCTTTGTGTCTTCCTCCATTTATTTTAGAAGTGTTCTGTAGTTTTTAGCTTATAGATCCTTTACCTCTTTGGTTAGGTTTATTCCTAGGTATCTTATGCATTTGGGTGCAATTGTAAATTGGATTGACTCCTTAATTTCTCTTTCTTCAGTCTCATTGTTAATGTATGGAAATGTCACTGATTTCTGGGCATTGATTTTGTATCCTGACACACTGCCAAATTGCTGTATGAGTTCTAGCAACCATGGGGTGGAGTCTTTTGGGTTTTCTATGTAGACTATCATGTCATCTGCGAAGAGGGAGAGTTTGACTTCTTCTTTGCCAATTAGAATGCCTTTTATTTCTTTTTGTTGCCTGGTGGAGGCCAGAGGCGCTTACACCGAGCCCGCCAATGAGCCCTGCAGGTGCATCTCCACTAAGGCATATGGGCATCTGATAATCAGGGAAACGGACCCCTCCCCCAGAATACTGGTACAGACCACTGGCTCCCACCAAGAGTACTGATCACAGAGGCCTGCGAGGCTTCAGCTTTATGGAGAAAATAGGATCTAGCTTCCTTTGTACTTTGTTCTTTCTTTATTATTTTTCATTTATTTTGTTCAATTATATTTTATTAAGTGTTAATTTTATTTGTTAAAGACATATATTTCTTATTTGTTATTACTTTCATTGTACTTTAATTTTCTTTCTTATTTTGAGATCTAGATTCATTAAATAATTAATTAATAATTAACAAGCAGGCTAAAACACACCCAGGATCTTGGTTTTGTGGGGATTTGTTGCTATTGTTGTTTTTCCTGTTTTTCTTTTTCTTTATTCCTCATTTCTGGGAAACATAATGATATGGAGAAATTCACCTCCAAAAAGAACATGAGGTAGTACTCACAGCCAGGGATTTAATCAATGCAGATATTAATAAGATGTCTGAACTAGAATTTAAAACAATGATTATAAATATAGTAGCTGGGCTGGAAAAAGAGCCCAGAAGAATCCCTTACTATAGAGATAAAAGAACTAACATGTAGTCATTTCAACATCCAAATGCTAAAACTGAGATGCAGTTCCAAGTGAAAGCCCTAAAAACAAAAAATATAATGGACCACAGAGGCAGACTTAGGGAACACAGTCACTTATTAAAACAATAACATTTCTATCATAGGAGATTCAGAAGATGAAGAGAGAGAAAGAGGGGCACAAGTTTTATTTGAACAAATTATATAAACTTTTCTAATGTGAGGAAAGACCCAGATACTGAAGCCAAGAGTACAGAGAACTCCCACTAAATTCATAAAAGCTGACCATCGCCAAGACACATAGGAGTCAAATTCACAAAATACACAATCACGGTTAGAATCCTGAAAACAGTGGGGCAGTGAGAGTTCTAAGCCTACAAAGGAAGATGAATCAAGACAACAGATCTGCCCACAAAAACTTGGTAGGCCAGAAAGTTGTGGAAGGAAATATTCAATATACTGAATGGGAAAAGTATGCGGGGGAGAATTCTTTATACAACAAGGCTGTAATTTAGGATAGAGGAAGAGATTAAGAGTTTCCAAGGCAGACAAAAAATAAAGGAGTTCATGACCACTAAACGAGTCCGGCAAGAAATTTTTAAGGGGAACACTTCTTGGGGCAGGGGGAAGAGACCAAAAGCAACAAAGACTAGAAAGGACCAGAGAACACCACCAAAAACACCAACTCTACTGGTAATGACAAAGTACTCAATTCATATGTTTCAATAATCACTCTGAATGTAGATGGACTAAAGGCCCCATCAAAAGATATAACATATCTGAGTGGATTAAAAACCAAGATCTGGGATGTCTGGGTAGTTCAGAGATTGAGTGTCTGCCTTCAGCTCAGGGCATGATGCAAGCTTCAGGGATCAAGTCCCACATCGGTCTCCTTGTGTGGAGCCTGCTTCTCCCTCTGCCAATATCTCTGTCTCTCTGTCTCTCTGTCTCTCTCTGTCTCTCTTTCTCTCTCTCATGAATAAATAACATCTTTATAAAAATCAATCCATCAATATGCTGCCTACAAGAGTCTAACTTAAGACCTACAGACACCTGTAGATTGAAACTCAGGGGATGGAAAATCATCTATCTTGCTAGTGGACATCAATAAAAAGCTGGAAGAGCCATACTTAGACAAACTAGATTTGACACCAAAAACTGTAACAAGAGATGAAGAAGGGCATTATTTCATAATTAAAAACTATCCATCAAGAAGATCAAACAATGGTAAATATTTGTGCACCCAATGTGGAAGTAGATAAATATAGAAACCAATTAACAACAAACATACACAAACTCACTGATACTAACACAATGACAGGGGATTTTCAATGCCCACTTAGAACAAAAGGACGGATCCGCTAAGCAGAAAATCAACAGCAGAACAATGGCTAGACCCTGGACCGGAAGGACTCAACAGACATATTCATAATATTTCATCCTACACCAGAAGAATACACATTCCTTTCACATGCACATGGGATATTCTCCAGAACAGATCACATCATGGGCCACCAATTACTCTCAACAGGTACGAGAAGACTAAGATCATACCACATACATTTTCAGACCATGAAACAATGAAACTTGAAGTCAACTGCAAGAAAAACTTTGGAAACAGCACAAATACCTGCAGATTAAAGAACATCCTACTAGAGAATGAATAGGCAACCCGGAAATTAAAGAAGAAATTTTTAAAATACCCACTATTTACTTCGACGTGGAGGGACCTGGAGGGCATTATGCTGAGTGAAATAAGTCAATTGGAAAAGGACAAACAGTATAGGGTCTCATTCATTTGGGGAATATAAAAATTAGTGAAATAGAATAAAGGGAAAGGAGAGAAAATGAGTGAAAATATCAGTGAAGGTGACAAAACATGAGACACCTAACTCTGGGAAATGAACAAGGGGTAGTAGAAGGGGAGGTGGGCAGCGGTTTGGGGTGACTGGGTGATGGGCACTGAGGGGGCCACTTGGCGGGATGAGCACTGGGTGTTATGCTATATTTTGGCAAATTGAACTCCAATAAAAAAATTTTAATTAAAAAAATTTTTTAAATAAAACCCTGGGCACTTCAAATATACTGTCTCCTGTCTGGACCCTCAGTTGTCCACTGTTTCATGCTGCACTCTCTGATGTGTCACAGGACTTCAAAGTCTACAAACTGCTCTCATAGTCATCACTAGGCCTTCCATGGACCTGGGAGGTAATCGTGACGTTTAGCCTGTTTCCCATTCTGCACACAAGGAAACTGAGGTCCATGAAATGGAGTAAGACCAGACCACTCTGAGGTCACAGAGCCAGGGAGGACACAAAAGCAGGAGCAAGAATACACGAGACACTCAAAGGTGACCACCACTGTGATGCATTTAGGGAACTGCATGTTGTTGAGGAAAGACTTGAATATAGGGGTGTGGGATACTGGGCTGGCCTACGGGGATGTGGGGTCCACTAAGAAAGACAGCACCACGTGGCAGTTAAGATCACAGTCTCTAGTCCGAAATACACATAACTGAACCTTATTCCTGCTACTTCGTTGTGCTGTAACCTTCATCTCAAACCTTAACCTTCCTGGCCTTGTTTGCTCACAATTCTGAATGGCCTAGCTCAGCCAATGAATTGAGACTTCTGGGTCACGTGACCACGTCTGTTCCAATCAGGTGCAGCCACAGGGGGGAAGTTACCTGCTTCTGTGGCCATTGCTGTCTTGCAGGACTGATGGAGGGAGGCCCCAGGAGTGAGTGCAGAGCTCCAGGTGTATGCTTACAGGGAGGTCAAGAAAGCGCGTGTGAGAAAAAGGTTTCTTCCGGGGGATCCGTGTGATCCCCAGGTGTCCTTGCTGACGTGCTGCTGGTTTCTGTTCCATAGTCATTGCCCTCTGAACAGCCTTCCTTACCTAACTCCACGCCTTGGCTTTTGCATCTGCAAAATGGGGCAATGGTAATTCTGCTGATGTATCTTACAGTACGCCTGTGAGATGGGCATCCAGTGGCATCGGGTGTAAGAGGATTCCTGGTGTAAATGCCATGCGAGTGTGTAGGATTGTTCATTGACTGAGGAAGTGGTGAAACTGTTCCATCGAGCAGCTACACGTGGATCATAATCAAGTCTCTGGGGACAGAAAAGTCACTCCCTCTGAGTCTGTGAAGTCGATGCCAACATATAAGGGGATTTGATAGAAAAAGCAGGTCAGACAGCATCCTGCCACTTCTCTCTGGGCTGCGTGAGGGCGAGTGTAGTGACTGGAAGAGAGACTTAACTGCAAACTTTTCAGTAGTGTTTTTTCTTTACACTTCGTTAAAAATGATTTTTTTCTATTTGAGACAGAAAGGGAGTGAGATCACAAGGAGGGGGAAGGGTAGAGGGTGAGGGAGAGGCAGCCTCACCGCTGGGCAAGGAACACCATGTGGGGCTTGATCTCAGGACACTGGGATCATGACGTGAGCAAAGGCAGGCGTTAACCAACTAAGCTACCCAGGCACCCTACCCCTCTCTGCTGTAATGCACAGTGCTCCAAAGGTACAGCTCCCAACTGGAGCAGATCTGCAAAGCAGACAAAACAAGAGCCACCCCACAAGCAAGAACCTCCTCTCCAAGGTTCCATACTGGTGACATATGGAACCTCCCAAATGGCTGATTTGCAGGTGAGTGCCCCCTTCTCCACGCCATTATCTCATGGTGAAAGAGAGTCCTTAAGCATTCTGGAGCTGGAGGGGCTCTCTCAACAACTGGATTGAGAAAGGCAAAGGACAGTTTGGGAGAAGATACATTGTCCTGAAAATAGATCAGTGTGAGTTTTGGAAGCTAAAAGAGGCCATTCGATGAAATCAGAAAAACACTAAAGAACTTAAACTTTGTGAGCAGTTATTTCCCAGAAGATGGACTGCTGCTCGCATATAGGGGAGGTATACACAATTGTGCTTCCAGCAATTTGAAGGACGATTCCTTTTTTTTTTTTTAAAGATTTTATTTATTTCTTATTTATTTATGATAGTCACACACAGAGAGAGAGAGAGGCAGAGACATAGGCAGAGGGAGAAGCAGGCTCCATGCACCGGGAGCCTGACGTGGGACTTGATCCCGGGTCTCCAGGATCGCGCCCTGGGCCAAAGGCAGGCGCTAAACCGCTGCGCCACCCAGGGATCCCTAAAGGACAATTCCTATAGTGATATTGTGGAGGTTACTGATATACATCTACCCAATTAATTTTCTAAATGTCCTAATGCCACACCAATGCTTCATTGTTATTTGTTGAAACTCCATCAGTCAAAAAATCCTGTTTCTTTCCACATCGATGGAAGAAAAAATGACTGTCCCTGGAAAATGGGTTTAAAAGATTTTAAAAACTCCTTTGTAGGTTATATTAAAAAGCTAAAACAGGAGGAGGGGCAAGATGGTGGAAGAGTAGGGTCACCAAGTTACTTGTCCCCACCAACCTACCTAGATAACTTTCAATTCATCCTGAAAACCTATGAATTCAGCCTGAGATTTAAAGAGAGAACAGCTGGAATGCTACAGTGAGAAGAGTTCAAGCTTCCCTCAAGGTAGGAAGATGGAAAAAAAAAAAGGTAGGAAGATGGAAAAAGTTAAGGAAATAAAAAAGCATCCAAGGGGGCGGGGCCCCCACGAGAAGCCGGGCTAAGGCTGGGCAGAGAGTGCCCCCAGGACAGGAAAGCCCAAACCTGGAGAAGCAGGAGTGTTACCAAACTTCCCGGATGGAAAGACACTCGCAGGGAGCTCAGGCAGGATTCTAGGAGGGGCGGGGATGCCTTCAGATTCCCAGGGGCACTAACAGAAGAACTGTGCTCCAGAGGAGAGGGCGCCACAGACCAAGGGTCAAGCTCCCTAAAGGGCTGTAGTACGCGCCTGGCAGGACCTCTGGAGTGGGTCAGGCGGTGGCTCAGGTGGCAGCTCCACACAGAAGGGGCTGCGCAGACCCAGGAGCAGCTCGGGCAGTGGCTCAGGTGGCGGCTCTGCACAGAGGGGACTGCGTGGCCCCGAGAGCATGATTCCAGCAATGCAGGCCCCGGAGCCTAAGGAGCTGAAGGACACAGCCCAAGATCCGGCACTCCACCCGGGAAAGGTGGAGGCCAGGAGGACACAGGATAGTGAGGACACTCCTGCCACTAGGCGGTCATGAGCTGTGCAGATCAGTGCACCACGCCACCGAAGCATCCAGGCTCCTGTGGACTGGGAACTGTGGTAGTTTCTGCAGGAGCTGACTCCAGAGTTGGAGAGCTGGCCGCTATCACTGTTGTTGTTCCTCCTGGTGTCACCTTGTATCTGGGACAGAGCAGGGACCTCACAGGATAAACAGCTCCCACTAAGCTGTGCACATGGCAGGGGGTTGAGGAGCTCCCCCAAGTGCTCACACCTGAGAATCAGCACAGCAGGCCCCTCCCCCAGAAGACCAGCTAGATGGACAGGGGAAAACAAAATTACTGACCAAGCAGCATTAGAAAATTCCAGAGGAAGGCGAGGGATTTACAGTATACAGAATTAGAGGATACCCCCCCTTGTTTTTTGTTTTCTGTTTGCTTCCCCCCCTTTTTTTTTCTTCTCTTCTCTTCTCTTCTCTTCTCTTCTCTTCTCTTCTCTTCTCTTTTTTTCTTCCTCTTCCTTTTTGTCTTTTTCTCTTCTTCCTACTCTTCACTCTTTTTCTCCATTTCCTAATACAACTTGTTTTTGGCCACTCTGCACTGAGCAAAATGACTAGAAGGAAAACCTCACCTCAAAAGGAAGAATCAGAAACATTACTCTCTCCCACAGAGTTACAAACTTTGGATTACAATTCAATATCATAAAGCCAATTCAAAAGCAAAATTATAAAGCTACTGGTGGTTCTAGAAAAAAGCATAAAGGACTCAAGAGACTTCATGACTGCTGAATTTAGATCTAATCAGGCAGAAATTAAAAATCAATTAAATGAGATGCAATCCAAACTAGAGGTTTGATATACTAGAGGGTTGATGAGGTAGAAGAATGAATGAGTGACATAAAAGACAAGTTGATGGCATGGAAGGAAGCTGAGGGAAACACACAAAAACAATTAAAAGATCATGAGGAAAGGTTAAGGGAAATAAATGAGAGCCTAAGAAGGAAAAATGTATGTTTAATTGAAGTTCCAGAGGGTGCTAAGAGGGACAGAGTACCAGAAAATGTATTTGAACAAATTATAGCTGAGAAAATCCCTAACTTGGGGAAGGAAACAGGCATTCAGATCCGGGAGATAGAGAGATTCCCCCCTAAAATCAATAAAAACCGTTCAACACCCCGACATTTAGTAGTGGAACTTGCAAATTCCAAAGATAAAGAGAAGATCTTTAAAGCACAAGAGACAAGAGATCCCTAACCTTTATGGGGAAAAGTATTACGTTAACAGCAGACCTCTCCACAGAGACCTGGCAAACCAGAAATGGGTGGCAGGATATATTTTGGGTCCTAAATGAGAAGAACCTGCAGTCAAGAATACTTTATCCCGCAAAGCTCTCATTCAGAGTAGAGGGAGAGATAGAGAGCTTCCAAGATAGGCAGAAACGGAAAGAACAGGTGACTAACAAACCAGCTCTGCAAGAAATATTAAGGGGGGCTCTTTTTGGTTCTTTAGTTTTTGTTTTTTATTGGAGTTAATTTACCAACATATAGCATAACACCCAGTGCTCATTCTGCCAAGTGCTCCCCTCAGTGCCCATAACCCAGTCATGCCAATCCCCCTCCCACCTCCCCTTCAATTACCCCTTGTTCATTTCCCAGAGTTAGGTGCTTTTCATGTTTTGTCACCTTCACTGATATTTTCACTCATTTTCTCTACTTTCCATTTACTCCTTTTCAATAATTTTTATATTCCCCAAATGAATGAGACCACATAATATTTCTCCTTTTCTGATTGACTAATTTTACTCAGCATAATACCCTCCAGGTCCCTCCACTTTGAAGCAAATGGTGGATATTTGTTGTTTGTAATGCCTGAGTAATATTCCATTGTATACATATACCACATCTTCATTATTAAGGGGGACTCTGTAAAAGGAAGAGGAAGGCCAAGGAAACAGTCCACAAAAACAGGGACTCAATAGGTATCATGATGACACTAAATTCTTATCTTTCAAAAGTAACTCTGAATGTGACTGGTCTTAAGGACCCCATCAAAAGGCGCAGGGTATCAAACTGGATAAAAAAGCAAGACCCATCTATTTGCTGTCTACAAGAGACTCATTTTAAAAGTAAGTACACCTACAGCCTGAACATAAAAGGTTGGAGAACCATTTACCATTCAAATGGTCCTCAAAAGAAAGCAGGGGTACCATCTTCATATCAGATAAATTAAAGTTTATCCCAAAGTCTGGAGTAAGAGATGAAGAGGGACACTATATCATACTTAAAGGATCTATCCAACAAAAGGACCTAACAATCATCAATATTTATGCCCCGAATGTGGAAGCTGCCAATTATATCAATCAAAAAATAACCAAAGTTAATACATACTTAGCTAATAATACACGTAAACTGGGAGACTTGAACACAGCACTTTCTGTAATTGACAGGTATTATAAGCACAACATCTCCAAAGGAACAAGAGCATTAAATTATACCCTGAACCAGATGGATTTCACAGATATTTAAAGAATTTTACATCCAAATTCAACTGAATACACATTCTCTTTTCAAGTGTACATGAAACTTTCTCCAGAATACACCACATCCTGAGTCACGAATCAGGTCTTAACTGATACCAAAATATTGGGATTCTCCCCTGCATATGTTCAGATGATAATGCTTTAAAACTAGAACTAAATCACAAGAAGAAGTTTGGAAGAAATTCAAACATGTGGAGGTTAAAGACCATCCTGCAAAAGATGAAAAGGTCAACCAGGAAATTAGAGAAGAATTAAAAGATTCATGGAAACTAATGAGAATGAAGATACAACCATTTGAAATCTTTGGGATACAGCAAAAGCACTCCTGAGGGGGAAATACATCGCAACACAATCATCCCTCAAAAAAAAAAAAAAAGAGGTAAGTACTCAAATACAAAGGCTAACCTTGCACCTAAAGGAGCTGGAGATAAAACAGAAAATACATCCTATACCCAGCAGAAGAAGACAGTTAATAAAGATTCAAGCAGAACTCAATGAAATAGAGACCAGAAGAACTGTGGAACAGATTAAAAAAAAAAAAACAGGAGTTGGTTTTGTGAAAGAATTAGCATTATAGCTAAACAATTAGCCAGCCTTATTAAAAACAAAGGAGAAAATACTAAAATTATTAAACTCACAACTGAAAGAGGAGAGAACACCACCAATACCGAAGAATTACAAACGATTTTAAAAGATCATGAGCAGCTATATACCAATAAATTAGGCAATCTAGAAGAAAAGTATGCATTACTGGAAAACCACAAACTACCAAAACTAGAGCAGTAAGAAATAGAAAACCTGTACAGGCTGATAACCAGGGAGGAAATTGAAGCAGTCATCAAACAGCTACCAAGACACAAAACTCCAGGGCCAGATGGCTTCCCAGGGGAATTCTATCAAACATATAAAGAAGGAACAATACCTATTATACTAAAGCTGTCCCAAAAGATGGAAAGAGATGGACTACTTCCAAATTCGTTCTATGAGGCCAGAATCACCTTAATTCCAAAACAAGACAAAGACCCCACCAAAAAAAAAGGAGAATTCTAGACCAATATCCCTGATGAACACAGATGCAAAAATTCTCAAGAAGATACTAGCCAATAGAATCCAGTACTACATTAAGATTATTCACCATGACTAAGTGGGATTTATCCCCGGGATCCAAGACTCATTCAATACTCCTAAAGCAATCAATGTGATTGATCATATCAGCAAGAGAAAAAACAAGAATCATATGCAAAGAAAATATCTGACAAAATACAGCATCCATTCCTGATCAGAACTCTTCAGAGTGTATGGATTGAGGAAACATTCCTCAGCATCTGTAAAGCCATCTATGAAAAGCCCACAGCAAATATCATTCTCAATGGGGAAACATTGAGAGTCATTGGGAGTCTTTCCCCTAAGATGAGGAACACAACAGGGATATCCACTCTCACCACTGCTATTCAGGATACTACTAGAAGCCTTAGCCTCAGCAACCAGGCAACAAAAAGAAATAAAAGGCATTAAATTTGGCAAAGAAGTCAAACTCTCCCTCTTGACAGATGACATGGTACTGTACATAGAAAACACAAAAGAGGGATCCCTGGGTGGCACGGCGGTTTGGCGCCTGCCTTTGGCCCAGGGCGTGGTCCTGGAGACCCGGGATCCAATCCCACATCGGGCTCCCGGTGCATGGAGCCTGCTTCTCCCTCTGCCTGTGTCTCTGTGCCTCTCTCTCTGTGTGTGACTATCATAAATAAATAAAAATTAAAAAAAAAGAAAACATAAAAGACACCACCCCAAGATTGCTAGAACTCATATGGCAATTCAGCAATGTGGCAGGATACAAAATCAATGCCCAGAAATCAGTGGCATTTCTATACACTAACAATGAGACTGAAGAAAGAGAAATTAAGGAATCAATCCCATTTATAATTGCACCCAAAAGCATAAGATACCTAGGAATACACCTAACCAAAGAGGTAAAGGATCTCAACTCTGAAAACTGCCGAACACTTCTGAAAGAAATTGAAGAAGACACAAAGAGATGGAAAAATATTCCATGCTCATGGATTAGAAGAATTAATATTTTGAAAATGACAATGCTACCCAGGGCACTTACACATTTAATGTAATCCCTATCAAAATAATGTAGACTTTCTTCATAGAGTTGGGATGAATCATCTTAAGATTGGTGTGGAATCAGAAAAGACCCCGAATAGCCAGGGGAATTTTAAAAAAGAAAACCATAGCCGGGGACATCACAATGCCAGATTTCAGGTTGTACTACAAAGGTGTGGTCATGAAGACAGTGTGCTACTGGCACAAAAACAGACACATAGATCAATGGAACAGAATAGAGAATTCAGAAGTCGACTCTCAACTTTATGGTCAACTAATATCCAACAAAGAAGGAAAGACTATCCACTGGAAAAAAAGACAGTATCTTCAATAAATGGTGCTGGAACATGAGAAAATGCTCTGCATCACTTGCCATCAGGGAAATACAAATCAAAACCACAATGAGATACCACCTCACACCAGTGAGAATGGGGAAAATTAACAAGGCAGGAAACAACAAATGTTGGAGAGGATGTGGAGAAAAGGGAACCCTCATACACTGTTGGTGGGAATGTGAACTGGTGCAGCCACTCTGGAAAACTGTGTGGAGGTTCCTCAAAGAGTTAAAAATAGACCTGCCCTACGACCCAGCAATTGCACTGCTGGGGATTTACCCCAAAGATACAGATGCAGTGAAACGCCGGGACACCTGCACCCCGATGTTTATAGCAGCAATGGCCACGATAGCCAAACTGTGGAAGGAGCCTCGGTGTCCAACGAAAGATGAATGGATAAAGAAGATGTGGTTTATGTATACAATGGAATATTACTCAGCTATTAGAAATGACAAATACCCACCATTTGCTTCAACGTGGATGGAACTGGAGGGTATTATGCTGAGTGAAGTAAGTCAGTCGGAGAAGGACAAACATTATATGTTCTCATTCATTTGGGGAATATAAATAATAGTGAAAGGGAATATAAGGGAAGGGGGAAGAAATGTGTGGGAAATATCAGAAAGGGAGACAGAACGTAAAGACTGCTAACTCTGGGAAACGAACTAGGGGTGTTGGAAGGGGAGGAGGGTGGGAGGTGGGAGTGAATGGGTGACGGGCACTGGGGGTTATTCTGTATGTTAGTAAATTGAACACCAATAAAAAATAAAAAAACAAAAAAACAAAAAAAAATAAATAAAATAAAATAATAAAATTAAAATAAAATAAAATAAAATAAAATAAAATAATAAAATAAAATAAAATAAATAAAATAAAATAAAATAAAATAAAATAAAATAAAATAAAATAAAATAAAATAAATAAATAAATGGTGCTGGAAAAATTCGACATCCACATGGAGAAGAATGAAACTAGGCCACTCTCCTGCACCATACACAAAGACAAACTCAAACTGGATGAAAGATCTTAACGTGAGACAAGATTCCATGAAAATGTTAGAGAACACATGCAACACCCGTTTTGAACTTGGCCACAGTAACTTCTTGCAAGATTCATCCATGAAGGCTAGGGAAACAAAAGCAAAAATGAACTATTGGGACTTCATCAAGATAAGAAGCTTTTGCACAGCAAAAGAAACAGTCTATAAAACTAAAAGACAACCTACAGAATGGGAGAAGATATTTGCAAAAGACCTATCAGAAAAAGGGCTAGTATCCAAGATCTATAAAAAACTCAACAGCAAAGAAACAAACAATCTAATCATGAAATGGGCAAAAGACATGAACAGAAATCTCACAGAGGAAGACATAGACATGGCCAACATGCACATGAGGAAATGCTCTGCATTACTTGCTATCAGGGAAATACAAATCAAAACCACAATGAGATACCACCTCACACCAGCGAGAATGGGGGAAATTAACAAAGCAGGAAACCACAAATGTTGGAGAGAATGTGGAGAAAGGGGAACCCTCTTGCACTTTTGGTGGGGATGTGAACTGGTGCAGCCACTCTGGAAAATTGTGTGGAGGTTCCTCAAAGAGTTAAAAATAGACCTGCCCTACAACCCAGAAATTGCACTGCTGGGGATTTACCCCAAAGATACAGTTGCAATGAAACGCCGGGACACCTGCACACTGATGTTTATAGCAGCAATGTCCGCAGTAGCCAAACTGTGGAGGGAGCCACGGTGTCCATCGAAAGATAAATGGATGAAGAAGATGTGGTTTATGTATACAACGGAATATTACTCAGTCATTAGAAACAACAAATATGCACCATTTGCTTTGACATGGATGGAACTGGAGAGTATTATGCTGAGTGAAATAAGTCAATCGGAGAAGGACAAACATTATGTGGTCTCATTCATTTGGGGAATATAAAAAATAGTGAAAGGGAATAAAGGGAAATCAGAAAAAAATGAGTGGGAAATATCAGAAAGACTCCTAACTCTGGGAAATGAACTAGAAATGGTGGAAAGGGAGGTGGGCGTGAGGTGGGGGTGACTGGGTCACGGGCACTGAGGTGGGCACTTGACGGGATGAGCACTGGCTTTTATTCTATATGTTGGCAAATTGAACACTAATAAAAAATAAATTTATTTTAAAAAAGAGCTGATCTATGACCCAGCAATTGAACTATTGGGTACTTATCCCGAGGATACAGATGTGGTGAAAAGACAGGACACCTGCCTTCCAACATTTATTTTATATCACCAATGTGTACAACAGCCAAACTGTGGAAGGAACCATGATGTCCTTCAACAGATGAAGGGATAAATAAGATGTGGTCCTGTAACACAGAGTGACAACTGATATATATATATATATATATATCACACTCACAACTCATTATTACTCTGGTGTCAGAAACAATGTATACCTGTCATTGGCTCGACATGAATGGATATGGAAGGTATTCTGCTGAATGAAATAAGTCAATTAGAGAAAAGACAATCATCGTGGGGAGCCTGGCCCAGGATTCAATCCCCAGTACTGAAATCATGTCCTGTGCTGAAGATATCACTCAACTGTTGAGCCACCCAGGTGTCCCAATAAAGACAGACTATAAGTACTCCTTTATTCAGTTATGTCAGATTAGGGATATGTGAAAGTGACAGACAGAAATGGAAGGTACAGGGATCCCTGGGTGGCGCAGCGGTTTAGTGCCTGCCTTTGGCCCAGGGCATGATCCGGAGACCCGCGATCAAATCCCATGTCGGGCTCCCGGTGCATGGAGCCTGCTTCTCCCTCTGCCTGTGTCTCTGCCTCTCTCTCTCTCTCTCTGGACTATCATAAATAAATAAAAATTAAAAAAAAAAAGAAAAGAAATGGAAGGTACAGAGATCTCTGGGTAGCTCAGCGATTTGGGGCCTACCTTTGGCCCAGGGTGCAATCTTGGGATCCTGGGATCGAGTCCCACCGGGGTCCTGGCATGGAGCCTGCTTCTCCCTCCTCCTGTGTCTCTGCCTCAATAAAATAAATAAATAAATCTTTTTTAAAAATGGAAGGTAAACCTGACAGATTTACACAGTTCAGATAGACAAATAAATGGAATATGTAGAGCAGCCTGGGTGGTTCAGTGGTTTAGCACCACCTTCAGCCCAGGCTGTGATCCTGGAGACCCGGGATCGAGTCTCATGTCAGGGTCCCTGCATGGAGCCTGCTTCTCCCTCTGACTGTGTCTCTGCCTCTCTCTGTGTGTGTCTCTCATCATAAGTAAATAAAACCTTAAAACAAAAAGAAATGGATTATGTAAATAAATTAGGGAAATAACATGAAGCCTGAAGTAGAAGGTCGAATTATCTAACTTTGCTTCTAGAAGAAAATATGGAGAATGGAACACACAAAGCATTTGAAGAAATGACAGTGGAGCATTTCCTTTTTTCACAACCATGTATGGTTTCTCAAGATTAGAGGACATTTTTTCGATGAACATTTTGGAAACCTATACTAGGAAAAGCCTAGTGAACAAGAAACACAATTGAGGCATTTAAATAAATAGTAGGCCGGGTATATTTGGGGTCCTAGACTGTCTTCTGTCTTTAGAAGTTCAATATCACGTAATAGTTTGTCTGCATAAGAGAAGAATTCTGATTCTGACCTCCAACAGCAACTAGCTGTGTGGACTCAGACAAATCACTTTCCTTCTCCAGACTTTATTTTCCAGATCTCTCTTTGGGAATAATAACACCATCTGTCACTTGGTACAGTGAGGATTAAAGGAGATTCCACAAAGCAAGTCCTCGTAGCAAATCCACCATAATGATGGGCTGTGTGATTGACATGAAATCTACCCCTGTCACCCGACACCAGTGCATTGCTCTGTGCCAGGAGGAAGTAGGTGCTGAGATTGCTGAAGGCATCAAATCCATTTCTCTTGGGCTCTGGGTCCAGGGAGCCAAAGCATCTCCCAGAACTCCATCCCTACCTGGGCCGGGTATGGGGTGTTTCTCCATTCCATTTCCAGGCTAGGTGCAAATGGAGCCATGACCCTGTCACAGCCTCTGTACTGAGCCTCAAGGAGGTGGGCTAGTAACTTCTTCTCCAGGGATCACCTCTCCACAGGGCCTAGAAAGGAATTAAGGAAATTTGAGTGGGAGTGGAAGTACCTCCAGTGTGAGGACTGCTATCCAATGGAAGGAAGCTACACAGGAGAGTGAGGCTCAGGATAGCATCACTATGCCTCACTTGGTGCCTGTGGACATGTCACTCTACCTCTCTGAGCAATGGTTCCTGGACCATGGGCTGTCTATGGCACTGTGCCCATGAAATGGTTAAGATGGCAATGAAGGCTGTATCATACAGTGTGCGCTGGATGAATAGACCAGGCACTGCTGTCTCAGTTCTAGGAGTGAAGCTTCTACTTCCACAAATGCACAAGCTCAGCCTCTGATTGAGCAGTGACATGTCCAAATTCTCAGTTTGTATCTTGCTGGATCCACGTGTGGCCATAGCTATTCCTGCTGCTCTGCACCAAAACAACCAGCAGGGTTGGGCATCGGGGTAGACCAGGCAGGGGTTTCCTAGGCCTGAGGAGGGGTGGAGATGAGCAAGAGTTATAGGCCTTTACCTGGGCCTTGTTTTCTCATTAAATCCTGAGAACTCCAAGTGAGTGCTATTGACCCCATTTAACTGCAGAGGGACCCTGGGCTCAGAAAGTTGACTCTCACTTACCAAGACTACAGTGGAGAAGGGCAATTCATATCCCCATCTCCAGAAGGCCCTTGCCCACAGCCCCAAGTATGTTTTTGGAAGAATATAATGAGAGGGTACAATACAGGGACATACAGTGAGTCCTTTGGCTTTAGGAGATCAATGGGCCTTCCTCAATCTGGAGATAAGAGGTCAAAATACCCGCATCTCTCAGCATGGGGAGTCCTTACAAGACTCAAAGCTCTAGAGGGACAAGCTTCATGCCACCCACCCAAAAATGCCACCTCTAGTTGACAGAAGCCTTCCGTGACTTCCTTTGGGAGGAGCACATTGGCTTCAGGATACCACAGGAGTTCCAGGGGCAGGTTGAACTTGCATGGCCTTTCTTCCACCCACTCCACAAGGTAGCACATAGAGGCTCACCTGTCTTTCTCCCGGAGGCTACAAGTTGGGCTCCAGCAATCCACCCAGGGACCTAGATCCTTAGCAACCCATGTGGTCTTGGAGGGTCCTCTATTTCCTTCCTGGAGAGTAGTGTGTCTCTCCCTTCTGGGAAGTACTGAACTTCTTGTGCCCTGGTGCTCCAGTGTGGGTCCACACTTTGGGCCTTTTGGGCCTCCCTCTTTCCCAGTGCATTGTCTACATTTTGTCCTTCTGGGAACATTGGGAGGCTCCTCAGCCTCCCATTCCCCCAGGGAGTACCTCTATTCCGAAGTTCTAACAGGAGGTCCATCTCTTCATTGGAACCATAGATTCCAGGGAAAGTTATTTCATGGGCAGAAAATTCATTCTCAGTCGTTCTGCTCATGTGTCCTCTGACACCCGGTGAACTCCTGACCCTCTCTGACCCTCGAATTCTTTAACTCTGACACAAGTCATTGCACTTTCACCTTCCACACCTAAAGCTCAAAGACAAGACTATATTTCATTGGAAGAAGGCCCCACTGTGGAATTAGAATCAACTACTGGTCAGGGCATCTCTTCTCAAGGAATCAGGGCTTCAGAGCCCCTGCTCTGTGCTACTCCCTCCTGCTGTCTGATCCCCACAGTAACTCCCAGGGAGGCGCTGTGATCCCATTTTACTGACATAAACAGTGAGAGTCCTATGTGAGCAGACTGGAGTGACAGAAATTTGTACTCAACCCCTGCCCAAAGAGGCTCACCCACCATCTCATCAATAACTGGCCCTACTTCCTGGGCTAGGGATGTCAGAAGGGTCCTCAGAGTAGGGTGTGGTGGACAGAGACTGATTATGTGCTCTGTGGCTGTGGTGAAGCCTCACATTGCTCATCTGTGCTCATCTGTGTGTGGGTGGTCAAGGGCTTTGTGTTAGTTATCTAATGCTTTGTAATATACCATCCCAATGTGTAGTCTGTAGATGAGAACCACATTTATTTTGTTCTGTTTTCTGAGTTCTGGCTTGAGGTGGATTTCCTCCTGATTCTCTGGTCACCTGGAAGGGAAGCTCATGGTCTAGGGTGGCCTCCATCCCATACTCAGTGGTTTGGAGGTGTCAGTGTACATGGTGGTGGTGTGGTTGGGCTCTGGAAGTCTCTTCATCCAATATGCTAGCCGGAACTTGTCCACATGACAGCTAGGGTGTGAGTGCTGCAAGAGAGAACAAGCTCCATGGTGAGGCACTTTTCACATACAGGAAAAACTCTTCTGTACACATGATGTTTGCTCATGTCCCAGAGGCTGTAGCAGCTCACTAAAAAACAAGCCTGGGTCATAGAATGGAGCATGGGGAGAGGGCAAAAGGCATGACCACATGGACAAAAATGATTTGTGGCTATTGTTGTATTCTACTGCAGTGATGTGGACATAGATTTTGAGAGGGGAAAATGTAAAGCGTCAGGGTTCTAAATAGTAATAAATAGAAGGCAAACAATCATTTACACATACAAGGGACTCAAAGCGTGTAAAATTACTAATTCTCCTTCCTATCGAAGAAGTTGAGAGAGACTAAATCACTTCTCCAGACTGGCACAGCTAACTTGTGGAGGAGCTAGAATATGCACTCAGAGTGTCTTATATCAATGCTGACATTCATAGCTCCTGTCCACTGCAGACCTATCAGCATGTTTTAGACAAAAAGCAAATGCATGAGGTAATCAAAGCAATTCATATGCATAATGTAAGATATCAAATATATAACGCCTGGTAATAAATCATGGAAGGGGGATCCCTGGGTGGCACAGCGGTTCGGCGCCTGCCTTTGGCCCAGGGCACGATCCTGGAGACCCGGGATCGAATCCCACGTCGGGCTCCCGGTGCATGGAGCCTGCTTCTCCCTCTGCCTATGTCTCTGCCTCTCTCTCTCTCTGTGTGACTATCATAAATAAATAAAAATTAAAAAAAATCTTTAAAAAAAAATAAATCATGGAAGGAAAGCAGGATCTAAGCATCTCTTCGTGCATTTCTCCCTTATAGCAATAGTCTGGAGAAACAACATCCTTGCTTCCTTCACATCCTCAGGTGAAAATTTGTTCTGACTAAAGGAAACTGTAGAAGCCTCACAGTCTTTCAGATTCCATTATCACAAAGGATAATGTGATGATGCTTCAGTTGTCTCATGGATCATGTTCAACTGGAGGGAACCCCAAGCTCTGAGCCTGTGGTCTCTTTTTCGCAGTCAAAGGCCCTACAGAGTTTGGAAGAGGAGAAAAGCAAGAGACATTATTTACCCAGTAAAACAGCCCTTTTGAGGTTCTTATGTTCCTGAGGTTTCAAGCATCTCCCTTTTGTCATTTCACTCCATTCAGTAGAAGGTCCTTGCACATCATTTAATGTCCAGTTTACCTACTGAGGGGATCCTGGGTGGCTCATTCAGTGAAGCATCTGACTCTTGATTTCAGTTCATCCTGTGCTCGTAGGAGCCTGAGATTAGCCTTTATGTTCAGTCTCACATCACAAAGCCTCACACACTAAATTTTCCTGATTCCCTGCCTCCCTCTCCTCAGCCTATTTCTTTGTCAATTTTTTAATTGGAGTTCGATTTGCCAACTTTAAGCATAACACCCAGTGCTCACCCCATCAAGTGCCACCCTCAGTGCCCATTACTCAGTCACCCAGGCCCTCTGCCCACCTCCTCTTCCACCACCTCTTGTTCGTTTCCCAGAGTTAAGTGTCTCTCATGTTCTGTCACCCTCACTGAGATTTTCTCTCATTTTCTCTCCTTTCCCTTTATCCCCTTTCACTATTTTTTATATTCCCCAAATTAATGAGACCATATAATGTTTTTCCTTCTCCGATTGACTCATTTCACTCGCATAATACCACCAGTTCCATCCACGTCGAAGCAAATGGTGGGTATTTGTCATTTCCAATGGCTGAGTAATATTCCATTGTATACATAGACCACATCTTCTTTATCCATTCATCTTTCAATGGACACAGATGCTCCTTCCACAGTTTGGCTTTTGTGGGCATTGCTGCTATAAACATTGGGGTTCCTCAGCCCATTCATATCCAAATTGGACTTCCATCAATGAAACTACATTAAAAATAATAAATATGAACCTCAACAATAATATATATGTTAAAAATATGAAAAATAATTAAATATATAAATATATGCCAATGATTGATTCTTCCAGTTATTTACCACCAGCTTGTCTGCTGCCGTTTTGTTTTCATTTTCTTTTTTATTCATAAATTTATTTTTTATTGGTGTTCAATTTGCCAACATATAGAATAACACCCAGTGCTCAGCCCGTCAAGTGCCCACCTCAGTGCCCGTCACCCAGTCACCCCCGCCTCCTGCCCACATCCCCTTCCACAAACCCTAGTTCATTTCCCAGAGTTAGGAGTCTTTCATGTTCTGTCTCCCTTTCTGATATTGCCCACTCATTTTTTCTCCTTTCCCCTTTATTCCGTTTCACTCATTTTTATATTCCCCAAATGAATGAGACCATATAATGTTTGTCTTTATCCGATTGACTCATTTCACTGAGCATAATACCTCCAGTTCTATACACATCAAAGCAAATGGTGGGTATTTGTCATTTCTAATGGTTGAGTAATATTCTATTGTTTTAATTTTCATTTTCCTTTTGCCCTCATTCCTTAAAGCTATCTTACCTGAACATAATGTCCTTGGTTTAGAGGTGCTTTCTTTCTATACTTTTTGTCACCAAAAGGTTTTTTGACCTCTGTTTTCTGAGAACTCATAGTCCTTCAAATTCATATTCTATTATGCTGAATGTGTCCTTTTCCTCTACTTTCAAGATTTTTCTTCCCCTTTCTTAGCAGATTGATTACAATGTGTCAGGGTGAGTGTTTTCCCAGTTTTGTAGATCTGAGTCACATAATTGTGAAATTTTCAGCCATTTTGCCCCCCTCCCCATACTTTCTTTTATACCAACTGCTTGCTCTTGTAGGAACTCCATGCTGTGGAAATGAAGTAGATCTCTGTGGATACAAACCTGGACCAAACGACTTCATGCTTGGGATAAAACCAAAATACAACGAGTAAAAGAGTCAATTGAAAGTAACATGGGAAACAAAGGAAAGTAACATGGAAATTCATTCCTTAAGTTGATTCAAGAAAACTTATTCCAGAGCACAGGGTTGGTTCATTCATGTATGTGTCTGCTTCCTGGATTCATCTCAGGTCATGATCTCAGGTCATCACATTATCTAGGTTGGGCTACATACTGAGGGTGGAGTTTCCTTAATATTCTCTCTCTCTTTTCCTCTACCCCTCTACTTCTTAACTTTCTCTTTTGCTCTCTTTACAAAAAAAAAAGAATCATTCTTCTACTATGATCAGGATACAATACTGCAGAGAATCATACTAAGCCATATTATTTATGTTTCATATGTGATATTCATAATTTAAGTGGTCAGTCATTAATTTATATCCAAAATATTAAAACTGCTTTTACCACTCAAATTTGGTCAGATTATAAGGGAGGTGTTGTGAAGCAAATATAGGGCCCTTGATTGTGTAAAATATTAAGAACATAAAATCTCTAATTATGTTTTAATAAAGAGACCTTATTACTGAGATTAGGGTTAAATTGATGTCATAATGCAGGATATAATTTTAAAATTTCCGTATCACCCTATCCCTTGGCACACAAGTCCCATGATCATACATGCCAACTTTAGTGTGGAAATTTTATCAAAAAGAACAAACAAGTCTGGAGACATTATTGTCAATGAAGTCACCCACATATACTCATGACTGTTTCATGTTATGCATTCGTGTGTGTTTTGACAAATGCATAATATTACGTATCCAAGGACCCTGGGATCATGATATGAGCCCAAAGTAGATACCCAACCAAAAGAACCAGCTGGATTCCCACACTATTACTGCTTTTTAATTGAAATTGAGATGGCACACAAGGTTACATTAGTTTCAGGTATACAACATAGGTCATATATAAACGATATAATAGGGATCCCTGGGTGGCGCAGCGGTTTGGCACCTGCTTCTGGCCCAGGGCACGATCCTGGAGATCCAGGATCGAATCCCACATCAGGCTCCCAGTGCATGGAGCCTGCTTCTCCCTCTGCCTGTGTCTCTGCCTCTCTTTGTGTGTGTGTGATGATCATAAATAAATAAAAATTAAAAAAATAAATGATATAATACCATAATACTCTGTGGTATTATATAGGTTAATACTGTGCACACCACAAGTGATTATACCATGTTTCCTCATACAGCACTATTACAATTTGATTGATCATATTCCCCATACAGTACTTTTCATCTCTTTGACTTTAATGGATAATGGGAAGCCTGTTCCTCCCAAACCTTTTCACTGCTATTGCTATTGGCAAATGGTATATTTCCAGTAGTTAAATCTCTCCCAGATGGAATATTTTCATCCTAACTGAATAGCAGTGCATCTGGGTGGCTCAGTGGTTGAGTGTCAGCCCTAGCCTCAAGTCATGGTCCCATGGTCCTAGGATCATGTCTTACAACAGAGTCCCTGCAGGGAGTCTGCTTCATCCTCTTACTATGTCTCTGCCTCTATCATGAGGTGTGTCTCTCATGAATAAATAAATAAAATCTTTTTTAAAAACCTGATTAACGGGGATCCCTGGGTGGCGCAGCGGTTTGGCGCCTGCCTTTGGCCCAGGGCACGATCCTGGAGACCCGGGATTGAATCCCACGTCGGGCTCCCTGTGCATGGAGCCTGCTTCTCCCTCTGCCTGTGTCTCTGCCTCTCTCTATCTCTGTGTGTGACTATCATGGATAAATAAGAATTAAAAAATAAAAATAAAAATAAAAAAAAGACAGTAGAGAATATGTGGATCTACAGAAACATAAATGATATTACCAGATGAGCAGAAGGTAGGAACTTTTAGTTGGGGTTCACAAAAAGCTGCACGAGTGATGAGAACTCATCAATGTAATCGATGTGCAGATCAGTTTTATTCGTGCACCGAGTAAGTCAGTCTACTTGAAGTTGTCTTTGACTTTTAGAGAAATTTTTATTTATTTATTTATTTATTTATTTATTTATTTATTTATTTATTTATATTTATTTATGACAGGGAGATCATAAGAAAAGAGAAGGGCAGAGGGAAAGGGAGAAGCACATTTCGAGCTGAGCGAGTCCTCAAATAGGGGATGGATCCCAGGACACTGGGACCTTGGCCTGAGCTGAAGGCTTTTCTTCATCCACCAAGAAGGATGGCTTCCCACACCCTCATATGATGCTTATTAATAACTCACTACAATACATTCTTGCCCTGTATCCATATAAACAGTAATCTCTCGGTAATGCCTGAGCACCACACCCAATGCATTGACAACTACTCTGTGTCCTCTTAAATATTGCCAAGTGTGTGATGCAGGAGTTTTTCCACAGGAAGTCAATGAAGGATTCTCCAATTTCTTCTACGGAATGCTTGCCTGTTTTTGTGAATTAGAAATTGGACTTTTTTTCCTTTTCAGAGGGAATTCATATATGATAAGGAACAGTATATTTCTTAGGTGCATGGACCATTTTTGTGCAGTTTGAAAGGGGAGATTATAAACTGTGTGGTAGGGGAACCTTTTCTCACAAGCAGGTTTTCCTTCTTGAGTTAAGATATTCGCGTTGCTAGTAAATTGAACACCAATAAAAAATAAATTTAAAAAAAAAGAAGGTAGAAAAAAAAATAAAAAATAAAAAAATAAAAAAAATATTAAAAAAAAAAAGATATTCACGTTGCTCCTTCAGTGAACTTGAGAGATGTATCCCCGAAGAATAACTCATGCTTTTTCATGGGTGCAACCAGTGCTTCCTTTGAAGGCCTTTTGCTTTACTACTGTTGATCATGTGCTGTTGAATATTCGCCAGGAGAACCAATGACAAAGTACACACATGACCTGTTCTTTTATGTAAGTGCATGTCATCTCAGAAACCAGAGAAAGTGGTTTGTATTCTGGAATCAGTCTCTTGCTGAAGAAAACCTCTAAAGAATAAGACAGATTCAGCAACCTGCTGTTCTCAGTCTGGAGAGTCACCGCGTTCAATGTTCCCCAGTTTTTGCAGTGTGTGAGATAGGCAGTTTTCCCAGGTGAGAAAATATGTCCATGCTTCTACAATATTAGGAGGCTAGTGTATTCACTGTGTGATGTGGTCGTAAGTGCATGAAGCTTAGGGTTGAATGACTGGTTTAACCCTGTACAGTGTGACAGAGTTGTGTATGCTTGTGCGTGTGACCCTGAGTCAGTGAAGTGACAGACAGGGAGAATGAGACTCAGATATAGACACAGAAATACAGAAAAAGGGAGAAGGAGAGAGAAAGAATAAGAGAGTTCCCCAGGACATATATCCCAGTGACACTGAATGATGGCCTTTCTTATTATTTTCAACAATAAAAAATCTCATAACACAGGATGTTCTATAGCCCTAACACCATGAGTGACCCAACAGTGGCAGTTCAGCCTATGCTTGGTAACCAAATGCCATCGTGTTCACTTGCCCTCTATTCATAGTGATGCACAGCCCCAGAATTATTCTTTTATTTTATTAAAATTCTTCTTTATGTATTTGGGAGAGACGGAGTAGGAGAGCTGAATGGGATAGTTAGAGAAAAAACCCTCACTGATAAAGGTGACCCACACTAGGCTTGATTTCAAGTCTCAGAAAGTCTGACCTGAAACAAAGGCAGACCCTTAATTGACTGAGTAACTCAGACATCCCTACCTGAGTTATTACTGAGTAATATGATCAACATGCTGATGGGTACTCTGCATCCTTTTAGAGCACCCTATGATCCCTTCTGAATGAAAGTGTTGATCAAGAACATCACAGAAGAAGATCAAATAAATATTGTCAAAGTGAGCTTGAGTATCTTTGACTGAGGAACGAATGTCGCTTTCTTGGTTGCTTTACACACAAATTCTGATGAAATTCAGACAGTGTCCATTTGACATGAAATACATCATCTTCCTGCTGGGAGGAATGCTGAGTGGTTGCCTCTTGCCAACCATTACCTTATTTGAGAGGTTGTTACCGTTGACGACACAGAAGCTGGTTATAAAGAATGTGATGGGATACATTCATTCAACAACAGTTTCTCCTGCTTGGTTGAGGATGTTGTAGTCACTATCCTGAGTGGACTGGAGAGACACATCCTTCAGGACTAACAATTTCCTCCAGGTGTCCTTTTACTTACTTTGGCGCCATTATCTCAAACACTATGTTGCATCTGGATTCCTAAAGTATTTCAGAATAGTAAAGATCACTTTTATTCTAGGTAATACCATCTATTGATTAAAAACAATAAGAGACTTACATTTTCTAATGTTTTACACTAGATTAACGTCCAAATGTTAGTTTCAAAATAAACACTATTTTTGATGATCACACTTGATTTGTAGGGTACTAGTGGAAACAGTCACTTAATTGTCCATTATGGGGACAAGGCATGATCCCATGTTTGGGATTCGTTCCATGTTGTGCTCCCTTCTCATAGGTAGCCTACTTCTCCTTCTAACCCTCTCCCCACTCTTGTTCTATCTTTCCATTCCTTTCCCTTTTTCTCCAATAATAAATAAATAAATAAATAAATAAATAAATAAATAAATTCCTTACCAAAAAATGCTGAACTTGTTTTGAAAATGCAAATGGACTATTTTGGCTACAGAACAATGTCTCACCAGCTAATTTGAATTATTCACATGTAAAACAAAAAGAATATGGCTTAGTACTTTTCTCCTAAGAAAGAGATACTGAGTAAAATAGAATAATGCTTCTGTTTGTTTGTTTGTTGTTGTTGTTGTTTTTGAGCAACAGAGAGAGAGAGAGAGCACTGGAGAAGAAGAGGAAAAGGGGAAGAGAATCTTAAGAGATTCCATACACAACACAGAGCTACGCTCAAAGCTACCTCTCATGAACATTAGAATATGACCTAGGGCAAAATCAAGAGTTAGACACTTACATGACTGAATCAACCAGGTGTCCCTAGAATAGTGATATTTATAACCATGAATGAATTTCCATAGTAACTTCAATTGGGCCGTTTATATGATGTCTTTGTACTTTCATCAGATGAAATGTTCTGGATCATTTGAGCAAGTACACAGATTTACAGCCCTTGCTATGTGTTTCTTTTGGAGGTTCTTGAATATAGACTCTTCGAAATGCACTGAAATAGAATGAAATGTTGACACCTTACTGACAGAACATGAAAAGAATGACTGATAACTTTCCAAAGCTCAAAATTTTGATCCAATTCCTAATTGTTTGCCTAGCAGAGCCACATTATTCAGGGAATCTGATTCACTGGGGCTTTACATAGGACATGCAATTGCTCTGTACATAAAAGACATAAGAAAGAATGTAAAATGGGGCAGCTCTGGTGGCTCAGCGGTTTAGCGCCACTTTCAGCCCAGGGCATGATCTTGGAGACCCGGGATCAAGTCCCACGTCGGGCTCCCTGCATGGAACTTGCTTCTCCCTCTGCCTGTCTCTCTCTCTCTCTCTTTCTCTCTCTCTCTCGGTGTCTCTCATTAACAAATAAAAGCTTTAAAAAAAGTATATAACTGCCCACTCATATTGGGACATGTTAAAGCAGAGGGCAAACCCAAAGTATTCACTCTTGACATCATCTAAAGACTAAATTAACATGGCACTTAGTAAATGTACTCCTGTGTTGGTCTATATTTTAGGTGACCACACTGCTTTCCTAAAACAAAATTAGGATCTTATATAAAGGAAAAAGACATAGAGGAAGGGGTAAGAATTTGTTATAAACTCCACCATTAGATTATAAAACCACCTTTTTATTTATACGTGGAGTTATTCTGAAAATGCACTCCTTACAGAAAGGCAGTATCATAATACAGTCACGCAAAATGAAATACTTACAAAGCAAACTAATTAAATCACCAGGCATAAAAGTTCTAGGCATACTAGGAAATGACTTTCCATTTCATTCATGAGGACGGGGAGGTGTTGTTGAAAAAGTAATTCTTTCATCTCCTGCAGTCAATCAAGCTAAACCTCAAACTGCAGACCTTACACATAAACATACATGAAAACAGAAATGAAGCCCTTAGGTGGACAACAACACACTCGGAGAACATTTGCAAGGACTTTCATACAAAGAGGAGACTAGAGCAGTGAGAGGGCCAACAGGTGACATACCTTGGTGTACCACACCCTAATGGAAGCACCCAGGACATCTGTAAACCGTGTAAACAAAATCAACACTGAAGAAAAGATACATCTTCCTGGCAAAAGAACACCAAGATGTAGAAAATTTCTCCAGTTCAAAGAAATGAAGGTGTTGCAAGAAAAGAGGAAGCACTCAGATTCCTCTGTAGGCTTATGGATTTAAGATGAATTATCTAGAAATATACAAAGTTATTCTCACCAATTATTGGTGCACCTTGGTGCTCCTAGTTTTTTCTTAATGCTACCTGTGTTGCTCCTTCTCATCTTTAGAGTAGATACATCCTGTATGCTGCAGGTATCAAATAGCACACAGATTTTCCTAGATTCCCCACCAAAGGTTCACCACAACATGTGATCCCTTAACTGAAACCACTATTCTATGCTTCTGTGTGATTCCAGGCTGCAGAATTACTTGGAACTTTGCAAATTTAATTGTAATATTGAATGTACACCACAAGGACATGACTTGAGGTCCCATGGGTCTATTCATAACTGATATGTATCTGCTCTTGATTATGATTTTGCCTCCTCCATTGGAGGGAACACATACCTTCCACAAGGATTTGGTTGTGTACATGACATTCCCAGGCAACAAATCCCATTCACATAGGTAAAAGAATCAGAGCACAAAGCACAACCTAGTAATGATAAGAGGGAGCCAACAAAACCATTACTTAAACTTCTCCCAATAAATTAGGAGGTGGAAATAAAAGATCAAACTTCTAATTAAGCCTTTTAAATAAGTCTTAATATACCTTCCACTTGTGGTAGTACCATCCTTGTACTGCCAGGAAAGACTCCAAATGAAGAAAGATACTGATTTGTTCAAGACCTCAGAGTCATCAACAAAATTGTTTTTTTTTCTTCTTCTTCCTGGTAGGACCTCACCCGAATGCTGAACTGTTATCAATTCTTCAAAAAGGTACTTCCTGCACATACTGAATATTTGGTCTCCTTTCTCAGTGTGCCTATAAATCAGAGGGTTGATCAATCTCCCTCTCTCCAGAACAGTACAATGGTATTCCTGGACCATCATGGCCTAGGAGTTCACCGAAGGCCCCTTTATTTTTCCCCTGTGCCTAATCAATACTTAAATATCTAAGATTCCCTTGTAATTTAGTTCTTTTCATTTTCTAAAGATTTTATTTATTTATCCATGAGAGAGACAGAGACATATACATAGGCAAAAGAAGAGGCTGGGTCCCTGTAGGGACCCTGATGTGGGACACGGCAATCATGAACTAAGCCAAAGACAGAGGATCAACCACTGAGCTATTGAACTACCCAGGTGTTCCTGTAATTCTTCTCATATACAATAAGTGGATGATCATTGGTTTTGTCCAGAGAACAAGAAAAAAAAAGTAAAAAGGATCCACATATTTGCTCCCAAACATCGCAGAAAGAAATATAGACATTCAAAGGAAATTACACTTTTGCTAAATAATTCATTATTCATGATATTATTTATTTAAGGAGGGGAAATTATTTTCATTCGCCCATTAAAATAGGCAAAACTTTCAGAAACTTTTGAGTTCTCTTGGTGCAAATAGACACTAGCAAGGATGGTTGTTCATTCCATTCCCTTCGGTACATATTGGTTCTTTTTTTAAGATTTTATTTTTTTATTATTTTTTATGATAGTCACAGAGAGAGAGAGAGAGAGAGAGGCAGAGACACAGGCAGAGGGAGAAGCAGGCTCCATGCACCGGGAGCCTGATGTGGGATTCGATCCCGGGTCTCCGGGATCGCGCCCTGGGCCAAAGGCAGGCGCCAAACCGCTGCGCCACCCAGGGATCTCCCAAGATTTTATTTTTTTATTCATGAGAGTCAAAGAGCGAGAGAGAGAGAGGCAGAGACACAGGCAGAGGGAGAAGCGGACTCCATGCAGGGAGCCCAACCCGAGAGTCGCTCCTGGGTCTCCAGGATCACACCATGGGCTGAAGGGGGCGCTAAACCGCTGAGCCACCTGGGCAGCCCCAAACTGGTTGTTTCACTGTAAATTAGGAGGTGGAAGATATGTAGGTCTAGAAATTTCAGCACCCAGACTAGATGGCACTACCTTACTACAAGCAGATATGGTATCATCTTAAAGAACTCTTAGGATATTGGAGGAAGGAGCAAGATGGAGGAAGAGTAGGGTCCCCAAGTCACCTGTCCCCACCAAATTACCTAGATAACCTTCAAATCATCCTGAAAATCTATGAATTCGGCCTGAGATTTAAAGAGAGAACAGCTGGAATGCTACAGTGAGAAGAGTTCACGCTTCTATCAAGGTAGGAAGACGGGAAAAAAGAAAAAAAGAAACAAAAGGCATCCAAGGGGGAGGGGCCCCACGAGGAGCCGGGCTAAGGCCAGGGCAAGTGTCCCCAGGACAGGAGAGCCCCGTTCCGGAAAAGCAGGAGCTGCACCAATCTTCCTGGGCGGAAAGGGGCTCACAGGGAGTTAAAGCAAGACCCCAGGAGAGCGGGGATGTCCTCAGGCTCCCTGGGACACTAACAGACACCTGCGCCCCGGGAAGAGTGCGCCACACCCCACTGCCGAGCTCCCTAAAGGGCTGCGGCGTGCATGGCTGGAACCAGGAGCAGCTCGGAGGGGCTCCGGCAGCGGCTCCGCAGAGGGGGCTGCGCGGCCGGGAGTGCAAATCCAACAGCGCAGGCTTGGGAGTGCAGGGCGCCGGGGCAGGCAGAGGCCAGGAGAGCCCAGGACAGCAAGGACGCTCCTGCCCCAAGCTGAGCAGATCAGCGGCCCCAACCCAGAGCATCCAGGCCCCTGCAGACTGAGAGTGCCATAGTTACTACGGGAGCTGAATCCAGGGCTCCAGAGCTAGCTACCACCACTGTGGTTGTTCCTCCTGGGGCCTCACGAGGTAAAAAACCCCCACTGAGGCCTGCACCAGGCAGGGGGCAGAGCAGCTCCCCCAAGTGCTTACACCTGAAAATCACACAACAGGCCCTTCACCGAGAAGACCAGCTAGACGGACAAGTTCCAGGGGAAGTCAAGGGACTTAAAGTATACAGAATCAGAAGATATTCCCACGTGTTTTCTTTTTTTTTCTTTTTGCTTTTTGATTTCTGTTTGCTTCCACTACCCTTTTTTTCTTTCTCTTTTTCTTCTCTTTTTTTCTTTTTTCTTGCTTTTTTCTTTTTTGTTTTTCTCTCTTCTTTCTCTCCTCTTTTTTCCTTTTCCCAAAACAACTTGTTTTTGGCCACTCTGCACTGAGCAAAATGACTAGAAGGAAAACCTCACCTCAAAGGAAAGAATCAGAAACAGTAATCTCTCCCACAGAGTTACAAAATTTGGATTACAGTTCAATGTCAGAAAGCCAATTCAGAAGCACTATTATAAAGCTACTGGTGGCTCTAGAAAAAAAAAGCATAAAGTACTCAAGAGACTTCATGACTGCAGAATTTAGATCTAATCAAGCAGAAATTAAAAATCAATTGAATGAGACGCAACTCAAACTAGAAGTCCTAATGACGAGGGTTAATGAGGTGGAAAAACGAGTGAGTGACATAGAAGACAAGCTGATGTCAAAGAGGGAAACTGAGGAAAAAAGAGACATACAATTAAAAGACCATGAAGTTAGATTAAGGGAAATGAATGAGAGCCTGAGGAAGAAAAACCTAATTAATTGGAGTTCCCGAGGGCACCGAAAGGGACAGATGTCCAGAATATGTATTTGAACAAATCATAGCTGAAAACTTTCTTAATCTGGGAAGGGAAACAGGCATTCAGATGAGACCCAAAATCAATAAAAACCGTTCAACACCTCGACATTTAATAGTTAAGCTTGCAAATGCCAAAGATAAAGAGAAGATCCTTAAAGCAGCAAGAGACAAGAAATCCCTGACTTTTATGGGGAGGAGTATTAGGGTAACAGCAGACCTCTCCACAGAGACCTGGCAGGCCAGAAAGGGCTGGAAGGATATATTCAGGGTCCTAAATGAGAAGAACATACAACCAAGAATACTTTACCAGCAAGGCTGTCATTCAAAATGGAAGGAGAGATAAAGAGCTTCCAAGACAGGCAAGAACTGAAAGAATATGTGACCTCCAAACCAGCTCTGCAAGAAATTTTAAGGGGGACTCTTAAAATTCCCCTTTAAGAAGAAGTCTAGTGGTACAATCCACAAAAACAGGGACTGAATAGATATCATGATATCACTAAACTCATATCTTTCAATAGTAACTCTGAATGTGAATGGGCTTAATGAACCCATCAAAAGGTGCACGGTTTCAGAATGGATAAAAAATCAGGACCCATCTATTTGCTGTTTACAAGCAACTCATTTTAGACAGAAGGACACCTACAGCCTGAAAATAAAAGGTTGGAGAACAATTTACCATTCAAATGGTCCTCAAAATAAAGCAGGGGTAGCCATCCTTATCTCAGATAAGATGAGATATGAGACATGAAGAGGGACACTATCTCATACTTAAAGGATCTATCCAACAAGAGAACTTAACAATCCTCAATATATATGCCCCAAATGTGGGAGCTGCCAAATATATCAATCAATTAATAACCAAAGTTAAGATATACTTAGATAATAATACACTTATACTTGGTGAATTCAGTCTAGCGCTTTCTACCCTTGATAGGTCTTCTAAGCACAACATCTCCAAAGAAACGAGAGCTTTATTTTTTTTTATTTTTATTTATTTATGATAGTCACACAGAGAGAGAGAGAGGCGCAGAGACACAGGTAGAGGGAGAAGCAGGCTCCATGCACCGGGAGCCCGACGTGGGATTCGATCCCGGGTCTCCAGGATCGCGCCTCGGGCCAAAGGCAGGCGCCAAACCGCTGTGCCACCCAGGGATCCCGAAACGAGAGCTTTAAATGATACACTGGACCAGATGGATTTCAAGATATCTACAAAACTTTACATCCAAACTCAACTGAATGCATATTCTTCTCAAGTGCACATGGAACTTTCTCCAGAAGAGACCACATACTGGGTCACAAATCGGGTATGAACCAATACCAAAAGATTGGGATCATCCCCTGCAGATTCTCAGGCCATAATACCTTGAAATTAGAACTAAATCACAATAAGAAGTTTAGAAGGACTTCAAAGACGTGGAGGTTAAGGACCATCCTGCTCAAAGATGAAAGGATCAACTAGGAAATTAAGGAAGATTTATTTTTTTAAATTTTTTTATTTATTTATGTTAGTCACAGAGAGAGAAAGAGAGGCAGAGACATAGGCAGAGGGAGAAACAGGCTCCATGCACCAGGAGCCCGATGTGAGATTCGATCCCAGGTCTCCAGGATCGCGCCCTGGGCCAAAGGCAGGCGCCAAACCGCTGCGCCACCCAGGGATCCCATTAAGGAAGAATTTAAAAGATTCATGGAAACTAATGAGAATGAAGATACAACCGTTCAAACTCTTTGGGATGCAGCAAAAGCAGTCCTGAGGCAGAAATACATCCCAGTACAAGCATCCATTCAAAAACTTGAAAGAACTCAAATACAAAAGCTAATATTACACCTAAAGGAGCTAGAGAAAAAACAGCAAATAGATCCTACACCCAGCAGAAAAAGAGAGTTAATAAAGATTCGAACAGAACTCAACGAAATTGAGACGAGAAGAACTGTGGAACAGATCAACAAAACCAGGAGTTGGTTCTTTGAAACAAATAATAAGATAGATAAACCATTAGCCATCCTGATGAAAAAGAAGAGAGAGAAGACTCAAATTAATAAAATAATGAATGAGAAAGAACAGATCACTACCAACACCAAGGAAATACAAACGATTTTAAAAACATACTATGAACAGCTATACGCCAATAAATTAGGCAATCTAAAAGAAATGGACGTATGTCTGGAAAGCCACAAAATACCTAAACTGGAACTGGAAGAAATAGAAAACCTGAACAGGCCAATAACCAGGGAGGAAATTGAAGCAGTCATCAAAAACCTCCCAAGACAAAAAAGCCCAGGGCCAGATGGCTTCCCTGGGGAATTCTATCAAACGTTTAAAGAAGAACCTATACCTATTCTACTAAAGCTGTTTGGAAAGATAGAAAGAGATGGAGTACTTCCAAATTCGTTCTATTAGGCAAGAATCACCTTAATTCCAAAACCACACAAAGACCACACCAAAAAGGAGAATTACAGACCAATATCCCTGATGAACACAGATGCAAAAATTCTCAACAAGATACTAGCCAATAGGATCCAACAATACATTAAGAAAATTATTGACCATGACCAAGAAGGATTTATTCCCAGGACACAAGGCTGGTTCAACACTCGTAAAACAATCAATGTGATTCATCATATCAGCAAGACAAAAAACAAGAACCATATGATCCTCTGATTTGATGAAGAGAAAGCATTTGACAAAACACAGTATTCATTCCTGATCATAATTTCAGAGTGTAGGGATAGAGGGGACGTTCCTCAACATCTTAAAAGCCATCTACGAAAAGCCCACAGCTTTTATCATTCTCAATGGGGAAGCACTGGGAGCCTTTCCCTAAGATCAGGAACAAAACAAGGATGACCACTCTCACCACTGCTATTCAACATAGTACTAGAAGTCGTAGCCTCAGCAATCAGACAACAATAAGACATTAAAGGCATTTGAATTGGCAAAGAGAAAGTCAAACTCTCCCTCTTCGATGACATGATACTCTACATATAAAATACAAAACCCTCCACCCCAAGATTGTTAGAACTCATACACCAATTTCGCACCGCGTCAGGATACAAAATCAATACCCAGAAGTCAGTGGCATTTCTATACACTAACAATGAGACGGAAGAAAGAGAAATTAAGGAGTCAGTCCCATTTACAATTACACCCAAAAAAACAAAAAAAACAATTGCACCCAAAAGCATAAGATACCTAGGAATACACCTAACCAAAGAGGTAAAGGATCTATACCCTAAAAACTATAGAACACTTCTGAAAGAAATTGAGGAAGACACAAAGAGATGGAAAAATATTCCATGCCCATGGATTGGCAGAATTAATATTGTGAAAATGTCAATGTTACCCAGGGCAATTTACACGTTTAATGAAATCACTATCAAAATACCATGGACTTTCTTCAGAGAGTTAGAACAAATTATTTTAAGATTTGTGTGGAATCAGAAAAGGCCCCGAATAGCCAAGGGAATTTTAAAAAAGAAAACCATATCTGGGGGCATCACAATGCCAGATTTCAGGTTGTACTACAAAGCTGTTGTCATCAAGACAGTTGGTACTGGCACAAAAACAGACACATAGATCAATGTAGCAGAATAGAGAACCCAGAAGTGGACCCTGAAATTTATGGTCAACGAATATTCGATAAAGGAGGAAAGACTATCCACTGGAAGAAAGACAGTCTCTTCAATAAATTGTGCTGGGAAAATTGGACATCCACACGCAGAAGAATGGAACTAGACCTCTCTCTTGCACCATACACAAAGATAAACTCAAAATGGATGAAAGATCTAAATGTGAGACAAGATTCCATCAAAATCCTAGAGGAGAACACAGGCAGCACTCTTTTTGAACTCAGCCACAGTAACTTCTTGCAAGATACATCCACGAAGGGAAAAGAAACAAAAGCAAAAATGAACTATTGGAACTTCATCAAGATAAGAAGCTTTTGCACAGCAAAGGATACAGTCAACAAAACTAAAAGACAACCTACAGAATGGGAGAAGATATTTGCAAATGACGTATCAGATACAGGGGTAGTCTCCAAGATCTATAAACAACTTATTGAACTCAACACCAAAGAAACAAACAATCCAATCATGAAATGGGCAAAAGACATGAACAGAAATCATCTCACAGAGGAAGACATAGACATGGCCAACATGCACATGAGAAAATGCTCTGCATCACTTGCCATCAGGAAAATACAAATCCAAACCACAATGAGATACCACCTCACGCCAGTGAGAATGGGGAAAATTAACAAGGTAGGAAACCACAAATGTTGGAGAGGATGCGGAGAAAAGGGAACCCTCTTACACTGTTGGTGGGAATGTGAACTGGTGCAGCCACTCTGGAAAACTCTGTGGAGGTTCCTCAAAGAGTTAAAAATAGACTTCCCCTACGACCCAGCAATTGCACTGTTGGGATTTACCCCAAAGATATAGATGCAATGAAACACCGGGACACCTGCACCCCGATGTTTCTAGCAGTAATGTCCACAGTAGCCAAACTGTGGAAGGAGCCTCGGTGTCCATCGAAGGACGAATGGATAAAGAAGATGTGGTTTATGTATACAATGGAATATTACTCAGCCATTAGAAATGACAAATACCCACCATTTGCTTCAATGTGGATGGAACTGGAGGGTAATATGCTGAGTGAAGTAAGTCAATCGGAGAAGGACAGTGTATTTTCTCATTCATTTGGGGAATATAAATAATAGTGAAAGGGAATATAAGGGAAGGGAGAAGAAATGTGTGGGAAATATCAGAAAGGGAGACAGAACATAAAGACTCCCATCTCTGGGAAATGAACTAGGGTTGGTGGAAGGGGAGGAGGGCGGGGGGTGGGGGTGAATGGGTGACGGGCACTGAGGGGTTCACTTGACGGGATGAGCACTGGGTGTTATTCTGTATGTTGGTAAATTGAACAGCAATAAATGAAATGGTAAATAAAAAGATAAACAAATAAAAAATAAAAAAAGGAAATTAAATTTTACTACTGTGGTTATAAACTAATGACTCATCAGAAAATTAAAATGTACTCACATGAAACAAAAATAATATGCCTTAGTATGTTGCCCTTAGGTATGCCATACTGAGTAAAGTAGAATAATGATTCATTTTATTATGTTTAAGACAGGAAGAGAGAGCAGGAAGAGAGGAAGGGCAGAGGGAAAGAGAGTATCTTTAGCAGCCACCACAGCCAATGTGAAGTCCAACATGGGACTCGACTTCAGGACCCGCAGATCATGACCTAAGTACAAATCAAGAGTTAGACACTTAACTGACAAAGCCACCCACATGTCACTAGAATAATTAATCTTGAATCAACTCAATGAATGAATCTCTATGGTATCTTCCATTGAATCATGTGTATACTATGTCCTTTGTTATCTCGAAGATATGTGGTTTGATGGCACACATCCGCAAGGAGATAACAGACCTATTTGAACTTCAGGAATGTTGTTGTCCCAAAAGTTGTTTCACTTACAATCTGTCCAATATCCTGCGGGGTCTTAAGTAGCTAGTCTGCGAGCAGAGCATGGTACATGCTCAGTGCTCATTTTTTACCTTTTGGACTTGCAGTTGTCACCATATTTCAAACATCTCTGGTAAATATTCTGTTCTACATACGTGGTCTGGAAAATCTGGGACTGACCAGATCACTTCTCTGTCTCATCCACACTAGGAGCCTAAATAGCAAAAATGGTGGTTGACCTTCTTATCCTTCGTCTATTGCTCTCATTCCCTCTCCTTCCACCATGCTTTCCATTTCCAACTCATCTATCTTCTTAATGCCTCATCTTTTCAGGCCCTCTCCCCTGTATCATGGGAGTAAGGTGTCACCTCTCAGCTCCTCAGTGTAAAAATTCTTGTCCACCCTTCCTTCAGGGCATCCTATATCATAGTTTGGGCTCTTTTAACTGGTAGTAGTTTGTTGCCAAGATAGAGCAATCAAGGACTGTCTCAGGGACAAATCATGCCCCGACTAGGACAATTATGAGAGGAGTTATTGGTTGCCTCTTTGGGATGCTTGCTCAAGATACTGTCCTGAATTCTTACAAATAGGAAACTATAGATTATCTGTTGGTATCCTTGGCGGGTTGCTGATAACTTCACACCAGAGTCCAAGTTTATCTGTAGTCAGTCCATTGCCAATTTGTATCTTCCATTCACAGTCCCCGATTTTGGTTCTTTTCTCACTCGTGAGGGGGTGACCCCGCTTTCCTGCTGCACATGATCTAGTCATCTTAATATTCACTGGAAGTATAAGGTCTTCTTGACCATTCAATTCATGTGAGAACATCTCTATAGTATCTCTTAAGGCTCCAGATAGAAGGCAAAGTACCAGGACCATGACCACTATGAAAGCAAGCAAGCAAGCAAGCAAACCAAGAACAAGTTAAGATTCAAGAAATTGTTCCTCATACTGAGGAACAGCATTTGGCCAGCCCAGACCAAGAATCAATTCCTGGAAGTCATGAGAATCAACCTGAAAGCCAGACAAGTTCTTCTGTATGGCAACTCACATCCTGTTCTACCCTGTGATTTTATTGGTCCCAGCACAGAAGGTGTTAACAATGATAGACATGACACTACACCCACCCATTGAGAAATCTAGGGCAATGTGACAGTTTGTCACTATTCATGACAATATGATCTGATGGATCTATAGTCTTTGTCAGACATACATTGTATCATCAGTAACATGTGACCAATTACCAAAATTGGAGGTCACTGTTATACAGGTTTTCTGATGTGCAATCTCCACCCATGGGAACATTTTTCTAATCTTTCGCATAAACACTAATTCCTTCGGGTACTGTTCCTGAACAAACAAAAGTGGTCCTATTTGGAAACTCACATATAAGTTAGAAATTCCAGCCTTGGTGATTCATTTCATTGGATGAAATCCAATTTTCCCTGAGGGATTTACTTTGAGCTTCATTGATGAATGGCATACCCAACAGTCAGAAAGTGAGCCATGGCACCTGTTTGGCTATGTTCTGACCTAACAATGATTATATTAGTATAAAAATATAAGAAGAAGAAAAGGGGCGAAAGGGGTCATTCTGGGTGAAGGGCCACAAGGAGTCTGTGGAAAGTGAGAATAATTATTTTTACTGAGAGGATAGAAAATGGAGAAAGATTTCGATAAGAATCTTGGTCCATTATCTTGGGTGGAAGCTGCCCACTATCTATCATCATTTACCTATTTTATAAGTTTTGGATCAACTACCTTTTCCTAAGACTGACTGCTTCCAGAAGATCTCTGAGGAGGCTGTTTGAGAGCCTTCTTATTTTATCGAATTCTGAATTTTTAAAAAATGTAATTAAATGTTGAATTTCCTAATATATCATTGCTTTGTTTTAAATAGGCATAAGTTCCTTTTCAGTGATGTGTCAGGATAGTTTTTCATATTTGACTCTTTCTTCAGAAACATCTCCTGTTGAAAGGCAGGGAGAGGCTGCTAGGACTATTTGCAGAACATTTGCCTTAACTTGGTGGTGAAAAACTTGGGTAATATCCTAAGAGTTCTTTTCCAGATCATTTCCCAGAGTTAGGAGTCTTTATGTTCTGTCTCCCTTTCTGATATCTCCTACCAATTTCTTCTCCCTTCCCTTCTACTAAATTCCACTATTATTAATATTCCCCAAATGAATGAGTACATATAATGTTTGTTCTTCTCTTATTGACTCATTTCACTCAGCATAATAGCCTCCAACTCCATCCATGTTGAAGCAAATGGTGGGTATTTGTCATTTCTAATGGCTGAGTAATATTCTATTGTATACATAAACCACATCTTCTTTATCCATTCATTTTTTAATAATAAATTTATTTTTTTATTGGTGTTCAATTTACCAACATACAGAATAACACCCAGTGCTCATCCCGTCAAGTGAACCCCTCAGTGCCCGTCACCCATTCACCCCCACCCCCCGCCCTCCTCCCCTTCCACCAACCCTAGTTCATTTCCCAGAGATGGGAGTCTTTATGTTCTGTCTCCCTTTCTGATATTTCCCACACATTTCTTCTCCCTTCCCTTATATTCCCTTTCACTATTATTTATATTCCCCAAATGAATGAGAACATACACTGTTTGTCCTTCTCTGATTGACTTAGTTCACACATAATAGTACCCTCCAGTTCCATCCACATTGAAGCAAATAGTGGGTATTTGTCATTTCTAATGGCTAATATTCCATTGTATACATAAACCACATCTTCTTTATCCATTTGTCTTTCGATGGACACCGAGGCTCCTTCCACAGTTTGGCTACGGTGGACATTGCTCCTAGAAACATCGGGGTGCAGGTGTCCCAGCGTTTCATTGCAACTGTATCTTTGGAGTAAGTCCCCAACAGTGCAATTGCTTGGTCATAAGGCAGGTCTATTTTTAACTCTTTGAGGAACCTCCACACAATTTTCCAGAGTGGCTGCCCAAGTTCACATTCCCACCAACAGTGTAAGAGGGTTCCCTTTTCTCCGCATCCTCTCCAACATTTGTGGTTTCCTGCCTTGTTAATTTTCCCCATTCTCACTGGCGTGAGGTGGTATCTCATTGTGGTTTGGATTTGTATTTTCCTGATGGCAAGTGATGCAGAGCATTTTCTCATGTGCATGTTGGCCATATCTGTCTTCTCTGTGCGATTTCTGTTCATGTCTTTTGCCCATTTCATGATTGGATTGTTTGTTTCTTTGGTGTTGAGTTGAAAAAGTTGTTTATAGATCTTGGGAACTAGCCCCTTATCTGATACGTCATTTGCAAATATCTTCTCCCATTCTATAGGTTGTCTTTTAGTATTGTTGACTGAATCCTGTGCTGTGCAAAAGCTTCTTATCTTGATGAAGTTCCAATAGTTCATTTTTGCTTTTCTTTCTTCTGCCCTCGTGGAGCATCTTGTAAGAACTTACTCTGGCTGAGTTCAAAAAGGGTGTTGCCTGTGTTCTCCTCTAGGATTTTGATGGAATCTTGTCTCACATTTAGATCTTTCATCCATTTTGAGTTTATCTTTGTGAATGGTGAAAGAGAGTGGTCTAGTTTCATTCTTCTGCGTGTGGATGTCCAATTTTCCCAGCACCATTTATTGAAGAGACTGTCTTTCTTCCAATGGATACTCTTTCCTCCTTTATCGAATATTAGTTGACCATAACGTTCAGGGTAGACTTTTGGGTTCTCTATTCTGATCTATGTGTCGTTTTTGTGCCAGTACCACACTGTCTTGATGACCACAGCTTTGTAATACAACCTGAAATCTGGCATTGTGATGACCCCAGCTCTGGTTTTCTTTTTTAAAATTCCCCTGGCTATTCGGGGTCTTTTCTGATTCCACACAAATCTTAAAATAATTTGTTCTAACTCTCTGAAGAAAGTCCATGGTATTTTGATAGGGACTTCATTAAACGTGTAAATTGCCCTGGGTATCATTGACATTTTCACAATATTAATTCTGCCAATCCATGAGCATGGAATATTTTTCCATCTCTTTGTGTCTTCCTCAATTTCTTTCAGAAGCGTTCTATAGTTTTTAGGATATAGTTCCTTTACCTCTTTGGTTAGGTGTATTCCTAGGTATCTTATGCTTTTGGGTGCAATTGTAAATGGGATTGACTCCTTAATTTCTCTTTCTTCAGTCTCATTGTTAGTATATAGATATGCCACTGACTTCTGGGCATTGATTTTGTATCCTGCCATGCTGCCAAATTGCTGTATGAGTTCTAGCAATCTTGGGGTGGAGTCTTTTGGGTTTTCTATATAGAGTATGATGTCATCGGCAAAGAGGGAGAGTTTGACGTCTACTTTGCCACTTTGAATGCCTTTAATGTCTTTTTGTTGTCTGATTGTTGAGGCTACGACTTCTAGTACTATGTTGAATAGCAGTGGTGACAATGGACATCTCTGTTTTGTTCCTGATCTTAGGGGAAAGGCTCCCAGTGCTTCCCCATTGAGAATTATATTTGCTGTGGGCTTTATGTAGATGGCTTTTAAGATGTTGAGGAATGTTCCCTCTATCCCTACACTCTGAAGAGTTTTGATCAGGAATGGATGCTGTATTTTGTCAAATGCTTTCTCTGCATCTAATGAGAGGATCATATGGTTCTTGGTTTTTCTCTTGCTGATATGATGAATCACATTGATTATTTTACGAGTGTTGAACAAGCCTTGTGTCCCAGGAATAAATTCTACTTTGTCATGGTGAATAATTTTCTTAATGTACTGTTGGATCCTATTGGCCGTATCTTGTTGAGAATTTTTGCATCCATGTTCATCAGAGATATTGGTCTGTAATTCTCCTTTTTGGAGGGGTCTTTGTCTTGTTTTGTATTAAGGTGATGCTGGCCTAATAGAACGAATTTGGAAGTACTCCATCTCTTTCTATCTTTCCAAACAGCTTTAGTAGAATAGGCATGGTTTCTTCTTTAAACGTTTGATAGAATTCCCCAGGGAAGCCATCTGGCCCTGGACTTTTGTGTAGTGGGAGGTTTTTGATGACTGCTTCAATTTCCTCCCTGGTTATTGGCCTGTTCAGGTTTTCTATGTCTTCCTGTTCCAGTTTTTGTAGTTTGTGGCTTTCCAGGAATGCGTCCATTTCTTCTAGATTGTCTAATTTATAGGCATATAGTTGTTTATAATATGCTTTTAAAATCATTTGTATTTCCTTGGTGTTGGTAGTGATCTGTTCTTTCTCATTCATGATTTTATTAATTTGAGTCTTCTCTCTCTTCTTTTTCATCAGGCTGGCTAATGGTTTATCTATCCTATTAATTGTTTCAAAGAACCAACTCCTGGTTTTGTTAATCTGTTCCACAATTCTTCTGGTGTCGATTTCTTTGAGTTCTGCTTGAACTAGGGGAAAAACATTCCTTTCTGGCAAGAAATAACCAATTAAATGCAGCACTAGTAGTTAGTATATAGGCTACTTTCCCATTCCCCTCCTCCCACCCACCCCTCAGCATTCCATCTCCTCCCCCCAAATCTACTCAGTTAAAGTCTCTAGGTCTAAGTGGTCCGCAGTTTGGAACCTGGGGCATTGCTGATGGATTTCTGCAAATTGCTGATGTGGAAATTCTGTGAGGAGGCAGTTCCCACAGGCTGGAACTGGCCAAGTGGCTGTGGTGCCAGGCCAACCTGTCCCACTCTACTAATTGCCAAAGGGTGGAGCTGGAAAACCGTACTGCTGTGGGGGGCACATAGACTTGGTGAAGTGACCTAGAGAGGTAGCTGATGCTGCAGAGATGGGGGCAGAACCACCCAGATTTGAGGTCATGGGGATGCACAGCTGACCAGGTGTGGAGAACTTTCTTGCCATTCCAGGCCCCTCATAATTCATGTGTCCTTTGCTTCCTCTGCTGCCTGAGAGATTCATGGCATCTCGGGCCCAATTGTCTACCAACTTGTGTAGGTCATCTCTGAATGTGCCCTTCCTGCTGGATGTCATGGCAGGAGGTTGAGCTGGGGCAGCTTGGCTGTTCACTGTTCCCCCGACAGTGTTTCTGCTGCTGGTCCCTTGACCAGGAGCAGAAAGTCTTGGGACTGAAATGGCACCATCTTTGGTAAAGGCTGAGTAGAAGTTGTCACTGGAGGGAGATGGCTTAAGGGGCTGTAACAGCTGATTTGGTCCAGTCTCAGGGATGTTGCCAGGAGGGTGGAGGGTCTGCTGAGCATGCAAAACTGAAGCAGCACTCTGACCAGACAGGTTACCTGAAAGCTGGGGACTTTTATTCCCCAAAGAACTGCTGCGACTAGACTTGCTGCCTTTGCTTTTAGGGGGTCGCCTTCTTCTCCTTGAAAGGGGGACAGCTGGGGGGATAATGACAGCAGGGGGAACGTTTCCCAGTTTGGTATACAAAGATTCAATTTCATGCTTCCGGCGACTCTGCAGGTCTTGAATGTCAAGGGTGGCCTGTGATTGACAGAAAGAGAAAGTTTTTGGACACAGATCTGGCCCATGATTCTGAAGAGTTGTTTCAGGATCTCAGTCAACTTCAAGAGGCTTGGTTAGCTGAAGCACAAGTTCCTGATGATGAACAGTTTGTCCCAGATTTCCAGTCTGATAACTGTGCAGAAGATAGTTAATGGACAATTCCAGTTAATAGTGGCTTCACCGAACATGTTGTCAATTTTGTGTCTACCTCTAGGTTGACACTGAGTGGTCAGGTGTGACCCGATTTACTCTTGTGTTTTGCATAGTTGTCAGGACTTTATCTTTCAGAGAGGAGTAAAACCTTTTTCTTCAAATGGTCAAAAAGAAAATTCCGCTATTGTCTCACTGCCATGAGACAGTTCTGACTCATCCACACTGGGTGAGGGCCCAACAAGGACACTCTTTCCTCTAAAGCGACGGGCCAACAGTCTCCTGGTTCCCCATCGACCTGTCCTCCCTCTCGCACCCACTTCCCAAGGGAAATCCTCAGTCTCATTCGAAGTAGTCCCCGGCTGTGTCACAAGCCACCTTCTGTCTACTAAAAGGAGTAAGGAAGATGGACAAACATGAACCAGCCCGACAGATGGCACCTCCGCACGGAGGGGTTGGGGGGTGGGGCCCTCCCCGGACAAAAGGTGACTCTGAGCTTGAAAACATGAAAGGGCAGAAGCTCCCGGCCCCCGGCCCGGGCCCCGGGCCCCAGGCCCCGGCAGGCCCGCTCCGTCAGAAGAGCACTCAACTTTTGATTGCAGTCAGGGTTGTGAGTTTGAGCCCCACGTTGGGTCTAGAGATGATGAAAAATGAAGGAACAAACTCTCAATAACTTAAGTATGTATGGAGCGCCTGGGTGGCTCAGCGGTGGAGCGTCCAGGGATCCCCGGGTGGCTCAGCGGTTTAGCGTCTGCCTTCAGCCCAGGGCCTGATCCTGGAGACCCAGGATCGAGTCCCACGTCAGGCTCCCTGCATAGAGTCTGCTTCTCCCTCTGCCTGTGTCTCTGTCTCTGTGTCTCTCGTGAATAAATAAATAAAATATTAAAAAAAAGAAAGAAAGAAACGACTACAACATTCCATTTTAGGTGACGTCTATTTTTCTTTTTACCACAACTGGGGGGAAGAAAAGCAAAACAAACAAAAACAAACAACAACAACAACAAGACCCCACCCCCACCCCCCCACCCTGTCCTTGGCTCAGAGTAAGGGAATTCCTGGGTCAGGTTGAAAGAGGGGGAGGGGGTGATATCCTGTCGTCCGCAGTGTGGAAAACCAGGGTTCAGCAACCTGGAATTGTTTCTGCCTCGCCAGGTAGACAGACGTGGTCACTGTCGTCAGCCCTGCAAAAGCAAGGCAAGAGGGGATCCCTGGGTGGCGCAGCCGTTTGGCGCCTGCCTTTGGCCCAGGGCGCGATCCTGGAGACCCGGGATCGAATCCCATATCAGGCTCCCGGTGCATGGAGCCTGCTTCTCCCTCTGCCTGTGTCTCTGCCTCTCTCTCTCTGTGTGACTATCATAAGTAAATAAATAAAAAAAAGAAAAAAAAAAAAAAAGCAAGGCAAGAGGGAAGAACCTCCGCATTTCCAAGCACCTCGTAGGGGCAACCTGGGAGGCTCGCTGGGGTTAAGCAGCTGACTCTCGGTTTCATCCGCCAGGAGGTGGCACTCTTGACTCGCCCAGTGAGGCCGCGGCGACCTCTGGAAGGAAGGTATCAGGCTCACGGTTTCCGAGGGGCTCGGGTGGCTCCCGAGAAGTGGATCTGAGTGTCTCCAGGCTGTCTGATCCTATCTGAGTCTTAGGATGCGATTCCAGGGGCCCCTGGCCCGCTCGGTCAGTAGTGAGCACGACTCTTGACCTCCAGGCCGTGAGTGCGAGCCCTACGTTGGGAGTAGAGATCACTCTGAAAAATAAACCGGGGCGGGGGGGGGGGGGGGGGGGGCGGAGGAAGAGAAGAGAAAAGAAAAACAGATGCCATTGCACCAGGTCTTGGTGATACAAGGGATTCTTCCAACAGTGGCCGGTCACAATGAGAACATATTCCCACGGAACAGACCTCACGCAGGTGATTGGCAATTGCCATAAAAGAAAGATAACTCATTAGAAAAAGAGAGAGAAAGAGAGAAAAAGAAAAAAAGAAAAGAAAAGAAAAGAAAAGAAAAGAAAAAAGATAACTCACTGAGAGTTTCTGAACACTGACGGGTCACAGGTAGGGAGAAAAGATAAGGATTTTAAAGATTTTTTTTTCTTTAGATTTTATGTATTTATTCATGAGAGACACAAACGCACACACAGAGAGAGAGAGAGAGAGAGAGAGAGAGAGAGGCAGAGACACAGGCAGAGGGAGAAGCAGGCTCCATGCAGGGTCTCCAGGATCACGGCCTGGGCTGAAGGCAGCGCTAAACCGCTGAGTCACCAGGGCTGCCCAAGGATAAGGATTTTAATTTGTTTACAAACTCACTCGTTCCTCCAATTTCTCTAAGGTATAGATATCTCTACAGACAAAGTTTCCTTCAAACTGGAAGAGCAAACATGAGGGGATCAGCAGTGATTTGAACAAGAGTCTTTAAAAAAGGGTCATCAGGACGCCTGGGTGGTTCAGCGGTGGGAGCAGCTGTCTTTGGCTCAGGGTGTGATCCTGGAGTCCCTCATCGGTCTCTCCCTGCAGAGCCTGCTTCTCCCTCTGCCTGTGTCTCTGCCTCTCTCTCATTGTGTCTCTCGTGAATAACTAAATAAAGTCTTTAAAAAACAAAAACAAAGAAACCGGTCATCATTGTCTTTCGCTCTTTTCAGTTCCATGTTGTTCCTTTTAGTTCTGTTTGTTTAAGATTTTATTTATGTATGAGAGAGAGAGAGAGAGAGAGAGAGAGAGAGAGAGAGAGAGAAGCAGGCCCCATGCAGGGAGCCCGATGCGGGACTCGAACCCGGGACTCCGGGGTCACGCCTTAAGCCCAAGGCAGAGGCTCCACCGCTGAGGCACCCAGAAGTCCCTGGTTTTGTTCTGGGTAAATGCAGCTATTTCACTAGTTCTGGCAATTCATACTGTTGTTCGATGATCTCAGGGTGACCAGAAACTGAGATGTGTCAAAAGTCCTTTGCGTGGTTCTTCTGGAATCTGGGATAAATAAAAAATAAATAAATAAATAAATAAATAAATAAATGTGTGTGTGTGTGTGTGTGTGTGTGTGTGTGTGTTTTGTTTGTTTTTGCAAGAGCGTCAGAACGTGGCATGTACATGACATGGCGGTCACCGGTGAACGTGGTTAAAGACCCGAGGAGAGTTGGCTAGAGTGCAGTCGAGAAGAAAAACGGATTATGATTTGTCACACACGGCATTTTAACAATGTACCAGGGCACGTTACCACTTAACGAATTTACGTCGCTTTTGGAACACCCACAGCATTCACGCAACCAATATAATCTAAGAGGGCTTATGATTCTTTGTCTGACGCTGCTTCTCACGTGCCTTCACATAGCAGGTAAACGACCTATGTTAGTCAAGAGACTCAACCTAGGGCTAGACTTTTCTGGGATCCGCTGAAAATCCATGACCGGATGAAGGAACCAGCAAACAGCCGGGCAGCCAGCCGACCAGCCAGATACACAAACCATCCATCCATCCATCCAACCAACCAACCAACCAACCAACCAACCAACATCTCAGAAGCTTTCAAGGCCCGGGCCTATAAAGGATCACGGGTCATTACAAAACTGAAAACAATGTCAGTATCTGTTTCGCCAGGGTGGCCCTAGGAGATTCCACAGGAGCTTACAGAGTTGTCTCCAAAATGTAGCTCCTTTAATATTGAGAAGTTTTCACTCTCTCACGGAGGTAATTCGCGGATAAAAAGGAATATAAAAACCTGGCTGGTCCGGAGAGAGAAAATAATAATAATATATTTTTCTCTTCTCTGTTCACAATCCCTTGCCATGATGAGACTACCAACGCAAGGAAATCTCTTCATTTTAACAGAGACAAGAGCCGAGTCTTAATGCTATACCAGTGTACTAGTAAAGCTCACTTCTCCCAATCTCAGTCTGTCCTGACCATGCCTACAATTCCTTTTCAAAAAAATCTGCTTCCGGGACGCCTGGGTGTTTCAGTGGTTAAGCCTCTGCCTTTGGCTCAGGACGTGATCCCGGACTCCCGGGATCGGGTCCCATAGCGGGCTCCTTGCATGGAGCCTTCTTTTCCCTCTCTCTGCCTCCCTCTCTCCCTCCCTCCCTCCCTCTCTCCCTCCCTCCCTCCCTCCCTCCCTCCCTCCCTCCACTCCCTTCCTTCTGAATAAGTAAATAAAATCTTAAAAAAGAAAAAAATAGCCAGGCTCATTTCAGGACAGAATTATTTTCTTTTCCCTCACCAAAACATGTATTCTCACGCCTTGTACGTTTCCTACACATCTCCTACTTGTCACACACGGAATTGTTTTCCTTCTCGTTCTCCAGTAGTCTCCATTCCATTGGCAGGCTTTTGCAAAATTGTAATATATTAACTTCCTTTCAGAGAGAGAGCACTGTGTGAAGGGGGGAAGGGGGAGGAGGAGGAGGAGGGAGAGGGAGAGAGTGGGAGACCGAGCATCTTTCCTTTTTTACACTATTTTGTTTCTTTATTCCTGTGTGTGAGAGAGAGACAGAGACAGAGACATGGGCAGAAGCAGGTCCCCCCCCCCCCCCCCCCCCCCCCCCCGCAAGGAGACGGATGCAGGAAAGGATCCCAGACCCGCATGATCGGGAACGAACGAACAGAACTTCATCCCAGATCGTGGGAACTTGTGAAATATTGGCACTCGTCCTTATCGCTCCGAGCTGTCCTGTTCCGATGATGTTTACCCGCGCCAGCCTTTGAACTCCTAACCTACAGTTCCTTTTTTTTTTTCTTTTTTTTAATTTTTATTTATTTATGATAGTCACAGAGAGAGAGAGAGAGAGAGAGAGAGAGAGAGGCAGAGACATAGGCAGAAGGAGAAGCAGGCTCCATGCACCGGGAGCCCGACGTGGGATTCGATCCCGGGTCTCCAGGATCGCGCCCTGGGCCAAAGGCAGGCGCCAAACCGCTGCGCCACCCAGGGATCCCATAAGCTACAGTTCCTTTACAAAGGGATGTTAGCAATATAGCATCCGGAGGTAGAGGAAACCTCTCCCTCGTAGAACCCACAGGGACACGTAGACACAGACGAGACGCCAACAAAGTATCTAGCCTTGGTCTCACTCCTATCTATCTGTGGAGAGGTCACGAAAGACCCGATGTTCCGATCTCCCCGCTGGCTGGTTGACAACAACTCCAGTGGCCAGCGAGCGTGACCGGGTCCGGACCCCGTCCATCCTTTGGTTTCCATTTCGAAAGAGAAGAGGCCGGTTTCCTGCAAAGATACCCAAAGCCGCAGCAACAACCCAACCCGAAGAAGACCAGAGCGTCTGTCTCCCCGAGTGAGCCGAGCACTGGTTCCTCACTCACCAACAGTCGGGACATGACTGATGGAACCAGAGGGATTCCTAGGTTAGGTTCCGGTCCCTGGGCTGGCCTCATTGCCAGCTTTCTCTAATCGTGGAGAGCATAGCATTGAGGCATGAGCAAAGCACCCCATTCACCCGGTTCGGGCCATCTGAGCCTCAGGTTCCCCTTCCACGTGTCCCAGGTCAGCGAGCACTTGCAAGTAAGTATAGGCCCCCTAAGCAGTCCAGTGGTAGCCTGCCGGAGTTTCCTGTGGCTGGCGGGGGGGTGGGGGTGTCCTGTGCTCAACCTTCGCTGCAGGGTTCTCTAGGGTCTGGTTCGGTTCACCCCGCTTTTCTGCGTGCGTGTGCACGTGCGTGTGCATGCTCCATAAGGAGCTGGGGCGTCCTCGGGAGGAGGGACGCCGTAGAGAGTGGACAGTTTATTCTCTGATCTTGGTACGGGCAAGGCTGTAGGGCTTGAACTCTATGGGAACCAGGAAGGTTTTCTTCCGTTTTCTCATCGTCAGTTTTGGCAGGTTGCCTTTTAGCGATCGATCAATCCGATCGAAACAAAACAAAACAAAACAAAACAAAACAAAACAAAACAACTTCTTTTCCCTTTTTGTAAAGATTCTGTTTATTTTCTCCTGAGACACAGTGAGTGGGAGAGTCGGACCGACACACAGGCAGAGGGAGAAGCAGGCTCCATGCTGGGAGCCCGACGTGGGACTCTGATGCCGGGCCTCCAGGATCAGGCCCCGGGCTGAAGGCCGCGCTCAACCGCCGAGCCACCCGGGCTGCCCACCTTTTCTTTTCTTTTCTTTTCTTTTCTTTTCTTTTCTTTTCTTTTCTTTTCTTTTCTTTTCTTTTCATTGTTTTATTTTCAAAAGATTTTAGGTGTATGCGATGTTTACACCCAGGTTAGGGCTCGTCCTCACAACCGAGAAATATAGAGTCCCACACTCCACCCACAGTGCCAGCCAGCAGCCACGCAGCCCTTCATCGATTCCATTTGTTCATTTATTTGCTTGCTTGCTTGCTTCCTTCCTGGCTTGCTTATGTATACATTCATTCAGCCGGTCGGTCGGTCAGTCGATCAGTCCAGTCAGTCAGTCCTTTTAATTAATCATTCATTCTTTCCTGTTTTAGAGATGTTCTTTATTTATCCATGAGAGACACACAGAGACAGGTATTGACAGATGCAGAGAGAAGCAGGCTCCCCGCGGGGAGCCCCAAGTGGGAGTCGGGGCCCCAGGACCCCAGGATGATGACTGACCTCAAGGCAGATGCTGAACACGGAGCTACCCAGGCATCCCCGTTGCTTGACTTTTTAGGGGAGGCAGACAGGCAACGTGCACTCAGTGGCACGGAAATAGAGCCCAACTAGTGCTGAGTTTTCTGGGAGCCGTTTGGGCCTGGGTCAGTGTGAAAGCCAATGGAGCAGGGCCCAGAAACGTTCAAGGCTGAGAATTTCCTTCCTCCATAATCATCATTTCACAGATGCTTAATTGAAAGTGGTATCTATGGTATGGCAAACGTCTTTCTCTGTTTGGGTTCTAGCAAGACCCAGAGAGTCGAAGCCCCTAAGCTCACGGACTGAAAGTTGCAAGTTGGATGCAGAGATAGTCAGGCAGGCAGGCAGAGCCGGAAAGGCAGGCGCCACACCGGTGGGTCCAGGTGTGAGGAGTGTGGGATCCCAGGGCAGCTGGGACGGACACAGCCTGGTCCGGATCCACCCAGGTCAGTAGCGTTTCCTGACACAGGACAGGCACCAAAGAGGGGCCTTGGGGTGGCTTTCCTCCTCCGCCTCCTTGGGATGGGGACATCTGCCCCACTCGGGGCATGCCCCCCACCCGCCTGTGCGGTGTGTGGAGAGAGACCCTTTGTCTCGCCGTCACCGCTACAGCAACCGAGGACAGTCCTCAAACAGGAGCACGGTCACATGAGCATCGGTCCCATCTGAACCTATTCCCTCGTTGGGGATCCTAGGGTGCTAGGGTGTGTCTAGGGATACACCTGGAGGACGAGGTCCTGTGTGTGGGAACCCGACGAACGCACAAGAGGGTGGGTGGCGGTGGGAAGGAAGAGGTGCGGACGAGGTGTGCTCGGGTGGCATACCCGAGTTTGAGCGTCTGCCTTCGACTGGGCTCCGGGCGGGCGTCATCACGGCTTTTTGGGGATCCAGCACCGCACCGGGCCCCCCCCCCCCCCCCCCGCGTGGAGCCTGCTTCTCCCTCTGCCTGCGTCCCGGCCTCTCTCTGTGTGTCTCCCGTGAATAAATACAGTTTATTTATTCATTTATTTTTTAAATATTTAATTTATTTATTCGAGAGAGAGAGAGAGAGAGAGAGAGATCGGGTGCCCGATCAATACAGTGTAAGAAATTAAACTTAAGAGTAAAAAAATGGAGGGCAGCCCCGGTGGCGCAGCGGTTTGGCGCCACCTGCAGCCTGGGGTGTGATCCTGGAGACCCGGGATCCAGTCCCACATCGGGCTCCCTGCATGGAGCCTGCTTCTCCCTCTGTGTCTCTGCCTCTCTCTCTCTCTCTCTCTCTCTCTCTCTCTCTCTCTCTCAATAAAAAAATCCTTTAAAATAATAAACAAACAAACAATGAATGAATGAATGAATGCATGCACGAACGAACAAATAAATAAATAAAATTTAAAGAGTTTCAAAAAAGAGAGTAAAAAAATGGAATGGAAAGATAACTTGGCGAGGAGGATGTGTGAACGTATGTAATGCCGCTGAGCGACTCTAGGCTTAGAAAGGGTTACAAGGTTCCATCGTAGGTGACGCCTGTCTTTTGGACCACAACCGAAACACAAAACAAGACCTCCTGTCCCTGGCTCAGAGTAAGGGAGTTCCTGGGTCAGGCTGGAGGGGGTTCCTGTGGTCCGCAGAGTGCAGAACCCCGGTTCAGCCATCTGGACTCTTTTCTTCCTGTCCGCGGAGACAGGCGTGGTCGCAGACGGCACACTCCTGTAAAGGCAAGGCCAGAAGGAAGAACTTCAGCATTTCTTTTGCTCTTCTTTTCTGTTCTTCCGGTTGTTGTGGTTCCGGTGTCGTTGAGCCTCAGCATTTCCAAGCACCTCGTAGGGGCAACCTGGGAGGCTCGCTGGGGTTAAGCAGCTGACTCTCGGTTTCGTCCGCCAGGAGGTGGCACTCTTGACTCGCCCAGTGAGGCCGCGGCGACCTCTGGAAGGAAGGTATCAGGCTCACGGTTTCCGAGGGGCTCGGGTGGCTCCCGAGAAGTGGATCTGAGTGTCTTCCAGGCTGTCTGATCCTATCTGAGTCTTAGGATGCGATTCCAGGGGCCCCTGGCCCGCTCGGTCAATAGAGATCACTTTGACAAATGGACCCCGGGGGCCGGGGCCGGGGCCGGGGCCGGGTGGGGGGCGGGGGGGAGAAAGGGAGGGGAGGGAGGAGGGGAGGGCGGCGTGGGGACCGGGGGAGGTCGAAAGAAAGAAAAACAGACGCCATTCTACTCAAGGAAGGCCTTGGTGATACAGCGGATCCTTCCAACGGTGTCTGGTTGCAATGAGCACGGATTCCCACCGACCTTCTGAAGAGGATTTAACAATCGCCAAAAAAAAGGAAGATGACTCACTGAGAGTTTCTGAACTCTGTTCAGGGTTTCGTGGACCTCATTCAGTTCCACGTTGTTCCTTTCTGTTCGGTTTCCATGCAGCTTTTTCATTAGTTCCGGCAACTCCTACTGTATGTAGTTGGACAATCTCAGGGTGACCAGACACCGGGATTCGTCCAGAGTCCTTTCCGCGAATCTTCTGAAAAGTGGACCGCATTGTTGCAAGACCTTCCTAACAACACCTGCACGTGACAGGGAGGTCACCCACGGATGGACGTGCCTAAAGACCCAATGAGAATTCATTATAATGCAGTCGAGAGGAAAATCCGACCAGTTTCTGTCACACACACATACACACACACACACAACACACATGCACGTACGCAGAGCATTTAAACAGTTCGAATGTGGAGTGACGGCACTCTACCAGGACACGTTACAAGTTTAGGAATTTCATTTCCTGTTCGGAACACCGGCAGCATTCACCCACACAATGTAATCTAAGAGGGCTTATGGTTCTTTGTCTGACAGTGCTTCTCATGTGCCTTCCCATAGCAGGTAAACGACCTATAGTAGTCAAGAGACTCTATTTAGGGTTTGGCATTCTGGGATCCGCTGAGAATCCACGAACGGATGAAGGGACCAGTAGACAGACAGACAGACAGGCAGCCAACCAGCCAACCAAAAACATCTCAGAAGTTTTCAAGGCACATGCCTACAAAGGATCACGGATCATAACAAAACGGAAATCTTCAGTGTCTCTTTCGCCGAGGTGGCCCCTAGGAGATTCTACAGGTGCTTTTAGAGTTGTCCCCAAAATGAAGCTCCTTTACCGTGGAGAAGTTTTCACTCTTACGTAGTAGGGGAAGACCGGATACAAACGAACCCAAAAAATAAAATAAATAAGTAAATACCAAAAAAAGTGAAACAAGAACAACCAAAAAAAAAAAAAAAAAAAAGGGAATCTAAAAACCTTGCTGTTCTGGGCAGGTAAAGGGAGACACACACACACACACACACACACACACACACACCCCAAAAAACAAACAAAAAACCCCCAACCAAACCACACCAAACCAAGCCAACCAACCAAACAAAAAAGCACCTTGTCTTTGTCTTTTCTTCTCTGTTCACACTCTTATCAAGAGTAGACTACCAATGCAAGAGAATCTCGCCATTTTAGCAGAGAGAAGAGCCAAATCTCAGTTGTACACCAGTGTAGTAGTAAAACCCACTTCTCCCAATCTCAGTCCGTCCTGACCACGCCTGCAATCCCTTTTCAAAGAGTCTGCTTCTGGGACGCCTTGGGTGGCTCAGCGGTGGAAGGTCTGCCTTTGGCTCAGGGCCTGATCCCAAGGGTCCTGGGATCCAGACCCACATCGGGCTCCCCACGTGGAGCCTACTTCTTCCCCTGCCTGTGTCTCTGCCTCTCTCTCTCTCTCTCTGTGTGTGTGTCTCTCTGTCTGTCTCTCTCTTTCTCTGTCTCTGCCTCACTGTGTCTCTGTGTCTGTCTCTCTGTCTCTGTCTCTCTTTATCTCTCTGCCCCTTTTCTCTGTCTCTTTGTCTCTCTCTCCCCTTCTCTCTGTCTCTCTCTCTTTCTCTGTCTCTGCCTCTCTCTGTGTCTGTCTCTCTGTGTCTCTCTGCCTCTCTTTTCTCTGTCTCTCTCTCTTTGTCTCTCTCTCCCCTTCTCTCTGTCTCTGTCTCTGCCTCTGTTTATCTCTCTGCCTCTCTTTTCTCTGTGTCTCTCTCCCCTTCTGTCTCTCTTTATCTCTCTGTCTCTCTCTTTGTCTCTCTCTCTCTCCCTGTCTCTCTCCTTCTCTGTGTCTCTCTCTTTCTCTATCTCTGTCTCTCTTTGTCTCTGTCTTGCTTTCTCTGTCTCTCTCTATCTCTCTGTGTCTCTGTCTCTGTGCCTCTGTCTCTCTTTGTCTCTCTCTTTCTCTGTCTTTCTCTCTGTCTCTCTCTGTCTCTGTTACTCTCTCTCCTTCTCTCTGTCTCTCTCTCTGTCTCTGTCTCTCTCCCATGAATACATAAATAAAATCCAAAAAAATAAAAAACAGAAAACAAAAAACAAATCTCAAAAATCTCCTTCATAAATCCCTTCTATAATTTCTTTTTCCATTCCGTCAGTCTTAAGTGTTCTTTCTCTAAATAGCCAGGCTTTGGGACGCCCCTGTGCCTCAGCGTTTGAGCGTCTGGCTTCAGCTCAGGGCGTGATCCCAGACTCCTGGGACCGAGTCCCATATCAGGGTCCTCGCATAGAGCCTGCTTCCCTTGTCTCTGCCTGTCCCTGTGTCTCTCGTGAATAAGTAAATAAAATCTTAAAAAAAAAAAAAAAAGCCAGAGTCATTTCAGGACAGATTCATTTTCTTTTTTATTTTATTTTATTTTATTTTATTTTATTTATTTATGATAGTCACAGAGAGAGAGAGAGAGAGAGAGAGAGAGGCAGAGACACAGGCAGAGGGAGAAGCAGGCTCCATGCACCGGGAGCCTGATGTGGGATTCGATCCCAGGTCTCCAGGATCGTGCCCTGGGCCAAAGGCAGGCGCCAAACCACTGCGCCACCCAGGGATCCCCGATTCATTTTCTTTAACCACCACCACCACCACCCGTATTTTCATGCCTTGTATCTATTCTACATGTCTCCTACTATCTCACACACAGAGGTTGTTTTCCTTATCGTTAACCAGTAGTCTCGATTCCATGTGGCAGATTTTTTAAAATTGTACTTATTTTACACTTTTTGAGAGAGGAGAGAGAGAGAGAGAGAGAGAGAGAGAGAGAACTTTGTGAAGGGGGAAGAGAGGGAGGGAGGGAGACAGAGACAGAGACATAGGCAGAAGCAGGCTCCCCACAAGGAGCCAGATGTGGAAAGGGGTCCGGACTCGGATACCCCCCCACCCGCCGCCCCAGAATTGGGCCCTGACCCAAAGGCCGATGCTCAACCCCTCAACCGCTGAGCCACCCAGGCGGCAGACTGTTAACTCCTAGAAACCTCAGTCTCTGGTGAAAAGTCAGTAGGAACCACGGGCACATTGTCTATCGTACCAGAAATCCTTAGATTGTCAAATGTATGAATACATGTGATAGTTTTTAGAAACACGTGTGTGTGTGTGTGTGTGTGTGTGTGTGTGTGTGTTTGTGTATGTATTGTTGGGCTGGCTGAGAGACAGGGGCACCCAAAATGGCGGACATCTCAAACTGGGTCAAAATGGCTGATCTTCCCGTCAAAGCATCCCTGACCACCACATCATCTCCAGTGAGTCGAAGCCTAGATGGGAAACCGAAACTTTCCATCCAGGAACCGCCCCCGCCCCCTCCCCATCGTCTGATACTATCCCCCCCCTACTCCCAGCCAATCACCTAAGGACACGGTGTTCCCTTGTCTAATTTGGCTAGGGACCCACCCGGATCCAGAGTCGGAACCAAGAAGGCTTCAAAACCCCCACAGTCCCCAACCCCGCGCGACTTCCCTGACTCTGGCCACCTCTCCGAGTCATGGAACCTCGCCCAGGAGCGCTCCCCATTAAAGCACTCTCCTACCTACTGCCTGGCTCTGCTGGTTTTTTATTTCTCCGCTGTTCATTTTGTAAAAACCTAACATGTAGGACACAATTTTTTTTTTAAGATTTAAGAGAGAGGGGGGGGGGGGGCAAAGACACAGAGGGAGAAGCAGGCTCCAGTGCAGGGAGCCTGACGTGGGACTCGATCCCGGGACTCCAGGATCACGCCCTGGGCTGAAGGCGGCACTAAAACGCTGAGCCACACGGGCTGCCCTGTATGATACAATTGTGAAGGAAGCACGAAACAGGGGATCCCTGGGTGGCTCAGCGGTCCTGCAGGGTGCCCGCTTCTCCCTCTGCCCGTGTGTGTGTGTGTGTGTGTGTGTGTGTGTGTGTGTGTGATGAATTGTGAATTAAAATTAAAAAAAAAAAAAGAGGAAGGAAAAGAGAAACGAACAAACCAACCTGAAACACGTTTACTGACACACCCAGGTATCTGCAGGTTTCCTGAATCAGACAAAAGAGAAACACAAAAACTGAGGTGGGGGGAGGGGGGGGGAAGGAAGAAAAGGGCAAGGGGTGGGGGAGGAAAACACAACACCACAAAACAAAAAAACCACCTTGGGTGTCTTACTGACTCACACTTTAGTATTTTACCTTTCTGTTGGAAAGACAGACGCCAGGTATCCGATGAACTGAACCCAATTTATCAATTAAGCTAGTTACACCTTCAAAGTTCCAGGTCACCAAAGATTTGGGAAGCTATTGTAAAAGTTTAACCTATAGACTTTTTTTTTTTTTTTTTTTATTTATGTATGTATGTATGTATGTATGTATGTATGTATGATAGTCGGGGGGGGGAGAGAGAGAGAGAGAGAGAGAGAGAGAGAGAGAGAGAGAGAAAGAGAGGCAGAGACATAGGCAGAGAGAGAAGCAGGCTCCATGCACCGGGAGCCCGACGTGGGACTCGATCCCGGGTCTCCAGGATCGCGCCCTGGGCCAAGGGCAGGCGCCAAACCGCTGCGCCACGCAGGGATTCCCCCCTTTTTTCATTTTTTTCTTTTTCTTTTTTTTTAACCTGCTTGCTCGTCACAAGGAAAAGTACACGAGACGGACAAAATCGATCATTTGGAGTAGTTTCCGTGGACAAATCCTCAGAGGCACAACTCCACTAATCCGTTGAGTTCACAGCAAAGTTGAGTACGCCCGTCCCTCGGGGCCTGGACCCTCCGGCATGGGCATGGCATCCGGGTGGGTCCCGGTGGAGCAAGGGGATAAGTAGTTCTCCTTTTCTTTTCTGTGCCTGTGGGTCTAACAAGACACCACACGTGTCTTGTTTCTTTGTAATGAGGTGGCGGAAGGGTCTATCTCGATCACCACCATTCCAGGCCCACAAACTGTGACGGGAGCACAGCACATCCCACCGCCCACCCCAACGGCGGCGGGGGCGGGGGCGCGTGGGGACAAAACCGGTTATCCGTATGAAGTGTGACGGTGATAGGTAGCTCCCAGGACACGTCTTTTTACAGGAAACCCACAGGGACCGCGGATACGCAGAGATGACTGAGGCTGATGTGAATCCGAAGGCCTACCCCCTGGCAGATGCCCACCTCCCCAAGAAACTCCTGGACGCGTGTTCAGCAGTCCCGTAACTACAAGCAGCTTCGGAAAGGAGCCCACGAAGCCGCCAAAACCCTCTGTGGAGAGGCATCTCTGAGTTCATCCTGATGGCTGGCTGCAGACGCCGAGCCCCTGGAGATCATCCCGCACCGTCCGCCGCCCGCCTGCCTGCCTGCCGCGTGATGAGAAGAACGTGCCCTACGTGTTCGTGCGCTCCAAGCAGGCCCTCGGGCGGGCCTGCGGGGTGTCCGGGCCTGTCCTCGCCTGTCCCGTCACCATCCAAGGAGGCTCGCAGCCAAAGCCGCAGATCCAGTCCATTCAGCAGTCCATCGAAAGGCTCTTCGTGGAAACCGCTGGCCTCTGTCCCACCCCTCACGGAGCCCAGCCCTCCCCCCTGGGGTTGTGTCTACCGTCTGCGTTCGCATGTAGTTTCTCCAGCTGCCTTCTCTCGTTCTTTTTTTTTTTTTTTTTTAATTTTTATTTATTTATGATAGTCACAGAGAGAGAGAGAGGCAGAGACACAGGCAGAGGGAGAAGCAGGCTCCCCGCAGGGAACCCGATGCGGGCACACGAGCCCAGGGTACCCCTTCCACCTCCCCAACCCCCGCCCCGCATCCAGCCCCGAGAGGAAGGCAGCCGCCCAACCACTGAGCCACCCAGGCGTCCGTCCCTCTTTTCCTTTCTCTTATCCGTCAACCTTCCAGCCTTCCGCCTCCACCTCCGCCTGTTCCTTCATCTCGGTTTCCTCCTGGAAAACAGGCTTTGTCCGTGGTTGCCTCCCTCTCAGCCCTCTGAAAGAGGTGGAGTGGGTTGGGCATCAGTTCTGGTGCTCGTGCGTGCGTGTGGACTTGGGATTTCCGGCGTCCGCCTGCCTGGCCTGCTTTCCCCGTCTTCTTCATGATTTGGACTCAAGGGAAGTGGCGGGGGGTTGGGGGGGGGGAGATCGGGTCCTTATTTCTCTGGACCACCTCTTGGGTCCCATCCCACGAGGCATCTTTCTGATGGGGTGACCTAGAAGTCCGAACGTAGGGAGGGAGAGAGAGAGAGAGAGAGAGAGAGGAGAGAGGAGAGAGGAAGGGGCAGAGACCTAGGCAGAGGGAGAAGAAGCAGGCTCCACGCAAGGACACAAACAAACCTTCCAAAAAAAGAGAAGGAAAAAAAAGGTAAACTTGCGGCAACGGCCCGGCCGCTCGGGGGTCGAGCTCCGCCTTCAGCCCAGGGCGTGGTCCTGGAGACGCGGGCTCAGAGTCCCAGGTCAGGCGCTCTGGATGGAGCCTGCTTCTCCGTCTCCGTCTGTCTGATGAAAGAAAGAAAGAAAGAAAGAAAGAAAGAAAGAAAGAAAGAAAGAAAGAAAGAAAGAAAGAAAGAAAGAAAGAAAGAAAGAAAGAAAGGAAAATGAATAAATAGTAAGTAAGCAAGTAAGTACGTACGTACATACATACATACATAAATGCACATACATACAAACAAAGACAAACTCGGGGCAACGGCCCGGCCGCTCGGGGGTCGAGCTCCGCCTTCAGCCCAGGGCGTGGTTCTGGAGACGCGGGCTCAGAGTCCCAGGTCAGGCGCTCTGGATGGAGCCTGCTTCTCCGTCTCCGTCTGTGTCTGATGAAAGAAAGAAAGAAAGAAAGAAAGAAAGAAAGAAAGAAAGAAAGAAAGAAAGAAAGAAAGAAAGAAAGAAAGAAAGAAAGAAAGAAAGGAAAATGAATAAATAGTAAGTAAGCAAGTAAGTACGTACGTACATACATACATACATAAATGCACATACATACAAACAAAGACAAACTCGGGGCAACGGCCCGGCCGCTCGGGGGTCGAGCTCCGCCTTCAGCCCAGGGCGTGGTTCTGGAGACGCGGGCTCAGAGTCCCAGGTCAGGCGCTCTGGATGGAGCCTGCTTCTCCGTCTCCGTCTGTGTCTGATGAAAGAAAGAAAGAAAGAAAGAAAGAAAGAAAGAAAGAAAGAAAGAAAGAAAGAAAGAAAGAAAGAAAGAAAGAAAGAAAGAAAGAAAGAAAGGAAAATGAATAAATAGTAAGTAAGCAAGTAAGTACGTACGTACATACATACATACATAAATGCACATACATACAAACAAAGACAAACTCGGGGCAACGGCCCGGCCGCTCGGGGGTCGAGCTCCGCCTTCAGCCCAGGGCGTGGTTCTGGAGACGCGGGCTCAGAGTCCCAGGTCAGGCGCTCTGGATGGAGCCTGCTTCTCCGTCTCCGTCTGTGTCTGATGAAAGAAAGAAAGAAAGAAAGAAAGAAAGAAAGAAAGAAAGAAAGAAAGAAAGAAAGAAAGAAAGAAAGAAAGAAAGAAAGAAAGAAAGAAAGAAAGAAAGGAAAATGAATAAATAGTAAGTAAGCAAGTAAGTACGTACGTACATACATACATACATAAATGCACATACATACAAACAAAGACAAACTCGGGGCAACGGCCCGGCCGCTCGGGGGTCGAGCTCCGCCTTCAGCCCAGGGCGTGGTTCTGGAGACGCGGGCTCAGAGTCCCAGGTCAGGCGCTCTGGATGGAACCTGCTTCTCCGTCTCTCCGTCTCTGATAAAAAATTAATAAATAAATAAATAAATAAATAAATAAATAAATAAATACATACATACATACATACATACATACATACATAAATACATGAAAGATAAATAAATAGATAAACGAATGAATAAATGAATAAATGAATGAAGAAATAAAAGAATAAAGAAGTACGTACATAAATACATACATAAATACGTAAGCAAATAAGGAAATAAGACATACATACATACATACATACATACATACATACAAACAAACCTTCCAGAAAAAAAAAAAAAGGGAGAAAAAAGAAAAAGGCAAACTGGCGGCGACGCATGGGGGCTCGGCGCTCGAGCGCCTTTCTCCCC